>NC_074722.1:16797004-17420892 GCF_947242115.1 Biomphalaria glabrata | reverse complement strand
TTTGCATATGCATGACGCATAATCATCTTCTGTTTTGAAGTAACGTCTGTCTCATATAAGATAAGATAAGATAATTATGTGTTCAACGTTTCCCAAACTGTGTTTAGAGGAACACAAGGGTTTCGCAAGGCCTGACTAGGTGTTCCGGTAATTGGAGTAATTAACTTGTAGGCCTACACGTAAATTAATTACGCAGAATATGTAGAATAGAAAAGTAATAAATGTCCACGTTTCTCAAGATTTGACTCTAACACAATAACAAAGATAAACCGTTAAGTGGTTTCTGGTCGAGTTTGTTTCAAGTGCACCATCATAATATCATTTTTTATTTATCTCTTTACCATAGTATACGTTTTCTACAATCTATTCGTTCGAGGAATCATTTTCTTATTATTTTGAAAGATAAGACAAGATATAGATCTAAAACAGGATTGACACACCAGATATTGGAAATCAGCTTATCAATATTGTGTCTCATTAGTCTCATACCAAGTAGTGAAGATCTTCAACTACTTAATACCATCACAATGATCAAACCTGAAGTGTTCATATCTTTATTGTATTACAATTACATGCTTGAAATTAGATAAAAAATGCTAAATTTTGAGTAGGCTTTAATTTTTTTATATTTTTTATTAAAAAAAGGAAATAATCCAATAACCTAAAAAATAATCAAAGCGTTCCGCTGTATTCTTAAAATGTGCTAAGTGTTCCGTTACAGAAAAAAATTGGAAAACATTGCTATATCAATATTATTTTATCCTATTAATTAATCTTGAAGCACCTTATGAATTAACCTAAAATTGGGTTCCTGATGAACTAACTTATCTACAATAGGGCACCTGATGAACTAACTTACTTACAATAGGGCACCTGGTGAACTAACTTATCTACAATTGGGCACATGATGAACTAACTTACCTACAATAGGGCACCTGATGAACTAACTTACTTACAATAGGGCACCTGATAAACTAACTTACCTACAATTGGGAACAAAATCTTGAATACGATTTCAATGGGTAATGGCCTCTTGATGACAACGTCATAGTGGATATTTGGCCTCATAGACCTTCCTTGACTTTCGGCCTGAAGTAAATACATAGAATTATCACATTGTTAAGATTTCAGTGCAGTGTGGAATTATGGGTGCACTCATTCTTTTAGTAAAGTTCCCTTTCAGACCTTGCATTCTATGGGGTAGATGATTCAAAGGTTATCTATTTCTAAGGCCTACACCAATTGCCTTTGCTATTCCCAACTTATGTATTGGCGACCCCCGTTCCGTACTCAAATTGCACTAGGACAGAGGATCACTTGTTCGAATAAAAAATATGAACACAAAAATTGTAAGTTAAATTTAATGTTTATAAATTTTGAACTGGGTTGCTTACAAAAGTTGAGTGTACTAAGAACAAAATGTGGAGTGTACTGTGAACAAAACGTGGAGTGTACTGTCAACAAATTGTGGAGTGTACTGTCAACAAATTGTGGACTGGGTTGCTTACAAAATGTGGAGTGTACTGTGAACAAAATTTGAAGCGTAATGTGAAAAAAGTGTTCATTACCACTATGTACTCTCTAAATGCGTGAACCATCCACCAGAAGGCGATGACGATGAAGAACAAACCCTCGTCCACGTGACCCCAAAAAGATCCCATAGTTCACCGGGTCTTGCAGCAATGCACTTGTTCCTGAGAATAAATGAACATCAGATTTTGGTTTGTTGAGACTTAATGAAAAAGTCAATCAATGGCTTCAATTATTTTGTTAACTTTGTAAACAGTCACTTTAATACATGTTAATATTTTTAAACTTCATAATGGGGATAACTCTAGGCTGCTATTTACTTGAACAGTGGCGTAGCTGGGTATGGAGGAAGGGGTCCGAATCTAAAAATTCCCCCGGCTCCCACTTAAGGGGGCCTCCAAATGAGTGTCCGATTTTTTTTTTTTTACATTAAATATTACGCCATTATATCATGTCATGTCATCGAATGTTACAATGCAGGGGTCCCTAAAAGGTAAAGCCACCCGGGCCCCCAAAGCCCTAGCTACGCCACTGTACTTGGAAATGGTCAAAGACAAATTGATATTCTACCCTTCATAAGGTCTATAGAACGTTTAGTGGAGCTGCAGAATTAGATCAGCTCTCATTAGTCCAGTGCTCTATAAGTCAGCCATGAGACACTCACGTTTAGTGGAGCTGCAGAATTAGATCAGCTCTCGTTAGTCCAGTGCTCTGTAAGTCAGCCATGAGACACTCAAGTTTAGTGGAGCTGCAGAATTAGATCAGCTCTCATTAGTCCAGTGCTCTATAAGTCAGCCATGAGACACTCAAGTTTAGTGGAGCTGCAGAATTAGATCAGCTCTCATTAGTCCAGTGCTCTGTAAGTCAGCCATGAGACACTCAAGTTTAGTGGAGCTGCAGAATTAGATCAGCTCTCATTAGTCCAGTGCTCTGTAAGTCAGCCATGAGACACTCAAGTTTAGTGGAGCTGCAGAATTAGATCAGCTCTCATTAGTCCAGTGCTCTGTAAGTCAGCCATGAGACACTCAAGTTTAGTGGAGCTACAGAATTAGATCAGCTCTCGTTAGTCCAGTGCTCTGTAAGTCAGCCATGAGACACTCAAGTTTAGTGGAGCTGCAGAATTAGATCAGCTCTCATTAGTCCAGTGCTCTGTAAGTCAGCCATGAGACACTCAAGTTTAGTGGAGCTGCAGAATTAGATCAGCTCTCATTAGTCCAGTGCTCTGTAAGTCAGCCATGAGACACTCAAGTTTAGTGGAGCTGCAGAATTAGATCAGCTCTCATTAGTCCAGTGCTCTGTAAGTCAGCCATGAGACACTCAAGTTTAGTGGAGCTACAGAATTAGATCAGCTCTCATTAGTCCAGTGCTCTGTAAGTCAGCCATGAGACACTCAAGTTTAGTGGAGCTACAGAATTAGATCAGCTCTCATTAGTCCAGTGCTCTGTAAGTCAGCCATGAGACACTCAAGTTTAGTGGAGCTGCAGGATTAGATCAGCTCTCGTTAGTCCAGTGCTCTGTAAGTCAGCCATGAGACACTCAAGTTTAGTGGAGCTACAGAATTAGATCAGCTCTCATTAGTCCAGTGCTCTGTAAGTCAGCCATGAGACACTCAAGTTTAGTGGAGCTGCAGGATTAGATCAGCTCTCGTTAGTCCAGTGCTCTGTAAGTCAGCCATGAGACACTCAAGTTTAGTGGAGCTACAGAATTAGATCAGCTCTCATTAGTCCAGTGCTCTGTAAGTCAGCCATGAGACACTCAAGTTTAGTGGAGCTGCAGGATTAGATCAGCTCTCATTAGTCCAGTGCTCTGTAAGTCAGCCATGAGACACTCAAGTTTAGTGGAGCTGCAGAATTAGATCAGCTCTCATTAGTCCAGTGCTCTGTAAGTCAGCCATGAGACACTCAAGTTTAGTGGAGCTGCAGAATTAGATCAGCTCTCATTAGTCCAGTGCTCTATAAGTCAGCCATGAGACACTCAAGTTTAGTGGAGCTGCAGGATTAGATCAGCTCTCGTTAGTCCAGTGCTCTGTAAGTCAGCCATGAGACACTCAAGTTTAGTGGAGCTGCAGAATTAGATCAGCTCTCATTAGTCCAGTGCTCTGTAAGTCAGCCATGAGACACTCAAGCTGAGACATTGATTTCTTTTTTCTTTTTCTTTCTGCTTCATAGCCCCGCTCCCCCCCCCTTTTTTTGGTCTTCCAATAAATTCTTTGACCCTTAAGTATTGTTCGCTTCAGACGTCACTCCTGTGCGTAAACGCGTGGTAACGCTCGTCAGAGATAGGGTTAAACATGTAGGTGTATACACTTTGTTGACTTAGGGGAATTTAAAAAAAAACAACCAATTTATGTCGCTAAACTCATAGCTCAATGTCTCCAGGCCTCTGATGATCTTTTAGTAGCTAGTAACACGTAGTGCAAGCCAAGTTCACGGGTGAATGAAGCCAGGTCGTCTTGAGTCAGGGGAACTTAGTAACGAGAAACAATGATGAAGCAAATCTCTGTTGTCCCTGGCAACCCCCTTTTAAAACGCTAGCCAAGAGCCTAATCGATACTGCAGTACTTGTGCTGTGCCCCCCCCCCCTCTCCAACGTATGAACTGGTTTGAAATAAGGAACCATTTATGTCCACTTTCCGTGAATAAATTCTGAGTCTAATTGAATCTTTACGGAAACCTATCTAGTCTACTCAGCTCTCTATTCACTTCTCTAATCACTCTAGTATCTCTTTTTTTTTAATCTCTGTAATCACTTCTCTAATCACTCTAGTATCTCTTTTTTTTTAATCTCTGTAATCACTTCTCTAATCACTATAGTATCTCTTTTTTTTTAATCTCTGTAATCACTTCTCTAATCACTCTAGTATCTTTTTTTTTTAATCTCTGTAATCACTTCTCTAATCACTCTAGTATCTCTTTTTTTTAATCTCTGTAATCACTTCTCTAATCACTATAGTATCTCTTTTTTTATCTCTGTAATCACTTCTCTAATCACTCTAGTATCTCTTTTTTTTTAATCTCTGTAAACACTTCTCTAATCACTCTTGTAGCTCTTTTTTTTTTAATCTCTGTAATCACTTCTCTAATCACTCTTGTAGCTCTTTTTTTTTTAATCTCTGTAATCACTTCTCTAATCACTCTTGTAGCTCTTATTTTTTAATCTCTGTAATCACTTCTCTAATCACTCTTGTAGCTCTTTTTTTTTTTAATCTCTGTAATCACTTCTCTAATCACTCTAGTAGCTCTTTTTTTTTAATCTCTGTAATCACTTCTCTAATCACTCTTGTATCTCTTTTTTTTTAAATCTCTGTAATCACTTCTCTAATCACTCTAGTATCTCTTTTTTTTTTAATCTCTGTAATCACTTTTCAAGTATGTTTCCACTATGTTAACGCTAGAGCTTTAAAACAATACCTTAAGTAAGAGAAGTAACAATTATACATAAAACACTGAACCATAATCTTCAAATACAAAAATAAAATTTAATAAAATACTCAGAAAGACACATAGATAAGGGTACATTTCTCGTTACATATGCTAGGGTAAATTTGTACAAAAGCTCCTTATTCCTTAGCCCTATTAGAGCATGGAAAGGGTTGCCTGAGCTAGCCAGGAAAACCAGTGACTTAACAGAGTTTAGGTCATTGGTTAATATGCATGACTGAATGCATGACGCGTAGGACGTAATCATCTTTTTTGAAGTAACGTCTGTATCATATAAGAAGAAGACAAGAGAAAGTTAGACGACCTGTAACAAGTGCCATGTAATCAAGGGAGAGTCAAGTGTTTTCTCGTGTGATATATAACTTAACTCTTAATAAAATGAAATAAATTAAATGAGTAAACACGGGCCCTGGAGCTGTGTATCGAGTTTCATGTGTCGAGTTTATTGCGCTCTTGTCATGTCAACTTACAAATATACATACAAAACAACAACACTATAAGCTTGTGGGTTTGATTTGAGCTTTAGATTACATATCATTATGTTAGTTTTTGTATTTTTCAATCAGCCATAAAACCTAAACCAATCTACTCACATTGTATTGTATTTATCTATTGACATTAATGTACGTTCGATTAGTTAGCTCCTAAGTACCGCCCTTTCTCCAACGTTGCGCCCAGACATGATCTGTTCAAATCTAGGTTTTCGTGTCGCGCAGTTCAATAGAGCCGGCACAAATAGGTTCATGGCCTACTGGTTGACCTACTTCCTACTCGTCACAGTTCCTGGGCTTCCACCAGAGCATTTCCTTCCGACCTGACGAGGGACAGAGTTATACCGCTGGAAGTTACAGCTGTGCCTGCGTGCGTGCACGTTACTCGTGTGACCTGGTGCCCAAAAAAACCTTCTAGAACTGAGTTATAAATCAACTCAGGCGGAGTTAGGGAGAGGGGTGGGGCGAACAGCAATCAATTGGCAAGGGGGGGGGGGGGATACAGGAAGAAAGGCTCCCTTTCTATTGACTTTTTTTCTGTCTTCAAACGGAAATGTTCAGATTTAACAAACGAAGATAAAATAATATGTGTGTGTGTGTGTGTGTGTGTGTGTGGGGGGGGGTTATAGTAATATTTGCTTGTTGTTTATTTACATGCTACGAATGTTTCTTCAGAAGATGAAGATGATTACTTCCTAGACCAAACCTCTTACATGGCCGAAGGGAAGGTGGCTGGCAAAAGTTTCAAACCTGGAACATTAAGACGACCATCCACATCGCATACCATACGACCACAGCTTTAATAGAGGTTAATATTAAGCCTCTTCCATCCTATTAGTTCATTTTCTAATAATACAAATAATAATAATGATAATACTAGTACTATAAATAGTTCTAATAATGTATCATTGGATATTTTTAAGGAGACTACAATACAATAGTTTATTCTTCTTTTGATTATGGAGATGCCTCCTGTATGCGAGTGCAATAGAGCGCTCATTGATGGGACTATTTGCAAAGGATTCAACTCAATCTGAACATCAAAGAAAATACAACCATGTCATACCAGCATATCACCAAGGAATACAACTCCTCTTATACGATTGATCCAGAAAATGGGAGCACGCTCAACAAAATTTGACAAAGTTATTTTTAATTTTAATGAATAGCAACAAAACATATTAGACATTGCACACAACACCGATTTAAATATATAGAAATATAGAAACGGACTTATACAATAACACTTATAGAATTATATTTTTTGGTCATATCAAAATTACAATAGCGTTTCCATATAGACCAGTGGACTCACTAGGATCGGTCAGTAGGTATGGTTAGCTCAGTACGCGACATTTTCCTACATATTCTAAATCAACACCGTTGTTCATTTGTTCTTTATGTGGAACCAATACAGTTAACTAATGACCCGCTTCTATTGACTGTTACACACATGTAAAGCTAGTGTCAATTCTATTATAAACTCCCCTTTGTTTTTGACATTTGACAATGCAAGGTAATTAAAATCAGAAACAGACTTAACATCACTTGAACATGTTTCTTTTGTAAATTTTGTAGACAGTAATGTTAGAACATTAAGAAGTGTAATTATAGAGACCAGAATATGAGACTTTGTCGATCCGTGAGTCAGAAATAGGTCACTGGGGTAGCGAGACATCACATTTTTAATTTTTTTGTCAAACTTTTCAGCACTGAAACATCAAATTTCTAAAATGTTTCCCTTCTAGCACAAGCAAAAAAAAAAATAAATAAAAAATATTTAGTTGACAACAGTATGACGTCCTTGACATTGGTCGGTCTATTTATTTCAAAATGTTTCCAAATCTTCCTCTTTTTATTTTCTCACTTTTTTGTTGAGGTTACATGACATCATCTTTACATTTCTCGAGAGCGCTTTCTTCTTCTATGTTACTGTATTTTATTCTGAAAAATAAATTAGACCGGTTCCTACAAATACAGATAGAAAGAGGAGGTAACTATGTTTACATTATGTCGTGCCTATAGACTTAACAGATTTATTGACTTAATTTATAGATGTAGACTTAGGTCACTAAAACTTTTATGCACCGAGGAAATATGCGTAAACAAGCTAAAGAGAGATAATGTGTTTTTTTTTTAACTTTTTATTTGAGTAGGTGGGAATGTCAAGGACGTCTCTAGGAATGCCAACTTAACGTCCAAAAGTCTTGAGAATGCAAACACAATGAGCATTTCTTTATTTATTACCTTTATTCAAATGTTCACGTATATCGTTAGGAAATGAATTACTAGCCATTCGGTCACACTGGGAAAACTCTAATTTGACAGTTATACTTTTTTAAAGTATAAAAAAAAAATTGTCAAGAGAATAGGAAAATCTTTATTTTGAAGAAACAATACGTCTTTGGGTATTTCCGCATGTAGGACGTATTCATTCAAGAGATAAATACAGTAATGCTCTGAAATATTATGAGCACAGTCTACAAGTCTTACTTGTTCAAATACTTGTTGGTGACATCCATCTGTTAGTTCCTGTAATTTTAAGATGTTCACATGGAGAGAAAAGGAAAGGCGTTCTTGACGTATTGACAAAGGTGTAACCAAGATTTCAAAACAAAGATACTTGAATATTTCACATTTACTAAACAAAGATCCAAAATAGAAATAAGTAAATAATGACATTAACATACCCAGCCATCAACAATTTCTAGTGGTTGGCCATTAATGCTTACTTGAGGTGCAGTGTTTGTGTTTTGGACAAGTATCTTAGTCTTGCTTTGACTGATGTTTAAGCCGAACTTCTGGCAAGCAGCAGATAGTTTGTCAACCAGGGACTGTAGCTGAATATCAGAATCAGCCACAATAGCTGCATCATCAGCATACAGGAGTTCCCTGGCGAGTAGCTTCCTAACCTTGGCCCATCATATCCAACAACACTCTACTGGATAAAGACATAAACAACAGGATAGTCAAGACAATGGCCACCATGTCACGGTTGCAGAAAAGAGTCTGGGACAACATATTGCTGACTAGCAGTACTAAAGCCCTAGTCTACCGGACCTGTGTGTTGAGCACCTTGCTGTACGGAAGTGAAACATGGTCAACCTACTCATGGCAGGAAAAAAAGCTGAATGTCTTCCACCTCCGATGCCTAAAATAAGGTGGCAAGATAAGATAACCAATGAGGAAGTGCTACATAGAGCAGGATGCCAGGACATCCGCTCTGTTATCAGCAGCAGACGCCTTGACTGGCTTGGCCACCTTCGTAGAATGCCAGTAGGTCGACTTCCACAGGACATCCTGTATGGCGATCTAACAAAAGGCAGGAGAGCCACTGGTCGTCCACTTTTACGTTATACGGATGTAAGCAAACGCGACTTGAAGCTCTTCAAAATCGACACTAGCAGCTGGGAAGAGGTGACACTGGACAGATCCACATGGAGAGAGAGCATAAAGGAAGGGTCACAGATTGCAGATGTCATACACAACAGAAGCAGAAAGAAGGGTGAAAATGTAACGGCGCCTGATGATTACATATGCCCAACCTGCGATCGCAGCTGTGTATCAAGGATTGGCCTCTTTAGTCACACACAAGAAGTTGCAAAGGGAAAAGATCGTCTCTCGAGACGTAAAAAAAAAATGCCACAGATACCCAGCCATGCCCTAATACAACCAAGATTATTGATACATATTCACCAAATTAAATAATTCATCATCGCAAACTATATTTTAAAACGAAAAAGTCTACACTCTACACTATTCACACTTGTAAGTGTTTCACTTGAAGCTTGTATATCGACAGCCCATTGAGGAGACATGACTTCATAGAACATCATATAATTATCATCTTGAAAACTGCCTTCTGGCTAGAACAGTGCACACAGAGCGTTGAGCGACCCAATTTACCATCCTGCTATTGTAACAACATGAAGCCTTTTCTGTATCGTTCAACTCCTCATCTATTGCCTTTATCTCTCAGGATTTCATTTTCTATCAACAATTATTCCAATTCGATGCTGTATGTTTATACGCTGTGTGAATAAAAATGCTAGGCGTATGATTTCAACTTCATTCAATATAAAATTGGTGTAAGAAACGAAACTTAATTTGAATGTTATACAATGATTTAGTTGTTAAATTAGATAATTAAACTGGGTATTTTGAGGAGAGATAATACTATCTACTTCACATTAAATCATTTGAGCTTGATTGTTGTTCATATAATAATGTAGCTCGACATGGCTGTAATAATGTAGCTTTAAATGGCTGTAATAAGGTAGCTTTAAATGGCTATAATAAGGTTGCTCGTCATGGCTATAATAAGGTAGCTCGTCATGGCTATAATAAGGTAGCTCTAAATGGCTATAATAAGATAGCTCTAAATGGCTATAATAAGGTAGCTCTAAATGGCTATAATAAGGTAGCTCGTCATGCCTATAATAAGGTAGCTCTAAATGGCTATAATAAGGTAGCTCTAAATGGCTATAATAAGGTAGCTCTAAATGGCTATAATAAGGTAGCTCGTCATGCCTATAATAAGGTAGCTCTAAATGGCTATAATAAGGTAGCTCGTCATGGCTATAATAAGATAGCTCTAAATGGCTATAATAAGGTAGCTCTAAATGACTATAATAAGGTAGCTCTAAATGACTATAATAAGGTAGCTTGATATGGCTATAATAAGATAGCAGAACTGACTATAAAAAGATCCAATAGTCCAGGGAAACAAGCCACCTGGCCGTTCCACAAAGTGGCTGTCGTCAGTACCCGTGAGCTGTAGTGGCGGCCCCCTCTACAATTTGAGGCGGTCACAAAATAGGAATTTTCCAGCCAGATATTTATTTGCATACCAAACGTTCAAGGTCTCGCCTTGAAGCTTCGTTTGTTATCTAAAACATACCTTTTTTTCCCCTTTTTTACCTACTTCCTTCTCCAGTTTACTGGAATTAGTGTGCAGTGGAGCGTGACATTGTGAGACATACTAGCACAATCTTACTTAAACTGTCATCTTTCAAAATTAACTTAAGAACGGTGAAACACACACACACACACACATAGACCATGAAAACAGAATGAAGCCTTGAATGTTCAAATCTACCTCTATACTCTCTCATGTCCTTTAACAAAGTGGTAGACTTAATGAGGCTATGAGCTTTGTGACGAATCTTTAGAATTTCTACGGTAAAGCTTACAACTTGTTGCTAGTAACAACCACGTATCAGCAAGTTGTGTTGTATCTACAGCAGAGCGCGCAGTTCACCCGAGGATTCCTGCTCCCGTGACGTCTCGGTGGAAATGTCTGTTATGTGGAACGAGACGGTTTAATACTGGGAGTGAAAACAAGTTCCTATCGGGTTACTCCGGGAGCCAACGCAGTCATTGCCGGGTGTTCAGATTCCCGGATTCAGAATTAAAAAAAAGAACTGGTAACCCAATTAAACAGGACGCTACGCTGTTGCACTTGGGGGTCAACATCGGTGCTCCTGGGCTGTAGTGGCGTCCCCTCCACGATTTGAGGGGGTTAAATAATAGTAAAAAGAAACTTTCTAGCGTAGTTTGCGGCCTCTGGCTCTGTCAAAAGTGTCCAGAGGTGGAGGGAAAGAATAGCATTAAGT
Source organism: Biomphalaria glabrata (assembly GCF_947242115.1). Taxonomy (NCBI): domain Eukaryota; kingdom Metazoa; phylum Mollusca; class Gastropoda; family Planorbidae; genus Biomphalaria; species Biomphalaria glabrata. The sequence goes on along the minus strand of NC_074722.1, from coordinate 17,409,816 downwards.
GTATATAGTGTGACCAAAGCCAGAAATAGTTGCATTCATTGTAGAACCTTCAGACAGGACTAAGGGTAAAGAACATCCGATCCAGTCTGTTGAGACAAATCCTTCAGACAGGACTAAGGGTAAAGAACATCCGATCCAGTCTGTTGAGACAAATCCTTCAGACAGGACTAAGGGTAAAGAACATCCGATCCAGTCTGTTGAGACAAATCCTTCAGACAGGACTAAGGGTAAAGAACATCCGATCCAGTCTGTTGAGACAAATCCTTCAGACAGGACTAAGGGTAAAGAACATCCGATCCAGTCTGTTGAGACAAATCCTTCAGACAGGACTAAGGGTAAAGAACATCCGATCCAGTCTGTTGAGACAAATCCTTCAGACAGGACTAAGGGTAAAGAACATCCGATCCAGTCTGTTGAGACAAATCCTTCAGACAGGACTAAGTGTAAATAACTTCCGATTCAGTCTGTTGAGACAAATCCTTCAGACAGGACTAAGGGTAAAGAACATCCGATCCAGTCTGTTGAGACAAATCCTTCAGACAGGACTAAGGGTAAAGAACATCCGATCCAGTCTGTTGAGACAAATCCTTCAGACAGGACTAAGGGTAAAGAACATCCGATCCAGTCTGTTGAGACAAATCCTTCAGACAGGACTAAGGGTAAAGAACATCCGATCCAGTCTGTTGAGACAAATCCTTCAGACAGGACTAAGGGTAAAGAACATCCGATCCAGTCTGTTGAGACAAATCCTTCAGACAGGACTAAGGGTAAAGAACATCCGATCCAGTCTGTTGAGACAAATCCTTCAGACAGGACTAAGGGTAAAGAACATCCGATCCAGTCTGTTGAGACAAATCCTTCAGACAGGACTAAGGGTAAAGAACATCCGATCCAGTCTGTTGAGACAAATCCTTCAGACAGGACTAAGGGTAAAGAACATCCGATCCAGTCTGTTGAGACAAATCCTTCAGACAGGACTAAGGGTAAAGAACATCCGATCCAGTCTGTTGAGACAAATCCTTCAGACAGGACTAAGGGTAAAGAACATCCGATCCAGTCTGTTGAGACAAATCCTTCAGACAGGACTAAGTGTAAATAACTTCCGATTCAGTCTGTTGAGACAAATCCTTCAGACAGGACTAAGGGTAAAGAACATCCGATCCAGTCTGTTGAGACAAATCCTTCAGACAGGACTAAGGGTAAAGAACATCCGATCCAGTCTGTTGAGACAAATCCTTCAGACAGGACTAAGGGTAAAGAACATCCGATCCAGTCTGTTGAGACAAATCCTTCAGACAAGACTAAGTGTAAAGAACATCCGATCCAGTCTGTTGAGACAAATCCTTCAGACAGGACTAAGGGTAAAGAACATCCGATCCAGTCTGTTGAGACAAATCCTTCAGACAGGACTTAGGGTAAAGAACATCCGATCCAGTCTGTTGAGACAAATCCTTCAGACAGGACTAAGGGTAAAGAACATCCGATCCAGTCTGTTGAGACAAATCCTTCAGACAGGACTAAGGGTAAAGAACATCCGATCCAGTCTGTTGAGACAAATCCTTCAGACAGGACTAAGGGTAAAGAACATCCGATCCAGTCTGTTGAGACAAATCCTTCAGACAAGACTAAGTGTAAAGAACATCCGATCCAGTCTGTTGAGACAAATCCTTCAGACAAGACTAAGAGTAAAGAACTTCCGATCCAGTCTGTTGAGACAAATCCTTCAGTGTGCACTTCAAATGTCAGGAAGTCGATATCTAGAACAGAGCTAGTTAGTGTTAAACTCTCTCCAAGAAAGCTGGTTATTGTTAGAAAAGCTTAACAGAACCATTAATTATCAAAAATGTAAAAGAAGAAATCTCAGATTTAAAGCAAAAGTCTTCGGCAAAAATCACTCACATACACATCCTCCAAACATTGCATCACACACACACAAACACACACATACACACTCACATACACATCTTACAACAAACATTGCATCACACACAAACACACATCTACACACTTACAACATACACATCTTCCGAACATTGCATCACCTGACACACACACACAAAACAAACACACATCCACACACTCACATACACATCTTCCGAACATTGCATCACACACACACACACAAACACACATCTACACACTCACATACACATCTTCCAAACATCACACACACACACAAACACACATCTACACACTCACGTACACATCTTACAACAAACATTGCATCACACACAGACACACAAACACACATCTACACACTTACAACATACACATCTTCCGAACATTTCATCACCTGACACATACACACACAAACACACATCCACACACTCACATACACATCTTCCGAACATCGCATCACCTGACACACACACACATCTACACACTCACATACACATCTTCCGAACATCGCATCACCTGACACACACACACATCTACACACTCACATACACATCTTCCGAACATCGCATCACCTGACACACACACACATCTACACACTCACATACACATCTTCCGAACATCGCATCACCTGACACACACACACATCCACACTCTCACATACACATCTTCCGAACATAGCAACACCTCACACACACACATCTACACACTCACATACACATCTTCCGAACATCGCATCACCTGACACACACACACATCTACACACTCACATACACATCTTCCGAACATCGCATCACCTGACACACACACACATCCACACTCTCACATACACATCTTCCGAACATCGCATCACCTCACACACAGACACACATCTACACACTCTCACATTTCTGACTACAGAGACAAGGGGCAACACTCACCCAAACCTTTTATTTTCAACTTAAAACTTACGACAGAAAATGAAGAAGGTTACCAACGCCTCCCCCCCCCATAGTCCTCTTTCTTTTCATCTGACATACCCAATGCGTTGGCTGCGATAGTTTGAGAAGCATGGCTGCAGACAAATCCAGGTGAAGTTTACTCTCGTCCTTCAACTAAATCTACACCAACATAATCACAAGTTTCTCAGAGGCATCCCTATCAGTAGCCTCCCTTTTCCCAATCCAGCGGCTGCCATCCATTGATTCAGATTTCAATTCGTTTCTATATCTTAATTACCATAACCCCCAACCAAACATATATACATAGACACACACACACAATACAATCAATCAATCAATGTCCCATATCGATTTGTGGTCTCTGATTTAAAAAAAAAAGAAATCAAATCGATACAGCTATTTATAAAACCATTTTGGTTCGCGCTCAACCTTGATGAACATAAAGTCATTGATTTCATTCAACACAGATTAGCAGCTTACCATTGAAATATTGCCAACTTTCTATGCTTCATCAAGTTCACCTTAGGAGCACATTACAGTCTTAAGCCCGTTCTTAAGTTCCTTTTAATGAGCAACTTAGTTGGAGAGTATTTCTAAAGGTGATCTTAATGTTTACGTCATCAATATTTCAACTCCTTTCAAACATTAGATCAGTTTGAAGCAACGGGTATTTCCGAATGTTACTTCCTAACAAGTTTACAGTTTAAAATCCAAGGATAGAAGGAAAAGTAGGTCTCCAGAGGTCAAACTATGTTCATACCATCAAACAAATGTGGAAAGCCAATGATTAGATTGGGGATTTAAAAGAGAGAAAAATGGAACACCGAATCAATTCTTCAAGGTGGTCGTTATTCAAAAGAGTTCAACAAAATAGACCTATGAACATCTCAAAATAATTACATTCAATTACAAACATTCCACTATTGATTTCATTTTTAGCGGAACCAGAAAAGCCGCTATTAGTTTAGTGTAGTCTCTCTGTCCATTTGTCCGTCCCGTTTAGATCGCAAAAACAAGAAAAGATATAGAAAAACCTAATATTATATTTGAGATCTTTCAAAGTTAATTTATGTTTTCTAAAAGCGAATCGTTTAATTTTAAAATAAAATATGAAGGTATTAAAAAAACAACACCATTTTAATAATTATTCATTTTTAGCGGCCCCCGAATAGGGGAAAAGACGCTATTAGTTTTGTGTGGCCTGTCTGTCCTTCTGTCCGTCCGTCCCGTTTAGAGCTCAGAAACTAGAAGATAAATTGAAAATCGGATATCATGATATTTTAGATCATTCAAAGTTCTGATGCAACGGCTACTTTTTTCTTTTTTGAAAGCAAAAAATTTAATTTTTTAAATCAGTTATGAAAGCATTTTTTTCATAAAAAATGCACCATTTTTTACAACTATTCACTATTCATAGTAACAAACACTGGAGGCTGTTTAGTAAGGTGGTAAATTATTTATACCATATTTTAAACAAATGTAGGCTAATGGATTTAGATTTATGATTATGTTTTTGTATTGCTAAGTAATGTAAGTTGTGTCATACTAAATTAAATACTACATTGACCAAAAACATGTTAAGTTTTTTTTAAATAGAAAAAAATCTACACACTATGTAAATAAGTCGGACATAATTTAAATTGTATATTATCGCGTGAACTGCAGAGCCGATCTAATAACAAAAGCATGAAACCAGATGATTTTTTTTTTACGGAAATGTTTTTTACTTGAGGCTTTGAATAAGAGATTGACCCTTTACTAAACAATTAAATCAATTAAATACTCATTATAAGACATCAGTTAGGCCAGGTTCACATCTAACTTTATATTCACTTTCACTTATTCTTTGGTCTGCTGGACCGTTGGGGCACTACTCAAGATCTGTCAACCTTTTCTCCATTCTTCTCTGTCATTTGCCTTTGATAGAATTTCATTATGATATTCTTTCTGAAAATATTGAAACCCGCCTTTTTACCTGCCTGGGTGGACCACTTCTAATAGAATTTAATACCGATATTCTTTTAAAAATATTGAAACCCGCCTTTTTACCTGCCTGGGTGGACCACTTCTAATAGAATTTAATACCGACATTCTTTTAAAAATATTGAAACCCGCCTTTTTACCTGCCTGGGTGGACCACTTCTAATAGAATTTAATACCGATATTCTTTTAAAAATATTGAAACCTGCCTTTTTTCCTGCCGATTTTGAGTTTGTGTTTCCACACAAACTGTCTTTGTAACCTTGTTTACATAGCTTATATGAACTCACTATGCCTGTCAGATGACAAGGTTATACACATTTTTTTTCTCCCGCACCCATAATGAGATAAATTTGAAACTTTGCACACTTATTCATTGGCGTAAACTAGGGGTGGGCAACCTTTTTCTATCGAGGGCCGCATTTAAAAAAATCGAAATGTACTTACAACTTAGAAAAATAAGCTTGTTAACTGTTATAATGTTCTCAATTCACATTTATATTTTATTATACAATTACGTTCCTTTTTTTGGAAAACTTGAATTAGGTGAATGTCATTTCTCTACTACTTTGCCCATGCCAGGTCAGCGGATACTATTGTGTTACCGAACATTGGATTTGTTTCCCCGAAATCTTCAGTATTTCTTACAACTGCCTGTATTAAAGACCGTTAGCTCAAATGAATTTGATCATTGAGATTCTAAAGTTAATGATATATTTGATATTCTTTGCAGCTTTGCGCAAAACTTCCTATTAAAAATGTATGATTGCCATATTGTACTTTAATTTAAAAAAAATGTTTTTCTCAGTCAAAGCACGGGCTTCATCTTCTTCCTAACCAACTCAACACTTTTAACTAACACAGTTATTCATAGCATTGAATACATACTGGCCTGAAATTGTGTCTTTGACTGAATATGTTTGGGAATATTACCAATAAGAAAAATCTTCATTTACTTAAAAAATTTTAGAATTTTAAAATGACGTGTAGAGAAAATGTTTCTTTAGCCTCTTCATCTTAAGTTAAGAGTTAGTCAGAAGTTTCAATAATTTATAAAGATGTTGAAAATTATTTATTTTTAATTCATTTTGTATTTTTTTAATATTTGTAATCTGTGGCCACAACTGATTTCTGTAGATGACCGCAGGCTACATAAAACACATAGGTGGGCGGGATGTGGTCCACGGGCCGTCATTCGCCCACCCCTGGCGTCAACTATAAACGAATCAATAAAAAAAAAATAACCAATGAGTCAATAAGTTAATGGTAATAGGTTACCAACAAGTATCAGTAGACACAGAGATCACTAAATATGTAGGGTTTTGTCATCTTAGATAATTGTACACGTGAAAAACGACCTGGTGGATGAGAAACTTTGTATACGGACGTTTTATTAGATTTACACCAGAATCAATTTATTAAGGGGCGATAATATTGGACTACACATGTTAATATTTTAATGTTTTCCACCAGTAACCTAAAGTAAACCAAAGTAAACCACGTGAACAAAAGTAAGCCAAGTAAGGCCAAGTAAAACAAAGTAAACGAAGTAAACCAAGTAAAACCAAGTAAACCAAAATAAACCAATTAAATCAAAGAAAACTGAAGTAAACGAAATTAAATCAAAGTAACCCAAGTAAAACCATGTAAACCGATGCTGAGAAAAACTTAGATTTTCTACCATTACACTAGCCGACCGACGGCGTAACATAGGCCGCTATTTAGCAGGGCCGGGCTTAGGACACTTCAACCTATGCGACCTCAGTGGGCCCCGCACTTTCATAGGACCAGCGCTAATTTTAGGTGTATAAATTATTAAATTAAACCATTTTATAACATAACAGATTTCCTGTCAATTTACCAGGTGCTCCTGGAAATCAGAAATTGCAAAATATACGAAAAAGTCCTGAAAATATCCGGAAATTATTAAAATCTTTAGAAAACTCATACAAATCTCCTGAAATATATAGACAAAAATTGCCATTTTGGGGTGTCATTAAAGATGGAAAACGCCAATCCTACACGCGATAAAAAAAAACGGCATTATGCAATACCCGTAATTGTGTAATCTGGTGAAAGAAGCTTCTCGCGCCTCAAACTAATGAAGAATGACTTTAGGTCAACAATTCTCGTAGATAGATTAAAACATTTGGTTATTCATGCTATTGAGCGTGATCTATGTAGGAAATAAAACTTTTACGGTATACTGTATGACTTCGCTACACGCAAGGCTCGTGTAGTAATTCTGTGCGTAGTAAAAAATGAATAAAATGCAAAGACGAATCTATTTTCTAATACAAACTCTTAATTTTCACTTATTTTCCGTATCCCTACCCAAACCAGGCCCCGCGAAATCCGTTTCGCATTGGGCCTCACAATGGTTAAGTCCGGCACTGCTATTTAGTGACGGGTGAATACAGAGTAGATTACTTGTTTTCTTTCCATGAATTCTTGGTCACAATGGTTAAGTCCTACCCTGTTATTTAGTGATGGGTGAATATTACTTGTTCTCCCCCCCCCCTTTTTTTTTCGCCTCTATAATAACGTATGGTAACTCTATTCCATCCGACTTGCAGAAATAAAAGAGTTATCTTTCCATTACTTGATGCCCCAACTCTTGAGCCATGAAGAGAATTATATATATAGATTATAAAAAAGATCTGCTCTGACTCGTAGGACTCTTCAAATGGCGAGAGGTTATTTCTTCTGCAGGTGCTATTGGCCTAAGAAGACCATCATAAACTAGACTTGTCAGTTTTGTCTGACTAGCTGAACTATAAATAGAAAAATGACGCTAAAAAGATTGAGCTCAACTCTAGGTACAAGTATTGACAAGGTGGGACAAAATAAAGGAAGAAAGAGAGTGAATGACTTGTGTGATTTTGTAAATAGTATGTGTCGCAGACAGGGGGGGGTGTAAGTGGTTACGTTGTGTGTATTGTACACGTGACTGTATGTTAGAAAGACAAAGCGTGTGTGTCTACAATGACGTTGAGTACATTATATGTGTGTATGTGATAGAGCAAGGAAAGAGAATGGTGTGAGTGAGAGAAAGAGAGGTAAAGAAAACAAGAGAAATGATTATAGATTTCAGGAAACATAAAGGCGGCCATCTTGCAGAAATTCAGATAAACAACCAAACCGTAGAACAAGTCCAAGAATATAAAGTACCTAGATACAACCATCAACACCAAACTGAAATGGATTGAACACCGACAAAACCTTTACACCAAAATTCCACAATGACTCTTCTACCTTAGAAAGCTAAGGAAATATAACATCGACAAAACAAATAATTATAATTAAACTTTTTTTTATACAGCAACCATCAGCAGTCTAATTAACTTTGCCATCACCTGCTGGTATGGTAATACTTCAATGACACAAAGACTTAGACTAAATAGACTAATCAAAAAAGCATCGTATATCACTCGAACACAGCTACCATCTCTTAAAGAGCTTTTTCATGAAAGATGCCTTTCCAAAACACTCACAATTCTTAAAGATAACCTGCACCCATTAAACCACTGTTACATAAGATCTGAACGAAGTGGTCGTCTCCTTTCCATTAGGACTACAACAGAAAGATTTAAAAACTCCTGTATCCCACTTTCAGTCAGAGTATTACAAGATCATCTGTCGTCATCGAGAAGTTCATAGAAGTCTAATTCATAAAGCGCTGGTTGTGAGTGTGTATGTGTTTAGTGTGTGAATGTTGTTCGTATTTGCAACTATATTATATTGTACAGTAGTTACGCTGAGGTGATCAATTGTAGTCGAACTGAATTTCCATTTGATTGGATCAATAAAACTTATCTTATCTTATCTTATCTTAAAGAGGACTGTCTATGTCTGCATTGTCTTAACAAGAGGGTTAGGGTTATTGAAAGAGTTATGAGGAGCTTCAAGGGTTCAAATTACATCCAAATAATTGTTCTTTCTCTGAGAAATACTTAAGCAATGTGAAAATGTATAGATAAAAAGTGTGTGCTGGTTACTCTCTAACCAGAGTTTAAAATAGTTTCCACAACAAAAGAAAACTGATTTAAGTTACTGTGACATTTCTTCAGAAAAAAAATGTATCCTTTCTATATACTTCAGCAATACGTAAAGATCTACTCTGTTCCTTTCAATAAAAGGTATACATTACTATACAATATGCTCAAATATATCGCATTTTTATTAGGCAAAAGAAAAGGGGTCGGGGGGTGGTGGAAAAGTAAGTAAGCAAACTTAAAGCAAATAGGTCAAAAACTGTAACTTGGAAATGTTTATGTCTTTCGTTCCGCTTCATGGTTTGCTCCCCCCCCCCCCCGCTTTTTTTTTCTCCCCCACACATGCAGGAATTCAAAGCATAGAGCTTTTTATAATGTTGATGTTCGTCCCAAGTCAATGTCTATAGAGTCTAATAATCTGGGTGTGCGCCAGTTGAAACTGGTCCATTCCATCTAAGCAATGGGGCGTCCATGGTAACATAGCAACACCTGTAGGATTCTATTTTGTTGACTATGAAGAAGGCCTTATAGCAAAGCGGTCATTAGACTAGAGTTATGAATCAATACAAACTTTCTCTTTACTAGCTAGAACAATTTTGTTGTTGTTGTTGTTGATCTATGTTGCTATTACCGAGCTTATATCAACTCACTCCTTGTGTCTATGTTGCTATTACCGAGCTTATATCAACTCACTCCTTGTGTCTATGTTGCTATTACCGAGCTTATATCAACTCACTCCTTGTGTCTATGTTGCTATTACCGAGCTTATATCAACTCACTCCTTGTGTCTATGTTGCTATTACCGAGCTTATATCAACTCACTCCTTGTGTCTATGTTGCTATTACCGAGCTTATATCAACTCACTCCTTGTGTCTGTCTGGTCGAAAATACGTCCTCTCCCCCTAACACATGATACATTTGTTACTATCCCCCCCCCTCCAACCAATCTAAAATTTTTAATTAGTACGCGTTGATAACACTTGGACGATATTAGTAAGTCATTAAGGTTTAAAATTGTGTACAATAAATCCCCTGACTTGTAACATGAAAAACAACAACAACAAAGGTTTCCTATTTTAAAGGCCTCGTTTTAGATTCCGGGATGAATAAGGTATAACAAGTGACTATTCTGACCCAGTGGAATGCTGTACATTTTGCCACACTTGACAAAACCGTTGATAAAAGGGGGTCTATTTCATTTTTTTTTTCGCTGCCTGGACCTGTCATCGGCAAGGGCTTTTCAAAATATATACCACTACTTTCGTGATAGATTTGCAGCTGTCTAAATTGCAGCCAGTTGTTTAACTCTACGCTTGCAAAGGCTAACTGGGCTAATTGCTAACTGGGCTAATTGCTAACTTGGCTAATTGCTAACTGGGCTAATTGCTAACTGGGCTAATTGCTAACTTGGCTAATTGCTAACTGGGCAAAGGGTTAACTGGGCTAAGGGCTAACTGGCTCCTGAGCTGAACTTTATAGCTTTTTTATTTCGGGCAGGGTGCACCTGCTTAGACCATTCTCCCTTATGTATCTCGCTAAAAATTAGATCGCCTTTGGCATGCTGTCATATTATTATTATAGCTTTTATATAGCGCTACTTTCATGCTTATAGCATGCTCAGAGCGCTTTGGTCCAATCTCATTTGTGGACCAGTGGGGGGGGGGGGGGGAAGAGGGTATTTAGGAGTTGGTTTTCCGTGCTGCCTTTAGGCGCTCAGTAAACGCAACTCTGCCCGAGCCCCCTTCTAGGTAGCTAAGACAAGCCACGTTCAAGCGCACTTAGCCTCTCGACCACGCTTCCCGATCATATCCGATCTAGCGCAGCTGTTGAACAGTAAGCAGTGCTTCTAAATTGTCCATACCATCCTCTGTCCTTCATTAGAAAATGGCTCCTTGTAAAGAAAGTCTTGCTAGCAGATACCTTAGATGGAAACGTTCCAGCAGCCTTAGATTACTTAGATGCTTTCTTTAGAACACTAGGTTCTCAGAGCCGTAAACAAGCTGTGAGAACCACTGCTTTAAAGACATATGTTTTTGTTTTTTTGCTCCGAGGAGAGACCTATTCAGACAGACTTTTCATTGGAGGAGATCCATTGAGCTTTTGGCCTTAGCCAGACGTCTGCCTTTATCTCTAGCAAGTGATGCGTGATACAGTGCTGCCCAGGCATGCACAGAGGTAAGCAATCATATTTGTGGAGATTGTGGAGTTGGAGGACTTCTGGAACATGACTTTCGATTTCTTAATGTTTGAAAGTCAGAACAAATGGAGCATCAGCCTCGGTGAATTCGTTGACTTCATGAAGGAAACAACAATCCTCATTGAGAAGCTCTGTAACAATGATCGCTTTCATTTTAGAATGGGAGGCGCCGTAATTAGAATACCGTGTCCTTTGTTAAAGTAAGCGGTTTGAAACAGCCATGCAGGTAGGTATTGGAGAAATGCAGGTTAAACAGTTTAGGATGTGCCTGCATGATGTGATGTAGGTTAACAGTTTAGAATGTGCCTGCATGATGTGATGTAGGTAAACAGTTTAGGATGTGCCTGCATGATGTGATGTAGGTTAACAGTTTAGGATGTGCCTGCATGATGTGATGTAGGTTAACAGTTTAGGATGTGCCTGCATGATGTGATGTAGGTTAACAGTTTAGGATGTGCCTGCATGATGTGATGTAGGTTAACAGTTTAGGATGTGCCTGCATGATGTGATGTAGGTTAACAGTTTAGGATGTGCCTGCATGATGTGATGTAGGTTAACAGTTTAGGATGTGCCTGCATGATGTGATGTAGGTTAACAGTTTAGGATGTGCCTGCATGATGTGATGTAGGTTAACAGTTTAGGATGTGCCTGCATGATGTGATGTAGGTTAACAGTTTAGGATGTGCCTGCATGATGTGATGTAGGTAAACAGTATAAGACTAAGAGAAACATGTGGGTAAACAGTTATATATATATACTATAACAAATTACAGACAAGTATACAAGTAAGCAGGCTTCTAATTAAAAAAAAATATGTGCGATTGTCAATTGTTAATTAGTGGATTCCACTTCTTTTTATGGTTCTATAAGCCATTAAATGACTAGAGCCCTAGGCCTAAAGGCCTTGAACTTGTATGACCTAAAGTGCACGACCGTGATATCTGTTGACCTTTTGATGTTATCTTCTACTATTGTATTCACCCCACAATTTGAAACATGTCCTTGACTACATATAGAAACGATTGTTGAATCATAACCGCGATCCCTTTCAAAAATTAGGAAATTGTAAATGTCACTATCTGTGACCTTTACCTTGGGATTCCACGGCGTCGGAAAAAAATGCATTTCTCTGTAATCATTTCTTTTTGATCTGCCTTGAAGACAGAAGCGTCACATGTCGCACCCACATCCGGGGTCAGAAGTTTAGAAAGAGGGGAGAGAAGCCGTGAAAAAAAGAAGCGCATTCAAAGTTCACGTTTTCCTTTCTTGAGTTTTTCTTGTTGAGGTTTTATCCAAAGAAATCTATGAAATCAGAAGCTTAAAGGAGCTAAATGCAGAGCTTCCTTATGAACTAAACTGAACGTGGAATTGAAGTCGACATAGTGCGTATGTGGAGGTGCAGTGGCTGAGTGTCATAGAGATTGGCTTACGAATGGCGGGGTCAAGTGTTCGAATCTTGATGAAGATTTTTAATTTCGGGATCCTCAGTCCACCCAGCTCTAATGAGTACCTGACATTATAATGAAGTTTAAAAGTAAAGGCGGTTGATCGTTGTGCTGGCCAAATGATACCCTCGTTAACCATGAGCCGAAGAACCATTTGCCCTATAGATCGCAAGGTCTGAAAGGGGAACTTAAAAAAAACAAACTTAACGCAGATGTCCCTAATTAATGAGATACTGGATTGAAGAGTCGTACAGGAGAGGACTGGCTATATGGCAACCAAGCAAATACCCGGTGGGTTCGCCGAACAGGCCACTTTGAATGGCAATAATACCGTAAATGTGATTGGCATTCTTATACCTTTCATAAAAGAACTTAGAGGTACAATGTATTGACAGGGGAGACTCAGGGGGGGGGGGGTTTAAGTTCGCGCTTACGCAAGCAACGAGAGAAAAAAGTATTTCCTGTAGCCTCTAAGTCAACCTGCTTGTAGAAATATAACAGGCCTTCGTGTTAATTCAGGCCTATCTGAATGAAGCCACTTGTGCATGCCTGCGTTGTTTTTTGATGCATTAGCCTAACAAAACTTTAATTACTTTGAGGGCAGATAACAATAGATATGCGTCGTATGTCTATCCATTGGTGAGCCAGATGGTATGATAATGTCAGGACAGATTTTACCACTCAGTCCGCCCCTGGAGTCGTATTAGATCTCTAGACTACTGAAAGCATTTACCTAGATCTAGAATTTATGTCGTGATTTTATTTTTACAATTGTCCATGTTTAATTTATTTCAATCTCTAAAACTTGTACAACAGAACCAAAACACCAGTAGTACAATCACTAGATTTAGAGTGACTTCAAGGGAGAAGACTAAAACAAAAAGTAGCAATAATACTCCTGAACAAAGTACCCAGAAAAACAGGTCAGTTAGGACTAATTAGTTCAAGTGCTCCACTCTAGTGCTATAAGAGCATGAAGCGAGTTGCTTGGATCAGACAGGAAACCCAATGACTTGAGGTCTCAGCTATTTCTAAGTAAGCAAGAAGGTCGAAACAACAGAACGGACTTCTTTTCAGGACATTCAGACACAAAATCCAAATTGCCATTTTGTTCTGGAAGCCATTTTGTTCTGGAAGCCATTTTGTTCTGGAAGCCATTTTGTTCTGGAAGTCGTTTTGTTCTGGAAGTCATTTTGTTCTGGAAGTCATTTTGTTCTGGAAGCCATTTTGTTCTGGAAGCCATTTTGTTCTGGAAGCCATTTTGTTCTGGAAGCCATTTTGTTGTATCTAACCTTGTATACACTACTTCTCTCCCCCCCCCCCCCACCACCTAGACTTTTTTTCTTTTGCTACCCTTTTAAAATCTTTTTTTTTTTTCAGAAAAAAAAACAACAACATTATATTTGTGAATGACAGTAAGCACTAACCTATATCTTGTACACAACCTATATTGTGACATGCATGAGAGCATCGGGAAGTTGAAGTTGTCAGGAAGCGGCTTTACAAAGAAAAATTGTTTTTTTATCCCCCCCCCCCTCCAACGATTGTAAATAATCTGTTGTTATAGAGTATTATTCGTCCATTTCAACATTTCGGTTTCAGTTGAGAGAAGCAAATCTAAGAGCTCCAAGGTGCAGAGACAAACTTAGATTGACATTTTGACAAATACATTTGTGGAAAAAAAAAACTAAATATAAAAAAAGAAAACCACAACTAACACAAGGGGAAGAACTTCACAATTTTGTATGTCAACACTGTAAGATTTGTTATATATTTAAAAAAAAAATTAATTACCACTAATTAATTGATAATTTGGTAATTTTGTTTATATGTATTCATGTTTTGTTAGGGACAATGAATAATAGTGCAAAGTTTGAACTTGATCCGAGAATGGTTAAGCGAGAGAAATAATGGGTACAAAATTCGTGACTGACAGACAGACAGACGGAGTAAGTTGATAATAAAACTTTGTAAAAAATATGACGAAAGAATGTAATCCCAAACTCTTGAACGAAGCACTTCTAAATAAAAAAACAACAACTCTATTTAAAGTTGAAATGTACAGATTGATAACTAAAGCCGCAAGTCAATTATTGTGAAATTTTCTAATAAAATTGTTATTAATAAACTTTATTTGCCAAAGGAATTGTAACAGCTAAGGAATTAAATGTGCATACAAAAAAAGCGAATTCAGATCTGTCTGTCTTCCATTCGATCGAACTATTGTTCTGCTGAACGGTTATGTGGATATGATTGTGATAATACCTAACATTTTATAACTAGGCTGTTCCATCAATTTAAATCAAATTACAGGAATGATGGTTGATAAACAAATAGTTAAAGCTGTCTTTTCGTCTGCATACGCTCTGGGTTGAAACTAACAATAGATAACTATAAAATCTTTTATTCTTATAAGCACTTCGCCGGAGTAGTGGTTAGTGTATCGTCTCAAGGTGCTTGAGCACTCGATATCAAATTCATGTCATGCTTTTTAATTTTCATTTGCATTTACCCCCCCCCCCCCTCCATTCCCGTTTCCTTTACTACATGGTAGCTAGAGCTTTGAATACAATTTGGTTTTATCTAAAATGGATGTTCTTTTGTAAGAAGCAGCAGTGCTGGATTTAAGATGTCAAGGCCCTTGGAATTTTTTTTTATATGTTTCTACCATATTTAAGCTTTAAAATAGATGCACTTAAGGGAACGTTGTGACATAACATGGGTTTTCAAATAAAAATTAGTGGAAAAATGTACTGCAGAGTATAAGGAAAAAATACTGAATACGTCATCAATATTTCATTTTTTTTACAAGAATATTAAAAGTCATGTTTGTTTTGTTTGTCATGTTTGTTTTGTTTGTTAAAAAATGTTTACGTGTTTGTTTTGGATGTTCCATGAGAGTAGAAGGACCTAACCCAAATGTTTTAAAGGACCTAGCCCAAATGTTTTAAAGGACCTAGCCCAAATGTTTTAAAGGACCTAGCCCAAAAGTTTTAAAGGACCTAGCCCAAATGTTTTAAAGGATCTAGCCCAAATGTTTTAAATGACCTAGCCCAAATGTTTTAAAGGACATAGCCCAAATGTTCTGAAGGGCCTAGCCCAAATGTTTTAAAGGACCTAGCCCAAATGTTTTAAAGGACCTAGCCCAAATGTTCTGAAGGGCCTAGCCCAAATGTTCTAAAGAATCTAGCCCACATGTTTTAAAGGACCGAGCCCAAATGTTTTAAAGGACCTATTACAAATGTTCTGAAGGACCTAGCCCAAATGTTTTTAAGGACCTAGCACAAATGTTCTGAAGGATCTAGCCCTAATGTTTTAAAGGACCTAGCCCAAATGTTTTAAAGGACCTAGCCCAAATGTTTTAAAGGACCTAGCCCAAATGTTTTAAAGGATCTAGCCCAAATGTTTTAAAGGATCTAGCCCAAATGTTTTAAAGGATCTAGCCCAAATGTTTTAAAGGACCTAGCCCAAATGTTTTAAAGGATCTAGCCCAAATGTTTTAAAGGATCTAGCCCAAATGTTTTAAAGGACCTAGCCCAAATGTTTTAAAGGACCTAGCCCAAATGTTTTAAAGGATCTAGCCCAAATGTTTTAAAGGATCTAGCCCAAATGTTTTAAAGGATCTAGCCCAAATGTTTTAAAGGATCTAGCCCAAATGTTTTAAAGGATCTAGCCCAAATGTTTTAAAGGACCTAGCCCAAATGTTTTAAAGGATCTAGCCCAAATGTTTTAAAGGATCTAGCCCAAATGTTTTAAAGGACCTAGCCCAAATGTTTTAAAGGACCTAGCCCAAATGTTTTAAAGGATCTAGCCCAAATGTTTTAAAGGATCTAGCCCAAATGTTTTAAAGGATCTAGCCCAAATGTTTTAAAGGATCTAGCCCAAATGTTTTAAAGGACCTAGCCCAAATGTTTTAAAGGATCTAGCCCAAATGTTTTAAAGGACCTAGCCCAAATGTTTTAAAGGACCTAGCCCAAATGTTCTGAAGGACGATGAGGGATGGCAGTGGGCAGGGTATGTACCCGGGGACCATCGAGACGACCGAACGACAGTTAAGCGCGAGAATGCACAGGGAGCCATCCATTTTTTTCTTACAACAGAAAATGTTTTATTTTGATTAGTCTTTTATCGATCCAGTTTACCAAATGATTTAAATCCAAATCCTGAAATAGAAATGTCTTGTATAAGGATCTAACTTCATGTTATTAAATGTACCCATAAATTGTCTCCCCTTTCATATCCATTAGCAGGTATTACAGCTCGCCATTAAGTTCACTTCCCTTTAAATATCTCATTACTTTGTCTAATGGACTTTGCGTTGCAGATAGTGGACTGGTCTTCTCGAACGTTCAAAATGGAGGTGTTCTCAAACTTGGAGGGTACGAATAGATCATGTTTTTACATAACTAGCTTCACAGAGCCGTTGTGTTTTATCATGAACACCTTGTGAGTGGAATGAACGCTAGTGTGTTGGTATGAAAGTATTTTAACTATAGGTCATAACAAAAAGGTTCAGGTCAAGGTAATGATTTAAAATGTTTTAGCGCTACTAGCCTTTGGTATTCAATTTCACCTGATCGAATGTAAAAGAAAGTGCCTTTTTGTCAGCACTACCTAGGGGATCATTCAGACCTGCACGTAAGCGGAAAGAAAACAGACTGTTGACACATGAATGTAAAGTATACCAACAACACAAGGGGAAATAGTCATTCGCTTGCTTTCTTTTAAAACTCTTTTATACCTTACATTCTTATATATATATATATATATATATATATATATATATATATATATATATATATATATATATACATTCATATTTAAAATAGAAAAGTTAAAATGAAATGTAATATACTTATAAAATAGGGAGATACAGGCTTAATTAGGGAATAATTACCAAACATAGTACACAAAATAAAGTGAAAAAGAAAAGAAAATGAGAGAATAGAAAAGAAAAAAAAGAATGAGAGAAGAGAAAAGAGATTGAGAGAAAAGAAAAATAGATTGAGAGAAAAGAAAAAAGAGAATGAGAGAAGAGAAAAGAGATTGAGAGAAAAGAAAAATAGATTGAGAGAAAAGAAAAAAGAGAATGAGAGAAGAGAAAAGAGAATGAGAGAAGAGAAAAAGAGAATGAGAGAAGAGCAAATAGAAGAGAAGTGAGAGAAAAGAGAATTACGGAAGAGAATGAAAGAAGAGAAAAAAAAGAATGACAGAAGAGAAAAGAGATTGAGAGAAAAGAAAAAGAGAATGAGAGAAGAGAAAAGAGAATGAGAGAAGAGGAAAGAAAAAAGAGAATGAGAGAAGAGAAAAAGAGAATGAGAGAAGAGAAAAAGAGAATGAGAGAAGAGAAATAGAGAATGAGAGAAGAGAAATAGAGAATGAGAAAAGAGAAAAGAAAAAGAGAATGAGAGAAGAGAAAAAGAGAATGGGAGAAGAGAAAATAAAAAAGAGAATGAGAGAAGAGAAAAAGAGAAAAAAAGAGAATGAGAGAAGAGAAAAGAGAACGATAGAAGAGAATGAGAGAATAGAAAAGAGAACGATAGAAGAGAATGAGAGAAGAGAACAGAGAATGAGAGAAGAGAAAAAAGAATGAGAGAGGCAGGCAATCGTCCCAACATTGGTTTGACCAGGTCATCAGATAATTACTATGATTGTCTATCCAACAGGTTGATTTTAACTAAGACAAAGTATTCAAGTAACAATAACACGACTTCGTAACTTACGAACTTAGCAAATAATAAACAACAAGAGTTAGTGAAGGAATGAGTGAGGTAGTGAGTTAGAGTGAGTGAAGAAATGAGTGGGGGAGTGAGTCAGAGTGAGTGAAGGAATGAGTGAGGGAGTGAGTCAGAGTGAGTGAAGGAATAAATGAGGGAGTAAGTCAGAGTGAGTGAAGGAATAAATGAGGGAGTGAGTCAGAGTGAGTGAAGGAATGAGTGAGGGAGTGAGTCAGAGTGAGTGAAGGCATGAGTGAGGGAGTGAGTCAGAGTGAGTGAAGGAATGAGTGAGGGAGTGAGTCAGAGTGAGTGAAGGAATGAGTGAGGGAGTGAGTCAGAGTGAGTGAAGGAATGAGTGAGGGAGTGAGTCAGAGTGAGTGAAGGAATGAGTGAGGGAGTGAGTCAGAGTGAGTGAAGGAATGAGTGAGGTTGTTATGTCGGCTTTCCAATACACTCGTCATCTATAAGCTACAAAATCAGGGGCGGGAAGGGGGAGGGGGGGACTCAACTTTCCTTTCTCTTTCGATCTGTGCATTGACATGTATTTGAGTGTCATTGAATTCTAAAGCTCTTGACCTAAACAGACTACACTTCTAAGACAACACAAGGTAGAAATAACAGAACAACCAAATGGCTCGTGTACCCAGCTCTGGGCCGACAGACTTGTCCCTGTCATCAAGCAGCACTAATTGATGTCATGACTTCTCGGGACCAACTCTCTCAACTACCACAGCTCTATGATCAAACCATTAGGAAGTAGAGATCTGTCAATAGCTTCTGACATTAAACACCGGCTCAGAGAATGTAGCTGTTAGCTCTCCAGGGCCGGCGCTAGCAAGCTGTGAAAATAGGCGACTTTCTCTTGTCTGATCTTGGCCCCGTGCTAACATCTGTACGTTTAACAAATTTATAATATAAGCATTTCTTTTGTTTAGGTAACTCTCACTTCTCTCTCTCTCTTTCTCTCTTTCCTTCTCTTTTTCTCTCTCTTTCTCTCTCTATTTATCTCCCTTTCTCTCACAACATCTTTTTTTCCCTCTCTCTCTCCCAATATATATACATAGCCCAAAATTACAAAGTAGTGCAGTATTATACGTTCCTGTTTCAACGCAGTAGTCCTAGCTCTGGTCAACATATTCAGGTAGGTAATGCTAACCCTTTCAGACCTTGAGATCTATTAGGGCAGATGATGTAAAGCCTTTCTATTTCCATGGCCGACGGTTAATAAAGGGTGTCTAGTACAATGACCAACCGTCTTTACTTCCCCTGCATATGTCAGGTATCATTAGAGTTGTGAGGGCCCAGTGGCGTCCTAAAATATCCCGAAGTTTTCAACGGGATTCGTCCTGAAAAACCTTTGTTTTGGAGGCCAAACGCTTAACCATTCAGTGACCACGCCCCTACTTCAACATCTTACCACAGTTGACGCCGTCAGAACGTTGCCTGCTGACGATCAATCCAAGTTTGACCTCTCTTTTATAAAAACCTTTGTTTTTTTTTGGCCTTCAGAAAATCTATTCAGGGGCCTTTGACTTTTCCGGAAGCCACTTGTTACCAGGTGTTTTACTCTTTGTCAGTCAGGGTAAGCTGACACTTGAGCTGGTCTTCAAAGCATCTCACCGCCCAGCTCACCAAAATAGTGTTACTTTCTTGAACAAGTCTGTTTTCTTGTTTTTAACAGAGATGAGTTACTATAGAATCTTTTTGAACAGAATTCTCTAAAATTAGTATCGATTTAAAATATCAATAACTCTTTGAAGCTCTAGCTTGTGATTGTGAGACACGACGAATTGTTTGAACATTGATCCACGGAAATGTAACATTGAAAACAAAAGTGAAGGATTTTACGTCTGAACATTTGAGCAGCTGACAGCAGGGTCATAGTCAAATAGTTATATATAAATATGATTTTAGAAATCACAATTTTGCTACTTTTTCAAAACTTATTGGCATCAATAATTTAAATTACCAATTAAAAATTCGAATATCACTGTGAGCAATTAGTGTGTAAAACATGGTACATTCTAGTCTATATTAATCAAATAAATTAAATTGTGTAGAATCAGAAACCTTTTTTGTTTATGACAGTCCACATTGGAAGCCTCTCCTCAATCTTCTGATTCAAAGACATCAACTCAAAGTTAGACTAGTTCTAACTGACTGCTTTAGGAATAGGTGTTCGTCTATTCAAAGCCGTTTAGAAACAACTCAAAGCGCCTCAGGATCTGAGATGTTTTTATTTTGCACACCTTGATATAATGAATAAGGGTTTTAACAGATCAACTCACTTAGGACAAGAGAGAGGTGTAGGCCTATTTAGCACGGATATATTTTCGCTAATTATTATTCCGCAATGTCGTTTGTGAAATTTTATGATTAACATAATTAGACTTATTGATATACAGCCTATGATTCTCTGTTTTTAAAATTGTCCTCCTTTTTAAGGCTTTGTCCGCTATTTAGTCCTGCTCTGCAAGTGTAGGTGTCTAACTACAGTAAACAATTATGTTGCTTGTAGAATATAAAATAAAGCTGCAATGCTAATCCTAGCACATTTAGCCTAAGATAGCGTACTAGTGGAGACAAGTTTGTAATCTATTGGCTATGATAGCAAACTCAGTTTGTATATTTTTTGTAGGTCCCTAATACGATGCCTTAGATACACCTAAAAAAATATAACAATGTTGATTATATATACTTTTCTGTTTAGCAATGTTCCGGACAATGTCGGGACTTTGGGCTAGTTACAAAATGCGACAAAAATTCTAGTAGAACTCACCTAAATGTTGCTTCGGTTCAACGCCTGCTTGCTGGATCAATTAGGACTTGGGATTTATGATCTTCTAGATGAGAACTGGGTCAAGTCCAATTTCAATTTCCGCTTTTGTTTTGTAAAAAATGAAGTATAATACCAGCAGACGTCTTCACACAACGCAAACTCCGTGGTTGGTTGTCTGTCAATATTACATGAAGATTAAAATGCAGACGAACTATTTTCCAACTCTGCTGTTTCGTCTGTAACATGAGTTGACACAAAAAAAAGTATGACAGCAACTTGTTTCTAGCAGAAGTCAACTAGCGCGCGACATTTTTTAGTGCGCGTGTATGTGAACATTGCGTTCTGGTTGGTTGGATCCATGCTCCCCTCTCGCTCTTCTGGAGTAAAATTTAGTCAGAAAAAATATTCAAGTCCAATATCTCATTCTTGTTGGACAGACAACTAAGGATAGTACATTCACTATTTTATTTCTTTTGACATTTAAATATTTGAACATCAAAATATTAAATTTTTGCTGTGTATATAGTTTACAAAAATTGTTTCAAATTTGGTAAGTAGTTTTCTGTTTATTAACATATAGAAAGTCTAGTATGTTAAGTGTTTGATTCAATGTCTAGAAATGACATATTGTTGTATTTTCAATAAAATTTAGACGCGCTTAATCAAACTTAAATGTGGTACAAATTAATGAAGTTGAACGAGGACTGGAGGTAGCACAACTCAAACCAAATTAATGAAGTTGAACGAGGACTGGAGGTAGCACAACTTAAAACGAATTAATGAAGTTGATCGAGGACTGGAGGTAGCACAACTCAAACCAAATTAATGAAGTTGAACGAGGACTGGAGGTAGCACAACTCAAACCAAATTAATGAAGTTGAACGAGGACTGGAGGTAGCACAACTCAAACCAAATTAATGAAGTTGAACGAGGACTGGAGGTAGCACAACTCAAACCAAATTAATGAAGTTGAACGAGGACTGGAGGTAGCACAACTTAAAACAAATTAATGAAGTTGAACGAGGACTGGAGGTAGCACAACTTAAACCAAATTAATGAAGTTGAACGAGGACTGGAGGTAGCACAACTCAAACCAAATTAATGAAGTTGAACGAGGACTGGAGGTAGCACAACTCAAACCAAATTAATGAAGTTGAACGAGGACTGGAGGTAGCACAACTCAAACCAAATTAATGAAGTTGAACGAGGACTGGAGGTAGCACAACTTAAAACAAATTAATGAAGTTGAACGAGGACTGGAGGTAGCACAACTTAAACCAAATTAATGAAGTTGAACGAGGACTGGAGGTAGCACAACTCAAACCAAATGAATGAAGTTGAACGAGGACTGGAGGTAGCACAACTCAAACCAAATTAATGAAGTTGAACGAGGACTGGAGGTAGCACAACTTAAACCAAATTAATGAAGTTGAACGAGGACTGGAGGTAGCACAACTTAAACCAAATTAATGAAGTTGAACGAGGACTGGAGGTAGCACAACTCAAACCAAATTAATGAAGTTGAACGACTTGGACTTTGCTGATGACGTTGCACTACTCGGGGCTACACATAAATGCATACCAGAAATAACGGAGAGCCTAGATAGACAGGCACCCATTTGCCTATGCATTAACTTGGATAAGTCTAACATTTTGGACTGGGATATAAGACAAAGGGTGCCCCCTGTCAGATTTGGCCAGTCAAAGCTTGAAAATGATGGGGATGCCTACCATGATGTAGCGTGCCGAATAGGAAAGGAATGGGAGAATTTTCCAAAGGCTGCAGCCTATTTGGACAAGCCTAGCCACTGGACTTTGGACAAAAATACACCTTCTCAACACAATCGTCATCCCAACAGCAACATATGCATATGTCCAGTTCTCACTTCTCAAATTAATGGGACACCCAGTTCTCACTTCTCAAATTAATGGGAAGCCCAGTTCTCATTTTTCAAATTAATGGGACGCCCAGTTCTCACTTCTCAAATTAATGGGAAGCCCAGTTCTCACTTCTCAAATTAATGGGACGCCCAGTTCTCATTTTTCAAATTAATGGGAAGCCCAGTTCTCACTTCTCAAATTAATGGGACGCCCAGTTCTCATTTTTCAAATTAATGGGAAGCCCAGTTCTCACTTCTCAAATTAATGGGACGCCCAGTTCTCACTTCTCAAATTAATGGGACGCCCAGTTCTCACTTCTCAAATTAATGGGAAGCCCAGTTCTCACTTCTCAAATTAATGGGACGCCCAGTTCTCACTTATCAAATTAATGGGAAGCTCAGTTCTCACTTCTCAAATTAATGGGAAGCCCAGTTCTCACTTCTCAAATTAATGGGACGCCCAGTTCTCACTTCTCAAATTAATGGGACGCCCAGTTCTCACTTCTCAAATTAATGGGACGCCCAGTTCTCACTTCTCAAATTAATGGGAAGCCCAGTTCTCATTTTTCAAATTAATGGGACGCCCAGTTCTCACTTCTCAAATTAATGGGAAGCCCAGTTCTCATTTTTCAAATTAATGGGACGCCCAGTTCTCACTTCTCAAATTAATGGGACGCCCAGTTCTCACTTATCAAATTAATGGGACGCCCAGTTCTCACTTCTCAAATTAATGGGAAGCCCAGTTCTCACTTCTCAAATTAATGGGACGCCCAGTTCTCACTTCTCAAATTAATGGGACGCCCAGTTCTCACTTCTCAAATTAATGGGAAGCCCAGTTCTCACTTCTCAAATTAATGGGACGCCCAGTTCTCACTTCTCAAATTAATGGGACGCCCAGTTCTCACTTCTTAAATTAATGGGACGCCCAGTTCTCACTTCTCAAATTAATGTGACGCCCAGTTCTCACTTATCAAATTAATGGGACGCCCATTTCTCATTTTTCAAATTAATGGGACGCCCAGTTCTCATTTTTCAAATTAATGGGACACCCAGTTCTCATTTTTCAAATTAATGGGACGCCCAGTTCTCATTTTTCAAATTAATGGGACGCCCAGTTCTCATTTTTCAAATTAATGGGACGCCCAGTTCTCACTTCTCAAATTAATGGGACGCCCAGTTCTCACTTCTCAAATTAATGGGACGCCCAGTTCTCACTTCTCAAATTGATGGGACGCCCAGTTCTTATTTGTCAATTAATGTGACGCCCAGTATACGCTTCCCTAAAAAGTCGGCACATCGAATGGAAATTTAATTTTAAAATCACTTTGATTTTATGCTCCCCATCCTCGATGTTGCAGATCACTGTGAGTTTTAACATTTTTCAACTTCTCCCATTCGAAATTATGGGATGTTGTTTTTGTTCGAATGTTCAGCTGTGTGGGGGAGAGAGGGAGAGTTGAAACAGAATACATTGCGCTGGAGATCATCGACCAGGTCATGACAGAAGGTGGCCATTAAGTCTACAGGTGAGCTTGTGACAGACTGACAATTATGGCAAATTTTCTCGTAATCTTAAAAAGGAGGCGTTTCTATAGCAACCTTGGTGACAAGAAGCTGAGGAAAAATAGGCTAGAGCCGCCGGAAGATTTTAAAAATCCTTTAAAGAAAAAAGAAGCTTATTTGAAGGGAAAAAACTAGGTCCTTAAAATTATTTCTACTAATAATGTACAAGCTATTTCCCTTATTCGATATCTAGCAAAAATTAATTATCAATAATTAATTGACTAATTGAGCATTTTTGTTTATTGATTCATGTTTTGTTAGTTATAATAAACATTTGCTTAAAGTATCGGGAAATGCGTAAGGGAGAAATAGCGTAAACAGTTATTTAAGGGGAATAAACCCAATAAATTGAGACATATATGTGAATACTAAGTATTACTTTCCCTTGTAGACACATTTTCGACACGCAAATCAAAACCCGCGTCACTACGACAAAAATTCAATGGTACTGAGCCTCTATGCTTGACTTTATTGGGCTCAACGATTTGTTGTAATAATGCCGCCATTGACTTTCGTGTTTAAAAAAATGTGATATGACCCCCCCCCCCCCCCCATTTAAAATAAAAAGGTTGGCCCTAATGGATACAGATATAGTATTGTTAAAATGTTATCTATTGCCATTCGATTTCATTACAATAATCTATCCGATATTATCTCAAAATTAAAGTTACAACGTTTTTTAAAAAATGCATAGAAATAGAAACAGAAATAAGAATTAAAAAAAAAAACTTGTGCAAGTTGTATAAATTGAGATGTAAAAATCTACTCAGAAATACGCGCTGATTGTAAGCAGAACTGATAGTAAGCAGAACTGATTGTAAGCAGGGTCTTTAATAAGTGCAGAAGTCAGGAGAATGAACCGTAATGTTTAAAACTAGAAGGATTGACTTATTCACTTGACTGATAACCAAAAAGATTGAACGCAATCATCTATTCTTAGTGTTCAAGTTACCATGAAGGATTTTCTACACCCATATAATGGTTTTCTAAATCACTTAAAGACAGTCACGCCCTAATGTAACGTTTGATTTGATTGGCCAGTGGAGAGAGGACGTTGTTCTGAACTTAATGAAAATGACAATGAGTACGACGAGGTAAAGGCTAGACGTATGTAGGTCAGTTGGACTAGTTCATGACCACAAGACCTTTTTGTAAGGCTAGAGGTATGCAGGTCAGTTGGACTAGTTCATGACCACAAGACCTTTTTGTATGGCTAGACGTATGCAGGTCAGTTGGACTAGTTCATGACCACAAGACCTTTTTGTAAGGCTAGACGTATGCAGGTCAGTTGGACTAGTTCATGACCACAAGATCTTTTTGTGAGCTAGACGTATGCAGGTCAGGAGGACTAGTTCAAGACCACAAGACCTTTTTGTAAGGCTAGACGTATGCAGGTCAGTTGGACTAGTTCATGACCACAATACCTTTTTGTAAGCTAGACGTATGCAGGTCAGGAGGACTAGTTCATGACCACAAGATCTTTTTGTAAGGCTAGACATATGCAGGTCAGTTGGACTAGTTCATGACCACATGACCTTTTTCTAAGGCTAGACGTATGCAGGTCAGTTGGACTAGTTCATGACCACAAGACCTTTTTGTAAGGCTAGAGGTATGCAGGTCAGTTGGACTAGTTCATGACCACATGACCTTTTTGTAAGGCTAGACGTATGCAGGTCAGTTGGACTAGTTCATGACCACAAGACCTTTTTGTATGGCTAGACGTATGCAGGTCAGTTGGACTAGTTCATGACCACAAGACCTTTTTGTAAGGCTAGACGTATGCAGGTCAGTTGGACTAGTTCATGACCACATGACCTTTTTCTAAGGCTAGACGTATGCAGGTCAGTTGGACTAGTTCATGACCACAAGACCTTTTTGTATGGCTAGACGTATGCAGGTCAGTTGGACTAGTTCATGACCACAAGACCTTTTTGTAAGGCTAGAGGTATGCAGGTCAGTTGGACCAGTTCATGACCACAAGACCTTTTGTATGGCTAGACGTATGCAGGTCAGTTGGACTAGTTCTTGACCACAAGACCTTTTTGTAAGGCTAGACGTATGCAGGTCAGTTGGACTAGTTCATGACCACAATACCTTTTTGTAAGCTAGACGTATGCAGGTCAGGAGGACTAGTTCATGACCACAAGATCTTTTTGTGAGCTAGACGTATGCAGGTCAGGAGGACTAGTTCAAGACCACAAGACCTTTTTGTAAGGCTAGACGTATGCAGGTCAGTTGGACTAGTTCATGACCACAATACCTTTTTGTAAGCTAGACGTATGCAGGTCAGGAGGACTAGTTCATGACCACAAGATCTTTTTGTAAGGCTAGACGTATGCAGGTCAGTTGGACTAGTTCATGACCACATGACCTTTTTCTAAGGCTAGACGTATGCAGGTCAGTTGGACTAGTTCATGACCACAAGACCTTTTTGTAAGGCTAGAGGTATGCAGGTCAGTTGGACTAGTTCATGACCACATGACCTTTTTCTAAGGCTAGACGTATGCAGGTCAGTTGGACTAGTTCATGACCACAAGACCTTTTTGTAAGGCTAGACGTATGCAGGTCAGTTGGACTAGTTCATGACCACAATACCTTTTTGTAAGCTAGACGTATGCAGGTCAGGAGGACTAGTTTATGACCACAAGATCTTTT
This sequence comes from Biomphalaria glabrata, assembly GCF_947242115.1. Taxonomy (NCBI): domain Eukaryota; kingdom Metazoa; phylum Mollusca; class Gastropoda; family Planorbidae; genus Biomphalaria; species Biomphalaria glabrata. The sequence continues at coordinate 17,382,767 of NC_074722.1, read as the reverse complement.
TGTGAGCTAGACGTATGCAGGTCAGTTGGACTAGTTCATGACCACAATACCTTTTTGTAAGCTAGACGTATGCAGGTCAGGAGGACTAGTTCATGACCACAAGATCTTTTTGTAAGCTAAACGTATGCAGGTCAGGAGGACTAGTTCATGACCACAAGACCTTTTTGTAAGGCTAGAGGTATACAGGTCAGTTTGACTAGTTCATGACCAAAAGACCTTTTTGTAAGGCTAGAGGTATGCAGGTCAGTTGGACTAGTTCATGACCACAAGACCTTTCTGTAAGCTAGACGTATGCAGGTCAGGAGGACTAGTTCATGACCACAAGACCTTCTTTTAAGGCTAGAGGTTTGCAGGTCAGTTGGACCAGTTCAGGACCTCAAGACCTTTTTGTAAGCTAGACGTATGCAGATCAGGAGGACTAGTTCAGGACCACAAGACCTTTTTGTAAGGCTAGAGGTATGCAGGTCAGTTGGATTAGTTCAGGACCACAAGACCTTTATGTAAGGCTAGAGGTATGCAGGTCAGTTGGACTAGTTCAGGACCACAAGACTTTTTTGTAAGCTAGACGTATGCAGGTCAGGAGGACTAGTTCAGGAAAACAATACCTTTTTGTAAGGCTAGAGGTATGCAGGTCAGTTGGACTAGTTCAGGACCACAAGACCTTTTTGTAAGGCTAGACGTATGTAGGTCAGTTGGACTAGTTCATGACCATTATACCTTTTTGTAAGGCTAGAGGTATGCAGGTCAGTTGGACTAGTTCATGACCACAAGACCTTTTTGTGATCTCAGTCTATAAGAAATAATTCGTTACCACTTTTATCACATTTGAGCAAATAGTTTTTGCATGTCTGCGTTTTCAACATGGAATTAATTACTGTAATACATTTTTTTTCGGGATATTGATTAAACGTATTGATAGATATTAAATAGGCGCAACTATAAGTACTATAGTCTTCAAAAGACTTAGTTTTGAAATCTTAACTATTTAAAATTGAAATCATCCCTTGCTAAGTATTTTATCTAGTGCTACAAATCAGAGTAGTCTCGTCTTCAAAGTAGAGTTATATAGTAATACTAGTTGACCGGAGGCGTAGCATACGCCGCTATTTTGCAGGGCCTGTCTTAGGCCACTGCAACCGCAACCTATGCGACCGCAGTGGACCCCGCACTTTTATAGGACACGCGCTTATTCTAGGTGTATAAATTATTAAATTAAACCATTTTATAACTTATAACATATTTCCTGGAAATCTGAAATTGCAAAATATACGAAAAAGTCCTGAAAATATAAGGAAAATATTAAAATCTTTTGAAAACTTATTCAAATCTCCAGAAATATATAGACAAAAATTGCCATTTTGGGGTGTCATTAAAGATGGAAAACGCCAATCCTACACGCGATAAAAAAAAAACGGCATTATTGTTACGTGCGCATCTTAGTGTAAATGTGAAATGGTGCGAATGCGTGTTGAAAGGAGAAGAAGAACCAAAATGGAGGAATATGAACAAGAAAGTGTTTTCAGTATTAATAAAGATTAAAGTATTTATAAACTGTGATTTGTCGTTTTCATGTCTAAAGAGTCTCATCCAATATGAAGACGTAACAATTATGCAATACCCGTAATTGTGTTATCTGGTGAAAGAAGCTTCTCGCACCTCAAACTAATGAAGAATGACTTGAGGTCAACCATTCTCGTAGATAGATTGAAACATTTGGTAATTCTTGCTATGTAGGAAACATAATTCTTTTGATATACTGTATGACTTCGCTACACGCAACGCTCGTGTAGTAATTCTGTGCGTAATAAAGAATGAATAAAACGCATAGACGAATCTATTTTCTAATACAAACTCTTAATTTTCACTTATTTTCCGTATCCCTACTCAAACTGGGCCCAGCGAAATCCGTTTCGCATTGGGCTTCACAATGGTTAAGTCCGGTCCTGCTATTTAGTGACGGGTGAATACAGAGTAGATTACTTGTTTTCTTTCCATGACTTCTTGTTCACAGTTGTTAAGTCCGGCCCTGTTATTTAGTGACGACTGCATTCTACTTGTTCTCCCCCCCCCCCCTCTTTTTTTTCGCCTCTAAAATTACGTGGGGTAACTCTAGTTCGTCCGACTTGCAGAAATAGAAGAGTGATCTTTCCATTACTTGGTGTCCAAACTCTTGAGCCATGAAGAGAATGATATATATAGATACTATACAACTCATATACTATTAAGAGAGTTATTCTTCTTTGTTTATGTTTTCCCTAGTTACCAATGTAAGTTAAATTGATTGAGCCAAATGTCTAGTGAAAATAAAATTCAATGCTTCTATTTAAAACTATTCTATGTAAATTGTTCCTCAAACTGAGCTAAATGTTTAGCAATTAGTAATGTGATATTATGTCAATGAAGATATTTATCTAGACCATTTCATAGTTTTGTAACTTGAATATCTGACTGTGACACAGCCTTTCTCAAACTTTAACCTGTCACGTCGTCTAGTCGAGACCAATCAAAACTTTTGGTATGCCCCCCTCCCATTTTTCAGCTAGCTAGTTGGTAAAGGTAATCCGGAGCCTATAAGTTGTAGAAAAGAGGCATTGCCTATATATATATATATATATATATATATAAAGTATTTTTTTTAATCCAGAAAGCCCTTTTTTTAGCGGCCCCCGTAAGGAGAAATAGCCGCTATTAGGTTTGTGCAAAATGTCCGTCTGTCCGTCTGTCCGTCTGTCACACTCAGATCTCGAAAACTAGAAGAGAAATGAAAAATATTATTTCATCATTAAATGCGGCTTGAAAAGTTTAGGTGCAACGGCTACTTTCGGTTTTCTAAAAGCAAACCGTTTAATTTATAAAATTAATTATGCAAGCGATTTTTTCATAAAAATACACCAATTCTAAAACAATTACGTAAATGTAAGGGAGGCAATGTTACAATATGCTAACAAAGATGGACTATTAATGTGTATTTTCAGTATCACTAAGTCAAATGTATTTTAAAAATGTACAGGAAATGTTTACAACAAATATAAATAATATTTAAAGATGTTTTTTTCTGGTCAACTTGCTGCTAGAATTAAAAGAAAACATTTCTGTTTGTTTATAAAGGCTAATAATGCACTTTGTATGTAAATATCACGCACATTTTTTTAAATGGACTTTTTATGCAGCGATTTTCGTGCAGTAGCGTAACGTCGCAACATGATCAGGTGCTAAACCAATTCCTTAAACTTTTTAAAAAATCAGATTTTATTTATTTTTTGTTTAGTGCCCCCATCCGAATAAAAGAAGATTATTTTTGTGCGTTTTGTCTGTTGGTCGGTCCGTCCGTCACGATTAGATTAAAAAAACTAGAACTCTAAAAGCTATTGAAAATCTGATTTACCCTTTAATGTTCCTCCCGTAACATCTCAATAGTTTTAAGTATCTAAAAATTGATTGTTCCGGATTTTTTTTTTTGCAAAACTAATCAACGCCAACAAATGTTTGTTTCCTCTTCTAATTTATATTAAATTCAATTTCCATTCTTAAACGTTGCAAAAACACATTATCAATAATATGTTGTTCCGTTTTTTATGTAAATAGCATATTAATGCTAAATCAAAATCTCTATACTGACTTATATTTCATTAAGTGTAAAAATGTTCCGGATATTGTTTGATAAAACATGAATTATGCCTAATGATTGTTTGAAATCGCATAATTTACTAATATTACACTTATATTATTTGACAATGCGTCACTATAATTTGGTTATCAATATCAAATTGTTCCGTATTTTCATCTTTAAACAAATTTTAAAAATATCGACAATATGTTGTTCAGGGCTTTAAAAAAAAGTAATTTGCTAGAATTGATTACTGAAAATTACTTTTTAGACATTTAATTTTCTTGTTGAAACATAACATAGAAGTTTTGTAATCGATAAAGAATGTTCCGGATTTCGTTTCTTACAAATCGTCGCCAGAAATTTCCGAATTTATTTAAAAATCTACTAACGCCAAATAATTGTTTGAACTCCTCTCTTGTAATTAACAAACAAATAATCTTCTCATTTACGAAATAATGTTTTTTCGGATTTTTATGAAAAATATTTTAACTCACTACTCTCTTACAGTACATTTAACTTTCTACCTAAAACATTAAAAAATCTAATTATCGTTAATATTATGTTCCGATTTTTAAGGAAAACAGAATCCAAACACCAAAGTAAGGTATGAAAATCTCTCCACATGTCTGTAGTACATCTAATTTTTATACGAGACCATCCAAAAAATTTAATTAACGGTATTACATTTATCTGAAATTCTCTTTTTCTTTTACTATTTATACAAACATCCGGAACAATCTATTATATAATCTTTTCAATTGTGTTCATACCTAAAAATTATTGCGATGTTTTTAAACGTAAAATAAAGGTTAATCAATTTTTAATAACTTTTAGTTGTTGTTTTTTTTTATATCAAGATGACGGACAGACCGACTGACAGACAAAACGCAAAAACAATGCGGCTTTGATCCTCTTTAAATAAATTCTATTAGAACTCAGTGCACCAATGTATATGAACCCTCGTCAAATATCTCGTGTAAATAAAGACATTTTTTTAGGGTACCGGTACTAGCCTATTGTGAGGTAATGGAATTTTTTTTCTTTGACGTCATATGAATGGACTCTTTAAATGTAATGTTAAAAGAACGCACTCGGTGCACCAATGTCTATGAACACTCGATAAATGGCTCGTAATGATGAATGCGATTTTTATTCTAGCTAGGCCGTGTGACGTAGTGTTTTTTTTTTCCTTTGACGTCATATGGAATGAATTCTTTAAAAGAAATGGTAAAAGAACGCACTCGGTGCACCAATGTCTATGAACACTCGATAAATGGCTCGTAATGATGAATGTGATTTTTATTCTAGCTAGGCCGTGTGACGTAGTGTTTTTTTTTCCTTTGACGTCATATGGAATGAATTCTTTAAAAGAAATGCTAAAAGAACGCACTCGGTGCACCAATGTCTATGAACACTCGATAAATGGCTCGTAATGATGAAGGCGATTTTTATTCTAGCTAGGCCGTGTGACGTAGTGTTTTTTTTTCCTTTGACGTCATATGGAATGAATTCTTCAAAAGAAATGCTAAAAGAACGCACTCGGTGCACCAATGTCTATGAACACTTGATAAATGGCTCGTAATGATGAAGGCGATTTTTATTCTAGCTAGGCCGTGTGACGTAGAGTTTTTTTTTTCCTTTGACGTCATATGGAATGAATTCTTTAAATGAAATGCTTAAAGAACGCACTCGGTGCACCAATTTCTATGAACACTCGATAAATGGCTCGTATTGATGAATGCGATTTTTAGTCTAGCTAGGCCGTGTGACGTAGTGTTTTTTTTCCCTCTGACGTTATATGGAATTAATTCTTCAAATGAAATGAAAAAAGAACTCGGTATAGTAATGTTTATTAAGCCTCGTTATGTAACTCGCGTTTTAAAAAGGAATATCTTGATTTAGATCTAATCTAGATTTTTTAAACTAGATCTAGATTTTTATTACAGTAGGCTATATCTAGATCTGGATTTATATTCTAATTAAAATTATTTTAGAGTCTAGATCTAGAATTTCTAGATCTAGTTTAGACTAAAATAGACTAGATTAAGATGTAGAATTTCAATTTCTAAACTTAAAGTGTAAAAAAAAAGTGTAGATTTTCATTTCCAAACGTTTTGATCAATATTGCAATGTTTTAATATGCTAAAACTAATCTAAAATTTTTAATTTAATTTAAATTTAAATTTACGGCAAATGAATCTTTGAAACATTATTACTTTTGACCATCAAAAATAAATCACCTCTTGAATATTATTTGCGAATATGCAGATCCGACAGGGATCCGATTTCGACGGGGGCCGCCTCTGAGTTTGTGTAACACAAACTCTCTTTGTAATCTTGTTTTTTAAATTCCAATGTCTGTATATATTGTCATCTATTATGGCTGTTATGACTATTACAGGGAAGTTGGGGCAGTGCCTAAGCTGTCCAGAGGCTGCAGATCGTCTTTATAGAGTTACCGAAGTTACTTGCGACCAAACAAAAGGAATTTCGCACACCTGCCAGGTATGAGAGATTGGTTCTTCAACAACTTCTATTGTGAAAGGTCTCTCCCCCCCCCCCTCAACTAGATGACTATTTTGAATCCCTCTGGTTTACGCTCTCTTAGATTCTACTTTTCAGTTGTGTTAGTGTTCATTCTTTATTCCTCCTTTACAGTAGTGTCACGATGTCGACTTTCTGGGGATATTTACTGGAAGGTTCTGTGTTTACTATGATCTGGATATGGTGGCTCATCAACACATTTGTTGGAGCAATAAGGGTATTGTATTGATTTGTAGGAGCGACTATAATTTTATCTGATTAGACTATTTAAACACTACATTTGAAACCATTTTTAACATCAACATGATTTATTAATATATGCATTGCTATAGAACTCTTATGTACATGTATATTCCAATATGTCTTTAAAAATAGTTTTAAAAAAAGATTATTGATTGTTAAGAAGTAATTGTTTTTAGTGTATATATATTTATATATTAGAAAGTATAGCATCCCTTTGTTCATGTCTAGAGATGCAATCTCAACTTGTTGTTTATTTTAGATGTATACGTACGATCGACAGTGAAATATAGAATCATTTTCTCAATTAAATTCACCGACTTTTAAAATGTCATATGGCATGGTTTGACATTTGATTGTTTCAGTGCCAGAGCGAAGGGAAAGAGTTCATACCCCGCCTCAGCTACCCCCTCCCAGGGACCAAGATGCCGGTGGAGATAGTGTTCAAGTTGGCAGTGTCGGGCGTCGGTTTCCTAGCAACCATATTTTACGACGGCCTCTCATTGGTGGACGAGAGCGGGAACTACCGCAAGATGGCCGTCGTTCTAAGCATGTCTATCTACGGGATCTTCATGGTACACAGTTTGCTGGAGCTCCTCTTGTGGTATGGCGTGCCCCTGATAAGGAACAGTGACTACGTCACGGGGGCGCTGGGCTTTATGTGGTACTCCCTGGCCACGTTTTACAGGTGAGGGGGGTGTTGTTGACGCTTATTGACTTGTAGCACCAAACTGCTGGTTGGTGTATTTATTCTTGACTTATACAGCTTGAAATAACTTCTTGAATAACTTCTTTATGAACTGAACTAGGTTTAACTTTAATTACAGTATAGACAAATTCAGCTTGAATGAAGTAAATAAATGTATAAATGTTAAAATAAAAAAAGGTATTTTAAATAAAATATAACTAACTACAAAAGACGCCTTTTCACTCTGGCATTCTGGAGCCGTCTGGCCTGACAGCTTACGACAGTGCCGCTTAGCTTGCATCATTCAGATTGCATGGCCACCAACCAATCGCTAACTTCTTCTCGCCGTCACCATAGAAACACACACACAGAAACATACATACTCCATAACAGGGGGATGAATTTAAATATATCTGTAGGTCACAGCTAGGACTTCGTAAGCCTCGGGAAATACTGCATTCCTCATTAATCTTCGGACTCGAAGACAAGCACAAATATATGCGCGTGTGTGCGTGTGCGTGTGTGTGGTATGTGTGTGTGTTTGAAGAAGAGTAGCTGACGGATGCTTTAATAGCTCATACTATTTAAGACTTTTTTTTTGTCACTGATAAAAGATTTTATTTTAAAGATGTAAAACAAGAAAAACAAATTGGGGGGGGGGGGATCTTATTTCCGAATACATAGGTGGCACTTCTGGTGCTAAAGAAGAACACATTTCATCATGTTCAATGATTAAATGCTCACAACTGGTAGACATGTTGACTTCACTTTACCTTGACCAATGTTCTAATTAACTACATGTGTTGAAATCAAACCCCGAGACAATTGTCTCTAAGCACGCGTGTAAATTTACACCTGTATTTATATATTGTAAACGTTCACTCAGCACATAAACAAACAGTAGAAGTGTGCTTGGCAGAGCTACACTAACATTAGTTCAACCACTTACCTATCTACCATTCAACAGACAACAATACATGCTCGCTCTTTACAAGAAAAAGTCATTCAGTTTAAAATACCTGCTGCAAAAAAAAAGAGAAATAGAAATAACTAAGGGGAGTAACGACAAAATTAATTCTTTGTATTATAAGAGTTGGCTCCCTTTGACTACTATGACCATTCATAGAATTTTTCTTTTTTTTTTTAAATTATTTTCTTTAACCCCAAAATTAACATTTGATGAATTGTGAAAAGTAGACATATTTAATGTCAAGACATGGCAGAGTTTTCACGTGGTAGCTAAGATAAGATTTTTTTGTGATATCTTTCGCCTAGTTGGAAATTATAAAAGAGTGCCGCGGAACAAAAAAGGCTGAGAACCGCTGATTTAGAAGAAGTGCAGTACCTCACGTGACCAACAAGTACCAACTGTGACCTACATATTTTGCCATAGTGTGAACATATCTGTTGTCCTCAGTGGTCTATTTCAGTTCTCTGTTGACGTCTGTCTCAGTCTGTGGAGTTACTTTGGTCTGAGTCTTCTACGACCTATTTAAAGTCTAACCAGTTTATACCAGTCAGTGGAGTTTCTTTTGGTCTGAGTCTTCTGCGACCTATTTAAAGTCTAACCAGTGTATACCAGTCAGTGGAGTTTCTTTTGGTCTGAGTCTTCTGCGACCTATTTAAAGTCTAACCAGTGTATACCAGTCAGTAGATTTTCTTTTGGTCTGAGTCTTCTGCGACCTATTTAAAGTCTAACCAGTGTATACAAGTCAGTAGATTTTCTTTTGGTCTGAGTCTTCTGCGACCTATTTAAAGTCTAACCAGTGTATACCAGTCAGTGGAGTTTCTTTTGGTCTGAGTCTTCTGCGACCTATTTAAAGTCTAACCAGTGTATACCAGTCAGTAGATTTTCTTTTGGTCTGAGTCTTCTGCGACCTATTTAAAGTCTAACCAGTGTATACCAGTCAGTGGAGTTTCTTTTGGTCTGAGTCTTCTGCAACCTATTTAAAGTCTAACCAGTGTATACCAGTCAGTGGAGTTTCTTTTGGTCTGAGTCTACTGCGACCTATTTAAAGTCTAACCAGTGTTTACCAGTCAGTGGAGTTTCTTTTGGTCTGAGTCTTCTGCGACCTATTTAAAGTCTAACCAGTGTATACCAGTCAGTAGAGTTTCTTTTGGTCTGAGTCTTCTGCGACCTATTTAAAGTCTAACCAGTGTATACCAGTCAGTGGAGTTTCTTTTGGTCTGAGTCTTCTGCGACCTATTTAAAGTCTAACCAGTGTATACCAGTCAGTGGAGTTTCTTTTGGTCTGAGTCTTCTGCGACCTATTTAAAGTCTAACCAGTGTATACCAGTCAGTGGAGTTTCTTTTGGTCTGAGTCTTCTGCGACCTATTTAAAGTCTAACCAGTGTATACCAGTCAGAAGATTGAGGTGGAGTGCAGTATGGCACTATAGAAAGCAGTTCTAGCTGTGGTCTACATTAAACGAATAATATTAATACGATTAATATTAATACGATATTAGTAATGTGACTAAAACTAGAGAATTTCCTGGAGAGATGATTAGAATGTATAGAAGTAATTCAAATAATGACACATAACACACTAAGCCATCAATTAAATAAAACGACTCTGTGTGCGTGCTTTTATTGGCTGAATACATTCTGATGTAACCTCGAGGACGACTATGGCAGACGAGGGGAGAGTAGAGGGCGAACGAAGGATAAAAGTGAGTTGAAGTATGAGTTAAGGTCGGAACAAGGTCACGTGTGTCCATTACAAGAAAAGGCTATAGTTTTTATTATGCCACGTCTTAGTTGCAGACATTTCTTCGATTGAATAGAAAGCTGTGTAGATTTGTAAAAGTCACGATAATTTTTGCTTTGAAAATATTTTTTTTATGAGATTCATTAAGGTGTTGTTGGTAACAAGTTAATTAATACACTTACATCAGTTACACGGGTTACATCAGTGACATGTATTACATCAGTGACATGTCTACATCAGTGACATAGCTTATATCAGTGACATGGCTTACATGGAGCTACAACCCAACGTCGACCCAAGCTACATCAACACAACACCTAACCCAACACAGTTCAAATAAGTACACTCTCTAAACTTAAGAATAAAAGAACTTAAAACATCCACTAATAGTTTGATACCAAGTTTAATTAACAATTATAATAGATAATAACATATAAACGCAAGAAATAAAAAACGTAACATAAAAATACTTTATAGAATGTATCTGTGATTGACCTAGATATAAAGCATTGAATTTAATGGTTTCTTATATTTGTTTTATATTTTGTCATGGTAAAGATGTGTTTTTTTTTTCCAAATTAAAACAGATAAATTATAAAAGTAGTTTCATTTAGAAACGTTCCAAAGTACATTTAAACTAAACGCTATTCTTCACTCTGTAAATGGTATTTTCAATTCTCAGAGCTCAAGACTTTGGTCATCATGGTCAAGTGGCTAGCATGGTCAAGACCTTTCCACTCTATCCTCTGTTCGCCATCGGCGTGTCTCTGCTCGTAGAGGCGGGCAGCAGGAGGGGTTACTGGACTCAGATGATCCGCATCATTTGTCTGGGTCTGTTAGCTACATGGGACTGGAACGCTGCATTCATTCTGCACAAAGCTTCCCCTTTTCCAGGTAGGTCATTAGACCTTTTCCAGGTAGGTCATTAGACCTTTTCCAGGTAGGTCATTAGACCTTTTCCAGGTAGGTCATTAGACCTTTTCCAGGTAGGTCATTAGACCTTTTCCAGGTAGGTCAATACCTCTTTTACGGGAAGATCGTTGCTCTTCTCTTTCAAGTAGGTCTTTATCGCTATTCAGATAGGTCAATAGAGGCTTGAGAAGATGTAGCTTGCCAACTTTCTAAGCACAACTATTTGAACTGTGAAAGAAATCATTTTGCTAGAATGAGTCGGAAAAAAATCATGTCCATAGATACCTTTTTTTTGTTGTTTCGTTTTTATTAGTAATATACATTTGAGTGTTAAAATCTTGTGGAAGAGATATTACGTATATAGCTTTTTACAAAGTTTATATCAGCTCACTATAACCGATATTTAATCAATTAATAGTAATATATTAATTTTTGTTTTATATAGAGAATGTACTACTAGGTAGGGAGATAAACCGTGTGTAGAAAATTAGGTAGTGGTAAACTGTAGCTTTATTTTAGACTCTAAAACTTTCTATTTCTATGAATAGTTGAATAGCTCAGTGGTTCACACTCGGCCTTCCATTACAGAGCCTCGAGACATCGAGTTTGAAGTCAGGCGCGAGCAACTTTTTTTTTAAAATTGCTTTTGAAAAGGCAGCACGGAAACCTTCTCCCAGATATTTGTTTCTTGAAGAATTTTTGTTTATTTCATCTGTAAAATGCAATACTCAGGTTGTAACATTAATAAACACAGAGACTCCTATTTATGACAAAAGATGAACAACTAGATGTAATGTGTGTCCTGAGTCTTGTAGAGAACCTATATATGTCAAGATGTGTATCTTAGATTTGATCAATTTATTTGGATGGCTGCCTGGTCGTGCGGTTTGCGCATTGGACTGTCGTTTGGATTTATAGCCCGCTCCCATCCCGCGTCGTCCTGCGGGAGGTTTGGACTAGGAAGTAAACTATCTTTAACTCTGAAGGAACATCCGAAACATGAAAAACATTTGACAAACATTTTTTTTTCTACCTGGAAATACTTGTTTAAAAGCAAATGAATGTTTACCACCTCGGTATTTTGTTCACGTAGTTTTCTAAGAAAGTTGAAACTTTTGTGTTCACGCTCTAAATTAGAGGAGTTCATTATACTCACTCTGTCTACTCTCTATTTATCTCCTCCCTGTAACTTATCAGATAGACTTTGTTCTTAAATAGAAGGACTTTCAGTTAGTGGTAGTATTCATGAGAATCTGCTCTGTCTCTCTCTCTCTTTTCCCCTCTCTCCTTTCACTCCTTATTCTCTCCCTTTTCTCTCCCTTTCTCTCCCTCTCTTCCCAAGCTACCAACTGACCGAGACTAAATTGAGAAACTCGGGCTGAGTGTTTGGTTGTTTAGAAAGAAGAGTGTATTGAGTCAGTATAGGTTACTTTGTCCTGTAAGAAATTTGATAGAAATGTAAAACATTGTGTTACTTCGAATATTCAGGCTACAAACTGGAAAGAAATAAAGTACAAACTAGTCTAGGGCTTTTCGTTAAATTTGTGTAGGTGAGAAATGTTATAAACGACAATAAAAGAATTAACCGAATTAGAAACACGTGTAGATTTCTTTGATAATCCTGGCCTGTAAAAGTCTTTTAAGTATTTCTTGTTTTAGGTTAACCCCTGCACACTATAACCTATTTCATGCATTCAATCATCGTGTCTACACAGTTTTTTTCAACAATAATGTTTTATATTTTCAGGTGCTGGTATGTCCAGTTGGGACATGTCTGACCACGACAATGCAGCTTTCATTGGTGCAGCCTTCGGTGACCACATTTGCTTCCACCTCATGTTCCTGATTGTAGCGTACCTGGCTACGGCCGTGTTCATGAGGTTTAGGTACGGGGTCAGCATAAGGTACCAGTGTGATTGAAACTACACTGCACTACAGTAGACTCTATGCAGAGAGGAAGGTTCACGACCTTTACAGTCTCAAGCTATAAATATCAAGATATTAAGAGCACACATATAATATCGAATAAATACTGTATGTCACGTGCTGACAATGTTTCGTTGAAGTCGCTGTGATTTCATTTGGTTTTCTGAGAACTTGTTTTGATACGTGTGTGGACATTCGCTATTTTGTTATTTTATTGTGTAAAATTGTTGCCGACCACATTTCTCTACTAGCTCTATTCCTAGCATCTTTCAACTGGTTCAGCCGACATACTAGCTTTAACCTTGCCAGCGAAATCAATTGTGAACATTTGGTTCAGTGCAATGTCTCGACTTGCTGATATTTGATGGAGGCATGCTTTTGTTTTTCTTTTAAAATCTCGTTTTATTTAAGATTTTAGGATTTGTTCTAACGGGTTGACATAGCTCCGTGACAACAACCTCCGCACAGGCAATGGAGGTTCGGAATGTCAATTTGACACTAAAAGATGCTGAGCAGAGTCCTAAATGAAAGGATACCCTTCTCTATTCTCTATATTTTTTACTGATATGCTCAACAATATATTAACCAAAAATTCTATTTAATATTGTTTTTAATGAAGTTATTGTATCGGTTCTAATATCCATCTCAATTGTTCTGTCGTATTCATAAAACGGTAAGACTTGATACATCAGCTTATCAGAGCGTTACCCTGTGATACCGACAGAGACACTCTCTGAAATAAATACAATATTTCTAAATAAATGTTTGGTGTGAGTTGCTTTGTTTTGAAAGGAGAAACATACACTTTTTTCTATGTTTTACAAGACCAGAGTTAATATCCTGACTTGTGAAACTTAATGTAGTGTTCCTCTTACATGAAACGTTTATAAATAGATCTGTAGGACAGATAATGTAAAGGTCGTCTGTTTGAATAGAAGAGATGTACCAGCACAACGGCCAACCAACTTTACTTTCTGTTACATGCGCATCGTAGTGTCAATGTGAAATGGTTGCGATTGCGTGTTGAAAAGAGGGGAGAACCAAAATGGAGGAATATGAACAAGAAAGTGCTTCCAGTGTTAATAAAGATGAAAGTTTTTATAAACTGTGATTTGTGGTTTTACATGTCTGAAGAGTCTCATCACATAGGAAGACGTAACACTTTCCCTATTGGAATGGGGTGGACTCAGGTGCGTCCTGAAAATCCAGATAGTAAAAATTCCTTTTTTCACCGAGATTCTACCAAAAATGCATTATGAAATGTCGCATTAAGATCTAAATACTTGTTTCACATTGAGTCTTACAAACCATGCAATACAAATTTACATCTCTCTCTCTCTTTATATATATAAATATATCCTATATACACGCAGTATAAAATGGTTGTTATTGCGCTTGTGATAAATTAGTGGACACACAATTATGCAACAAATTTAAATTAATTCATCAATCTTGGTGTATCTATGCAAACTTAAACAAGAAAAACAAAACGTACACTCTCATGTTTACGGTAATCAGTGACAAGTCTGCAGAGACGATCTTTTCCCTTTGCAACTCTCAGGTTTACGGTAATAAGAGGGGAAAAAAAAAACGACCTACTTTTCGTAGCTGAAATTTTTCCACTGCCGTTATCTTGTATTATCTGATAAGGTCAAACCTGCTAAATGTCAAGATCTCAAAGTGCATACAAATCTAACATTGTTTATCCAAATAATGATCAACTGTAAACAGACAGAATTACGTCTTTCTTTGAACAAGTATGTTCACTTTCTAGTAGAGACAAAGATGACTAGTCAAAAATAACGTAATCGTTGAAACTTAATAGTATGGTTCAACTTCTGAAATAAATGTCATCAGTTTGATGCATAATAATCAGATACATTCTGAATACGTGAGACCCTTTTTGCATTTTGTATTGGAAGTTGTATTAACTAATTTTTTCTTTAAGATGCTTAATTGTTAATTGCATACATTTTAACGATCTAAAAAGTTGAGTGATAACTATTGAAACATTCAAGCTACAGCCTTATGCTTGACTTGAGGTTTTTTCATTTCTCAATCTCTAGATCTGTTTGAATACCAACTTTTGGGAATGTGAGAATTATTGGTATTCATTCACTATCTAGGAGAAAAAAACAATTATTCAAATTCTTAATGTTAAACTGTTTCCCGCTTTAGTCTTTCCGGAAATCTTTGACTTGCAGAAGATTGTTGTCACAGAAGATTGTTGTCACAGAGGATTGTTGTTACAGAAGATTGTTGTCACAGAAGATTGTTGTCTAAGGCCGTTGAATGGTCATGTGAATATACAAACGAATTCCTTGTCAATGGCTGTTAACCTTTCTGGCCTTTTCGCGTCAAAAGACTCTCAATTGTGCTTACATAAAAAAACAACAACCTCTGACCTTAAAGCGCGTCACTAGGTCAGTTCAACAAATATTGACTGCAGTTCTACAGTTCTACAACGCTTTTAACTAGTTCACATAAACCTGGTGAAGAAATGACATTCCACACATTGTTTAGAATCTCCAACTCAAATGTTCGAAATTATCAGAACTTTGCCCTCCATCAATGTGAAGGTCACTTCAAAAGTAAGATAAGATAACCCAACTGCGTCCGACAGCAGAAGTAAATATTTGTAGTGTATTATTTAGTATTTCTTCTTTCACTTCTCTATGCTCAGAATTTGGGGCCAGTATGAGTAACAATAAATGAACAGGCTTAACTTACAGACATGGAAGTAACTTACAGACATAGTAGTACTGTTTTATTGTATCTAAATAATCACATCTTTAAACATTGAAATCTTTGAGACATTAGGAATGTCCAATATGTTGGCCTCCTTCAGTCGAACACTTTTTCATGTGACTGTGGAGCCCTATTTTGGAGAGACACTTCCGTCCACATTTATCGCAGGTGAAGGTGACTTTCGCTTTGGTGGTAGTGGAGTCAGCCATTTTTCGTATGGCAGGCTTTTCTTCCAGAGCTGAGGCCCATGTTTTTTTTTTACTGTCCATAGCTTTCTTGGTCACCGTCTCTCTTCATCTAGTGCGGTCTAGGGCTATGTCTTTCCAATTGTCAGTGTCCAATATATTGTCAAGTCAAAGCTAAGGTTTCTTATATGTACAACAACCATATATAAAATAGCATTGTTCTTGACTTCCAGCTGACAACTCAGACTGGTAACATGTGTTCTTGACTTCCAGCTGACAACTCAGACTGGTAACATGTGTTCTTGACTTCCAGCTGACAACTCAGACTGGTAACATGTGTTCTTGACTTCCAGCTGACAACTCAGACTGGTAACATGTGTTCTTGACGTCCAGCTGACAACTCAGACTGGTAACATGTGTTCTTGACGTCCAGCTGACAACTCAGACTGGTAACATGTGTTCTTGACTTCCAGCTGACAACTCAGACTGGTAACATGTGTTCTTGACTTCCAGCTGACAACTCAGACTGGTAACATGTGTTCTTGACTTCCAGCTGACAACTCAGACTGGTAACATGTGTTCTTGACGTCCAGCTGACAACTCAGACTGGTAACATGTGTGCTTGACTTCCAGCTGACAACTCAGACTGGTAACATGTGTTCTTGACGTCCAGCTGACAACTCAGACTGGTAACATGTGTGCTTGACTTCCAGCTGACAACTCAGACTGGTAACATGTGTTCTTGACTTCCAGCTGACAACTCAGACTGGTAACATGTGTTCTTGACGTCCAGCTGACAACTCAGACTGGTAACATGTGTGCTTGACTTCCAGCTGACAACTCAGACTGGTAACATGTGTTCTTGACGTCCAGCTGACAACTCAGACTGGTAACATGTGTGCTTGACTTCCAGCTGACAACTCAGACTGGTAACATGTGTTCTTGACGTCCAGCTGACAACTCAGACTGGTAACATGTGTGCTTGACTTCCAGCTGACAACTCAGACTGGTAACATGTGTTCTTGACTTCCAGCTGACAACTCAGACTGGTAACATGTGTTCTTGACTTCCAGCTGAAAACTCAGACTGGTAACATGTGTTCTTGACGTCCAGCTGACAACTCAGACTGGTAACATGTGTGCTTGACTTCCAGCTGACAACTCAGACTGGTAACATGTGTTCTTGACGTCCAGCTGACAACTCAGACTGGTAACATGTGTGCTTGACTTCCAGCTGACAACTCAGACTGGTAACATGTGTGCTTGACTTCCAGCTGACAACTCAGACTGGTAACATATGTGCTTGACTTCCAGCTGACAACTCAGACTGGTAACATGTGTTCTTGACGTCCAGCTGACAACTCAGACTGGTAACATGTGTGCTTGACTTCCAGCTGACAACTCAGACTGGTAACATGTGTGCTTGACTTCCAGCTGACAACTCAGACTGGTAACATGTGTGCTTGACTTCCAGCTGACAACTCAGACTGGTAACATGTGTTCTTGACGTCCAGCTGACAACTCAGACTGGTAACATGTGTGCTTGACTTCCAGCTGACAACTCAGACTGGTAACATGTGTTCTTGACGTCCAGCTGACAACTCAGACTGGTAACATGTGTGCTTGACTTCCAGCTGACAACTCAGACTGGTAACATGTGTGCTTGACTTCCAGCTGACAACTCAGACTGGTAACATGTGTTCTTGACTTCCAGCTGACAACTCAGACTGGTAACATGTGTTCTTGACGTCCAGCTGACAACTCAGACTGGTAACATGTGTGCTTGACTTCCAGCTGACAACTCAGACTGGTAACATGTGTTCTTGACGTCCAGCTGACAACTCAGACTGGTAACATGTGTGCTTGACTTCCAGCTGACAACTCAGACTGGTAACATGTGTGCTTGACTTCCAGCTGACAACTCAGACTGGTAACATGTGTGCTTGACTTCCAGCTGACAACTCAGACTGGTAACATGTGTTCTTGACGTCCAGCTGACAACTCAGACTGGTAACATGTGTGCTTGACTTCCAGCTGAAAACTCAGACTGGTAACATGTGTTCTTGACTTCCAGCTGACAACTCAGACTGGTAACATGTGTGCTTGACTTCCAGCTGACAACTCAGACTGGTAACATGTGTGCTTGACTTCCAGCTGACAACTCAGACTGGTAACATGTGTTCTTGACTTCCAGCTGACAACTCAGACTGGTAACATGTGTTCTTGACTTCCAGCTGACAACTCAGACTGGTAACATGTGTTCTTGACGTCCAGCTGACAACTCAGACTGGTAACATGTGTGCTTGACTTCCAGCTGACAACTCAGACTGGTAACATGTGTTCTTGACGTCCAGCTGACAACTCAGACTGGTAACATGTGTGCTTGACTTCCAGCTGACAACTCAGACTGGTAACATGTGTGCTTGACTTCCAGCTGACAACTCAGACTGGTAACATGTGTGCTTGACTTCCAGCTGACAACTCAGACTGGTAACATGTGTTCTTGACGTCCAGCTGACAACTCAGACTGGTAACATGTGTGCTTGACTTCCAGCTGACAACTCAGACTGGTAACATGTGTGCTTGACTTCCAGCTGACAACTCAGACTGGTAACATGTGTTCTTGACGTCTAGCTGACAACTCAGACTGGTAACATGTGTGCTTGACTTCCAGCTGACAACTCAGACTGGTAACATGTGTGCTTGACTTCCAGCTGACAACTCAGACTGGTAACATGTGTTCTTGACTTCCAGCTGACAACTCAGACTGGTAACATGTGTTCTTGACGTCCAGCTGACAATTCAGACTGGTAACATGTGTGCTTGACTTCCAGCTGACAACTCAGACTGGTAACATGTGTTCTTGACGTCCAGCTGACAACTTAGACTGGTAACATGTGTGCTTGACTTCCAGCTGACAACTCAGACTGGTAACATGTGTGCTTGACTTCCAGCTGACAACTCAGACTGGTAACATGTGTGCTTGACTTCCAGCTGACAACTCAGACTGGTAACATGTGTTCTTGACGTCCAGCTGACAACTCAGACTGGTAACATGTGTGCTTGACTTCCAGCTGACAACTCAGACTGGTAACATGTGTTCTTGACTTCCAGCTGACAACTCAGACTGGTAACATGTGTTCTTGACTTCCAGCTGACAACTCAGACTGGTAACATGTGTTCTTGACTTCCAGCTGACAACTCAGACTGGTAACATGTGTTCTTGACCTCCAGCTGACAACTCAGACTGGTAACATGTGTTCTTGACTTCCAGCTGACAACTCAGACTGGTAACATGTGTTCTTGACCTCCAGCTGACAACTCAGACTGGTAACATGTGTTCTTGACTTCTAGCTGACAACTCAGACTGGTAACATGTGTTCTTGACCTCCAGCTGACAACTCAGACTGGTAACATGTGTTCTTGACTTCTAGCTGACAACTCAGACTGGTAACATGTGTGCTTGACTTCCAGCTGACAACTCAGACTGGTAACATGTGTTCTTGACTTCCAGCTGACAACTCAGACTGGTAACATATGTTCTTGACTTCCAGCTGACAACTCAGACTGGTAACATGTGTGCTTGACTTCCAGCTGACAACTCAGACTGGTAACATGTGTTCTTGACGTCCAGCTGACAACTCAGACTGGTAACATGTGTGCTTGACTTCCAGCTGACAACTCAGACTGGTAACATGTGTGCTTGACTTCCAGCTGACAACTCAGACTGGTAACATGTGTGCTTGACTTCCAGCTGACAACTCAGACTGGTAACATGTGTTCTTGACGTCCAGCTGACAACTCAGACTGGTAACATGTGTGCTTGACTTCCAGCTGACAACTCAGACTGGTAACATGTGTTCTTGACTTCCAGCTGACAACTCAGACTGGTAACATGTGTTCTTGACGTCCAGCTGACAACTCAGACTGGTAACATGTGTGCTTGACGTCCAGCTGACAACTCAGACTGGTAACATGTGTTCTTGACGTCCAGCTGACAACTCAGACTGGCAACATGTGTGCTTGACTTCCAGCTGACAACTCAGACTGGTAACATGTGTGCTTGACTTCCAGCTGACAACTCAGACTGGTAACATGTGTGCTTGACTTCCAGCTGACAACTCAGACTGGTAACATGTGTTCTTGACGTCCAGCTGACAACTCAGACTGGTAACATGTGTGCTTGACTTCCAGCTGACAACTCAGACTGGTAACATGTGTTCTTGACGTCTAGCTGACAACTCAGACTGGTAACATGTGTGCTTGACTTCCAGCTGACAACTCAGACTGGTAACATGTGTGCTTGACTTCCAGCTGACAACTCAGACTGGTAACATGTGTTCTTGACTTCCAGCTGACAACTCAGACTGGTAACATGTGTTCTTGACGTCCAGCTGACAATTCAGACTGGTAACATGTGTGCTTGACTTCCAGCTGACAACTCAGACTGGTAACATGTGTTCTTGACGTCCAGCTGACAACTCAGACTGGTAACATGTGTGCTTGACTTCCAGCTGACAACTCAGACTGGTAACATGTGTGCTTGACTTCCAGCTGACAACTCAGACTGGTAACATGTGTGCTTGACTTCCAGCTGACAACTCAGACTGGTAACATGTGTTCTTGACGTCCAGCTGACAACTCAGACTGGTAACATGTGTGCTTGACTTCCAGCTGACAACTCAGACTGGTAACATGTGTTCTTGACTTCCAGCTGACAACTCAGACTGGTAACATGTGTTCTTGACTTCCAGCTGACAACTCAGACTGGTAACATGTGTTCTTGACTTCCAGCTGACAACTCAGACTGGTAACATGTGTTCTTGACTTCCAGCTGACAACTCAGACTGGTAACATGTGTGCTTGACTTCCAGCTGACAACTCAGACTGGTAACATGTGTTCTTGACGTCCAGCTGACAACTCAGACTGGTAACATGTGTGCTTGACTTCCAGCTGACAACTCAGACTGGTAACATGTGTGCTTGACTTCCAGCTGACAACTCAGACTGGTAACATGTGTGCTTGACTTCCAGCTGACAACTCAGACTGGTAAAATGTGTTCTTGACGTCCAGCTGACAACTCAGACTGGTAACATGTGTGCTTGACTTCCAGCTGACAACTCAGACTGGTAACATGTGTTCTTGACTTCCAGCTGACAACTCAGACTGGTAACATGTGTTCTTGACTTCCAGCTGACAACTCAGACTGGTAACATGTGTTCTTGACGTCCAGCTGATAACTCAGACTGGTAACATGTGTTCTTGACTTCCAGCTGACAACTCAGACTGGTAACATGTCAGACGTTCTTCTAACCGTGAACATGTTTATGTCCTAGTCAAAACTTTCTGCATCTTTGGTTGTCTTATTAGACAGCTCAGAATGGTGTTGTTTTGTAGCATCGATAAAAGGAGGTTTTGAAGCATCACAGAAGGTTTTAGTCTTTGGAATAGTTTTTTTTTACTTAACCAGATTAATACCTTCTTTACTACCGCACAATTGTCCGTCAGGAACATCAAATATCAGTTGCAACAAATGTCAGGTACAGCTAATGTTACAACAAATATTAGGTACAGCAAATGTCTGGTACTACAAATGTCCATACAACATATATAGGATAAAGAAATGTTAGGTAAAAGCAATGTTAATATGTTAGGTAAAAGCAATTTCAATATAAAACAAGATTACAAAGAGAGTTTGTGTTACACAAACTCAGAGGCGGCCCACGTCGAAGTCGGATCCCTGTCGGATCTGCATATTCGAAAATAATATTCAAGAGGTGATTTAATTTTGATGGTCAAAAGTAATAATGTTTCAAAGATTCATTTGCCGTAAATTTAAATTAAATAAAAAATAGTAGATTAGTTTTAGTATATTAAAACATTGCAATATTGATCAAAACTTTTGGAAATGAAAATCTACACTTTATTTACACTTTAAGTTTAGAAATTGAAATTCTACATCTTAATCTAGTCTATTTTAGTCTAAACTAGATCTAGAAATTCTAGATTTAGACTCTAAAAAATTGTTAATTAGAATATAAATCCAGGTTGCCTGGTCGTGCGGTTTGCACGCTGGACTGTCGTTCAGATTTATCGATGGTCCCGGGTTCACACCCTGCACGCTCCCATCCCCCGTCGTCCTGCGGGAGGTTTGGACTATGAAGTAATTATCTTCAACTCTGAAGGAACATCCGAAACATGTAAAACAAACAAACAGATCTAGATATATTGTAATAAAAATCTAGATCTAGTTTAAAAAATCTAGATTAGATCTAAATCAAGATATCATTCCTTTTTTAAACGCGAGTCACACAACGAGGCTTAATAAACATTACTATACCGAGTTCTTTTAGCATTTCATTTAAAGAATTAATTCCATATAACGTCAGAGGGAAAAAAAAACACTACGTCACACGGCCTAGCTAGACTAAAAATCGCCTTCATCAATACGAGCCATTTATCGAGTGTTCATAGACTTTGGTGCACCGAGTGCGTTCTTTAAGCATTTCATTTAAAGAATTCTTTCCATATGACGTCAAAGAAAAAAAAAACACTACGTCACACGGCCTAGCTAGAATAAAAATCGCCTTCATCAATACGAGCCATTTATCGAGTGTTCATAAAATTTGGTGCACCGAGTGCGTTCTTTAAGCATTTTATTTAAAGAATTCATTCCATATGACGTCAAAGGAAAAAAAAACACTACGTCACACGGAGTAGCTAGAATAAAAATCGCCTTCATCATTACGAGCCATTTATCGAGTGTTCATAGACATTGGTGCACCGATTGCGTTCTTTTAGCATTTCTTTTAAAGAATTCATTCCATATGACGTCAAAGGAAAAAAAAACACTACGTCACACGGCCTAGCTAGACTAAAAATCACCTTCTTCAATACGAGCCATTTATCGAGTGTTCATAGACATTAGCATTTCATTTAAAGAATTCATTCCATATGACGTCAAAGGAAAAAAGAAGCAATACGTCACACGGCTTAGTTAGACTAAAATATGTTTTCATCAATATGAGCAATTTTTCGAGGGTTAATAGACATTGGTGCACAGAGTGCGTTCTTTTAGCATTACGTTTAAAGAGTCCATTTATATGACGTCAAAGAAAAAAAAATTCCATTACCTCACAATAGGCTAGTACCGGTACCATAAAAAATGTCTTTATTTACACGAGATAATTAACGACATTGGTGCACTGAGTTTTAATAGAATTTATTTAAAGAGGATCAAAGCAGCATTGTTTTTGCGTTTTGTCTGTCAGTCGGTCTGTCCGTCATCTTGATATAAAAAAAACAACTAAAAGTTATTAAAAATTGATTAACCTTTGTTTTACGTTTCAAAACATCGCAATAATTTTTAGGTATGAACACAATTGAAAAGTTTATATAATAGATTGTTCCGGATGTTTGTATAAATAGTAAAAGAAAAAAGAGAATTTCAGATAAATGTAATACCGTTAATTAATTTTTATGGATGGTCTCGTATAAAAATTTGATGTACTAAAGCCATGTGGAGAGATTTTCATACCTTACTTTGGTGTCTGGATTCTGTTTTCCTTAAAAATCGGAACATAATATTAACGATAATTAGATTTTTTAATGTTTTAGGTAGAAAGTTAAATGAACTGTAAGAGAGAAGTGAGTTAAAATATTTTTCATAAAAATCCGTAAAAACATTATTTCGTAAATGAGAAGTTTATTTGTTTATTAATTAGAAGAGGGAGTTCAAACAATTATTTGGCGTTAGTAGATTTTTAAATAAATTCGGAAATTTCTGGCGACGATTTGTAAGAAACAAAATCCGGAACATTCTTTATCGATTACAAAACTTCTATGTAATGTTTCAGCAAGAAAATTAAATGTCTAAAAAGTAATTTTCAGTAATCAATTCTAGTAAATTACTTTTTTTAAAGCCCTGAACAACCTATTGTCGATATTTTTAAAATTTGTTTAAAGATGAAAATACGGAACAATTTGATATTGATAACCAAATTATAGTGACGCATTGTCAAATAATATAAGTGTAATATTAGTAAATTATGCGATTTCAAATAATCATTAGGCATAATTCATGTTTTATAAAACAATATCCGGAACATTTTTACACTTAATGAAATATAAGTCAGTATAGAGATTTTGATTTAGTGTTACTATGCTTTTTACATAAAAAACGGAACAACATATTATTGATAATTTGTTTTTGCAACGTTTAAGCATGGAAATTGAATGTAATATAAGTTAGAAGAGCAAACGTTTGTTGGCGTTGATTAGTTTTGCACAAAAATATCCGGAACAATCAATTTTAGATACTTAAAACTATTGAGATGTTACGGGAGGAACATTAAAGGGTAAATCAGATTTTCGATAGCTTTTAGAGTTCTAGTTTTTTAAATCTAATCGTGACGGACAGACCGACCAACAGACAAAACGCACATAAATAATCTTCTTTTATTCGGATGGGGGCACTAAACAAAAAATAAATAAAATCTGATTTTTTTAAAAAGTTTAAGTAATTGGTTTAGCACCTGGTCATGTTGCGACGTTACACTACTGCACGAAAATCGCTGCATAAAAAGTCCATTTAAAAAAATGTGCGTGTTATTTACATACAAAGTGCATTATTAGCCTTTATAAACTATTTAAAATATTTTCTTTTGATTTTAGCAGCTAGTTGACCAGAAAAAACATCTTTAACTATTAGTTATATTTGTTGTAAACATTTCCTGTACATTTTTAAAAATATATTTGACTTAGCGATACTGAAAATACACAAAAATTGTTCATCTTTGTTAGCATATTGTAACATTGCCTCCCTTACATTTACGTAATTGTTTTAGAATTGGTGTATTTTTATGAAAAAATCGCTTGCATAATTAATTTTATAAATCAAACGGTTTGCTTTTAGAAAACCAAAAGTAGCCGTGGCAACTAAACTTTTCAAGCCGCATTTAATGTTGAAATGATATTTTTCATATCTCTTCTAGTTTTCGAGATCTGAGTGTGACAGACGGACAGACGGACAGACGGACAGACGGACAGACGGACATTTTGCACAAACCTAATAGCGGCTTTTTCCCCTTACGGGGGCCGCTAAAAATGTCAGTGTCACAGCTTTCTACTATATCTATACTTATAGCTCTCTAGAAACTACCTTAGTTTCTCTCCAAGTCTAGGTGTCCCTGGGTTTAGACGTAATTACATCAAACACTTAACAACTAGATCAAAACACAGAAACTTTATTATACTTCAGGGCACATATCACACGCTGGTCTCTCCTTATTTCAAAACTAACACACTTCCGGTCATTCGCGCATACTTTTTACCTAAAATATATCTGTAAAAATAGATTCAACCAATTCAGTCAGATTCAACCAATTCAGTCAGATTCAACCAATTCAGTCAGATTCAACCAATTCAGTCAGATTCAACCAATTCAGTCAGATTCAACCAATTCAGTCAGATTCAACCAATTCAGTCAGATTCAACCAATTCAGTCAGATTCAACCAATTCAGTAAGATTCAACCAATCCAGTCAGATTCATCCAATATCTAAACGAAAAAATGTCATGTACTAAAATGTGAAATGCAGATCTTGCGTGATGCCCCAGCCGTCCAAGTGACCAAGGGACATGCGAGGTAAGGTAACAAATGTCAGGTATAACAACTCTTTATTGAGTGACGTTGGATTGTACTTATTACAATAACTGCGTCTTTGGTCCATGCTTAACTCGACGCCATTTTGATAAAAAGTCCTGTGTAAAATCCTGCGCCAGAATGGTTGTAGACGATCGAGAGTTTACTTTTTAAGAGATGTAGGTTCGTTGTGTCATTTATAGACATCTAATGTTAAGAGATGTAGGTTCGTTGTGTCATTTATAGACAACTAATGTTAAGAGATGTAGGTTAGTTGTGTCATTTATAGACAACTAATGTTAAGAGATGTAGGTTAGTTGTGTCATTTATAGACAACTAATGTTAAGAGATGTAGGTTAGTTGTGTCATTTATAGACAACTAATGTTAAGAGATGTAGGTTCGTTGTGTCATTTATAGACAACTAATGTTAAGAGATGTAGGTTCGTTGTGTCATGTATAGACAACTAAGCTGGCCACCATTGTGTCAACTCTATTGAGTGACGTTGGATTGTGCTTATTAAAATAACTAAAGATGTCTTGTTAAACTTGAGTTGTTTTAATTTTTTATCTAGTAAGTCTACAAGTCTACTACTAATAGCACAGCACAATAAATACTTATAGTAATATATCAAGTCACTAAGCAGAAGACATTGAATTTATTGAATATTAAATGGATATACATATGCTGGCAAATTCCGTCATAGAGAAATACATGTCTTGTCACATAAATCCAATAAAAGATTCTAAGTACACAACTGATAATGTATTAATTAATCAACTACATAAAGCATAAATCCAACTCAAAGATATGTCTACTACTGCTACTTGACCATGTGGGCAGCTCTCGAATCATGTGAAAATTGTGGATCTTTGCCTCTCACGCGAAGCAACAAAAAATCACACTTCGTGCTTTTCTACTAATACAATCACAATATCTACGAATAACGACTCGTATGATGATGTGACAGGTGCAACAAATGTCAGGTACATCAAATGTCAGGTACAACAAATGTTAGGTACCACAAATATCAGAGTGAACTAAGCCTTCTATATAGTATTGGTCGTTTAGAAATTTAGTTTTGTAGGAATTAAAAAAAATAATTAAGGTAAATTAGACATAGTGATTTATAAATATTTGGACTTTTATTCAAACTAGCATGTTTTCCCATTCAATTATTTGAGAAACGTTTTATTGATGGTGACCAGAGTAACAAGTGTAAGGCTATGATGTGTCAAGAACCAGGGAAGAACGTCTAGAGCAGTGATGTCCAAAATACGGTCCGCGGGCCACATCCGGCCCTCGACGTATCTCTATCCGGCCCGCCGAAACGTCGGCACAAAGTGTAGTACATTTCCTTTAAAAAAAAAAGAAATTTGAAAACAAATCTATCCCTAAGTTAGGGTAAATAGATTGGTACCGATAATAGGCCAACATATTTGTTTTATACAGAAAGAGTGGCTCTCTTTTTGAAGAACATAAGATTCAACAACTTAATGAGACACTAAACACTTATATAAATAAGGCGGGTTTCTATCTTGGCTTGGATTGAGACGCGATTTGTAAAATACACCTAGAGTTGACACTATTTACCAAAGAGAGACAAGAAAATGAGTCGTCTGTAAGGCTAGCTACAGAGTTGCTCACATTGTAAGTAGAGACATGAAGCCATTTTCCGACGGCGAATGAATACAAAAATGTGTCCTGAAAAAAAGAACGCCGTTGTAGCTGTCAACCTTTCTCATGACAAGCGAGTGATAGATATGGGTAAATAGATCCATTCAAAACTAACTGACAAACCAGATTTCAAAATGTTTTCTATTGCTGCCGAAGAGTCTACTGACATAACTGATACCACTCAAAATCTACCGACATATATTGTTAGACACCTTATTTATATAGGTTAGTTATTTTAGTTATTTAGCGACGCACCATAGTAGACGCATATTGAACGGGACTAGTGACGTTTGGGATATGTTGGGTTAGAGACCGGAAAATCAGTTAGCGTTAGAACACTCCAGGGTAACGACGTGTTTAGTGACAGAGACTTCTACTGTGGCCTTTTATCATAATAAATATATATTAACTTGTTCATCATCGTTGACTACATCTCTTCACCTGTTACAATTGATGTGCCAGTTCTTGTTTGTGTTGTTGGTCAACTACACGTAATACACCCGAACAATTACACCCAAACGATTGCAGAGTAATTGGTTGACTTCAAGACAGCCTGAACTAGCAACATCACAGTGGCGACCCCGAACCTCGAAGCCCGACGAACATCGTACCGGACCTCGAAGCAGAACGTTTACTCAGGTGAGGGTCGTGCACTCGAAGTTATAAGATTTCATCGGAGTACGGCTGAACACAGCATCATCGCAGAGTGACTTTGTTCTAGATCTACAAGCAGTCGTCGCCTGTTTGATCGCACGTTCAACGAGCCGTTAACTCAGGGTGACCTTCGTCAGGACCGTAATCATCGCAACGCCTGATCTTCATATGCTGAATCGACCTACAACCAGAGAAACCGTTCATTCATAACGGGTGAGAGATCGTTAGTGAACCTGTTGGACATATTTTTTCTTCGTCATAGGAGCCACATTGAGTATCAAGTTTTACCTCGCCAGTTCGAGAAGGACAGTTTGCCCGCTGTCAGAAGTATTGTGAGTACTACAAGTTTGGTAGCTAACTAAATCGAAATCGCTCTGTCGTCTTACCCTTGGAGAGATTCTTGTGGAGCAGTTTGCTCATTGAACCGGTTGCTTGCCACGTTTATAACGGTCACTGTGTTTAACCTTTGGAAGGTTAGTGAAGTAATCTTTATCAGTACTGAACATTGATCTATCTAGTATTCGTCGGTCTAGACCATATCTAGACGTGCTGATATTGTTGTGGAAATAGCTACATCCACTTAATTTCGTTGAAAACCGTTAATCGTCTAACGGAACGTCGTCGGAGGTGACCTTGGTCTCACCTAGTCTACATTGGACAGTTTGGTTTATTGAAGCAGAGTACAACAGCAAACTTCGTCGTACTACCAGAGTAGCAGCAGAAGCAGTGAACTATTTTAGAGAACCGTTATTCGTCAGCCCAGATCAAGTCATCGTCGAGAAAGTCGTTATTCGTCAGCCCAGATCAAGTCATCGTCAAGAAAGCCGTTATTCGTCAGCCCAGATCAAGTCATCGTCAAGAAATTCGTTATTCGTCAGTCGTCCAGATCAAGTTGCCGTCAAGAGACTGTTATTTGTCAGTAGTCATCTACACAAGTCAAGTCATCGCCAGAAGAACCGTTAACCTATTCGTCAGTAACTGTGTACACAAAGTCGTCGGAACTACACATACGGTCATCAACAGTCGTCGAAGAAACTGGAACATTTTGCTGTGGCATATCAGGACATCTGTGGCATTACGTGGGATACTGGTAGCACCGGAGAACAGAGTCAGAACTGGAAGAGAGGCAGTGGAATTTGTTGTGATCTAACATATTCGGGAGTCCGAACAAAGGGATCTTTCTTATCAAAAGCTAAGTGCCATTTTTCTTATTAGTATATGTTTAGATTGCCCTTAGAAATAGATTTTGTCTAAATTTGGTACGTTAGCCTGAGTAAAATCAGGTGGTGCGCCTTAAAACCCGTCGGGGTAGAAGACGTAATTTAGATGAAAAGCTATATTATACGTTTAGGATTGTAATTTGTTTTGTTTGTGTAAACGTCATATCCGTTGTTGCCTGGTTACTTCGTGACGTTATCATTGTGTGCCATATTGTCACATCCCAACCCATAGTGATAGTCTCATTTAATTATTTCATTTGTTTATATTATTTTAAATTATTTATTTTTATTAATTTAATTAGATCTGTATTTTTTTTTTTCACTTAATGATAGAAAGTGCGGGTAGGATTCTTTCATTGTGAATCAGACTAAAATAATTTTAGTTTGAGCGGTTAAAATCAAATATGATTTTGCCATGAGAATAATGCCGAAACTGGCTATGTAGTCAAACACTGTCGTCTGGCTAAATTTAGATCTACAAATTGTTGTACATCTCTTTGGTACAATTTAATCATCTAGACTCTAATTTGAAATATTATTAATTGAAAAATGAATGAAGGTAGTACATTCTAGATATATGTATCTTGTTGAAGATATATTTGACATTGTATACACATATTTGTTTCGTATGGTTAAATAGAACCATAATCTAATCTAGATCTAGACTCTAGACAGTCTTTGAATTTACTCTAAACACTTCACTGTGACTTCAGTCATACCAGATTTTAAAATTGATCATAGTTATTCATACTAGATCTAAAAGTCATAGTGCTCTTGATAACTATAGATCTAAATAGTATTATTATACATACTATAATATACTAGATTTAAATTTGTGTGTAATACTGGACCTAATATACAGATTTGAATATAACCATAATAACTCAGACTAGATTTACACATTTACTAAATCTATAGATAGAGACATAACACTTAAAACTGGTATAAAAGTGTGTAAAAACTTTTAAAGTATAGCCATAACCAATATAGGCTAAGTAAAAATATATATAAAATATAAAACACAATGGCTACATCATCATATGTGGACCTTAAGGAGGTTAAGGAAACAGCTATGCAGGATGGAAAGGCCATGGAGTTAAAAGGAAAAGACTTAGCCGCTTATGTACAGCAAGTTGTGAGGGAAGAAATGGAACGTCAAGATAAAATAAGAAGGGAAAAAGAAGAGATAGAAAGACAAGAAGAACATCAAAGACAAGAGATAGAGAGGCAAGAAAGGATCAGAAAGGAAGAATATGAAAAGCAAAAAGAAGACCAAGAAAGGCAGAGAGAGCATGAAGCTAAAATGGAAAAGATGAGATTGGACGCAGCACAAGCCAGAGCCCAAACTGAACAAAGAAATAACACAAATAACTCAAATAATTATACCACTCAAAGAGACAACCCTAATTCACAGACATGGCTAAAGAGAAAGATACAAAGTTTTGATGAACAGAAGGATGACATTGGTGATTTCCTGAAAAGATATGAGGCAAAAATGTCTACATTTAATATGCCTGAAGAAGAATGGTCTGAAATACTGATAGACTTTGTTCATGGTCAAGCTCTAACAATATGCCAAAATCATGACCATCATATTGATGATAGCTATCAGGTTTTAAAAAGAGAGTTATTAAATGCATATGGTCATAATGCTACAACTTTTAGAAAGAAATACTTTGACAATATACCATCATTAGGAATAGAACCCCAAACTACCATTAATATGGAAAAGGATTTTTTCAATAAGTGGGTAAAATTAGAAAAAGTGAATAACTCTTATGAAGGATTAAAAAATTTTATTCTAGTGGACAACTTTGTAAATAAATGTGATCCTCAGTTACAATCTTTTATTAGAGAAAGAAACCCAAAAACTATAGATGAAATAACAGAAATAATGAGAGTATACAAAAATGCCTATCCAAATAAACCATTTTCTGATAGGGATAAGAGCAAAGTAGATTTAATAGGATACACCAAAGAAAATGTTGATAGAAGTAGAAATAGAAACAGATCAAATAGTGGAAATAGAAAATATAGTGAAATAACCTGTTTTAAATGTCAAGGAAAAGGTCATATAGCAGCTAACTGTAGAAGAGGGAATAGTAGGTCTGGAAGTAGAAATAGATACAATGAACAAAATAACAGTAGATATAGGAGTAGAGATAGAAATGACAGGGAAAATTACAGAAATAGGAGTTACAGTAGGGAATACAAAAATAAAGGTACAGATAGGGTATATTTCATGGAAGGAAATAGGAACAATTTTGCAGTGTACCCAGGGTTTGTAGATAGAATTCCAGTGGAATTAATCAGGGATTCAGGTTGTAACACTTTGGCAGTAAAAACTAAATTTGTCAAACCTCATTGGTATAAAGGGTTTACTAAGAAAGTAGAATTAGCAGATGGCACTGTAAGGGAATTTAAAGCTATAAGGGTATACATTGAAACTCCATTTTTCACTGGTTATTGTGATGGCATTGCAATACCAGAAATGAGATATGATATGTTAGTAGGAAACATAAAAGGAGTTAAAGAATGTTCAAGAAAAGAATTAGAAGACTGGCAAAACAAATACAAAAACATAAGACAAAATCATGAAAACATAGAAACACAAAATATAACAAGTATGGTAATAACAAGATCAATGAATAAACAAGATGAGAAACAGGAAAATACAATAAATGTAATAAGTAATGATAAAGAAGAAGAAACCAGTAATGTAATACAAATAGAAAATACAGATGTTAAGGAAAGAGAGATAGAAAATGAAACACAAAATAGTCTTGAAACACAAATATCTCAAAGTGAAAAAGAAACAACACCCACATTTGCATTAGAACAAATGAATGACAATATTATTGGGAAAATATATTCAAGAATACTAGATAAAAACAATAATAATCCAATGGAGAAATTTTGTATAGAGAATAAAATATTATTTAGACAAACAAGTAATGATAACAAGAAAATAAAACAACTTGTCTTACCACAGAAATATTGGAAAGATGTTTTAATCATGACACATGATAATAATTTAGCAGCACATAGGGGAGTAAAGAAATGTTATAGGAATTTGTCAAAACAAGTATTTTGGCCCAAAATGAAAGCAACAATCAACAAATACATAAACTCATGTGACATATGTCAAAAGAGATCTAACAAAAGCCTAGTGAATAAAGCACCTATTCAAGAAATGGATGAACCTACAGCACCATTTCAGAAAGTATCTATTGATTTAATAGGTCCTTTAATTCAAACTGAAAATAATAACAAATACATTTTAACAGTAATAGACATGTTTAGTAGATACCCAGAGGCAATCCCATTATCAAATACAAGTGCAGAAAATATCATTAATGCCATAACTCAAAAAGTAATTACAAGACATGGTATACCTAAAATTATATTGAGTGATCAGGGATCTCAGTTTAAGTCAGAACAATTTAAGAAATGGACTAAACAATACAATATACAACACATATACTCTTCGGTTTACCACCCGGAGAGTAACGGTTTATGTGAACGATATGGTGGATCATTAAAAAGATCACTAACAAAAATAATTCAGAATAATCAGAACAAGTGGGATCATTACATTAACTATGTACTATTTGCTCATAGAAACAACATCCATGAAGCAACACAATTTTCACCATATGAAATAATACATGGAAGAAAACCCAGAGATGAATTAGATGTTTTTAAAGAAAATCTAATAGGCAATGAGAATAAATTAAATAATGACAGTGAAACAACAATCACAACAGAATTGAAAGAAATATGGACTCAAGCATATAACAACAATAAGAAGTACAAACAAAGTGCTCATGAGAATATAAATAAGAAAAGACAATTGAAAACACTAGAAGTAGGAAACAATGTATTAATATTGATAAATGACCTGAAAAATAAAATTGGTAAACAATGGAAAGGTCCATTTAAGGTGATAAAACAAATTAGTGATGTGAATTATCAAATTGAAATAAATGGGAAAATTAAAACATATCACATAAATAATTTGAAACTGTATCATGATAGAGAAGATGAGTTGATACAAAACATTCAGGAGGAAATAGAAAATAAATTTTCAGAAAGAGAAGAATGCTTGATGATAATAACAAATGAAAATCATAATGAAAATGATATTAAGGAAATACCTGTAATAGAAACAAAAGAGAATCAAACTTGGCAAAAGATTAATCTTAATAATTTAACTAAGGAAATGTCAAAAGATATAACTAAAATAATACAGGAATACAAAGAAATTTTTTCCAGCATACCAGGAAAAACAAATATTATTAAACATGACATTAAAGTAACAGACCCAAAACCTATCAAGCTTAAGCCATATAGAATACCGCTACATTTACAAGACAAAGTAAAGAAAGAAATAGACAATTTACTAGAATCAGGTATAATTGAGTCATCAACATCTCATTATGCTTCACCAATTGTGATAGCCAAAAAGAAGAATGAAGATATAAGGTTATGTATTGATTATAGGAAACTTAACAACATCACAGAATTTGACCCATATCCAATGCCAAATATAGAGGATATTTTACATAAATTAAATGGAGCAAAATTTTTTACTAAATTAGATTTAACTAAAGGTTATTGGCAAATACCTTTAACAGAAAATGCAAAACCTTACACAGCATTTGTAACACCATATGGTATTTTTCAATGGAATTATATGAGTTTTGGATTAGTAAATGCACCTGCCACATTTAATAGAATGATGAACATGATAATTGGAAACAAAGAAAATGTTATTTGCTATTTGGATGACATATGTATTTTTAATAATAGTTGGGAGGAACATTTGGTAGATGTAAAAGAAGTATTCAAAATAATAAAAGAAAGTGGACTTACAATTCAAGCAGAAAAAGTAGAAATAGGATTGGAGGAAATAATTTTCTTAGGACATAAAGTAAATAACAACATGATTAGCCCTATTGAAGATAACATAAAGAAAGTACTTAATATTGAAATACCTACAACAAAAAGACAAATTAAAAGCATATTAGGAATAGTAAAGTATTACAGAAAGTTTATAAAGAACTTAGCAGAAATAGTGAATCCACTAAATGACTTACTTAAAAAAGGAAAACCTCAAAAAGTAGTTTGTAATGAGGAATGTGTGAAAGCTATTGACAGAATTAAAGATGTTTTTAGTCATGAACTAATATTAAGACTACCTGATAAAGACAAAATATTTTATGTCACAACTGATGCATCTGGTAATGCTATTGGTGGTTGTTTAATGCAGAACTATGATAACTTACATCCTATATTATATGTAAGTAGAAAATTGTCAGAGGCAGAGAAAAAATATAGTGTCATTGAAAGAGAAGCCTTAGCTGTAATATGGGTAATTACTAAGCTAGAGAGTTATTTAATAGGAAGGAAATTCATATTATTAACTGATCATAAACCTATTCAGTATATACAGCAAAAGAGCATGAAAAACAGTCGTGTTTATAGATGGTTCTTAGCACTACAGGAATATAAATTTGAAGTGAAAGCTATTAGTGGAGCTGTGAATATTGTAGCTGATCTATTGTCTAGAATGACATTGAAATGAAATACTTTTGTAAATAAACTATGATTATATTGAGTATGTAATATATATTAATATATTGACACCATTTATATGTTATGAAAAAGGGAGATAAGTAAAGTTGATGTTAAGCATTTAAAAGTAAGTATGGATATTTTTTTTTGTGTGAATCATTTCATATATCATTGACGAAAGTTAGTTCTATGGAAAAGGGTGAGTATAAAAGAAAAATGGACAAAAGCGTATAAAAGGGTGGTAAGAAAAAATGTATTGAATGTGTAAATAAAGTCTGTAATTGTTTTTTGAAATATTGTATTTTATCAGATTACTGCCAGTAAAGAACATTTGAGATGTGTAGGACATGCCCATAAGATGCCACATTTTCCTCCATGATGAACTGTGTACCAATGAAGATGATTCTGGAATGTTATGAACTGTTATGAACATTGACATGAATATGAGGAACTGTCAAGATGAAGATGTCAAGATGAAGAGATCAAGATTTTATGTTTGTGGTCTTCCCCTTAAATTGAAAATGCCCTTGTAAGACTTGACAGTAGTGGAAAAATATTGACATATTTTTTTTTCAAGGGGGGGAGGAATCTGTTAGACACCTTATTTATATAGGTTAGTTATTTTAGTTATTTAGCGACGCACCATAGTAGACGCATATTGAACGGGACTAGTGACGTTTGGGATATGTTGGGTTAGAGACCGGAAAATCAGTTAGCGTTAGAACACTCCAGGGTAACGACGTGTTTAGTGACAGAGACTTCTACTGTGGCCTTTTATCATAATAAATATATATTAACTTGTTCATCATCGTTGACTACATCTCTTCACCTGTTACAATTGATGTGCCAGTTCTTGTTTGTGTTGTTGGTCAACTACACGTAATACACCCGAACAATTACACCCAAACGATTGCAGAGTAATTGGTTGACTTCAAGACAGCCTGAACTAGCAACATCACAATATGATACCATTCAAAATCTTCGCACTTATTCGCGGTACAAACAGCTATTTTTGAAATCAGAGAAAACCGAAGCTATAAGGAGCATTCATGGGAGACGACTGGCGAAGTCCTGTGAAACCTTTCCACCAACACAGACGATCTTTCTCTTTTGGGACAAATTAGTGGCAGAGAGACGAGAGACTACTGATGGTGACACAAATAGGGTTGACAGAAAATGTTTAGAAAAGTTGTGAGTCAAATGGAACCGAGCCTCCGTGGCTTCATTCACCAACAAACTCTCAGTGGCGTGTTGTTCAGTCTGGACCATGGGAGGATGATCGTGTTCAGAGTCGTTTCTAAAATTCATATACGGCTAATGTGCACAGACAGAGCTGTAACTGGAACTGATTGACAGAGCTAGACGTCGGTGCTTCAAACAATAGATTTCTACTTGAAGAAACGTTTCTGAATCTCCCAATGACAAGCAGCTATTTGTGAGGACAAACCTTGTTATTGATGAATCGTGTGAAACACACGTTACGTAATCATCTCACGGACACACATCTAGAATTCTAAATTCATGCCCCAACTTTGCGTCTCGTTTATGCTGCAGGATAATTAAAAGATGGTTCAGGATAGACTTCTCATGAATTAATGTAATTACTGGATTTTACTATACATGCCGTATTAAAGGACTATAGTTCCTTTTTTTACCCTTTTTGTTGATATGACACGCGACGCGAAATTAAAGTGGCCCGCAGGCCGAATAAGGTTAAGCATCACTGGTCAAGCGTAAAACACAAATCTGTGTGTCCAATGAAAAGTAGCTAACCATCTAGCCTGGCATTAGTAGATACTTGACGGTATTTCACTCAAGGCTAGACAGTCCAAGCAAGTTTTAAGGAATTTCTAAATAAATTGTGAGAAATATATTTTTACGTTCAAACATTTTAAAGAAAGGAATTTTGACAGATTCGCCATTTTAAATATGAAAATTGGTACTTATGGACTGAAGTTCTTACAAATCTGATCGAGTCCATTACACAAATAACAGAGGATGGATACTTTTAATGTACATGTTCTAATACCGAATAGAGTAGTAGTCCTTACATAAAAACTTCCGAGTTAATGGTTTAATTTTACTTATGCAGTTTAATCACACAAAAAAAAAGGTAAAAAGTTGAAAGTTAGAAGATTGAAGAAGCCACATAACTTTACTGTAAACTCTCTCATTCTTAAACTATTACGCAACAAGCAAGTATTGAACTCGAGCAAATATAATTGGAAGTTTACAGGTTGAAACGTGTTGAGTAACAGATTACCCCCCCCCCTCTTAGGTCAAAGTAAAAACATGATAACAAACATGTTGATTTAAAGTACTGAGTTACGTGTCCTATATCTCTAGTGATGGGCAAAAGTTAACTAAAAAGCTAGAAACTTTTAGTTTAACTAAAAAAAATAGTTAAGGCCAAAAGCTAGAACGTTTTTTTTAGTGAAAATGGTAGTTTAATTATTTTTTTAAAGTTACAAACTATAAAGTTTAATTGAGATTTGTAAAACTTTTCAACATGTGATAGCGATTGAAAGGAACATCCCTGTTTTCTGGTCATGTGATATCAATAGCTTTGATAATCACAAAAATGATTCCGTCAACAACTATTTTGTCAGTCTGCATTTGAAGAGGGTAAAGTAGAAGTTATGGGACTCAATATCTGCACTTGAAAGTAGCAGTATTAAAAAATGTTCCTAAATATTTTTTGCCAGAAGCTTCTATGCAATATTATGAATGGGGTTGTTTAGAATTTTTCTCAAAGTCACGTGGTTGTGTTTAATTTCTTTTTATAGTGGGAATCTGATTAGAGATTTAGGTCAATATTTAGTGGTTGTAATCAATAATTTGCGACAAAAAATAATTTATTAATTTCTAGGAACATCAAGTACACACTTTTATTTTAGCTTAAACCTTAGATGAAGCGGAAGTAGATTCTAGTCTCTAGACTTATTATTAAGATCTAGGTCTAAATTGACAGTAAGGCCTATATTGATCTAAAAGCTTTAGGATAACCAACTCTAGAAAAAACAAGGTTACAAAGACAGTTTGTGTGGAAACACAAACGCAAATTCGGCCCCCGAAGTGGTCTACCCAGGCAGGTAAAAAGGCCGGTATCAATATTTTCAGAAAGAACATCAGAATTAAATTCTATCAAAGACATATGACAGAAGAATGGAGAAAGAAGGTTGACAGATCTTGTGTGGTGCCCCAGCTGTCCAGCAGACCAAAGGATAGGTAAAAGTAAATGTGAAATTAAATGCGAACCTGGCCTAACTGATGTCTTATTATGAATATCTAATTGATCTAATTGTTTTGTAAAGGGTCAATACTCATATCCTCTAAAAAAGAAAAAAAAACACATTTTCGTAAAAAATAAAATTCCTTTAGTTAAGTGTTCTTTCTCCACTGTGTATTGCTGTAGTTTGCAAGATAATATGAGATAATATGAAAAACTACTTATTAATTGTTTATTTAAATTATGTCCAACTTATATATATACTAAATAGATTTTTTCTCTTAAAAAAAGTTAACTTTTTATTTTGATTAGTAGTTAGTAGGACAGAAATTACAGAGCTTGACAATGTGAATGTAAACAAAAAAAAATCAAAAAGTCTAAAACCATTTGCATAAATATGTTAAAAATATGGTAAATATGTCATCTCAACTCCTAAAGAGTCTCGCGTATTTGTTACTATCAATAGTGAATAGTTGTAAAAGTGGTGTATTTTTATGAAAAAAACTGCTTACATAAGTGATTTTAAAAATTAGATTTTTCGCTTTTCTAGTTTACGAGATCTAAACGGGACGGACGGACGGACGGACAGACATTTCACACAAAACCAATAGCGTCTTTTCCCCTTTCGGGGCCCGCAAAAAAAAAAAACACACCTTACTCCACATTGCACTCTCTCTGACCGAAAGTAAATAGTGTCCGACTGATTTTAACAACCTGGTCAGGTAAAAAAAAACACAGGTAGGCCTAGTGTACTATGCGTGTGTAGTCGATGATACTATAAGACTACCTTGCGTTTTTTTTTTCATTGCGCGTTATGCAATAGTGTTTGCTTATTGTCGAGTGGTCAGACAAGAAAATAACACACAGGCATGGTTAGTCAAGCACATGTACATAGATCTATTTTTTACATTGAAATAGTGCCCAAAAAGTAAATAGACTGTGTGTCCGACTGATTTAACAACCTGGTCAGATAGACTAGTATACTTTAGTGTGCAGTCCATTATGACAAGACCACCCCGCATTTTTTCCCTTGCAGTAGTGTTAGTTGTAAGGTGAGTGGTAATGCAAGAAAATAACACATTGGCATGATTAGTCAAGCATGTACTTTATACTGAAATAGTTATACAGGTCAAATGTTTATTACAACTCCAACAATTTCATTTCTATTTCTTTGGTTACAAGAAATGTGAAATTTTAAATCTGATATTTACTGAGATTTTAAACTTTATTGGTATAACTAAGATTTTCCATTATATAATAAGTCAATATTATTTTTTTAAAGTACCATTCTTTTATTAAGGTTTTAATATAAGACAAAAATACAAGACACATATTTAATTAGACAGCTTTTTAAATTTTTATTTTATTGTGCATTAACGTTTATGTAAGAAACATATTCCTTATTACTGATTTATATTATGGATAAATATTTCTACAATGTTAAAAGAATAAGGTCGAAGCGTAGGCATACAGTCGGATGATTATAGCTAGGCCTAGATCAACCCCGCCCCCCCCCCCCCCCCCCAAAAAAAAAAAAGTTATGAAAAAGTTTGTATAGTTTAATTAATTTTATCAAGTTTAGTTTGACCATAATATATAATTCATGATAAACTAATACTTTAACTCCTTTATTTTAGTTGAAATTTAGTTTTAGTTTAACTTTTTAAATTTAGTTTAGTTCCCATCACTATTAGTATCTCGGCCTGGTCATTACACTCAACGAAGTGGTACAGAATTAATGTTAAAACTATTAGTAAAAATCTTACATACAAATTGGAATCATTTATTTGTACAGTCTAGTGACCAAAAAAAAATAACAAGGGATTAATCAGTAATTAAATTAAAGGGGACATTATTCTTCTCAATCTTTATTTTGTTTTAGGAAGAATCGCTGGGCTTCAAACTTTGTTAAACCTCATGTGAGAAATATGTGCGGGCTCTAGTGCTCTAGGTTGGTCATCAGGTGACTCCTAGTTAGTGATCACTCTAAAAACTTTTTGTTTTGGAGGGAGTTGGGGAGGGGCCTAGATGGTCAAGTCAGGTGATAGTTTGATATTGCTAGTCGGTATTGACAACTAGAGAATCCATCGGTTCGAATCTTTGTCGTAGCCCATGTGGGTAGGGGAAACACTCAAAAATGATGGTCTTGGGGAAAAAAATCGATTTTTAGTTTCTACATGTTTCAATTAGTTCAACATGTTTTGCACACATTTTACTTAATGATAACATTGAAAAATATTATTTATTTTGCAAAATATGCATTTAATAATGGTCACCTTGTCATATTAAGAGCTGAAAATCACCAAAATACCAATTTTTTTACTTCATTTTCATAAACAATAATTAAAGGGAGCCTGCCATCTTTGGCCTCATTGAAAAGCTCGTCCATTTTTCTCAGACTATAAAAGGACATCCAATGAAACAAAATTATTTAAGTTTGAACATTTTCCCCTCCTATATAAATCCGGTTCTTGACTATAAAAAGAACTGCTAAGACCTACAAATCTTCTGTTTACAAACACGAATAATACGATTGGTATACAATGATCACATGATTTTTTTTCTCTTATACGATTGGTTGTCAATGGACGCTTTACCACAGCTGAAATGAACACATTAGTCCTCTATAGAATAGATTCTATAACTTTGCTTAATTCTTTTTATATTTTTAAATCTAATAATTTCTTAGATCAAATAATTTTTTAAAAGGAATCATGTGAATTTCGTAGATCTAGATATTAACATTGGTTTAAACAAGGAAATTACTCTGGCAATAGATGCCGAAAGAGTCTCAATTTAAGTCTAGATTCTAGATCTACTAGCGCTAACAGAATCTAATCTAAGCATTGGAAGATGCATGCTACAATCTAGAAGCAGACATATTATAGAGATCTAGATCTCGAGGATCTAGATCTAGAACTTGACAATATGGATTTAGATCATCTTCATTAAGGACTATACTAGAACTATACTGGGTATGAAGTCTAGACCATTAAGTAAGACGGCTAACTTCTCTAGAGACTCTTACTCTAGACATTCTACTTCTAGAATGTCTAGATCTAGTCTAGAACTAATGTAAATCTAGTTCGCAGTTGAGATTTATAGATCTATATCTTAGACTCAAATTAAGTTAATATAACTAATCTAGATCTAATGTAGATAGAGACCTAATTGGACGGAATAACTTTGGATCTTACATCAAAATCAATAGTATATAAGTGTATATACGGTTATACTACTATATTATCTATAGAATATACGGTAGTTCTGGAGTCTAGTCAATCTAGATCTAGAGAACCTAATCTAGTTATAATCAATAATTCTATAAAGATATCTATTAAGTTGCTGCACACACAGATAAATGACACAAATAATAAAAACATTTAGATCTAGATTTCAATAATAATTGAAGCACAAAACTAACCGAATACAGTTCTTTTTTTTTTAAAGCTTCACATTTCTATTGACTTCATCAGTCAATTGTTAATTTATTGTTCTACTGATATAAATGTACAGCATTTTCCATAAGGATTCTGATTGAAATTTTAAGAGGAATGTTTCACAAAAATATCTAGATGGCCACGTCAACAACAACTTGTCGTTTATTGGACCACACCAGATTTCGCAAACATATTTGACTGAACTATAAGTGACTTACAGATTCAAACCTTATTTGCAGTCTTAAGAAAGATTGCAAAACGAAATAAAATAAAACTTTCAATAATTGAAGACAAGTTCAAATTCATTGTGTCGAAAAGGTTGTCTTTCGGCTCAGCTAAGCTCAGCTTTCGAAATAAGTTATTGGTCTTTTTTTATTTAGCAGTACTTTGGGTAACTTTGAAAAAATCAGAACAATACTTTGTAAGGCTTAGGAGATAATATAGATAAAATAAAATCTCTCAAAATCTTAGTATCTTATCTTATATAATACAGACGTTACTTCAAAAAAGAAGATGATTACGTCCTACGCGTCATGCACTTAGTCATGCATATTAACCAATGACTTAAATTCTGCCAAGTCACTGGTTTTCCAGGCTAGCTCAGGCAACCCATTCCATGCTCTAATAGCACTAGGGAAGAAGGAGTATTTGTACAAATTTGTCCTAGCATATGGGACAAGGAATGTGCCTTTATCTTTGTGTCTTTCAGAGTATTTTATTAAATTTTGTTTTTGTATTTGAAGATTATGGTTCAGTGTTTTATGTATGATTGCTACTTTACTTTTGAGCCTTCTGTCCTGAAGGCTTTCTAAATTTATTGATTTTACTAAGGTGTTACTCTAGTCAAATGTGAATATTCGTTTGTTATGAATCTCACTGCTCTATTTTGTGTCTGTTCTAGTTTCTTAATGTTTTCTTGAATTGAGGGGTCCCAAACGAAGGGTGCATATTCTATTATTGGCCTAACCAAGGTTAAATAACATTTTAGTTTTATGTTCTTATTTGATTTATAGAAATTTCTTTTAATAAATCCTAATGCTTTGTTTGATTTTTTTGTAGTTTCATCAATATGTGGATTCCATGATAGTTTTTCATTTATTATAACACCTAGGTATTTTGCGTTTTTAGTCTGTGTTACTGGTTTGCCATGAATAAGATAAGTGGAATTAATTTGTTTTAGTTTTTTTGTTACTCTTAACAACTGACATTTTTCTGGGTGGAAAGACATGCTCCAATTTGATTCCCATTTCTGTAATTCATCTAATTCTCTTTGTAAAATATCTGTGTCTTGTGTTGTTTTTATTGTTCTATATATTATGCAATCGTCTGCAAATAATCTGACTTTTGTTCCTGAGGTAATGCAATTTGGTAAATCATTTATGTAAATTAAAAATATTAGTGGACCCAAGACTGTTCCTTGAGGTACACCTGAGTTTACTGTTATCGGTGTTGATTTAGAGCCATTTATTATTACAGTTTGTTCTCTCCCTATCAGAAAATCTTTAATCCACTGATGCAGTGAACCATTAATGCCGAAATATTTTAATTTTTTAAGCAAACTATGGTGGTGAACTTTGTCAAAAGCCTTAGAAAAATCTAGTAAGATAGCATCTATTTGTTCACTATTATCTAAACCTTTTGAAAAATCATCAATTAGTCCTATTAGTTGTGTTTCACATGATCTATATTTCCTAAAGCCATGTTAGTAGTGTTTATGTTAAGTGTTTATGGGTTATCAATGCAAGACACTAATTATTAATACATGGTAATTAACTTTACTATA
The DNA here is from genome assembly GCF_947242115.1 of Biomphalaria glabrata. NCBI lineage: Eukaryota > Metazoa > Mollusca > Gastropoda > Planorbidae > Biomphalaria > Biomphalaria glabrata. Next base: position 17,339,983 of record NC_074722.1, on the reverse strand, counting down.
AGGCTGGACAATTTTTTTTATTCTATAAGATACCTTATCAATTGTTTTTATCTAATATCTAATAATATTGCATTTAATTTCAATACCACACATAATACCTTTATAAGAAAAAGAAACAAAAAGTCATTCCTTCAATTACATAAAAATGTAAGTTTTATGTACTTCATCAACAAAGTTTTTACTTTATAACTTTTTTAGTTTTCATTGAACATACATGAAATATTGTCACATGTTATAACCCTAATATTTCTACAAAATAATAGTTATAATTTTTAAAACTTATTATTATAGTTTTTGAGATATTTTGAATTTTCGTAGTTTTTTTTTTTGACGTTTTCTGAAAATCGAGTTTTATCATACTAATTCTGCTAAAAACGTTTTTATTTATTGCTCTATTCAAATAATTTTTTCTACACTTATTTAGTTTATATATTGCAATAAAAGTGTCAGATCACTTTTTTGATAATTGGGGTAATGTTAAAAATATTTGCACTCTTCTTGTTAAAAAACACTTGTCTGTATAGACAGGGTAGGAACAAAATTCTAAAACAAAAAATATTCAAAAATTTTAAAATGTAATCCGATTCTTCAACAGCAATTATATTTTCCTACATTCCTGCAAATTTTCAAAAGAAAATAATATGAAATGCAAAAGAAGATAGCTTTTATGTAAGAGTATGTTTACAAAACAAAATGGCCGCCGTTGCCATAGCAGCAACATTTTCAAACTTTTTTTTTCTAGATTTTTGATAGGGTACTCGTACATAACATTCCTGTATAATATCATTAGATTGGAAGCACAAATAAAAAATTTAGTCTCTTGGTGTTTCCCCTACCCTTCACATCTTATTGATCTTCTTCTTTGTTCTATAATTATAGTCTTCAAACTCTTCATGTATTTGCGATTTTATACACGTCAAGGCTACTCTTTGTTTTGTTTCTGCGACTAAAGCTCCTGACTCTGTTTATACACGTCAAGGCTACTCTTTGTTTTGTTTCTGCGACTAAAGCTCCTGACTCTGTTTATACACGTCAAGGCTACTCTTTGTTTTGTTTCTGCGACTAAAGCTCCTGACTCTATTTATACACGTCAAGGCTAGTCCTTGTTTTGTTTCTGCAACTAAAGCTCCTGACTCTGTTTATACACGTCAAGGCTAGTCCTTGTTTTGTTTCTGCGACTAAAGCTCCTGACTCTGTTTATACACGTCAAGGCTAGTCTTTGTTTTGTTTCTGCAACTAAAGCTCCTGACTCTGTTTATACACGTCAAGGCTAGTCTTTGTTTTGTTTCTGCAACTAAAGCTCCTGACTCTGTTTATACACGTCAAGGCTAGTCTTTGTTTTGTTTCTGCAACTAAAGCTCCTGACTCTGTTTATACACGTCAAGGCTAGTCCTTGTTTTGTTTCTGCAACTAAAGCTCCTGACTCTATTTATACACGTCAAGGCTAGTCTTTGTTTTGTTTCTGCAACTAAAGCTCCTGACTCTATTTATACACGTCAAGGCTAGTCCTTGTTTTGTTTCTGCAACTAAAGCTCCTGACTCTATTTATACACGTCAAGGCTAGTCCTTGTTTTGTTTCTGCAACTAAAGCTCCTGACTCTATTTATACACGTCAAGGCTAGTCCTTGTTTTGTTTCTGCAACTAAAGCTCCTGACTCTATTTATACACGTCAAGGCTAGTCTTTGTTTTGTTTCTGCAACTAAAGCTCCTGACTCTATTTATACACGTCAAGGCTAGTCCTTGTTTTGTTTCTGCGACTAAAGCTCCTGACTCTATTTATACACGTCAAGGCTAGTCCTTGTTTTGTTTCTGCAACTAAAGCTCCTGACTCTATTTATACACGTCAAGGCTAGTCCTTGTTTTGTTTCTGCGACTAAAGCTCCTGACTCTATTTATACACGTCAAGGCTAGTCCTTGTTTTGTTTCTGCAACTAAAGCTCCTGACTCTATTTATACACGTCAAGGCTAGTCCTTGTTTTGTTTCTGCAACTAAAGCTCCTGACTATTTATACACGTCAAGGCTAGTCCTTGTTTTGTTTCTGCAACTAAAGCTCCTGACTCTGTTTATAACACGTCAAGTCTAGTCCTTGTTTTGTTTCTGCAACTAAAGCTCCTGACTCTATTTATACACGTCAAGGCTAGCCCTTGTTTTGTTTCTGCAACTAAAGCTCCTGACTCTATTTATACACGTCAAGGCTAGTCCTTTTTTTGTTTCTGCAACTAAAGCTCCTGACTCTATTTATACACGTCAAGGCTAGTCTTTGTTTTGTTTCTGCAACTAAAGCTCCTGACTCTGTTAATGATAAAACTTCGTCATTCCAAGACAGGAACAGTTCCTGTGAATACTAGTAACTTTATTGGATGCCAATGTTTCCTCTGATAGACTCGGAGCATTTTATTGACAAGAAAATATAAAAATCTTTTTTTTTTCAAACAAATACAAAACTGTTTCTACAAAGAGAGTAATTTTTAAAAATATCCAACACTGCCGTGAGTATGGCGAAGAAGCCACAGGAAAGTCAAAAGTCGATCTTTTGAAACATCAGAAATACATTTCAGTTACTATTAAGAAGAAAATGGAATCTTCAACTCAAATGTGAAATCAGTTCTTTTGAATGGTGCAGAGAGTTACAAAATACAAAACAGACAAGGTCCAGACATTCACTAATAAATGCAAATCAATAGAAACGCAAATGGAGTAGAATTATGCATACATTGTCAGAACCAACAGAAAGTATTGCAAAACAGACAGGAAGAGGAAAGCAAACAGGGAAGAGATCAGTAGACTAGAGACACTGCAGGAAATAGCCCAGAATAGAATTCGATGGCGAAGTTATGCTGTGTCCCTAAGCTCCACTGGAAGACTGAAAGTACTACTGTGTCACTAAGCTCCACTGGAAGACTGATAGTACTACTGTGTCACTAAACTGTACTACTGTGTCACTAAGCTCCACTGGAAGACTGATAGTACTACTGTGTCACTAAGCTCCACTGGAAGACTGATAGTACTACTGTGTCACTAAGCTCCACTGGAAGACTGATAGTACTACTGTGTCACTAAGCTCCACTGGAAGACTGATAGTACTACTGTGTCACTAAGCTCCACTGGAAGACTGATAGTACTACTGTGTCACTAAGCTCCACTGGAAGACTGATAGTACTACTGTGTCACTAAGCTCCACTGGAAGACAAAAGGACTAAGTAAGTACCACTAAGGAATTCTTATTATAAAATTCACTGACGTTCATTATTGACAGAAGATAATTACGTCCTACACCTATCCAAGTGTCAAACTAGTCAGGTAATAACTGTCGATGCTACAGTTTTTTTAGTCGGAGATTGATTACTATTAAAGCAGAGGGAAAAATTTCCACATGTTCACCATTCAAGTTATAACAAAATCTAAATTTTTGAATACGTGGACACAAAGATATCTCCCTCTAACCAATGAGCCCTCCCTTTGTTTTGTATCACTCAAAAAAAAAATACAAAAGTGAATTATGACCTAAATTCTGTGCTTATCTAACAATCCACATTCTTAAGTCCAACAAAAGTATTCGCTATCTGACTGCATTTCTCAGACTATCAAAACGTTCCCTGTACGTTGTGTCTGAACCCCCTACCAGAAAGAAATGTCGAGATGGATAGAAACATTTCTTTTCTTGGTCATTATACCCTCAAAACAACCCCCTACCAGTTAGAGCGCTATCATTTCAAATGTATACCAGATAGTCCAATGATTCTATATATCAGGAGACATTTAACGGTGTCACTGACAAGACAAACACAAGAGGCTTTTAAAAGATGTAGGTAATCCAATAGCATTAGATATAATTTTATATATACAGGGCTTTTTTTGTGACGGTACGCACCGGTACGGCATACCGGAACCTTTTTCAATGTGGGGAAAAAATTATTACTTTTCTTGTATTTTAACGTTTATTGCTAATATATTAGTAGTTAAAAGTTAGGCAATCCATCACTGAGTACCGGCACCTATTTTTTTTTTTTTTAACAAAAAAAGCACTGTATATATATTATATATACAGGGCTTTTTCTGTGACGGTACGCACCGGTACCTTTTTCCTTTTTCCTTTTTTCAATGTGGGAAAAAAGTATTATTATTTATGTATTTAACGTTTATTGTTAATATATTAGTAGTTCAAAGTTAGGCAATCCATCACTGAGTACCGGCACTTTTTACAATGTGTTGAAATAAATTATTACTTTTCTACTATTTTAACGTTTATTATTAATTTATTACTAGTTAAAAGTTAGGCAGTCCATCACTGAGTACCGTCACCTATTTCTTTATATATTATTATTATTTATTATATATATATATATATCAAGGCTCAGTCAAATTCATGTTTTAAAAACGAATTAAAATCAATACAATTCCGTTCAATGTAGTAGTGTATTTGTAAGCTAAGTCAGATGTTCTTTCTAATTGAAAGGAATTTATTGATTCTTCTCACAAGTTGTTGAACGTGAAGATCTTCAAAGCTCTCTTGAACTTGTCAATGTTAATGATGCCCGAAGCCCGGGAGAAGACAGTTATTAAGAGTGGTCAAACTCAGAGCTTTAAGATGACGTCATGTGAGTTACTTGATCAGTCAGATTGTCCAGTCTTTTCACAGAATGTGAGTTAATTTTTTTTTTTGTATTTTATTAACTGTTCATACTGGGGTGAGTATACACTTTGGTGTCTGTCTAGGGTGGGTAGCTCTGCTGTATAGGAGAATAAACAATTCCTAGATCATCAAACATTTAACATGCTTGATTTACATACGATTCTAGAAGTGTTTTTTTTTTGGTTTCATTAATTTGTGCATTTAATTTAATCATTTAAAATTTAAACAAAATTTCTGAATTAGGCTTATGTAAAATAACTAAATTTAGCGTTTAAATTGCCTATAGACCGTTTACATTAATAAAGTAGTACAATTATTTTGTTCTATTAAAGTTTTGGCATGTACTAAACACTATTCTATACATACGGAGGTGGTGTGACAATTAGGCCTAAACCGTCGTTTTAATTATCTTCTTTATCTTCAGTAGAGCGGAAATAAATAATTTCAGCATGCCTTCATGAGATCATGTGAGAACCTGAGCGCATCACCAGAGAGACATTAGAAATAGAGATAGATACCGAGAAAAATGGATGAACACAAACTTATTGAATTATTTGAATTATCTCCCTTGCTTACATTGCTTACAGATTGCCTTTCATTACAGGACGTTTATCAAGGACAGAGTCCTCCAAGACAAGGAGCTAAGCGAATCTCTCAAGTCGGGATGAAACTCAAACAATGTTGTCTCCAGACTTTTACTCTTCAGAATTTTCTGAACAAGTTTCCCATCATACATTGGTTACCAAAATATAGGCAAGTTTTGTTTTTTTTATGGAATGAAAGTAGCACTTCAATTATATGCACGAGATTTTTTAATAGTGTCAAGTAACGTTTAAAATATAGGCAAGTGATTTTTGATTTAAATACTGCCAAGCAAACTTTTTAAAAATAGACAAATGATTTTTTCTTTATAAATGTAAGAGACTTATTTATTACAAGAAAGTGATCTTTAGTTACAAAGGTGATCAGCCAAAATATTGACATCAATATAATGTAGAAATGTATACATATGATTGTGGGACATATACTCTATGTATATATAGCATTGCGTCAAAGATAGACTTAGTAATGTAGAAATAATAATGTCGACACGGGGTGGACATAAGTTAAGACAATAAATAAATATAGACGTACATGCACATAGTGAAATATAAACTAAAGCCACGTTCTGAAAGTCCAGCAATGAAACAAAAATCTTACCACAAGTCCAAGGATGTACAATAAATGTGGAAACATGAGAAATAGACTCTGTGAATGAACGCTCATCAACATTCTAAAGAAAATGGAGTCTGCGCCAGATTTTAAAAAGTTTTAAGATTTATATGTCGCTTGAATCTTTAGTTGTTTTAAAACAATAGTTCTTTTGAAAACAGTAGTACTTTAATAGTCCTTTTAAAACAATTGTATTATTTATGACTTTACAGATGCGACACATTTCAGAGTGACCTAATAGCTGGACTCACTGTTGGTCTGACTGTTATTCCACAAGGTTTGGCGTATGCCCAGGTTGCAGATCTTCCAGCTCAGGTAAACACAAAGAAATGTAAAAACGTTGTTGGTATCATGATGAGATGTGAATGTCTTATCCTCCGAGACCAACATTGAGTTGAGTCAATCTAATTGGAGATGGTTGGAGAGATGAAGCACGAAGTAGTGGATACATCCAACAGAAGGTTTTGTAGAAGACTTTTTACAATCATTTGAAGAACAACTACATTTTTTATCTGTACAATACACACAGATTGGTTCTAGTTCACATGTAGATTTGACGAAGAGTCTGTGGCATTTTAAGTCTCTTGAGACGATCTTTTCCCTTTCCAGCGGTCACAGGTTTGGCGTACGTAATCATCAGGCGCCATTGCATTTTCACCTTTCTTTCTACTACTGTTGTTTACGGAATCAGCAATCCGGGACCTTTACTTTATGCTCGCTCTTCATGTAAATCTATCCAGTGCCACTTTTTCCCAGCTGCTAGTGTCGATTTTAAAGATCTTCATGTCGCGTTTGCATACATTGGTATACTGTAAAAGTGGGAGACCAGCGGCTTTCCTGCCTTCTGTTAGATCGCCATACAAAATGTATTGTGGAAGTCAACCTTCTGGCATTCTACGAACATGGCCAAGCCAGCTAAGGCTGCTGCTGCTGATAACACAGCGGATCCCTAGCACCCTGCTCTTCGTAGCACTACCTTAATGCATTCTATATTTTAAGCAGATTCGTTTTAGGTGACTTGTAGATTTCATACATATTTTTCCTAGGTTACATTCTTGTTTTCACGCATATTAGTTCTTGATCTAGATCAGTGGTTCCCAAACTTTTTTGTCTCGTAGACCCCTTGCCATGTTTTCTGGTTTTCGGTAGACCCCCTGCTCAAATTGCAAATTTTTGCAAATTCATTTACATTTTTTTAAACGAATTTCTAACTGTAATGAGTTGAAGAGCGAAAAGGTAATTTAAAGCTACACAACTTAGGATAATATGTTTCATATACGAATTTGTTGTTCTATGAAGTAGTCTTTCCAACATTAAATATTAATTAATTAATTAATATGCCTTAAGTATCATTGTAAAAGGTTTCGCAAAGAGCAGTTGTTCGTGTATTTCTTGATCTTTCACGTTTGGCTTAAATATTGAATCTGCGGAACTGTTTTCATTAACAGTAAAGAGGCGAAGTAACCTCTTCCTCTTTCCAGGTTAGGGCTTGCCTTGATATGCTTGATGCAGGCTTGCGTAGGGTGTGAACTATCCATCTTCAGCGTCTCTGAAGGATATCTACTTCAATGGGCTGCTGCTTTGTTCTTTGCCACAGTTCCTCATTCGAGATCTTGTCTGGCCAGCGGATGGTTCTCCAGGTCTCTGCTCCATAAAGTTGTATTGGCTTAACTATTGGCTTAACAATGGTGTTAGAGCCTAATCTTAGTGGTGGTGCTTATTTCCCTAGATCCCCAGGTGTTCTTCAACTGATGGAAGGCTGCTCGAGTTTTACCATGGCACCGCGATATGGAAGCAGATGCCAAGCAGATGGGAAAGACGTGGGAATAGTTGAAGATATTCGCCAAGAACCGAGATGCCTGGAGGAAGCTGGTTGGTGGCCTATGCTCAGAAAGGACCACAGGCATAGATGAGATAAGATGGTGATCATTAGACAGTTTGTAGCACACAGCGCTACACCTTGTCAGACCAAACTGTATTTCTATCTTTTGCAAAGATTTACATAAGAAGCTTTTAATTTTATAACTCATGCCACCAAAGCAACCTTAAACTGTATAGTCGCTTAAAGAAATTCTTTCAATAATAACAGATGTAGGTTTGTGTAAAACGGATGGTAGAATCAATGTTTGACCTTTGATGTTTTCCGTATTTCCCTATAAGTAAAGAAATCTTGTAAGACGCTCACAAACCATCATCTTCTCTATATGATGTCGAACAGAGATTGTGTGGGTCTATTCTGAACTTGAGTGTTCGAAAGTTTTTCAAATCTTAATTTTCGTCAGGGTGGCATTGTCTCAGATGCAGATCCATATCGTCATAAAAAGGTTCCTTGGGCAATTGTGTGCTTGACAAGGAAGGAATCCCAATTTTAAATAATTAATGCTGTACTGTCTACATTTCTTTTTTTTTTCTAAATATTAGTTACATGTAGACAAAATTAAGATATTTAAATAAGTATTGAAATTGAATACAACAATTATTTGTTTGAATAGCAGGATAAATATTGAAAGGATTAACTCGGGTACAAATCATATATTAGTGTAGGAAATATTAACATGAATGGAATGTGAAAATTAAGTAACGACCTGCTTGGATGAAATCTATTGTCGTAGACACCCGTGGACATCTCATAGACCCCCAATTTATTTTTTCACTTTCGTAGACCCCTTGGAGGTCTTCGTAGACCCCTGGGGGTTTATATAGACCACTTTGGGAATCACTGATCTAGATCAATACTATATTTCATGCAGATTAGAACATCATTATAGATTATTTCAAGATTATCTTTATATATCTCTAGATTACCTCTTGATTCCCTATTGATTAGATTATCTATATCATCTGAATTACATCAGGATTACAATTATATCATCTGTAAATTATTTGTAAATTACTCGAAGATTACTTGTAGATTTATGGTAGATTGGAATCCCTGGAGAAGAGATAGCCCCACATTCTTCACAAATATCTATATATTTATATCTAGAGAACCTTGAACATTTTCTCCATTAGATTACCCGATGATTTTAAAATATCGCGATTGATTGTTCTATTGGTGTTATACAAATTTTATGATTTTAATTGAAACATCATCTGCTCCAGTTCGGTTTGTATTCGGCTTTTATCGGCTGTTTCATCTACGCTTTGATGGGGACCTCCAAAGACATTACGCTGGGTCCGACAGCCATCTTGTCTTTAATGACAGCAACCTTCGCCACTAGAGTGTCTCCGGTACTTCCATCAGGAGAAAAGGACACGACCATCGCCCTTCTGATGACCTTCATGTGTGGAATCTTCCAGTTCATTCTTGGAGTTCTAAAACTTGGTAAGACTTCGATTTACTTAGACTTAGAGACTTAGACTTACTTAAAAGAATTAGACTTAGACTTAGATCCTCTCGCGCCGTTCGGCGGCAAGCTGTCTCCACAAAGATCTGTCACTGGCATTGTCTTAAGTCTCTTCCCACCCGGTGTCCTCTGCTCTGAGGTCCTAGAAAGTGTAGCGCCAACCTATAAGAGGACGTCCCTGTTTGCGCTTACCTGGTATTGGCGTCCATGTCATCGCAACTCTTGATATGTGTAATTCATTTTGTCGGAGAACATGTCCCGCACACCTCATGCGACTCTCTGTCACAACCTCACTAGGTGGTCGAATCCCAGTTTGGCATAGGATTTCCTTGATTGAGAGCCAAGATAATGTTGTGGGCTAATATTATCTGACTTTACTTCTATCTCAATAATTACTCCACATTTCTAGACATATATATTCAACGAATACACCATCTAGACTAGATTTACACTAAAACAAGATCTAGACAGTACTAATACTAATAATGACCAACCCTTTACAATCAATCGGGCTAACTACCGAGATGATTATAATACTGATTTCTTACATAGACAATATAATACTACCAAATTGTCTATACTTATCTCAGATCTAGATTACAGCTAGATAAGGCTTAAAAAAATGTGTGTCCTACTTTATCAATAAGTAGATTATCACAACAACAAAAAAAAAACAATAATAAATTCAGTAAAAAAATAAATATACATATACACAAATGAGAAATGAGACTTTCGTCTGATAGGAAGATTAGAGACAAGAGTGATACACCAGTAGATAACGGTACGAAACTTTAAAAAAAAAGATTCATGTTTACTTACAAGACAATTTTACAACTATACGTATATGTAAATGATAGTAAATGCCCAATTTTAAGAACACTCCCGGTTCACACTGATTTAAACTGGTAGCAATAAAGTAGCAAGTGGCCACTGAGTACTATAGAGTCTATTTTAAACAGACTAATAGAAGGAAAAATAAACTTATCTTTTATATTGAAATAATTTTCGGCCAACAAGTATCACACAAGGGTCGGTGGTCAGTCCAGGCTCCTCTGTTCTGGCAATCTGGAAGGCTTCGGTTCACAGCTGAAGTGTAGATCTACTCCGGGCTAAGTGTTGCGATCACCAAATACACAGGTGTAATGTCCTCTGAAGGTTACGATGTCGGTTCAGTGAAACTTCCGGTTCCACGGTTCCACAAGGTAGGCGGTAACGGCTCAGGTTCCTCTTGGACGAATGAGTTCTAAAGTGGCAAGAGTGTAGTTCATCTGGCAGTAACAGTTCAATGTCTTCCACGACGAATCTCTTCTATGGCGTCTGATTCAATGATGACGACGATAATAATAATTCAAAAATAGTTCGACGATAATGTCTCTGATGCAGCGCAGTCCCCGATGAAAACAAGCTCACAGATGTGGTGCTGCAAATGTAGTCTGCTACGACACATACCAATCTTGACGGCGACAAAGTTCTCAACAATAGCTCAACGTTCCACTTGCGCTGATATGTTGGTCTGTTGGTGCTGGCATCTGTCTTCAGGTCAGGAACAAAAGTGACAAGAGTCAATACCGAGACAATCTGGTAGTGCTGTCTCACCCAAGGGAGAGATTTAATGAATAAAATAACCTCAAAGATTGGATAGACGATCACGCAGTGTGGTAGTAGGGTATACCATCACTCGTGTGTAGATCTATAGATTCAAAGCTCAGCAATATTGACAGCGAAGCAAAACTGTTGGCTTCTCAGTGTCCCACGAACTCTGATTCATCGGCTCATTTCGGGCTGTAACGGCTCAACTTCTGCTAAACAAGTAAATCTAAGTTCTAAATCTATTCAGGCAGGCGACGAATCTCTAGTGGGGAATCTCTATTAATGAATCTTGTTTCTTCTGATCTCAGGTTCTGGCTCGTTGCTCGTTCTGGCCTCGGGGTAGCCGAAATAATGTTGTGGGCTAATAGAATCTGACTTCACTTTTATCTCATTAATTACTTTACATTAGCCACAGAACATTACATGCTAATAATATACTTGATAAGGACTTTTACTGTTTCAAATGGCACATTTATTTATAACTGGGAAGTCCGTCTGGTCTTCATAAACGTCGCTACTTCTCTAACTATCATTCAAAACAAACTACTTCCATACTATCGCCATGTTGCTCTATTTGTTCGCTTAAGTCTACTACGTCATTCGTTTGTCTTACTACGTCACTAATTTTACAGTCACTAAAACAATACACAATATATTTGTCTAACAAAACTAACATACTCTCTAAACTAGTACATAACACCATTTTTGTTGAGCCACATTTAGTCCTGGTAAGAACTAGATCTAATTTGTCTTTGTATTTCCTCCTATTCGGGTTAGATTTAAAGTATAATTTAAGTCAAATGCACAAAGCACTGTTTTCTTTATCTATATACTAGCCGTATATTACCCGCGGTCCGCGGGTCTTAATGTAAGTGTCACTGATATAGTAAATTAGTAATAGCTTGTGGGAAGCGTGGTCGAGAGGCTAAGTACGCTTGAACTTGGCTTGTCTTGGCTACCTATGAAGGGGGCTTAAGGTTGCACACCCGACTCGAGCAGAGCTGTGTTTACTGAGCAGCACAGAAAACCTTCTCCCAGATACCCACACCCCACTGGTCCACAAATGTCATTGGACCATAGCGCTCTGATCATGCTATAAATAAGAAGGTAGCGTTTTATGAAAGCTATTCTAATAATTAGAAACAATTAAACAAAATAATAATGTTATAAGTAAGGCGAATGCCTAAATGTAAAAATAGTATGAATAGAGCTATTAAAAAAGCTAATCGACCTACATCCATTTTTGTTACAAAAAGATTTGCTTCCATAAATATTGAGATCTAGATTTAGAGTCTAATATAGATTTTGACCTAGATTAAACCTTCATTTGTTTGAAATAAGTAAAATACATCTACTTTCACTAAACATTCTTGATCTATCAGTTTCAGATTGAATTGAAGGTTCAATAAGCTTATTATTTTATGTTAGTATATTTAATATCACCCATATAGAGCCTCATTTGCCTGTCCAATCGCAGTGTGTTTTCACTGCGCATGTAAGGTTTGCACGACACATGAATGGAACTTTTAAAATGTCTGTCAACATGGCTTCGCAGCTATAGCAAACGAATGTATGTAAAAATGCTTTAGAAGAACAAATTTGGAAGTTAATTTTATTAAAATATGAAATGAATGGACAATTAACGTTCATTTGGGAATAGAAGTTCTATCATCTTAGAGTGGAATTAGACCTAGGACTAGAGTTGATTAGAGAGATGTGTAACATTTCAGTCTTGTCTAATGAAAGAATGTACGTCAGGACTTTATGTAAAAAAAAGGTTTTTGAAAGACAAATTTGAAGCTTAATTTTATTAAATAATGAAATAATAGACTATATTTTGTAATTTTCATGTGTCAAAGTAAAAACTATCTGCGCAAAAGTGTAGTTCTAAAATTAGATCTAGATCTAGATCCTTTCTATCTTTTCTCATGTAAACATGGTAAACATGGCCTAGATCCATAAAATAACAATACTTTCATAGAGTTGGGCAATTTATTTTTTGAGGGTCTTACGTTTGTTTTAGGGCTACTTTACATACGTCACGGTTCCAGTTAGTACCCAAGGAACATATATGCCAAGTTTTATCAAGATTGGTCAAAACGGTTTTGATATCTATTCGTAACATACATACATACGCCTTACTTTCTACTTTGTGGTATCCACATATGCTATTAGTGTCCGTAGTAGTTTTCCTGAGGTAGATAATTGTAATCAAACTGTTTTAGGTGGGGAACAATTACCATAAAGATAAAACGTTCTAATTTTTTCCTTTAGGAATTCTCGTCAATTTTATTTCATATCCAGTAATTAACGCATTCACAACTGCGGCAGCAATCACAATAGGCTTTGGTCAAGTCAAGGTAAGTGGACGTCAGTAGGTCATCTAATTTATTTAGAATATCTTAAAGGCTTTTAATTACAAGGTTCAACAAGAATGGTTGCTACGGCGACGGACGTTTTTGCGCCAAGAGTTATGTCGATGTTTACCAAAACGCAGCGCTAAAATGATCGTCGCCAAAACGTGGCGCACCATTCTTACTCTTTCTCTCTCTCTCTCTCTTTCTCTCTTTCTTTCTCTCTCTCTCTCTATCTCTCTCTCATTCTTTCTCTCCCTCCCTCTCTCAGTATAAAATAAGGTAGACGAAACAAACATTCAATTCCAGGGGCTGTAATTCATGATAGAAAATACTTGCTGACGGACTATTCAATAACATTTTAAATGAACTGAATGTTTGAAAGTGCACTCTTGTACTCTTTCTAAATTGTATTATTCTTTTCAAAAAAATTATTGCATTATAAGTTTTCTATTTTTATTTTGCATTTTCTTTCATCAGATCAACGTTGTCAAAGTAAATCACATACTGGTTGTATAGTCTACATCGGCTTGGCATTCTCACAATGGCTAATCACATTTCCACACATTCTTATCCTATCTTATTCACCTTCTTATCTTATATATTACGGACGTTCCTTCAACAGAGTGTTTAATTTTACGCTGAGGTTATTGGTTAATCTACTCGTGCATTAGAGACCAAAACTCATTGAACTTGTTGGCTGACTCAAGGAACCCGTTTCATTCTCTAAAAACATGAATAAGAGATACAATTATGTTGAGTTATTTAACTAGAAATAAAAACATCAGTTTGATAATTTAAAGAAAAAAAAAGAACTATCTGTCAGCGTTAAGAGACACATTGTCAATTGTTCGACTCATGACGGGTTAAGGAGGGAGAAGAGAAGGAGGAGGGAGGAGTGGGAGGTGTTCGTCTCCCTCCCAACGTCTCTGCTGGTGAATGTCAAGAAACCAATTCAAACAATTTCTGTCAGACCTTTTAGAACAGGCGCAAGTTCTTTTTTAACAAAGCTTATATCAACTCAGTTCGTGTCTGTCATAGCATGAAGGGGCCTGGATCCAGGATGTGACGATTTCACAGGGCATACCCAGGGCACAGTCCACCTTAAGCTTTACTGCTGCAAAATAGTTACATCTGGAGAGCTCTGTGGATGGCGGAGAATGGACCATTGACCAACCCCACCTTGTCCCATGGATATTCCAGTTACAGTTTCAGACCCAGATGCTCTTTTAATTCAGTATTGGAGCAAGTTGCCAAGACCGAAAACTTCCTTAAAATGCGGGGATTATATTATATATATATATATATTTAAAAAGCTTGAGGGTCTGTCAGGATGAATGAATGGAATCATGTACACCTTGTTTCTCAGACTTCACATTCTTGGATCAAGTTAAACCTTTGAACAATTATTCATTGCCTCTAACAAGACATGAATCAAGACAAAAATTGACCGATTATTTTACCTATTAGCCATAATTAATTAATTGCATTTTATATAGTGGTAAGCTTTGTGTAGAAAATTTAGGCGTGAAACTAACAATTGATAACTATAAAGAGGCTAGAGTGTCGGCTTGAGGAGGCTTGAGGAGGCTAGAGTATCGGCTTGAGGAGGCTTGAGGAGGCTAGAGGAGGCTACAGTGTCGGCTTGAGGAGGCTAGAGTGTCGGCTTGAGGAGGCTAGAGTGTCGGCTTGAGGAGGCTTGAGTGTCGGCTTGAGGAGGCTTGAGTGTCGGCTTGAGGAGGCTTGAGTGTCGGCTTGAGGAGGCTTGAGGAGGCTTGAGGAGGCTAGAGTGTCGGCTTGAGGAGGCTAGAGTGTCGGCTTGAGGAGGCTTGAGTGTCGGCTTGAGGAGGCTTGAGTGTCGGCTTGAGGAGGCTTGAGTGTCGGCTTGAGGAGGCTTGAGGAGGCTTGAGGAGGCTAGAGTGTCGGCTTGAGGAGGCTAGAGTGTCGGCTTGAGGAGGCTTGAGTGTCGGCTTGAGGAGGCTTGAGCCAACGAGCTCAAATTCAAGTCGAACAATTTAAAAAATTGTTAATAAATCCTCCTCTTTTTTATCCCCCAACCAAAATAGGTTCAGATCTTCAAGTCGTCTGGAGAGTTTCTTACAGACTTTAAAATTTAAAAAATGAAACAAACCAAACCAATGTTAACAAGCCATCGAATTCAAAATAAAATCTACACTATAAATAAGAGAACGAGGTTTGCCTGCAAAAATATTACTAGAAAGAGGAAGTGAGATTGAAAAAGGATAGAAAGACAATGAGATCAGTGAGACAAAGAGTGAGAGAGAGAGAATAACATCTATTAAGAAAGAGAGAAGAGAGAGAAAGGCTGACATCCGGAAAGATTTGATTATATTTACTACCTATTAATATAGAAAGCTTTACATATGTTTGACTTTCATTGTCCTTATATCTCGTCTTCACACCTTGAACTCAAAAATATTTTTTTGAACAGAACATCCTTGGACTAGACGACATCCCAGATGACTTTATTGATATGGTGTACCTGACGTTCAAGAAACTTCCAGAAACAAGGTAACAGAATGTCATAGTCAAAGAATGGGATAGGTTCAGAAAGTGATAGAAGCTGAATAGGGTAGGTTCAGAAAGTGATAGAAGCTGAATAGGGTAGGTTCAGAAAGTGATAGAAACAAAATGGGACAGACAATAATAAGGCTTGTCTTCGAGTCCGAAGATTAATGAGGATTGTGGTATTTCCCGTGGATACACAACCCCAGCTGTGACCTACATGTTTTGCCACATCCAGGGCAAGCATAATCGTTGTCCACATGTGGTCGATTAGCATTTTCTTTTCGTCGTCTGCGTCTGTCCTCGGCAGCGGATTTTCTTCTTGTCTCCAATGTGTATCTCGCGGTCTTTGTGAGTGACCTCCAGCTTTCTAGTTCTGAAACCGCATGCAACCAGGTGCTCTCTTCTATTTCAGCTAAGGCAAGTTGGAGCCTAAGCTGGGCTTCAAAGCGTTTCCGTAGGGCACTTCTGTTACGTCGAGCACCTTTGAGCTCACCAAAAAAAGACTTGCTTTTGGCATACGTTCGTCTCCCATACGGGATACGTGCCCTGCCAAGCGTAACTGTCGGACCATAAGAGGTCCCTCTATACTGTCCATACCGGCGTTCTCAAGGAAATCGCTGTTTATAGTGCGGTCTTGCCACCGTGTGACCATAACCCATAACGTCAAAATCTTTGTTATATTTCATTTCTACAATTCAGCATAGTGACCATATGTAAATTGACTCTTTTTCGTTATGGCAAAAAAAAAAAAAAAACAGGAAAAAAAAATCATTTGTTTTATAAACAATTTTCAAAGAACCAATAACTTTAATAATGTTATTTCTGAGGCATCACATATAATACAATCATATTACTCTCAATATGTGATCGTTGGGCTAGTTAAGGATCAGATGAGATCATGGATAGAATGGGGGCTTGCTCATTTCTAGTTTTTATTGTTTGACAAAGTCTCCGCTTTTCTAGCGGGCTCCCCCGTCGTAAGTATATCTAAAGGAAAAAAATACTGTTCATTATTAGGGTACCTCTGGTTTGATCACTTTAACTGTTCAAAATATAATAAATATTCGTAAGTTTACATTTGGTCTAGAGGATGTTTTATCTAGAACAAGTCAGTGTTAATTCACGCTTATAATGAAATACAGTTAAATAAATAAATAGATGTTTAAGGACATTTTGCATACCTTCTAAACTATTGTCTTATAATTTTACCTTGTCTGAATCTTTATCACCAAATTAATATTTTATATAATCTGAGTTAGCGGTATTTTATTTCATTGCTGGTAGTTTTCTAAATGAAACTTTCCTTGTTGAATGCACAGAATTTGGGACATGACCATGGGACTAATTAGCTTTGTCCTAGTGACCTTACTAAAGATAATCAGAGACCTGAAGTGGGTGAAAGCCAGAGATCCAGAGAATCAAGTCTCAATCTTCCATCTCATTTTACGCAAATGTCTCTGGATTATTGGAACAGGTACACTGTGCTTTTATTTCACAGGATTATATATATAACAAACTAATATGTTTTCTTGTATAAAGACACGTGTAGTAAACTTAATTGAAAGACCAGATCTCTAATGACATCTCATATTTCATCTCTTATATCCTCTCTTATATCATCTCTTTTATCATCTCTTATATCCTCTCTTATATCCTCTCTTATATCCTCTCTTATATCATATCTCTTATATCATCTCTTATATCCTCTCTTATATCCTCTCTTATATCATCTATTATATCCTCTCATATCCTCTCTTATATCATCTCTTATAATATCCTCTCTTATATCCTCTCTTATATCCTCTCTTATATCATCTACTATATCATCTCTTATATCATCTCTTTTATCATCTCTTTTATCATTTCTTGTATCCTCTCCTATATCATCTCTTTTATCATCTCTTATATCCTCTCTTTTATCATCTCTTATATCATCTCTTATATCCTCTCGTATATCAACTCTTATATCATCACTTATATCATCTCTTATATCATCTCTTTTATCATCTCGTATATCATCTCTTATATCATCTCTTATATCATCTCTTATATCCTCTCTTTTATCATCTCTTATATCATCTCTTATATCATCTCTTATCATCTCTTATGTCATCTCTTATATCATCTCTTATATAATCTGGTATATCATCTCTTACATCATCTCTTATATCATCTTTTATATAATCTCTTATATCATCTCTTATGTCATCTCTTATATCATCTCTTATATAATCTGGTATATCATCTCGTATATCATCTCTTATATCATCTCTTATATCATCTGTTATATCCTCTCTTATATCAACTCTCATACCATCTCAAAGTAGGCACGCTCGAAACAATTAAAAGCTATCCAAAAAAAAGCTATCCATTTATAAATATATATATACAGACGGATAGGCTTTCAAAGCCACCATCAATGCTAGTCTTGGTGCCTTCCTGGTCTTCCACCCAAAAAAAACCACTTTGAAATAAGTGCACTCTGGGCCGATTACTGCTCCAACCTCCAGGCCGAAATTAGGACAATTACCATATCATTACAGACAGTCAAAAACAAATTATATGAAGGTGTGCAATCTCTATCAGATATTGCTGTCTTTACAGACTCCCAATCCACTCAGTAAGCACTTAACAGCAGCACCCCAAACAGCCCAAGTGAATCGACAACTCTAATTGTAATAAGCCATCAGATGATATCAAAATTATATATCAATATCACAATACAGTGGATCCCTGGACACATTAACATCATGGGAAATGAAAAGGCAGATAAACTATCAAAGACAGGATCATCTATAGAACAACCAGATATACTTGTTAACTACCTCTCCCTAAGGTCAATGTTAGGCAACAATCACAAAGAGGAGTGGCTCAACCAATGGGCATCAGGAAACACAGGCAGAGCCATGTACAAAGAAATGACCATGCCTAACAAACTGGATAGTTTAACTTCCTCCCCCGCAAGAACAGGACACACACCTCTGTTAAAGTACCATCTCAATAAAATAAATCCCTTACACCTACTCCTTTGTAGAAACTGCACCCACCATCATGAAACTGTAAACCATATCCTCTTTGAATGCCCTTTCCTAATCCACCTTAGGCAGACCCTACTTTGGCAGTGCTGAACAACTGAAGAAAACTGAACTCTATTTTTCCTTAGCACAGTCTTCAAAAGAGCTCACAGCTCAGCAGCAAAAAGCTGGCTAGTAGAAGAAGACTAGGATGTAATAAACTTCAGTTTTAAAGGAACATCCAAAATATATACATGAAGCAAAAAACTAATGATTGCTGTAAACAATACAATTAATTTTAAACGCCTGTCGAGTATGATATCCCCTCTCTTCGTTTTCCTTTTGACTCTTAATATTAAATTGAGTATCTATCACAAAAAGAAAAGGGAAATTAAAATACAAATAAACTAATTTGTCAATGTAGAATCACATAAACTCTCTCGACATAATCAACTTTTCTCAAATCTAAGCTAGCAATGCCATCGTTGTCATATCTGCGTCTGGTGTGGTCGCCATCTTGGAGTACAGAGGTATGACAGACTATATCCGAGTGACTGGACACATCAAACCTGGTCTGCCTGAGTTTACTCTGCCCAGATTTCAAGTGGATACGGGCAACGTGACCTTATCAACAGGCCAGATTTTCTCAGTGAGTGGACGAGATCTATTAGAAAAATATCAATATTATAAGGAACAATGCTGAAAAGAGATAAATTATACACTACACTATAAGCAGGGGCGGACTGGCTATATGGGCAAACGGGCAAATGCCCGGTGGGCCGGTACCAAAAGGGCCGGTCTGGTCGCGACCAAAGAAAAAAAAATTCAATGCAGAAAACGTTTTTTAAAAAAAGTGACAGCAGCAAGACACAAAGGCCCGAACAAGTTTTCTTCTTGTTTTTTTTTTTTTTTTTAATTCTTATTACAATTAATTTTGTTTGAAAATTCAACAGGAATATAATTTTAAGAATTACACTATACACTGTACGTATTATCATTTGTAAAACGTTAGACGGTACTTTCTGCTGTGCACTAGCGCATGGCCTTCAACACTACTTTGATGTCTTCGAGACTGTGTTTGGCCTGATCGTTTTGCTGGTCGGCATGGGCCTTTGATGGCACTCGCATTTTTGTTTTGCTCCTTCCCTCACCCGTTTTTTAATGGTTCTATTGAAAATTAACGAAAAAGAGGGATGGGAGAGGTTAAGTTAGAAAACATTGATATAACGCGGCAAAAGGGGAAACAATTAGCTCTTTAACAAAACTTAATAGAAGTTTACTTTAACACATACACAGCCGCAAAATTGCAAACCACCCAACTTATTCATAACTCAATATGGGTATAAAGTTCTACTTTCTGCGGTTTGAAAAGATAAAGTAAGTTTCTTGTTGTTTATTGGTAATAACATAGATCTAAAAATACTACACTTAAGGCTTACAAAAAAAAATTATTATTTAATTAAAACATAAATCTAGATCTAAATCAATATTATACCGATTGAATTAATGGCAAACTTATGCTTAGTATGAAGTCATTAATAATGAAAATTATTATAATAATTACAATAATTTATATAGCGCTGTCACATCCGATATTTAATTAAAGGAGATTTAGAATCATTTATATTTTAAATAATATATTCATATACAATTCGCGTTTTTGAAAATGTACTAAGACGAAGCAAGAGCTTATCACATTTATAAGTACCTCTCTAATCGTCCTGCTTTTTCTTATCTTTTAAAGAAATATATATAGATCTATCTATCTATCTATCTATCTATCTATCTATCTATATATATATATATATATATATATATATATATATATATACATATATATATATATATATATATATATATATATAGTTCGTCCATCTTAGTTCGATTATGACCACTTTGTCATCCAGGGGGCTGAGGGCTTTGCACTGGGGTTTTATGTCTCCTCGTGTGGCTGGTGAGACCTGTGTGAGCCCGGAATTTTCGGCTGCACACTGGGCAGGTTATTCCAGCTGGAGCGAGTGTCGTTGGCCTTGCTTTTCTTCTCTGGCGTTTTTCTTCTGCCAGCATTGTTCTCTTTTCCTCATCAACCTGTACAGCCGGTTTTCACAGCGCGACGTCATGATTCTCTGTCATGTGCCTCTGTCTCCCAGGTGGCTGAGTCTATGCTGAACGCCTTTAGAGAAGCTTTGAGGGTGTCCCTGAAGCGCTTTCTTTGACCACCTTGCGAGCGCTTTCCTTCGCTTAGTTGGCCATACAAGAGTCGTTTAGGGATGCGGTGGTCTTTCATTCTGCATACGTGTCCTGCCCATCGCAGCTGGAACTGCATCAGGATTGTGTGGATGCTTTGCAGACACGCTCTTTGAAGGACTTCAGTTTCTGGTATTTTGTCTTGCCATTTGACATTCAGTATTTTTCACAGACATGTCATGTGGAAGTGATTCAGTTTCTTTGCATGTTAACTGTACACTATCCATGTTTCTGAGACATAGAGCAATGTAGGGAGGATGATGGCTCGATAGACCCCTAGTTTTGTATTTGTGGTGATACCACTTTAAAGGAATGGGTTGCCTGAGTCAACCAGGAAAACCAATGATTTAGCATATTTTAAGTCACAGATCAACATGCATGACTAGATTGACACGTGAAATGCGTAGGACCTAATTATTTTTTTTTTCCTTTGAAGAAACGTCTGTAATCTATAAGTAATACCAAAACGTTTGAAACTCATTAAAGCTGCTATTGTAGTGTTTATAGTTTTCAAACTACATACATGTATAAATAGAATACATTATGTAAGCCTACGAAAGCATACATCCAGTTTTCGATGCGTTATCAAACTTTATATATTTTGAATAGAATTAGGCTTACACCTATGATAAAACACATGGGCGTAGCCGAGAGGGGATGAGTTCAAACCATCACTGGCCTCAGATCTCATTGTCTGAAAGGGAAACTTAACTTACTTCCTCAGTGCAGCCAACTTAAGCAAACTACAGTCACCAAATTTCATGAGCGTAGCCAAAAGGGGTTTTGTGGTTTCGCTCCCCCCCCTCCAATACAAAACTAAAGCATTTACCATTTTCTACCAGTCGCTGGACTCCAGTAAATAGAAGGTTTAGTTTTTGTTTTTTTTTTAGCGGAAGAGTAGCTGGCTAATTGCACTGTAGATACCTCAGAATATGCGTTTTTAAAGCTTAAAATAACGGAAATAATGCTGGACCCCACTGGGGGAGCTTATGGCGCTCCCCCAGACTCCCTAGCTGTCCCTTGGCGGTGTGTACTGCCTTTCACTAATTATAGGAAGAGAGTATTCTAGGGTAAAAACAACGTTTAAAAGAATGAAAGATAAGAATGTAATGAAGATTAATTACATATACACACACTAATATATATATATAATATATAAAATGCCACAGAATATATATATATATATATATATATATATATATATATATATATATATATATATATATATATATATATATAATTGCGGGGGGGGGGGGATTTCACCGAAAATATATGACATGCCATTTGTGGGCCGGTTTATATGGTAATGCCCGGGCCGATTTTGATACCCAGTCCGCCCCTGACTATAAGATACTCAATAAAATGTAAGTCAATAAGTTTCAAATTTTAATTTAAAAGCATGAACATGAATGTGCTTTTTTTAGCCGCCCCCGAAAGGGGAAAAGACGCTATTTGTTTTGTGTGGTCTGTCCGTCAGTCCGTCACGTTTAGATCTCGTAAACTAGAAAAGATAGTAAAAATCCGACATCGTAATATTTTAGACCTTTCAAAGTTCTGATGTAACAGCTACTTTTTTTCTTTTCTGAAAGCGAAAAATCTAATTTTTAAAATCAAGTATGCAAGCATTTTTTTTTTCATAAAAATACACCACTTTTCATTATTAATAGTAACAAACACGGGAGGCCATTTAGTAATGAACATTACAGTTTACCATATTTTTAACACATGTAATCAAACATTTTTAGTTTTTTGGCCAATATTTTCAATTGAATTGTTAGGATAAATAAGTTCTGTCTTACTTATTACTACATTTACTAACAAAAATGTTCACTTTTTTAAAAATCAAAAATCTATTTAGTATACATATAAATGGAACATAATTTAAAAACAAAAATTAATAAGCAATTTTCTATATTACCACATGATCCGAAGAGCCACAAAATTACCTAATTTAAAATAATTTTTTTTCTTGAGGCTTTGAATAAGAGATTGCCCCTTTACAAAACAATTAGATCAATTAGATACTCATTATAAGACATCATTTAGACCAGGTTCGCATCTAAAATCACATTCACTTTCATCTTGGTCTTCTGGACCGTTGGGGCACCACATAAGATCTGTCAATCTTCTTTCTCCATTCTTTTCTGTCATTTTCCTTTGATATAATTTAATTCTGTTATTTTTTTCTGAAGATAACGAAACATGCTTTTTTTACCTGCCTGGGTGGACCACTTCGGGGACCGATTGTGAGTGTGTGTTTCCACACAAACTGTCTTTGTAACCTTGTTTAATTTAAAAATCTTCTGGCCTTTAAAAAAAACCTCAATGATGTGTTTAAATGAAGTTTGTTTGCTGCTTATGATCTTACATTTCTACCACAACTAGAGTTGACTGAGTGTATAACCTGAATATTTGGATCCAGTTCATTGCTCAGGGATAAACATGAATATTCGAATTATAAAAAAAGCTAGAAGACTTAACTTTTATTTGCTTTTTTTTGTTTATAAATCTTAACGTGACACTAATTTCTTATTTCTCTCTTCGACTAGCTGTACACACCAGCTACGCCTGTTTGCTTTCAGTCTTGAGATTGTTGAGTCTGGCCACTCCCTTCTTTTCTTTGTTTTTTAACATTTAAAAAAGCGGGGCACATTTTAGCGATCAACCCAACATACTTTTTTTTAAACCTGTAAATTAGTGAATATTTTACAATGAAATTTAATGGCCCGCTCTCACTTTCCTTCTCTCTCTCTTTCGCTCTCTAGAACCTCCATTGTGATATTTCAACCTGCTCATCGTAATTTCTCCGACATAGACTTTTGACTTGATTTGTAAAGACCCGTTTCATTACGCGACCCCGACACCTATTCGCACTCACATGTTTCGGCTATTCAATTCAATCTCTATTATACTTCAACCGTGATTTCGCCCCCCCCCACCCCCCGTATGATCACCACACGCTTTTCAGATATTGAATCTATATAAAGTATCTACGGTTAGATTTAAATTTTTTTGTTATCTACATCCTTTAATCATAAGAAAAAAATTCAGACCTATCCTTTTAATGCTATTAGGATTTTTTTTTTTTTTCTTTAGACCACATCTGAAAGGAAGATGACATAGAGCTTATTAAAAATAAGTAGACTAAGAAAAAAGGAAAGAAAATACTTTTAAAAATACGGAATTTGTGTGATATTTTTATAATGCTTTATAGACTTACGCCTTTTGGGGAAATAAAATACAAAGGTTTAATAGAAAGCTTGCGTTTTTTCGCGAATAGCGGTGGTTGCGAATCTCTCAAAACCACTTCTTAGGGAGCGCCTTGGAGGTAAAAGAAACCTGTGTACTTCACTTCATGTTGATCAGTACAACAGTTAAAGAGATCTTTCGATCAACGAGTCATTCAGTCACTCAGTGGTATTTAACAGATATAATTTAGATTATCAGACCGTGGCATATATGTTATCACTGCCTTGTATACTAGGGCCACTGAACACAATTTAAGTTTTATTGATTTGTATACATTTTTTACCATTTTTAATTTGACTTTAATATTTCATTGTCCCTACTTTCAAAGAATCTTGGCGCTGGATTGGTCATCGTTCCGCTGTTATCTTTAGTTGAAGCCATGGCAGTAGGAAAAGCATTTGGTAATTTTAACTTTTAAATTTTATTGATAATTTTAGAAACAAAACAATAAAATTCTCAGTTTGTAAAAGGGGTTTTATATTTTTCTTCCAGCTCGAGTAAATAATTACAAAATTGATCCGTCTCAGGAGTTTTTAGCCATTGGCGTTTCCAACATTGTGAGTGCATTCTTCCAGTCGTACCCAGTGACAGGAAGTTTCTCCAGGTAAACTGAAGTACACATTTATCTTCTAGTCAAAGGTTGATCGAAGTTTAAATTTAATCAAGTAGAAAGTTTTTATAAGAAATCAGAAATCTTTTTACTAGAAAGCTTATATCAACTCACTGTGTCCGTCTGTTGGAAGCGGGGTCGAGAGGCCAAGTAGGCTTGAACTTGGCTTGGCTTGGGGGCTCGTGGTTTGACACCCGACTTCAGCAGAGTTGTGTTTACTGAGCGCCTAAAGGCAGCACGGAAAACCTACTCCCAGATATCCCCTCCCCCCCCCCCCCCACTGTCCATAAATGAGATTGGGCCATAATGCTCTGAGCATGCTATAAGCATAAAAGTAGCGCCATATAAAGGACATAATTTATTTTATGCAAATTCAAACAAATTTTGAATTATTTTTTCTTCTTTTTTCCCTACAGAACGGCTGTAAACTCACAAAGCGGTGTTCGCACACCAATGGGTGGCGTGTGGACGGGTGGACTGGTCATCCTCGCCCTGTGTGTTCTGACCCCATGGTTTTACTACATTCCCAAGTCTGCCCTTGCAGCCGTCATCATCTCAGCCGTGATACCAATGGTAGAGTACCACACAGTGATAGAGCTCTGGAGGGCAAATAGTAAGTCTTTACCAATGATAGAATACCTCACAGTCATAGAGCTCTGGAGGGCAAATAGTAAGTCTTTACCAATGATAGAATACCTCACAGTCATAGAGCTCTGGAGGGCAAATAGTAAGTCTTTACCAATGATAGAATACCTCACAGTGATAGAGCTCTGGAGGGCTAATAGTAAGTCTTTACCATTGATAGAATACCTCACAGTGATAGAGCTCTGGAGGGCAAATAGTAAGTCTTTACCATTGGTAGAATACCTCACAGTGATAGAGCTCTGGAGGGCAAATAGTAAGTCTTTACCATTGGTAGAATACCTCACAGTGATAGAGCTCTGGAGGGCAAATAGTAAGTCTTTACCAATGGTAGAATACCTCACAGTCATAGAGCTTGGAGGGCAAATAGTAAGTCTTTACCATTGGTAGAATACCTCACAGTGATAGAGCTCTGGAGGGCAAATAGTAAGTCTTTACCAATGGTAGAATACCTCACAGTTATAGAGCTCTGGAGGGCAAATAGTAAGTCTTTACCAATGGTAGAATACCTCACAGTTATAGAGCTCTGGAGGGCAAATAGTAAGTCTTTACCAATGGTAGAATACCTCACAGTTATAGAGCTCTGGAGGGCAAATAGTAAGTCTTTACCAATGGTAGAATACCTCACAGTTATAGAGCTCTGGAGGGCTAATAGTAAGTCTTTACCAATGGTAGAATACCTCACAGTCATAGAGCTTGGAGGGCAAATAGTAAGTCTTTACCATTGGTAGAATACCTCACAGTCATAGAGCTCTGGAGGGCTAATAGTAAGTCTATAGCGCCGCAGGCCTATTAAAGGAGAGAGCTCCAGACATGTATAACAGAAAATATTGTAACAACTTTTTATCTGGAGGAAAATAACGTTGGCTTTTAGAACAGTGCTAAATTCACGAGAATCTAGAGATAAAACATCAAACAAATCATACACTTTGTGCAAGATTCAATATTGTTGTAACTGTTCACACTAATACAAGTGGAAGAATGTTTCTGTTAAGGTTACCGAGCTGTATTACATGTAGCGCTGATTTAGCACATTTTACTCTTAAAATGACAAACGTTTACAAACAAATTTAAATCTAAAATTCATATACTATTAGTATCAATATGCATTGATTGACACTAGCAAAGTAAAACGAATGCATGATGTAAAAGAATAATTCGATAATAATTATAACCAGTAAAACACATTTTTGTGTTGGTTTGACGCCATTTAATCATCTCAGTTTAACCCGAGGCATGAAAAGGTAGTTCTCCTTTCTCCTTTTAGAACATACTAGCCTATGATGTTTTTACCGCATGAATGGAATAGATGATTGGCAACCAGTAGAGACGTTCATTTCTTATAGTCAAAGAGCTCGCTGTCTTGTGTAACAATATATATCAAGATGCAGCTGTGGACGAATGTGTTTCATGATGCTACGCTATATACAGAGATAGATTCTCCTTGTGTTATTTTGTACAACTTCTAAACAGATAGGCGCAAGAGATTGTGTCAATACCAAGACCGATTTGAACTCAACTTGTAGTGACTTCTGCGCCTAATGAAAAGAAAAATAATGTATTCTTTTCTATAGCTATTGAATAAATTTCAACATATGTAGTTTATTACTAAGGGAAGCAACAATTAAAAAATAAACGTGACATAACATGAGAACATTTATCTTCCTTAAAAGTTAAGTTTAAAAAATACCAAACATGGCCCTGTTTATAACAGTCTAATAATAACACAATATCAATCCACAGAGTTTGATCTGGTTCCCTACTTCATCACTTTCATCTGCTCATTACTTGTTGGGATAGAGGTAAGTTATAGCTGATATAACTGCAGGCATAGTTTCGTAGCTACTTATAGCTGACATATAAACTTTTTTAAAGACCCAGATATATGTGTTTCAGATGTTGTTAAGGTTATAAACACAGAAATACAGGCAGGGTTGCATTGTTACATAAATATGGCCACAGCGTAGCTAGAAAAATTGCCAGAGACTTGAAGCCATTCTTACTGACATTCGAAAAAATAGAATTCATTCCATATTGTCGGAGCTGTCCACCTACAGTTTACAACAAGCAAAATTTAAAAAAAGCTAATCTAAGGGATATAAATCTATATTTACAATCATATCTCTCAATACGGTATGATCGATTTCCCCTTTTCATATCTTACAAAATAATTAATGGACTAATTGGTTAATTTTTGATGGATTCGTGTTTTGTTAGTTACAATAAAAAATTGTGTAAATGTTTAAATTTCATCTAGGAATGAGTATGTAAACTGTGTGTACAAATATTGTACCAGACAGACAGACAGACTTGGTATAAGCCTTGTAAAGATGATCCTCTAGCTCAATATATTTGTAACTTCTTTTTCCTAACCTAAAACCTGACACACACATACACTAAAAACCGAAGATATCCGTTTAGTATGTTAATAATGCTAAATAATTTGTAATGAACATGTTATATAATCAAATATGTTTTATTAGAATTTAGAAAAAAAAAAATTAATCCAGAGAGTTATGTCCCTTGATAGTTAATACTTCTTGTTTCTCTTCCGTGTTCTTGCTTGTTGGTCAAACTTTGAAAATCTTTTGACCTTTGACCTGATACAACGTTTTTTGCTATGCCCGCAATGAAACACATGTAAGTGTATTTCTACGGGTAGGCTTCTATTTTCTTTTGCCTTTTTGCGTTCTTTGGATGTTGGACGCTAAATTAAACTCAGGTCAGCTGAAATGTTAATGATGACATTGTCCACTCATGATGGTCTTTTTTTGGTTTACTACGTATTAGGGAATCATTATTAGGCAATTAATATTATGCAATAATTGTTGGGCAATAAGAATTATGCATTAATTATTAGGAAACTAGTTTTAAGCAAAAGGTATTAGTCATTTTTATTGTCAGTCTATATCAGGTCCTAATGACTATTAGAATGCATTAGGGGATAGGTTGTAAGCTATATTTTTTTTCTTCTTCTTCTAGCCTGCTTTTTGCTCTTGAGCTGTCAGCTCTTTTGCTGACTGTGCCAAGGAAAAATAGTGTGCTGTTTTCTTCAGTTGTTCAGCACTGCCGTAAAGGGTGTTGGTTATGTTGGGCTGGAGTGGTATTAGGGTCTGCCTAAGGTGGGTTAGGAAGGGGCATTCATAAGGGTTATGGTTTACGGTTTCATAGTAATTATGTCTGTATCTAGAAAGTGGTAGTTGTGTGGGATTTATTTTATTGAGATGGTAACTTATCAGAGATGTGTGTCCTGTCCTTAGGAATAAGCTATATTTACAAGTCTCAAATATTAGTCTCAGCAGTTTAAAATAATATTGACCTATATCTTTGTTTCTGTTTAGTACGGCATTCTGATTGGTGTTGGTATATCTCTGGTTATGATACTTTATCCCACGGCTCGACCAAAGATTGAGGTAGGTATATCTCTGGTTATGATACTTTATCCCACAGCTCGACCAAAGATTGAGGTAGGTATATCTCTGGTTATGATACTTTATCCCACAGCTCGACCAAAGATTGAGGTAGGTATATCTCTGGTTATGATACTTTATCCCACAGCTCGACCAAAGATTGAGGTAGGTATATCTCTGGTTATGATACTTTATCCCACAGCTCGACCAAAGATTGAGGTAGGTATATCTCTGGTTATGATACTTTATCCCACAGCTCGACCAAAGATTGAGGTAGGTATATCTCTGGTTATGATACTTTATCCCACAGCTCGACCAAAGATTGAGGTAGGTATATCTCTGGTTATGATACTTTATCCCACAGCTCGACCAAAGATTGAGGTAGGTATATCTCTGGTTATGATACTTTATCCCACAGCTCGACCAAAGATTGAGGTAGGTTTAACTGAACTGAGAAATAATCTACATCTTAAAACGGATCAAATAATTCAAAGACATTATATTATAAAACAAAAGAATATTTTTGTGTTAATTGAACCCAATGGTGTACATGAAAGATTGCATAGTCTAGCCAGTCTATTTACTTGTATTTCCAATTTTAACAAAGTGAAAGTCCTGCCACATTATACTAGTAACTAGTCCTCTCCACATTATAGGAGCAGATGTAAGCTTGTGTGACTAGGCTGTAGGTTCCACTTACGAGACTTTACAGTGCGTTGAGCATGCTTGACCAACATTTCATTTGTTTTAATACCCCAGTACACCTACAGACCTGGCGTTGTCATCGTGACCCCAACACAAGGTCTTAACTTCCCAGCAGCGGAGTACATGGAGTCAAGGGCTTTAGAGAAAAGTTTGAACGGTAGGTAAATATCATCTCAGAGGCGGACTAGATCTATATTAAAGGTGGAAGTGACACGATTATGTTCTATTGATTTATTTCAATCCCTTGGTTTCGAATAATTTGCCAGGCAATTTAGATGCAGACTATATATGTCTCGAGTGCACTTTCCCTTGACCTCTTAAAATGTTTTTCAGACATTTTTTTATTAAGCTAAATTACTCATTAATATTACCCCCCCCCACACACACACACATATTTTTTAATAAATTTGGGCACGGTGGCTGAGTGGTTAAGCACATGGCTCCAAACCTGAGGTCCTGGGCTCGAATCTCGGTAAAGACTGAGATTTTGAATTCCGAGATTTTTTAGGGAGCCCCTGAGATAGCCTAACTTTAATGGGCGCCTGACTTTCGCTAAGGAAAGTAAAGAAGGCTGTTCGTTGTGCTGGCCACATGGCACCCTACTCGTTGACCGTTGGTCAATTAAGCAGATGTCCTTAACATCATCTGCACTAGAGATTGTAAGGTCTAAATTCAGAACTTTATTTTTTTTTTCGTTTAAGTATTTTTATAGGCGCACTATCTTTAAATGAATCCTAGATCGAAATAATTCATTTCTATTGATTTAAATCATCTTATGTACATTGAAATAGATTGATTACATAGATCTTTCTAGATTATGTATCTAAAAATTGCAAAATAATAAATAGGGTTTGTTGCTGAACATAAAAATTATATATGTGTCAGACGCGAATAGCCCAATTTTCAGTAAAAGAAATTACAAAAGTCATTTCTCTATAGAAGAAGTTACGAAGGCTATATAAAATACAACCACAGACCTATATAAACTACAATAAATATAGGTTTTTGATTGCTAGTTACGATTTATTTAGGTAGGTGCTGTTTTACTATTACATACCAAGTATTAGAGATTAGAAAAACCCAGGTTTTTTTCTTGTGCAACGCTATTAGCTAACACCTCATATCATCTCTCCATTAGTATATTTAGATCTATAATCTAATTCTAGTCTAGATCTATATATAAAAATCGAATAGATCTAGTAATAGTATAGATTCTATCTTGAGACTAGATTGCCGAGTCTAGCCCATGCTATGCCTATAGTCAGTTTTTATTAGAAAAAAGTCTAGATATTAATAAAGACTAAAGTTTTTTAATTATTAGATATACTATAGACATAAGACATAGATCTAATAATACTGTAATACGTTTACTATACTCTATACTTAATCTACTTAACTAGAGATCTATCTATAGATCTATCTATAATCTAGTAAATCTAAATCTATACAATATTCATTATAATACTTCTACTTATAATGACTTATTTAATAAGTTAGTACTTAGACTTAGATTTATTATAGTTTATTAATAGATTTACTTTTCAATGCCTAGACCTAATAATAAAATTGCGAATGATGTCTATAATGACTGATTATTTTTTTTTTCATAATAATAGGCCTACTAAATCTAGGTCTAGACTCTACTTAAATCTAGTCTAGCATTATTTAGGACCAATATTTTACAAAGGCTGCTTGGAGAAATCAGGTATACCCATTAGGAGAAAAACGACCTCTTTACACAAGAAAAATTTAAGAAACTAGAACAGACACAAAATAGACAGTGACATTCATAACAAAATAATATTCAAAATTGATTAGAGTAACACCTTTTTAACTAATCATTTAAAGTTTAAAATCACTACAATTTTTTTCAACAATTATTTTGTGTATGAAATTGTGTATCGGAAAATGCCGGGTACATGAAATAAGCTAGTCCTAAAAAAACAACACAGATCATGGGTAAAATACTCATCAAATAAAGTACTGTAAATGTGTAGTTTCACGCGCTAGTTTCAGGTCTTTTCTTTTTATAGCCTCTATCGGGTTATATCCCAACTACCCGTATTTTTGTGCAGAATTTTTTTCTCTATCAGGTACACTTAAAATGATAGCATAATAATGTCAGTTTAATTTAAAAAGAGAACTGAAAAATACAAAGATATATAAGGAAAAAAGCGACTTCCGGCCCAATACTTTTAATCAAAGAAACGAAACGGACTAGTCCAACAAACCCTATTACTAGATCTAGATCTAAAAATATAATTATATGTTACATAGGCTAGGGTTGAAAAAACAACTTTACTTATAATAACTACTTTACAAGAACAACTCCTTGATCCAACTTTTTAAAAACAAATTCACATGTTTTGTAGTGTTGAAAGATGTCCATGTCGAGTGTAGATATATTTAGGTCTATGTTGGTAACAATTTTGTTGTTCTATTTTCTGTTTTAAAAAAACTAAACGACACTTTTCAAAGTTTAAGGACAACATTAAAAAAAAACAAACTCATTTTAATAATAATGTAAAGTTCCTCTTTCAGACCTTCTGGTCTACAGGGCAGTTTATGTAAAGGTCATCTGTTTCTGTGGCCTACGGTTAACGTGTCATATGGCCAGCAGCCAGCACAACGACCAACCGCCTTTACTTTTCCCCATCTAATGTCAGGTGGACTCAGAGGCGCCTAAAGTTCCTGAAATTAAAAAAATCCCAGTCTTCAGCAGGATTGGAACCCGGGACCCACGGTTCAGAAGCCAAGTCGCTCAGCCACCACGCTTCATAAATAATAATGTATGAGTTACTAAATTGTTTTTAAGTAAGATATTTAACTGTCCAGGTGATGATGCCCCCAGACACATTGTTTTGAACATGGAACACATGACTGACCTGGACTACACGGCCATTCAGTCCCTCAAAACATTACAAGTGGACTGTGGTCTGCACAATGTCATGTTGGTTTTAACCAATGGTCAGGTAAGACATGTACAGAGACGTTGGTTTAAGAATTGAATTCAATTCTTGTGCTGGTATGAAATAAAAGCAGCCATAATGTAAAAAGAACCATATCAAACAATAGAAAATTGTATCGATACAAAATCCACTATCATTAATGTAAATTATCAGAGTTGTTTTTGAAACATTAATATCCATTTATCAAATTATAGTGCTAAGTAACCATTACAATCAAGTAGTTAGTAGTTTTAGTGGTTTGCAGAAGAAATTATTACATAATTTATTAGTGTTTAGTGGTTTAAAGTACTTGGTGCAGTGTATGGTCATGTTTAGTGCTTTGCAGAAGAACTTTGTGCAGTGTTTATTGAGGTGATAGGAGAGTGTTTAGAGAAGTTATTACAGACACCTGTTTTCTCTAAAGGGTTGTGCTAGTCTAGATTTCTAAATCTGGTTTTGAAAACTTACATCTTATTATGAGTCTTATTTATTTGTTTGCTCAGTAGATAAACCGCCTTATTAATGAAAGTGTTTAGAGAAGTTGTTAATGAAAGTGTTTAGAGAAGTTGTTAATGAAAGTGTTTAGAGAAGTTGTTAATGAAAGTGTTTAGAGAAGTTATTAATGAAAGTGTTTAGAGAAGTTATTAATGAAAGTGTTTAGAGAAGTTGTTAATGAAAGTGTTTAGAGAAGTTATTAATGAAAGTGTTTAGAGAAGCTGTTAATGAAAGTGTTTAGAGAAATAATGAGTGAAACCGCCAAGTGAATTCATCCTACACGTATTGAAGTGCTTATTGGTTTAGGAAGTATTTAGTGCTGAGGTAACTCAAGTGTTAGTAAAATGATCCTTGAAGTAAAAGGTGAAGTGTCTGGTGATGTATCGAATAAAGTGTTTAGTTGTGTTGTTTGACGTACTTTGATCAATATTTAAAGAAGTGTCTAGACAATTGTTTAATGAATTGTTTGACAAAAAGCTTTGATACAGTAGCACTTAATTGTTGAATCAAATCAAATATTTGGATAAAAAATATGATGGCATAGTATTACAAAGCAACATAGAATTTAAGGCTGGACCTAGAGCTGGACTTAGGGTTGGACCTAGTTCTGAACTTACGGCTGGACTTAGCGTTGGACCTATGGCTGAATTTAGGGCTGGACTTAGGGCTGGACTTAGGGTTGGACTTAGGGTTGGACTTAGGGTTGGACTTAGTGCTGGACTTAGGGTTGGACTTAGGGTTGGACTTATGGCTAAACTTAGGGTTGGACTTATGGCTAAACTTAGGGTTGGACTTATGGCTAAACTTAGGGTTGGACTTATGGCTAAACTTAGGGTTGGACTTATGGCTAAACTTAGGGCTGGACTTGGAGTTGTAAAAATCTTTCAATTGAAAATTCCAGTCTTTATCAAGATTTGAACACTAGATCCCTTGGTTCGGAAGTGAAGCGCTTTAACACGTAGCCACCCAATCCTTTCTTTAATATAGTATATGCCCAATCTTTTAAATCATTTGAATACCTCCTAGACCATACTTTAACTACATACTTCACATTTTAAACTAACTAGAATTGTATGTAGCCATGTTTAATGTTATTTCAAATGATTCACAAAATCTTTTAATAACCATCTTGGTAGACCAAATATTTTAGAACATCTAATTGTTTCTTTAACATTCATAACTTTTTCAACATGCTTTAAAACATAATGTAATACTTGTGTAATGAAATGATAACGACTAGAATACCAGTACCATGGCTTTATTCGACAAAATTAGACTACAGTAAACAGTGAATGAAACCAGCACGTCTAGCATACCACTGATGCAGTCTATACACACACACACACACTGGACATGAAACACAACAATGGCCATGACTTTCAGACACGCTGGACGCACGCAGAAAATCAACTCAGTTACACTACAATCACCCCGCCTAAAAGTTATAGAAACATAAACATGTAAATAATAGTGAAGGACAGCGATATAAGAGGCCTTAGTATCCCTACAGAATACTTACAGATTTACTCTATTGAAAAGCATTGTATAACTATAAACAAACACGTTATACACTATAAAATTATCAGTCCCTTATGCATACAAATATTAAGACCAGTTGTCTTGAATAATAATGTAATAAGTAATACAATACAAAAAGTCTAACTAGAAAAGCTATACACTATAAAATGATCAGTTCAAAGTGTGTCATATTAAGCCTACAATTACTGAGTTAGAACTTGTGATAGGGAAAAATAATTAAATAAATGTTAGACCTTATAATTAGGTCTGCTTGTTCTTGGTCTTAGGTTATATCTACCAGGACCAATACTGCCGTCGCTTGGAGTTGGTGACATCGGCGGCTCTCTAACAGGAGACTCAGCCCCTGCATTTACTTCTTCTTGATGTCCATTTTCCCCTTGTTGTACATATGTGTTAGGAGCAGCCATTGGTTCTATAGCCACATGGTCAGTAGGCACCTGCATCTGTGTGATAGGGTTTGTCTCCGGCTCAAAGTCTTCATGTTCCATATGTTGATACACCTCTGATTCTCCCTCTCTTGGAACGGGGGCCAAATGTCGCAATGACACTGTTTCTTCTCTTCCATCAGGAAGTCTTACAATGGCATACTGTGGGTTGCATGTGATTAAGTCCACAGCTATTGTACCATCGTCATATTTTGATGCACGGACTCCCTTTTTTAACAATACTTTTCCTGGTTGAGCTAACCATGTCGGGAGTGATTTGCCGAAGGTGGACCTGCGATAGAACTTGAATATTCTCTCGTGAGGTGTCTCGTTTGTAGCGGTACAGAGCAGAGAATGAAGAGAGTGCAGGGCTTGGTTTAACGCCTGCTCCCATTTGGAAACCGGGAGTCCTTGAGTTTTTAAGGCCAGAGTTATAGCTTTCCATAATGACCCGATTAGCCTTTCTACTTGAGAGTTCCCTCTGGGATTATAAGGGGTCGTCCTGCTTGTGGCTACCCCTCTCTCGTGTAAAAATTCCTGCACCTCTCTTGACATGAATGAGGTACCTCTATCAGAGTGTACATAGTCAGGCATTCCGAATAGTCCAAATAAATTATCTAGACATCTGATTACTGTTGAAGCCGACATATCAGAACAGGCGTATGCAAACGGGAATCTTGAAAATTCGTCAACTATAGTTAGCAGGTATGTGTTCCGAGATGTAGAAGGGAGAGGTCCTTTGAAGTCCATACTTAGTCTCTGGAAAGGTTGCATCGCCTTAATTAGAGTTCCATTAGAATTACTGAAATATCTGGGTTTTATTTCGGCACAGATTCTGCACTGGTTGACAACCAGCCTAACATCTTCACAAGAGAAAGGTAAGTTTTTCGCTCGCACTAAATGCCATAGTCTTGTTACTCCCGGATGACACAGAGAGTCATGGAGCAGTTTCAATTCATTTCGACTCATAGCTAGTTGGTGTTTTCATTGCCCCACAGGAGATTTCGTTCATTGAATTGTAAGCCTGAGCATGCGTTGTCGCTGTTTCTAACACTCTAGCTTCGTCAAAAGCGCTTTGTAGAGTAAGAGATGTCTTTTCCAGTAACCGCTGTCTAATAGTGTTGGATGCCAGACCCGTTATGAAGGCGTCTCTAATGCAAATGTCTCTGTGCTGTTCAGCAGTTACTTCTTTAAAGTCACAGTCCCGGGCCAGGCTTCGCAACTTTAGCATAAAGGACTCTACCGTTTGTCCCGGCTGCTGTTTACATGTAGCAACCAAATGTCTTGCAAAAATGTCATTCTTTACCTTAATATAAGTAGTCTTGAGTGTGTCTATGGCCATCGAATAGGACGATACATCACTGATGAGCATATAAACCGTAGCAGATACGTGATTCTTCAACAACTTTAGTTTAAAGTCTTCGTTAATATCCTTGATGGACGAAAGAAAATTCTGAAATGTGTCATACCAGTGAGTCCATTTTTCTGAGGCCAGAGGAGCATTAGGATCAATGTCCAACTCTTTCGGTCTGAGTAATTTATCCATTGTAGATTAAGGAATGCAACACTAATCCAGATACATAATTTTGTCGAATAAATTGTAATGAAATGATAACGACTAGAATACCAATAACATGGCTTTATTCGACAAAATTAGACTACAGTAAACAGTGAATGAAACCAGCACGTCTAGCATACCACTGATGCAGTCTATACACACACACACACACTGGACATGAAACACAACAATGGCCATGACCTTCAGACACGCTGGACGCACGCAGAAAATCAACTCAGTTACACTACAACTTGTATGTTTTCTTTTAGTCTCTTGTTTTATTGGTCATTATAAATACATCAACAGTCACGTGTCACTGAGCGCATCCAATCAGCAAACTTAAAGAATGTCTCCATGTTCGAAACAATCTCAGAAGCTTTAACGAAGCTGGAAACTTCAGGTAAACAAAATGGCTGAAACTTATTGATCTAGTTCATTTTCTTTTTTTTTAAGTTCGCTGACTGAAACATTCTCTTTTTCTTGTTTTTTTTTCTCCCTTTCTCTTTGTCTCTCTTTCTCGCTTTAATACACTTTCTCTCTTGGTTTCTCTTGATCTTTCATTTTTTTTATCTCTCAATATCTGTTTCTCTCTCACTTTCTCTCATTTTCACTCGTTCTCGTCTTCTTTTTCTCAAGTTCTCCCTTTCTCTCCCTAAATTTCTCTTTCTCTTCTTTCACACACACACACGCTTTCTATCTATTGATTGCTTAAAAATACACTTTTCTATTTTTCTTTTTCTTCTTGTCTTGTGTCTCTCGTTCTCTTGTTTAATTCTCTTTCACTCTTCATTCCACAGAAGAAGACGCCGCCCTTACCTCTGTAGCTTGTAAAGAAGAAGATTGTCGATTATAACCTCATTTGTATTGAAGCAATCTAGGACCTGTTTTAAATACGTTTTAGAACTGATATTATTTATTTGAAAAAAAAAAAAAATGAAACTCAACCACAATAAATTTGCTACATTTTTTTTTCAAAGAATATTTTTATTTGCTTTAAGTAAAGTAAAACACAGAAGGTTAGGGTCAAAACTGCTTCACACTCCACCAAACAACAACAACAACAACAACAGTGAGAAATAAAATACAAAAAACAAACAACTGATGAAGAACTTTTCCAACAAAAGACCAGGCAACAAACGACAAATATCGCCTTCGCCAACGTATTGTTGAAAAAAAAAGTATGACCAAAAATAATTATAAAATAATTTTCACTTGTCAAAATTAATAATGAAAATGAAGTAGTTTTCTCTGTATTTACTTTTAACAAAAAATGTAAAACATCTGAACTAGTTTGGCCCATGTCTCCCCCCTTCCTGACATTAGTCTCTCTAAGAACTTGGTATTAACTTTTATCTCTTTCTCCTCGGAACTATTTTCCACGTTCTGAAAGAATTCTTCACTTTGAAACTATTTATAGTGCTCTACCATGTTAGGATTAAACTTCAATATTTTTTTTTTGTTTTTTTTTAATCAGAAAATGTTCTTTTTTGGTATGGAATTAAAGGGTAACGCCTGGCCCCTTTTGCACAATTTGTAGGTCAAATATATACTTGAGACCAAACACAATGTGTAGGTCAAATAAGTACTAGAGACCAAGCACAATGTGTAGGTCAAATAAGTACTAGAGACCAAACACAATGTGCAGGTCAAATAAGTACTAGAGACCAATCACAATGTGTAGGTCAAATAAGTACTAGAGACCAAGCACAATGTGTAGGTCAAATAAGTACTAGAGACCAAGCACAATGTGTAGGTCAAATAAGTACTAGAGACCAAGCACAATGTGTAGGTCAAATAAGTGCTAGAGACCAAGCACAATGTGTAGGTCAAATAAGTACTAGAGACCAAACACAATGTGCAGGTCAAATAAGTACTAGAGACCAATCACAATGTGTAGGTCAAATAAGTACTAGAGACCAAGCACAATGTGTAGGTCAAATAAGTGCTAGAGACCAAGCACAATGTGTAGGTCAAATAAGTACTAGAGACCAAGCACAATGTGTTGGTCAAATAAGTGCTAGAGACCAAGCACAATGTGTAGGTCAAATAAGTACTAGAGACCAAGCACAATGTGTAGGTCAAATAAGTACTAGAGACCAAGCACAATGTGTAGGTCAAATAAGTACTAGAGACCAAGCACAATGTGTAGGTCAAATAAGTACTAGAGACCAAGCACAATGTGTAGGTCAAATAAGTACTAGAGACCAAGCACAATGTGTAGGTCAAATAAGTGCTAGAGACCAAAGAGACAGACGTTTTTCAGATCTACGCAGGGATGTTTATTTCCACGCATCCTATGTAAAGAAAAAAGTAATTTGGGCATTTTAGACGAGACTGTCACATGACAGCACGATAAATCACATCAAAATTTCCAAATGAAACGTTGTGGAACAATTAAACACAAACAAAAAACAAAAACCAACATAAATGCACGAATAAATAGAGAGATAAATCAGATCATATTCTCACCACGTTGGATTAGGGGAACAAAAAGCTGGAAAAATTGCGTCTTAAAATCTCAGTTTACAGCTCTATGAGATGAACATCAGACTCAAAGGAAAAGCTTGTCCTAGAGTATTGAGTAAAATAATTTGGTGTTAAGACTTGATTTATTAGTCTGGGATCAATAAGTCAATTCTATGTCTGACCAACAAGTCCACTCCTATCATGGGCGTAGCCAGGGGGGGGGGGTTTGGGGTTCAAACCCCCCCCCCCCCCGAAATGAAATCCCCCCCCCCCCCCCGAGGGGGGATCGGAATTTAGTGAATGATTTTTTGCTTTGATTTTGTTTATTTTAGGTGAGCTTTTAATACTAAACCATCAATTGTCCCAGCACAACCAATGGGGTTTTGAGTTTAAAACCCCTTACCAGGGGGTTTTGAGTTTAAAACCCCCTACCAGGGGGGTTCGAGTTTAAAAACCACTACCAGGGGTTTTGAATTTAAAACCCCCTACAATGGGTTTTGAGTTTTAAACCCCCTACTTTAGGTTTTTGCAGTTAACACCCCCCCCTCTTCTATAAAACAAAACAAAACAAAAATGCAAACGAAAATCCCCTAATTCCAAGAGCACAGTTAAGAGAGATTTCTATTTTAAAACCCCCTCCAAACTTTACAATAAACCCCCTCTTCAATTAAAAAAAATTGTTAAAAATGTTATGAGCGTAGCTAAATGGGTTTTGACTTAGTTTTTAGTTTAAACCCCACTTCAGCGGGGTTTGAAGGTAAAAAATACCTCTTTAATAATAAAAACAAAGCAAATTATACACTCAAAATGTTTTGAGTGTAGTCAAAGGGGTTTTGAATTTAAACTCCCCTCCAGTGGAGTTTGAAGCTAAAAAGTACCTCTTCAATATAAATAAAAGCAAATTACTCACACTAAAATCTATGAACGCAGCCAAAGAGGTTTTGAGTTTAAACCCCCCGCCAGGGGGGTTTGAGGCTAAAAAATACATCTTCAGTGTAAGAAAAAAAGCTAATTACGCACTCAAAATGCTATGAGCGTTGCCAAAAGGGGTTTTGAGTTTAAACTCCCATTCAGAGGGGTTTTATGCCAAAAATACCTCTTCAGTATAAAAAAAAAGCAAATTACACACTAAAATTATTTGAGCGTTGCCAATCCAATCTTTTTAATAGCAGGAAAATGCACTGTACATACCTCAGAATATGCATTTTGTTGGCTTTCAATATTAGAAATAGTGCTTGGCGGCGGGGCTTCGCCCCGCGCTGGAGGAGCTCCTAGCGCTCCCCCAGACCCCCTTGCTAGTATTGGCGGGGAATCTACAATTTTTCCACTAACTCATGGAAGAACCTATTCTAGGGCACAATAAACGTCTTCCGAAAGAATGAAGGGTTAGAATGCAATAAAGATTATGTACACACACACATAAATACGAATAAAAAAAAAAATTCGCGGGGGGGGGGGGGGGGTCGGGGGGGGGTCGGGGGGGGGGGAGAAAAAAATCCCCCCCCCCAAACCCCCCCACGAAAAAAAATCCTGGCTACGCCCATGACTCCTATATTCATTAATAATATACTTAACTTACATTCCTAGTATACTTTATATTCTCACGGGCGTAGCAGATGTTGTTTTTTAAGTGTCAGAGAAGTTCATTAGAAAGTAGGTCAAGAAGGTGTGTACAAAAATGTTAGTGACATAACAGTGACGTCACATTTCCTTGAAAAGTCTCATGTTAATTATTACATGACCTATGAACGTCATGAGATGTAGATTACCTTTAATCTCGTTAATAAACAGCAAACCACTTCGTAGCAATGTTCATGAATGTCAAGCTTGATCTAGTTCCCTAGGCCGTTGAGTCCTAGAACAAAATGCGACTTACTGTTGTCCATTGTGCATGCCATGTTCAAGAGAAACTTGGAATGGACTCGTCTAAAGTTGTGTTCCATCATAGAAAGTATTGGCTCTCATAATGTAGTGTTATCCGCAATGCACCATTGCAACACATACACATTCAGGAATAATATAGATTATTAGTCCTAGTAGTAGTATTAATAACTATTAGCTTATTTATTTTAAACTTAATATAAAAACTTTATTTCTTTCAAGTGATACAAACACAAAATGAAATAGAATCTCTGCAGCTAATGTTTAAATGCAAGCAAATATATATATATATATATATATATACACACACACACACACATATATATATATATATATATATATATACACACACACACACACACATATATATATATATATATATATATATATATATATATATATATATATATATATATATTTTTTTTTTTTTTTTTATTTTGTTGTAAAAATTGGCGATTTAGCAGAAATGTTTAAAAAAACTTTTGTTAGTATTATGACAGTAAAGTTTGTCTCTAGAGCCCAGTATAAAGTGTTTGCTAAAACAAACTGCGATTTAAATAAACAACAGCTTGCAAAACAATTCCTTATAGAATTGAAGGTCAATAAAAAAATATCAGAAAG
This sequence comes from Biomphalaria glabrata, assembly GCF_947242115.1. Classification (NCBI taxonomy): domain Eukaryota; kingdom Metazoa; phylum Mollusca; class Gastropoda; family Planorbidae; genus Biomphalaria; species Biomphalaria glabrata. Next base: position 17,298,506 of record NC_074722.1, on the reverse strand, counting down.
TTAGTAACACATGAAGCGCAATACTGGAGAAGTAGAAAAGTGGTTCGTGAGTTAGTGGCGTGCTAAACTAACTTTCTATCTATTTATACTTACAACTAACTCGAACAGGGGGGAAAGGGACAATTGAAATACAGTATTAGGTGCGAGCCGATTAGCTGGGTGTTTTTCGGAGTGGTCTTGTTTCCTCTAAATGCGCGAAAATGTTAAAGCTTATACTATTTCCAAACGGGTTTTTAATCTATTCAGTGTTATAAGCAGAGCCAATCAATAATAATTACAGAAAAAAATAAAATAATTAAACATTGCATATATTTTTTTAAACATCTCGCTCCCCCTCCAAAAAAAAAAAAACAAAAAAAACAGCAAAACCTATCGAGAAATGCTAGTACCTAATATACAAAATGTTGACAATTCTCTACTCTATAACTTAACACACTAGACATCTGACTTCTCACTCTCTAGATGACTGAATTCCCTTCATCAGAATCTAGTCAGTCGTATGACATTGCTCTACTCTTGTCAGAAGATACCCGCTCTCTTCCAGTGGTGCTGTTACAGACAGGATATTGTTCAACCATTTACCCCTCCCTCCACTACAACCATGTTAAATAAAACCTGCAACATTTGACAATGAAGGATGGAAAGTCAAGTTTCTCCCATGCCGGATCTTTGGAAAATCCTGCTTGAAAATAGACAACGAATTGGTCTACGTGTCACATCTAGGACAGTCCAGCAATTACTAATTTATTTACATGGAGTGTTCACCTCGTCAAGGGAGATAAGAGGGGAAATAATTGAGTCTAAACAAACAACTGTTTTACAGCTAGAGTTCACTCCTCCTACTTGTTCAAGGAATGGTGGTTTTAGTGTGTACAAAATCAATTGAAAAAATTTTAAATCACAATTTTTATTTTAAATAAGTCCCAAACCACGATTTTACTCTAGTGTATAAGGAAAGAATAGTAACACGTTAAGCTTATAGAACCAAGTGTGATTCTAAATTTATTCTATGCATTTCACTTACTTACCTTAACATTACATATATATATATATATATATATATATATATAAGAAGGACACGGTCAACATTCTCTGGTGATGCTCCACAAGGGCAGGCTTCGCTCGTCCCGAAATTTAACTTCCGGAACATAAATTGTCTCATTCAGTGAGCAAGCATTTTCGTGGAAACTAAACAAGTATAAACACTGGTCATTGTTGACTGACAGTTAAGAAACATTATGCACGAGTGTAAGAAGCAAAATACCGTACATTAAGTATAAGTGTATATTTGTGGGGATATTGTGATATAAAAAGATGACAATAATTTAAAAAAATCGTAATACAGTGCCATTCCCAAACTTTTTTTAATGCGGCCCTCGATACAAAAATGTTGCCCACCCCTGATTTAGACCATTCACATTTCTGATGCAACGGCTACTTTTTTATTTTATGAAAGCGAAAAATTATTTTTAAAATCAACTATGCAAGCAGATTTTTCATAAAAATACACCACTTTTACAACTATTCACTATTAATAGTAACAAACACGGAAGGCTATTTAGTAAGAGGGACTACATTTTACCATATTTTTGACACATTTATGAAAACGGTTTTAGACTTTTGTAAAAAAAAAAAATATATATTGACAAATGTGTTGTTCTGTCGTACTAACTAGTACATTAAAAGAATTTTTAACTTTTTTTTTGAAGAGAATAAAATTTATTCAATATATATATATAAGTGGAATATAAATTAAAACAACAGTTAATAAGTAGTTTTTCATACTATATCTTGAACCAGTGTAGTGTATAATGGAATGCACAATTAGAGGATTTTTTTTTAATTTACTGTAAATTCTATTACACTTTGAATAAAAGAACAATTAGATCAATTACGACATTAGTTAGTCCAGGTTCACATCGAACTTCACCTTCACTTTCACCTATTTCTTGGTCAGTTGAACCGTTGGGGCACCACATAAGATCTGTCAACCTTCTTTCTCCATTCTTTCTGTAATTTGCCTTTGATAGAATTTCATTCTGATATTCTTTTTTAAAGTAATGAAACCTGCTTTTTTACATGCCTGGGTGGACCACTTCGGGGGCCGATTTAGAGTTTGTGTCTCCACATAGACTGTTTTTGTAACCTTGTTTCATTTTGTTTTACTATTAATAATGAATAGTTGTGAAAACTGTGTATTTTATGAAAAACAAAACCTGGTTGCATCTTTAATTTTAAAAATTTAACATTTCGCTTTCAGAAAACAAAAATGTGAAGGCATTGCTAAGCACGTTGATTTCTTCTCAGGTTTAATATAGTTTATTATGGCCTGAACACCCCCTTATTTCTTTTGAAACGTGCCTCGTTTTGATGATCAATCAAGCTTACTATTAAGTCCGTGAATTAGATCTAGTGTCTGTTACAATTAAATTTTACATCCCACATACTCTTTCTCTCTCTCTCGCTCTCTCTCTCTCTCTCTCTCTCGCTCTCTCTCTCTCTCTCTCTCTCTCTCTCTCTCTCGCTCTCTGGAACTCCCATTTTGTTGTTTTTAACCTGCGCCTCGTAATTTAAATTTCTCCGACAGACTTTTGACTTCATTTGAAAAGACCGTCTTCATAATGCGCCCCAGACGTATACACGCACTCATATTTAGGTCCAGTTAATCGTAACATCACTGTTACCTATCTACTCTCCTACCTAGGCAAACAACAAAATGTTAGCCCTTCGTACACTCTATGACTTTTCTTTGGCTTCTCAATTCATCTGTATTATAGTTCAATTTCCCCCCCCCCCCGCCCTTTTTGTTTTTTAAATAACCTTACTTTCTTTAACAACCTTTAATCTCATAGCTAGCAAAGTACGTTATTAGACACATCTCCTATGGGTCGCTAAATTCAAACTCAAGTCATGTGACTACAACTGTGTAAGATAGGGAAGAAGTTTTACCAGTTCCTCGCTGTTTATATTTATAGTTTCATTTTCTGAAAAAAAATCGTTTTTGAAAAGTTGTGGGCCGCTCAATTTCCAGAAACATCTCCTACAAGTCGCTAAATTTCCAGACACATCTCCTGTGGGCCACTAACTTCCCAGACACATCTCTTTAGGGCCGCTAAATTTCCAGACGCATCTCCTGTGGGCCGCTAACTTCCCAGACACATCTCCTTTGGGCCGCTAACTTCCCAGACACATCTCCTGTGGGCCGCTAACTTCCCAGACACATCTCCTGTGGGCCGCTAACTTCCCAGACACATCTCCTGTGGGCCGCTAACTTCCCAGACACATCTCCTGTGGGCCGCTAACTTCCCAGACACATCTCCTGTGGGCCGCTAACTTCCCAGACACATCTCCTGTGGGCCGCTAACTTCCCAGACACATCTCCTGTGGGCCGCTAACTTCCCAGACACATCTCTTGTGGGTCGGTAAAGTTACATCCTACGAACCACATCGACGCAAAACAAAATGATCAAGTCCAATGGGATTTTGTTGCTTATTTTCTGGCATATTACGTCACCAGGAACTAAATAACGGAGCGTCAAAGGCTGGAAATGTTCCGTGGCATACTTGTGTATGTCTCAAAATTCTTTTATTTTTGCACCTCTGACATTCTTGCTCTCAGTAAATGTAAGCCAACTACTTTTTTGGTTGAGCATCTTCTCAATCTATAGCATTACGATATAGTGGAGAGTCTGTCATAAGAAGATAGATGTATTGTACATGATACCAAGGACAACTAATTCATATCTCATACTACTAATTATTTTTTGCAGAAAATTATTTTGTGCTGTGCTACACAACAATGTGATGGTGGTTATTTCATTTGCTTCGAAGAGTTTAAATTGAAACTGGAACTTTGTACTTCATTGTTTTTATTTCATTTCTATAAGAATTTCTATAAGAATTGAAATGCAAAGACAACTCGACAAAAACTTGACAAGGTCGCCTTGTTCTCTTATAGCCATGACCTAGTAATGAATCAAATAAAGAAACTGTTCAACTAATGACATCCTGGATATTTCTGCCTGCTTATCTATACACATCCCCCACCTTCTGTTCTTTCACCCCTCTCCAAAAAACAGGTAAAACAAATCCGTGTCTTCTGTCAACAGTAATTATAAGTCATCTCCCTTGACCTGACACAAAACGCTATAAATAAAACCAAACTTTGAATCGAGAACATTAGCAGAGCGAGCCAAAACATTTTCCAGTGAGTTCCGCATCGACTTGTCAGATATGGCTGCTGCTTTAAAGATATTTTCTGCTCTTGTTGTGGTCGGCATCTTCTTGTCTGCTGTCGAGGCAGGATGGGGGGACTGTTACGAAACATGGAGCAGGTGTTCAAGGTAAACATTAGTTATCTTTTGATATGCATGCAATAGATTAGTGAACAACTACTGAAATTGTTAGTTATTGCATTCCGAAGATAATGGACACTTGCAATTTCATTTTCAAAGAATGTAAGGTGTAAGTGTGGGAAGCGTGGTCGAGAGACTAAGTGCACTTGAACTTGGCTTGGCTACCTAGAAGGAAATCGAGGTTCGACTAAAGGCAGCACGGAAAACCAACTCCTAGATACGCCCTTCCCCCACTGGTCCACAAATGAAATTGGACCAAAGCGTTCTGAGCATTCTATAAGCATGAAAGTAGCGCTATATAAAAGCAATAATAATAAAAACAAGAGTGTGACTTACTGCCATACCTGTAATTAGTTTCAAATAGACACCTTCCGAAAGAAATGTCTGAAACACGTAACTGCAACTAGTGCTCTAAACTAGAAAGGAGGTTTTCAAGTATTTCAGCAAGTACTTTCTTTCAAACTACTCACCAGTATTTATAGTGACGCTCCCTAGACCAGCAACGTTTCCGTTCGTGCCCATCTGAGAGAGCTAGGAGGTCTGATTCAGCTCTGAAGGCTCCCTCAGACATTCCGGGACAGAGCTAGGTAGCCAAGCGTTCTTTTGCATTTGGAGCTGCACAAATTCATTCATCTGCCGCATTATTTATCTTAGTAAAAAACAATTTCAGTTCAAATTGGCACTAGCTACTATAAAAAAGAGAGAGATAAACTCAAGATGCATATGCTACAAGTAGGTCTGTAATATACTCCATCATCGCAAGATCCTTTTGTTAAGCAAGACCTATGTATGCAACTATATCCCTGTACTCAACTCATAACTCTACTGTCTCTTCCTGGACTCGTACGTTTCACTGGAGGGCTGCACCAGGACCGACTTCATGGCTGACTCACAGTCCCGGTCTCAACGCTCTCCGGTCTTGAACTGCTGCTTTCCTACACACTGTGTGTGGTCTGCGCAGGCTTATGATCAGATGACCATAACACGGGCGCTATTCACTTGCAAAGTTCATGCTAGTACTGTCCCTTGCCTTTCAATATAGCACGCTAAACTGTATTACTGGCCTGTGTCACATATGTCACATATGTCAGCTGATCACACACAGTTAACCCTTTTGCATCGCGAATAGGGTTATAACAATATATTCACATATATTTCTTAAATCTTAGATTCTTCTCGATTTAATCATGTCCGAAAGGTCTAATTTATAAGTATGTATATTAAATTCTACCAAGTACATTTTTTTTTAGCATATAGAAAAACGTTACGTCTAGGTGTCTTCCCAAAGTGCTACCCAGGGCCTCATGGGCGTAGCCAGGATTTTTTTTTGGGGGGGGGGGGGGGGGGTTAGGGGGGATTTTTTCTCCCCCCCCCCGCCCCCCCTCTCGCGAAAATTTTTTTTTGTATATATGTATGTGTGTGTGTGTTCATATCTTTATTACATTCTGACCCTTCATTCTTTTGGAACAAGTTTATTGTGCCCTAGAAAAGGTTCTTCCTGTAGTTAGTGAAAAAATTGTTGACTTCCCGCCATTGTCAGCAAGGGGCTCTGGGGGAGCTCTAGGAGCTCACCCTAGCGCGGGGCGGAGCCCCGCCGGCAGCACTATTTCTGGCATAGAATGCCAAGAAAATGCATATTCTGAGGTATCTACAGTGCATTTTCCTGCTATTAAAAAGTCTTATTTCAAAAATGTATGTGCTATTTTACTGACTCCCTGCCGCGCCGTTCGGAGCGTTTGCCGTCAAGCTGTTTCCACATAAATCTGTCACTGGTAAATTCTGAAGCCTCTTCCCACCTGCTCCGAGGACCTCCATGAATATGTGGCGCAAAGTTGTACTAGGATGTCATCGCAACTCTCATTATGCGTAATTTATTTTGTCGGGGAACGTCCCGCAAATCTCATGCGACGCTCTGTCACAATTTTACTAAGGGGTCGACTCAAAGTTCGGCATAGGATTTCCTTGATTTAGAGCCGATCTCAATAACTAACTCCTAAAATCTCTCTTAGCCATCTTTGTTGAGCCACATTTAGTGTTTTTCAATTTCGGCAGATGACTATTCACTGCACATTATTAATGGAGCCCGCCACTGGTAGAAATTGTAACCTCTCTTGGATACGCTCTTGGAATTGGGTGACTGTAGTTTGCTTTAGATTTTATATCGAAAAGTGAAGTTTTATCGTCAAAATCATCTGTTAGAGGTTTTAAACTAAAAATCTAAGGACTTTGTTGTTGTTTTTTAAATTCAAAACCCCATTTAGCTACGATCATAGAATTTGGTAACTGTAGTTTGCTTTAGAGTAATATTGAAGATAGAGGTTTTCCACCTCAAAACGCTCTGTAGGGGGATTTTAAACTCAAAACCATCTGGAGGAAAGGAGTTAAAACTCAAAACCCCCAATTCGCTTGGTTACGTTCAAATAATTTCAGTGTGTAATTTGCTTTTTTTTTATATTGAAGAGGTATTTTTTAGCATCAAACCCTTGTGAAGGGGGATATAAACTCAAAACCCCTTTTGGCAACGCTCATAGCATTTTAGTGCGTAATTTGCTTTTTTTTTTTTTTTACATTGAAGATGTATTTTTTAACTTCAAACCCCGCTGGCGGGGGGTTTAAACTTAAAACCCATATGGCTACGCTCTTAGATTTTAGAGTGTGTAATTTGCTTTTTTTTTTTATTGAAGATTTATTTTGCTTCTAATCCACCAAAACAAGAACTGGCTTTAGATGTCAGAGAAACAATAACTGTAGACACTATCATAGCTGGAGATCTAAATGCCCATTCACCTACCTGGGGCTATGATGACACTGATCAGTCTGGTAAAAAAGTTCATGACCTGTGCAATTCTACTAACCTTTTTCTTTTGCAAAATAAACACTCTCCTCCTACTCTTCTGCATGCTAGCAATGGTTCACTATCACGACCAGATCTTTCTTTAGTCTCTGCTAACTTGGAATCTGTCATAACTTATCAAGTACTAGGCGATATTGGTAGTGACCACCTTCCAATATTACTGACTGCCACTCTTTCTAAAATGAACACCAAGACCACCAAACAGCCACGAAAGTGGTGCTATAGTAAGGCTAATTGGAAAGGATACGAGACAGCTGTCGACAATGCCCTTGAAAAAATCAATGTAGAGTCTAGCTCTGTCGACCTTGTGTACCGTCAAATAACAACAGCTATCCTGGGCATGGCTAAAAAGTTTATTCCTCGAACTTACCCTTGTAAAAAATTCAAAAACTTTTGGACGGCTGAAATCAACAAACTTGTTATGGCTCGGAGAAGGGCATACAAAAAGGTCCAAAAGAACCCAAACAATCCAACACTCAGGCAGAAATACAACAGACTCAGCCTACTAGTCAAAACGTCTGTTAACAGGGAAAAACGAGAACGTTGGACCAACACCTGTGCAAGGTTAAACCTAAGGGACAGCTCTAAGGCTTGGAGTCTTCTGAGAAATCTCGAAAATGCTGGGCGTACGAAAACAGCAACCCCATTATCTTCACCGAGTGGGGTAACCATTTCATCGAAAAAGAAAATTGCCCCCTGGTTGAACAAATATTTTGCTAAGATCAACAAGGCTGCCAAGAAGTCCCCAATGTCCAAAGCCATTGATAAAGCTCCCAAAGCTGATGAAAAAAAAGACCGAAAGGAACCACAGACCGAAAGTGCTGAGGGAACGATGAACATCCCCATTCTCTATAGGCGAGCTTACTGCTGCCATAAGGAAATGCCAGCTTAAAAAGGCTCCCGGGCCGGATGGTATTACCCCCGAAATGCTTTAACATGTAGGGGGGAAAGGAAGGGCCATGCTCTTGGCATTCGTAAATAGAACCTGGGCAGATGGTCATCTGCCCAGGGCCTGGAAACGTGCCACCATTATTCCTATACCAAAAAAGGGAAGAGATGCTTTCACTGCTGAGGGCTACAGGCCCATCTCACTCACATCTTGTGTGGGAAAGATGGATGAAAAAATGGTAAATGAGCGTCTGGTTTGGTACCTTGAGAGTGCCCGTCTTATAGCTCCAGAACAGGCTGGTTTCAGGGCTGGAATGTCCGCTATAGACCAAGTCAACATCTTTGTGCAGAGCGTAGCAGATGGATTCCAAAGGACCGAAAGCACATACGCAGTCTTCATTGACTTAAAACAGGCATATGATAAAGTATGGCGGCCTGGTTTGCTTCATAAGATAAGAGCCGTGGGGGTGCGGGGACGGATATATTACTGGATTAGAGACTTCCTACAAGAGCGTACAATAAGAACAAGGATGTACGGAGAAGTCTCAGGGGAAATGACCCTCGAGCACGGCCTCCCCAGGGCTCCGTCCTGTCATGCGCCCTTTTCACGGCCTTCATAAATGACCTACCGGCTCAGCTAAAATGCCAAAAGCTGCTATATGCTGATGATATTGTCCTTTGGAAATCCGGAAGGAGCGCAACCTCTATACAAAAAGTGCTACAAGAAGACCTCCATACGCTCTGCTCATACACACAAAAATGGAGGCTAGAAATAAACACCTCCAAGACGGTCTATTCTCTGTTCACGCTCGGGACTGGCATTCTCGGGCAACCTTTCCAGCTCTCCCTCAACGGAGTGGCTCTCAGCATGGAAAAGCTACCCAAGTACCTTGGTGTAACTTTAGATCGCAAACTAAAAATGTGTGAGCACATCCAGGATGTTGTAAGAAAGGCCTCAGGGAAACTTTGCATTGTGCGGAAGCTGGCATCCACGAAGTGGGGAGCCCGAGCAGACATGCTCCGATCCCTGTATTTAGGAGCAGTCCGATCACAGATAGACTACAGCCTACCTGTGCAAATTTATGGCTCTAGGACTGCTCTTGAACAACTTGATAAAATACAGTCCCAAGCACTAAGATTTGTCTGTGGAACCTTTAGGACAAGTCCAGTGAATGCGGCTGAAATAATGGCTAATATAGCTCCACTAACCCTTAGGAGGGAAAGGTCAGTACTGACCTGCTATGAGCGGTATAAAAGGCTGGATGAATACCTCCCAGCTAGAAAACTAGTGGATGGTTGGAGATGCAGAAGACGTATCCAGATGCAGTCTTTTATGCATCATGCCACTAGACTATCTGATGGAGCTGGCCTCTCCACCAACCGACAAAAAATTCAACGCTTTCATCCCCTTCCCCCTTGGTGTCGTCCAACAACCCCAGACATACGCTTGAAATTAGTAGACCCTAATGCCACTAAGCAAAGCCGTTCATCTAACGACCTTCAAATCCTAGCTCTGGAGACCATTAATACCTTCAAGCCTAGTGCTATTTTTGCATACACTAATGGATCGGCATCAATAGATTCTGGAAGAGCAGGCTATGGAGCCTACATCGACTTTCTTGGCTCTCACACAGTCAAAATCTTTGTACCATGTGGTAGTGTTTGCAGTTTTGATGCGGAGACCATGGCAGTCTGTGAAGCCTTAAAAGTCATTGACTCTCAACTCGGCGAGGGACATTTGAGGGCAACACAGATTGTTGTGGTCACTGACTCAAAATCTGTACTACATGCTTTGCAAAGCCCCGGTCCATGGCCCCCCAATATCAACACTGTCATCATGGCTTCACATAACATCAAACAACGCTATGGCACCCCTGTAATAATGCAGTGGGTACCGAGTCACATAGGTGTGACTGGCAACACAATCGCAGACTCTTTGGCCCACCAGGGAGGGCAAATTCCACCCACTGATCAGGCTGTAAGCTTTCATCAAGCCCTGGCTATAATACAAAAACAGAAATGGAAAAGTGGTTTGAGTGCTGGGACAAGTCCCAAAAAGCCCGTGGAGTCTGGGAGCGCATGAGGCGCCCTGACCGCACTTCCCCGTGGTGGAGGCTGTCCAGGCCTGAGCAAGCTATTATAGCACAGTGCAGGACAGGCCACTGTCCTGTTGGCTCATATTTCTCGCGGCTATGGCCAAATTTCGATTCACGGTGCCCTCGCTGCGGGGAAGAAGAGGAAACCGTGCCTCATATTCTGTTTGACTGCCCCAGACTTGCTGATCTCCGTCTCGACAGGTCTGGGAAACCCAAAATTCTCGACCTGTATGGCGACATTCATGCACTACGCAAGACAGCAGGGTTTCTGTCCAGGGCTTTTGCAAGAGAGGATTTGAGCCTCTCAAGCCCTCACTCTAATGGAGTTTGATGATGATGATGAACTCCACTGGAGGGGAGTTTAAACTTAAAACTGAGTCAAAACCCATTTAGCTACGCTCATAACATTTTGAGTGCATAATTTGCTTTTTTTTCATATTGAAGAGGGAGTCTATCGTAAATTTTAAAGGGGGTTTTAAAATCAAAATCTTCCTTAACTGTGCACTTGGAATTTGGGAATTATCGTTTGCATTTTTTGTGTTTTGTTTTATAGAAGAGGGGGATTTAATTACAAAAACCCCTGGTAGGGGGGTTCCAAACTCAAAACCCCTGGTAGGGGGTCTTAAACTCAAAACCCCCTGTTAGGGGTTTTAAACTCCAAACCCCCTGGTAGGGGTTTTAAACTCTAAACCCCATGGTATGGGTTTTAAACTCAAAACCCTTTAGCTGTGCTGGGGCAAGTGATGGTTTAGTATTAAAATCTCACCTAAAATAAAAAAAATAAAAGCAAAAAAAAATGTCACTAAAGTCCGTCTCCCCCCCCCCCGTGGTAGGGGGTTTCAAACTCAAGACCCCCTGTTAGGGGGTTTCAAACTCAAAAACCCCATGGTAGGGGTTTTAAACTCAAAACCCCTTTGGCTGTGCTGGGGCAAGTGATGGTTTAGTATTAAAATCTCACCTAAAATAAAGAAAATCAAAGCAAAAAATCAATTAAAGTCCGTCCCCCCCCCCCTCTGGGGGGGATTTCATTTCGGGGGGGGGGGGTTGAACCCCACCCCCCCCCCCTGGCTACACCCATGCAGGTCCTTCACTTACTTAAATCCGGGCCTGTGCAGACGCCTATGGTAAACATTGTGCAGACGCTTATGGTAAACATTGTGCAGACGCCTATGGTGAACATTGTGCAGACGCCTATGGTGAACATTGTGCAGACGCCTATGGTAAACATTGTGCAGACGCCTATGGTAAACATTGTGCAGACGCCTATGGTAAACATTGTGCAGACGCCTATGGTAAACATTGTGCAGACGCCTATGGTAAACATTGTGCAGACGCCTATGGTAAACATTGTGCAGACGCCTATGGTGAACATTGTGCAGACGCCTATGGTAAACATTGTATCTGTGTCTGCTGAGTCGATGAATGATTGCCATGTTTGAAACACTCGCTAATAGGTTCAGAGAAACTGATGATAGTGTGTCCTGTCGTCTAGGGTTCAAACCCGAGTCATGTACTAATGTGATATTTTCTAATTGAAAATGTGGATTATTAATTACAGAAAAATACAAAAAAGTGTTGTATTCCTTGAACAATACATTGAACGCCATCGCGCTCCCTTTATGTTTTGGGGGAGCATTACAGTATGAGCAACACAAGTCTAGCTAGTGAAACTAGTAAATCAAGTCTGGTTGATATACAGCATGTAGTGCACAAGTCTTAACTATGTCTGTTATCCAGTTTAATTTTGATTCTTATTACAAAGCTTATATCTATTTGTCTGTCTGTCTGTCTGGTAAAAAATATGTACATTTTATGTCTCCCACATCTATTCTCGGATCAAGTTGAAACTTTGCACAATTATTCATTGGCGTAGACAAGACTAAAAAAAGGAACTAATTAGTCAATTAATTACTGTTAATTGATTTTCTTTTGTTTCAAATCAACAAGGGAAAATAATCCTTCATACATTCACAATATGGTTATATTTGTTAGGTTTAGTCCCCTTAAATAAGTGTTACCGCTATTTCTCTGATCAAGTTGATTCTTTAAACAACTATTTATTGTACCTAACAAAGCATGAATCTATACAGAAAATACCCTTGTAGCCAATTAATTATTGGTAATTAGTTTTTTGTTTGATATCGAATAAAGGAAATAACTTTTAGTTTTAAGGGTGGAGTTCTTACTGGACTTGATCTCAGAGGATTCCAGTCCCCTTGTTTTCATTGTGACACCTCGGTGGACACTTCGGGTGGTGGAACCTGGACAGGCTAACAACTGGGAGCGAGCACAGCTCCAGTCGGGTTACCGTTTTTGATCTTTTTTTTTGAAATCACCTTTGGGGTGAGGATAGATAAAAGCCTGACAAACCAGTCCAACAATTCCGCCACGTCGTGCCACAAGGGGCCTTCATCAGTATCCGTCGGCTGGATTGGCGGTCCTCACACGGCTTTGTGAGGGTTACAGAATAGGAATAGGAAAAAGTTTCTCGTGGTTAGCGAGGCCGAATAGCAAGCCGCCTTGGAGCGGAGGCTGCGCACCTTGTATGTGGCTCAAGCACATTGTAGTAAGGATTGTTGGCATTGTGGAACTATCCTGCAGGACTTGGGGGTGAAGAGCTCCCGGCTCACGCCTGACTGTGAGATACAATCTTTTCTCTCAGTCTTTAGGATATTGAAGTGCTCCGATTTCCTATCTAGACTTCATAAAAGGAAGCCATATTGTCATTAGAGATTGATTGTTGAACAGTTCCGGTTCAGAGCCACTTCGCTCTTTTAAACTGTCCTACTCATGTTTTGTTTGTTTGACTTTTTCTAGTCTATATTTACTGTGCAATTAAAGAGTCGGCAAAAGAAATATTTCTTCAGCTTCATAATGAAGACGTTTTTCTCTTCTAGGTGGAGCAGTCCATTCACTGGGGTTCTGTGGAAGTCTTGCAACGACAGATGCAAAGAACTTAAGAAAAGAGGAGGCAATTGTGTGCAGACACCATCCAAATGTCCTGTCACAAGCAAGGCCTATCAATGCCAGTGCTACTGACCTAAGAAATAAATGCTTTATATTAAGTTTAAAAAAACAACAACAACCCAACATCCATATATCCAGTTATAAAATGAAAATAATCTATACAGATAGATATATCATACATTATCAGATACATCCATAGATAGTAATATACTATGTGTGGTTGATTTGTATAGAAATCAAATAAAAATGTAATCTTCGATGTTTCCTTTTGTTCATTTTATTTAGATGATTGCGCCGTGATTTGGAGTATAGATTTCTTTATTTTGTACAGACTATAATGAATAACAAACTGATGCTTTATAAAAAATAATAGTACTTGACCAAACTCGCTTTTTTAGACAAATGTTCAACATAAGAACATATTTCCTCAACGAAACTTAATTAAATTATTAGACAAAGAAATGCACTAATTAACAAAAAGATATCGTGTAATATTTTATCTAGGAAGGAATACATTTATAAAACATTCTCTTCCAACACACAGTGGACAGCCATACATTCTATCACTGAACTGGTACACAGAGAATAGTTTGAGGTACTTTGGCGCTTTTAGTGACCTAACACTCTTGACATAAAAAAATGATAAAGTTTTAATTTATCTTAATAATCACATGTCCTATTAACTTGTTTATTTTTTAATTTTTTATGCTACATTCATTTTTGTTAATGAACGACACATCAATTTTGGAATAATGTTAGCAAATAACCAAGAAGCTTTCATTGACAAATCATGTCCTAAAGCGAGGTAGAAATCATATTTTGAATTTTATAAACCCCATTTCATGTTAAAGTTAAAAAAATTAACTGCGCATTGCAGCTAATATTTACCCAACTGTGGGACCATGGGTCATATAATCCCCAGCGCTGAATAAATCAATTTTTTTTTAAAGTGGTCAATCTCAGACAATAACCATCTATTCCAGCACACATTCAAATAGAAGGCAATGAAAAGGCAAACATACTGGCCAAAGATAGGAGAATGAACAAACAAACGGACACACCACAATGAGACTACATATGTTCCTGAAGCTAAAAGTCGGATATAGTGAAACTTGCCCTTGTGGAGCATCAGATAATGCTGACCAAGTCCTTCGAAGCTGTATCGAAAGGCCCAAACAAGACTCTGAACTCCGAAAACCTCATATATATATATATATATATAATAAAAACTACATAGGAACTGTCTGATGATCTGGAAACAATTGCTAGATTCATTTCAGATATAACATTAGTCGCTATTAGTGATCTGACCCCGCCGACATACCAAAAGCAGATTGAAGAAGAAGATAAAATATTAAAAATACTTAAAACAAGGTTACAAAGACAGTTTGTGTGGAAACAAACTCAAAATCGGCACCCAAAGTAGTCTACCTAGAGTATTCACCAGGATTCGAATACGGGACTTCTGGTTCCAAGTGCTTTACCAAACAGCCACAGCATCTCCATATATTCATTTAGCATACACGTATATTTAAAAAAAAATTATTAACCTTTTCAATACATGTAAGATTAATAACATGTTACTTGTAATAAAGAGAAACTAAAAAAGATTTATTCTTCTTACAAAATTAGATAAATTGGCAACACGAAAAAAAATATTCTTGACCTATTTAAGTTAGGTAGTGAGCTAGCTAGAAATGACTTGAAAGATTTGGAGTAGGTCTACTTGGACCAGACATTTCACTCGCAAAATAAAAATTAATATCTCTATTATCATTTGTCATACAAGCTAGACATAGATCTATCTAGACGTAGTTTTAGATCTAAACCTAAAAATAGATCTATATCTAGTTTAGAATCTAACTGTAGATCTAATTCTAGAACTAGAACTAGATATAGAATCTTGATATAGAATCTACTTCATCTAGACACTTAATCACACAAGAAGTTGCAAAGGGAAAAGATCGTCTCTCGAGACGTAAAATGCCACTGACATCTAGACTAGAACTCGAATGAATTTACACGTTTAATCTTAAAATTGCTAGACCTATGCCAATGTTATGATCATGAATAGTAGGCCTTTTGTTACCGGGTAATGCCAATACTAATGGTGTACTATGCTGTTCGTATTCGAGTCATTTCTTAATGTGATACTATTGTTTACACAATAAATACCCCTAAACTGTCAGAAGATAAGTTATTTCCTTAATAATTAAAATTTTGTTCAAATAATTAATAAATTTATTATAAATATAAATATATCTAGATCTGGTCTCTATTTAGTCTTATTTAGACTGTCAAGTGTAGGCCCCTATAATGTGGATATGTCAAAACTGCGTGCTATAAAAGTAGTTCGTTATTTTTAAAACTTATAACTAAAACAAGGTTTGTATCAAAATTCTTTTTTAAGACAACATTTCTATCAGTATTCCATTCAATGAGTTAGTTAAAAATGAAAAATATATTTTATAATGATCCATTGACACTTTTACCATTGTGACCTTAGATGCAAATTTTTTTGTACCAATGTGCGAATCTGTGAATGAAGCTTGAGTTCTTAATGAAGAAGTCCATGATCTTTTTTTAAAAAGTTACTTAACCTGGTTTTTCATTGAAAAGTGGTGTAATTTTTTTGGAAAAATCTGCTTGCATATATAATTTTTTAAAATTTGATGGTTCACTTTTGGAGAAGAAAAAAGTGGCCGTTGCATCAGAACTTTGAATGATCTAAAATATCAAGATGTCCGATTTTCATTTTCTCTTCTAGTTTCTGAGATATAAACGGGACGGACGGACGGACAGACGTACAGATGGGCAGACAGGCCACACAAAACTAATAGCGTCTTTTCCTCTTCTGGGGGCCGCTACTAAACCTTCTTTATTAATGAAATTTCGATTAAAAAACAATGGTACATTTTTACCCTGCCCCCTTGTCTACCCCCTTCCCCTCGAGAAAGAATTCTGGTTGAAGCGAATGTATAGATCTACTACACTTTATAATATTCCTTTGGTAGGCCTTTAGCTCTAGACATCAACGACGAATAAATGTTCCTGATTTTTAAAATTCTTTAAGGAATGTAGAAATACGTGAAGGCCGTTAAATATTTTCTCGTTCTCTAGCCAAATTTAAATTTATTTTTGTTTTTTTTTACTTTGACAAAACTATAATGGTCTGATTAGAGTTTTCCTTGTGTGGCCAACCAGCTAGTCATTCTTTTCTCGTCTATCCCCAGCTATTAATAGAGATAAGAACTAGTCTAATAGTTTACATTCAAATGTTGACCACAGACTACACTCATAGCGGCCTACCCTTTAAACTTCACTAACTCCTATACTTTACACCTCACATAGGCCTATACTCAAAAACTCACATAGGCCTACACTCAAAACCTCACATAGGCCTATACTCAAAACCTCACATAGGCATACACTCGAAACCTCACATAGGCCTATACTCAAAACCTCAAATAGGCCTACACTAAAAACCTCACATAGGGCCACTCTTTAAACCTCACATAGGCCTACACTCAAAACCTCACATAGGCCCACTCTTTAAACCTCACATAGGCCTACACTCAAAACCTCACATAGGCCTACACTCAATACCTCACATAGGCCTACACTCAAAACCTCACATAGGCCCACTCTTTAAACCTCACATAGGCCTACACTCAAAACCTCACATAGGCCTACACTCGAAACCTCACATAGGCCTACACTCTTTAAACCTCACATAGGCCTACACTCGAAACCTCACATAGGCCCACTCTTTAAACCTCACATAGGCCTACACTCAAAACCTCACATAGGCCTACACTCGAAACCTCACATAGGCCTACACTCAAAACCTCACATAGACCTACACTCAAAACCTCACATAGGCCTACACTCAAAACCTCACATAGGCCTACACTCAAAACCTCACATAGGCCTACACTCAAAACCTCACATAGACCTACACTCAAAACCTCACATAGACCTACACTCAAAACCTCACATAGGCCTACACTCAAAACCTCACATAGGCCTACACTCGAAACCTCACATAGGCCTACACTCAAAATCTCACATAGGCCTACACTCGAAACCTCACATAGGCCCACTCTTTAAACCTCACATAGGCCTACACTTTACTCCTCACATAGGCCTACTCTTTAAACCTCACATAGGCCTACACTTTAAACCTCACATAGGCCTACACTTTAAACCTCACATAGGCCTACACTCAAAACCTCACATAGGCCTACACTTTAAACCTCACATAGGCCTACACTTTACACCTCACATAGGCCTACACTCAAAACCTCACATAGGCCCACTCTTTAAACCTCACATAGGCCTACCCTCTAAACAGCTGATGAACTCACTTTGATAGAATTAAATGAGCTGTCTGCTCTGTACACTTATTAATAAACTCCAAAAGCTCTACAGAGGTGATGTCACATACAGGACGTAGCAAAGACATCCAATCTCTCACTCCCTACTCAATCAATTGACCTTTGACATTTAATTGCCTAGAATGGAAAGTCACCTACTCTACCTTAGCCCCCCCCCCCCCCCCAACCCGTTAGTGAATTTGAACCGGACCTGTTGGAAAGTCCGGAGAAAAACAAAATAGAACGAGTTCTTTTCTATGGCACAAAAGTGACAGTCCAGCTCTTGTTGCTTCATAGCATCAATGTTTGGGCAATCTCTTCCATGGAGCCTAATGTTGATCTAAATATTTGAACGGCAAAACTTTTAAAATAAGTCTAATCAATGGAAATAGCTTTTGACTTCATAAAAGACTGTGTTGCTTTTCAAAATTAAACTTGATAATATAAACTCTTCATTTCTCTAGGAATAGCATGTTCAAATCAATACATTTTGGATATAAATCTGTGTCACTCAATGCACGGAATAAATTACATTTTTGTAAATGAAGTAAATGATTAAATATTGTAAACATTTTCTAAAAAAGTGTTTTAGACAGTTAATGTATAAAAATGTTTGGAGAATGAATATACATGTTGTAAATAGTTTTAGACCAAAAAAGTTATAAGACAACGAACGAAGTATAAATGTTGTAGACCGTGTACTGTGTATCTTATAAACATAGTATTCCATGTGTATTGTGTATCTTTTAAACATAGTATTCAATGTGTATTTTGTATCTTATAAATATAGTATTCCATGTGTATTGTGTATCTTATAAACATAGTATTCCATGTATCTTATGTATCTTATAAACATAGTATTCAATGTGTATTATGTATCTTATAAATATCTTATAAATATAGTATTCCATGTGTATTGTGTATCTTATAAACATAGTATTCAATGTGTATTATGTATCTTATAAATATCTTATAAATATAGTATTCAATGTGTCTAATAAGTTATCCAAAATCTTGCAGCAATAAAGTTGTTCATTATTTGTCTTCATTACACTGTGTGATATTCTGATATTCTTTTTAGTGTACCCGCCCCTCCATCTTACTCAGTCTTTAGTTCTCATGATCATAATTTCCAAGCTCAGTTCTGTAAACTAAGCCTTACAATTTGTAGCATCTTAAAGTTTATTTTAGATCTCAATCTTGATACTGTAATTCTAGTTTGATGATGTTTTTTTATAAAGTCTCGTTTTACTATAGAGGATGAAACGAATCTTAATGCAAGACCTGCCTAGCTGGTTTCACTGAAGATGTTTACTTCTTCTTCTTCTTGAAACTGCCAGGTAGAGTTGAGCCTTCGGCTCTTGGAACTCTAGCCAGCAAAAGTGAACAAGAGCTCCCTTTTAACCGGCCTAAACAGTGGCAAGAGGCCGCGTACACTAAGACCCCCGCCATTTTTCTTTTCTATACCAGGCTAACCGTGTGGCCCCTTGAGGAACAGCGCCTGGATTGTGACAAGGTTGTGGGAGCTTTTTTACAACTACGCGCAGTGCAATGAGGATGATCTTGCACCCCCTTAGGCACCCCCATGGGAGTCTTGTTTTGCTACCCTTTAGCCTAATCGTTTCCTCCTACGATCGTTTCCACCCGGGCGCCACTATGAGGCAGGGTAGCATGTCTGGGTTACTTCTTATAAGAAACTCTTAATTTCGTCATTCTCACAAGCAATAGAAAAAATGTTTAAAAAAACAAAAAACAAAAAACAAAGCTTATCTGAGTTAAAAAATCGCTAATTACTGCCATTAATCTAAAAAGGCAGTTAGCTCTCTTTCTGCTATAAAAAAAGTTATGAATTAGTACTAATTGATTAATTAATTCGTTAATTTTTGGATTGATTCGTGTATTGTCATCGACTAAGAATAATTCTGCAAAATTTTAACTTGTTCCGAGAATGGGAAGTGAGAGAATAAAAGTGTCAAAACGTAAATAGGGGATTAAATCCATATATACGTTCACAAGATATTTTTATTAAATAGCATTTATACCCGTTATTTCGATATCAAACTTAATAATTAGTCACCAATAATTAATTAACTAATTGGATAATTTTTTTGATTGATTCATGTCTTGTCAGGTACAATGAATAATTGTGTTAAGTTTCAACTTAATCCAAGAAGTGGAAATGGGAGATAAAAAAAACATTTTTTAAACGTTTTACCAGACAGACAGACAGTGAGAAAGGTTGAGTTGATATAATCCTTGTAAAAAATATAGCAATTGTTTATTTAGTCCATTTTTCATTATCTTATTGTTCTTAAATTTCGTACTTAAACTCGAACTGCCTTAGAAGTATTCGATTGAAATGTTAGAGAGATCACTTCACTAGCAACATACCGTAAGCACAATATGTTTTTACTTACTGTCAATTACTATCTTTCTTCTATACAAATTATATTGAATTTTTCCTATCACAGAGTATTAATATGTGTGTGGTAGTTGTACTACGATACTATATGAAAATGTATTACAATTTTTTTAACATAAAGAAGGGATTGGTTTTTGAAATTTGCATATTCTTTGTTTTCTTTTTCAGATGGAGTAGTAAACTGACTGGTAAGCTAATGGAAATCATGCAATGACAGGTGCAGGCAACTGAAAAAGAAGGGAGGCAAATGTGTTCTGATGCGATCAAAATGTCCAATCGCAAAAAAAAAAAAAAAAGCCTATCAATGCCAGTGTTACTGATTAAAAGAATCAAATGCTTTGTATGAATTCAAAAATAAAAATCCAGTGATGATGTTATACACATTTATCCATTCTATACAAATTGTTGTTAAATAACCAGATGTCTTGTATGCATTTAAAAAACATTAGCCCAGAGATAATGTTAACTATATTTGTCCATTCTATACAAAAGTTTTGTTGGATATATTAACACCTAGAGAATTTGTAAATGCTACATTTGACCTAACTCATTTTTCGATGCATCAATTTATAAACATTTTTAACTGTTTATATTTTGTTTTTTAATAACTGTGTGTATAAATATACAATAATTCATTAGTCATGATAAAGATATTCAATAAAACTTAACTTGAACACGTGGCACATCAATGAAGTTCACAGATTATACTCGGAGTCATGGCAAGATAATTACAAAATAATTACTCCCTAATTAATTACACATTGAAAGCTCTGGTTTGGTTGTTATAATTTTTTTTAAAATCCTTTTAAAATGAAATTTGGCTTTGAGCACCGTCAGCTGGACTGTAATAGAAGAACCTGACTGGGCAAAGCTCACTGGAAAATTCAATGCACCTTGTGAATTATGCTGCATTGGTCTGACCACATACCAGTTACTGAAAATCTACAATTATCTAGCATGAACAGCATCAATGCCATATTCATATACCATAGTGTCTATTGGCGGGACTCGTAGTTCACTTGCCAGACAATCGCCTTCCCAAACGACTTTTGTAGGGGGAGCTGTGTACAGGAAATTGCTTCCAAGCGGTAAAAAGACACCCTTAAGAGCTTATTCAAGAGGGAGTGATATGGACATTCACGTCTGGGAAGCACCTGTTGGCGTGAAGCTGTGAGTGTCGGAGCCACGAGAGACGAAATAAGGAGAGTGCCGAACCAACAAAATACTGAGAAAAGAAGATGGCCAATGTGAAACTGACATAACCTACCCATGCCACGAAAGCGGCCTGGCTTTCAAAGCGAGATTGGACTTTACAGTCATCTTTGTGTTCATAGCAAATGAGAAATGTGCTCATCATCTTCGGCCACAAAGGGAAAGCTCTAACAAAACAAGCCATTCAGATTTGGCAGTACAATATTGAGCAATAAATATAGATTTTGAAAGTAGCGTTCATAGTTCGAGTTTGATATAAAGGGGAAGTAATCGGAAAAAAATGTTTTCAAAGAAAATTAGTATGCAAGTTATCGTTTCTTTGTTTACTATCTTTTCTTTAAACAGCGGGTTTATTTTAAGCGTATTATTGAAATAAGCTGCTTGTCAAGAGTTTAGCCTTACTATAAGTCTCTCCAAGACCGAAATCCTGGCACAAGACGTTGCAGAAATACCTATAATACAAATTGGGAACCACACCCTTTCAGTGGTGCAGGAATTTACCTACTTGGGTTCAACAATTGTCAGTAACCTAGACTTAGACATCGAGCTGACAAAAAGGATAGGAAAAGCTACCACAGCATTGGCAAAACTATCCAAGCGCGTCTGGGAAAATGGTAAATTGACCACAGCGACCAAAATCCTAGTCTACAACGCCTGTGTTGTGAGCACTCTCCTTTATGGCAGTGAAAGCTGGTCAACATACATGTACCAAGAGCACAGATTGAATAGTTTCCACTTGCGCTGCCTGAGACGCATAATGGGCATCTCTTGGAGGGACCATGTCTCGAATCAGGAAGTTTTGAGATTGGCCAATATGAACAGCATGTATGCTCTCCTGACACAAAGGAGATTCGGACATGTCACCCGCATGCCAGATGGTAGAATCCCGAAAGATATCTTATATGCTGAGCTTGTGGAAGGAGTCAGACCCAAGGGCCGCCCAAGACTAACATATAGAGATGTCTGCAAGCGAGACATGAGAGCCTCAGGCATCAGTGAAAGTATGTGGGAAAACATAGCCAAAGACCGGAGTGCATGGAGACAGACTGTGCGTGCTGGGACAACCCTTGCTGAGAATAAAAGAATTGAAGCGGCTTTAATCAAGAAGGAAAAAAAGAAAGCTGCCCTGTCTGCTAGCCCTAAATCAGAGGCATACAAATGTACGAATTGTGGCAAAGTCTGCCGTTCTAGAATTGGCTTGATTAGCCACACCAGATTCTGCCCCGTCTCAAGATTAAGCCAAAACCAGTGACTCACTTGGGCGCATCCATTGCCTTTCGAGACAAAAGGAGCCATATTATTGAAATCAAATCAATAAATGCTATGAAGAGGGGGCTGCTTTTGTTCTCTGCTCTTCTCCTATAATACATATTGGGAACCACACCCTTTCAGTGGTGCAGGAATTTACCTACTTGGGTTCAACAATTGTCAGTAACCTAGACTTTGACATCGAGCTGACAAAAAGGATAGGAAAAGCTACCACAGCATTGGCAAAACTCTCCAAGCGCGTCTGGGAAAATGGTAAATTGACCACAGCGACCAAAATCCTAGTCTACAACGCCTGTGTTGTGAGCATTCTCCTTTATGGCAGTGAAAGCTGGTCAACATACTTGTACCAAGAGCACAGATTGAATAGTTTCCACTTGCGCTGCCTAAGACGCACAATGGGAATATCTTGGAGGGACCATGTCTCCAATCAGGAAGTTTTGAGATTGGCCAATATGAACAGCATGTATTCTCTCCTGACACAAAGAAGATTACGCTGGCTCGGACATGTCACCCGCATGCCAGATGGTAGAATCCCGAAAGATATCTTATATGCTGAGCTTGTGGAAGGAGTCAGACCCAAGGGCCGCCCAAGACTAACATATAGAGATGTCTGCAAGCGAGACATGAGCAACAGGCATCAGCGAAAGTATGTGGGAAAACATAGCCAAAGACCGGAGTGCATGGAGACAGACTGTGCGTGCTGGGACAACCCTTGCTGAGAACAAAAGAACTGAAGCGGCCTTAATCAAGAGGGAAAAAAAGAAAGCTGCCCTGTCCGCTAGCCCTGAATCAGAGACATACACATGTATGAATTGTGGG
Organism: Biomphalaria glabrata; assembly: GCF_947242115.1. Classification (NCBI taxonomy): domain Eukaryota; kingdom Metazoa; phylum Mollusca; class Gastropoda; family Planorbidae; genus Biomphalaria; species Biomphalaria glabrata. The sequence goes on along the minus strand of NC_074722.1, from coordinate 17,275,248 downwards.
CGGATCTCTCTGAGAACGTAAAGTTGGATAGAAAATATAAAATAAAAAGTGTCTGTGACAAATATTGTTGACATTGAGTTTACATTTACAAAAAAGTTTTCATTAGCTGGAGAGAGAAGCAGAGATACTTTTCCTTGGAAATCCTGGCTAAAGGACCCATAGTTTTGATTCTATTATATGACTTGTGCATGATTCTAGATCTAGATCTAAATATATAAATATATATTTAAGCAAATGTTTTATATAAACAAATTGGATTTAGGTCGATTAGCTATTTTAATAGCTCTATTCATACTATTATACATGAACGCATTCGCTTTACTTATAACAGTATTATTTTGTTTAATTGTTTCTAAAACACTATATCATGACATTTGCAATGATGCGCAAATTAAGACCAGCGGGGTGCTAGTACTGAATAAAACTATAAAAATAAACCAAAAGTTGTAACCTAACGCATATATTAAATAGTACACATGCATTACACGGAACTGTTCCCAATGCGCGATAGGTTAAAAAAACATGAAGAACCGGGAACTTATAGGTACATCGTAATGCTGGGTTCCTCTGGATGTCTAGGTATATCGTCATGCTGGGATCCTCGGGATGTCTAGGTACATCGTTATGCTGGGTTCCTCGAGATGTCTAGGTACATCGTCATGCTGGGTTCCTTGGGATGTCTAGGTACATCGTCATGCTGGGTTCCTCGGGATGTCTAGGTACATCGTCATGCTGGGTTCCTCGGGATGTCTAGGTACATCGTCATGCTGGGTTCCTCGTGATGTCTAATTACCTCCACTGAAGTTTTTCATTGAAAGGTGGTGTAATTTTTTTGAAAAATCTGCATGCATATATAATTTAAAAAATTAGATGGTTCACTTTCGGAAAAAAAAGTAGCCGTTCCATCAGAACTTTGCATGATCTAAATAACATGATGTCCGATTTTCATTTTCTCTTCTAGTTTCATAAATCTAAACGGCACAGACGGACAGACAGACGGACGAACGGACAGACAGACAGACAGGCCAAACAAAACTAATAGCGTCTTTTCCCCTTTCTAGGGTCGCTAAAAAAACGAAATTAAAGATTGTAGCTACTAATTTTATTTTATTTATGTTATTAAGTCCAATCGATAGAATCTGTTTTTATTTTAACAAACATCATTCCGATATTTTTAAAATTCTTATACAAATGAATTATTACGTTGTTTTTGGTATTAGTGAAAAATAAAATGTATCTGTTCATTGTCAGTTTGTTTTCTGTGTCAGAAGCAGGAGCATTGGAAGGACATTAAAGGGCCACAATGAGATATCTCACAAGTCCCATATTTATGAATAAGATCGCACATTTCTCTGCAGTTCTTCCTCACTCCCAAAGCAGGCCAGTCTTGGGGTCTAGACAAACAAAAATACATGACAATTTAAAAAAAAAAAAAGTAAAATATTTAAGATAATTAAATCTAAAAAAAAAAAAAAAGATCAAAGTAAGATTAAACTTTCAGACATGTTTATAGCACAACTTTATTTGATACCTAGACAAGATAGTTGGTAATAAAAAAATACAATACTACAAAATAAGACCAACATTCAACAACTTAATCATTCGAATGAGAAGTCACTTTCACCTCAGTGGCAGAAACCAATAAAAATAGTCTTTATATTTAGATGTACCATCGAGCTAGAAAGTTCGAAGATAAAAAGATACAAAATGATGAACAAATTTTATTTAAGTTTCAACCTTCATGTTCATCTATCCCTAGTCTGTTAAACCGTTGGGGCACAACGTATGATATGTCTGTCGTCTTCCTCCATTTCTCTGTGAGTTTCGCAGTGAAGAAAATCTTCCAGTGACAGGTCTGTCATCTTTTTGATGATGTCTTACTATCGCTTTCTTTATCTTCAGCGTAACTGTTGGACCACAAGAAGTCCCTCTATACTGTCCATACCGGCGTTCGCAAGGACATCGCTGTTTGTAGTGCGGTCTTGCCACCGTATGTCCATGATGGAGCGCAAGCATCTTTGGTGAAAGCGTTCAATTAGTCTTAGTTGCTTTCTATATAATACCCATGTCTCAGATCCATATAGAAAGGTTGAGAGAACCACCGCTTGGTAGACATTGATTTTTGTAGGCAAGCGGGCGATTTATTCCGCCAAACTCTCACCTGGAGACGTCCAAAAGATTTTTAACAGTCCCTTGCCAGACGGTTATCAACTTCCTTTGAAAAGGAGGTGTCATTTGATGCTATACTTCCTAGATATGTTTAGGTACAGCACATTTATGGTGATTTTTGGGGCTGAGTAGGGTGACTTCATGAACATGACTTCTGTTTTCAAGAGGTTTATTATTATTATATTATTATTATAACTTTTATATAGCGCTACTTTCATGCTTATAGCATGCTCAGAGCGCTTTTGGTCCAATCTCATTTGTGGACCAGTGGGGGGAAGGGGGTATCTAGGAGTTGGTTTTCCGTGCTGCCATTAGGCGATCAGTAAACACAACTCTGCCCGAGTCGGGTGTCGAACCTCGAGCCCCCTTCATAGGTAGCCAAGCAAAGCCAAGTTCAAGCTTACTTGGCCTCTCGACCACGCTTCCCGTTTATATATAAAATGGAAGAGGCGGCAGCGTATGCGAATTCGTTGACCACGATCTGTTCGTTGTGGGCTAGCAGGGCGCAATCATCGGCATAGAGAAGCTCTGTTATGACAATTTCTTTTGTTTTTGTACGGGATAGTAGACGTCGAACATTGAAAACATTGCCGTCTGATCGAAACCTGATGTAAATGATTCGTGCAATCGCTGCCTGATTTGACCCAGCATTACGCCAAAGAAGATAGCGAATAGAGTAGGGGCAAGTACACAGTCCTTCTTCACGCCTTTTTCTATTGGGAAGTAATCAGATCTATCACCATTGTGTCTGATCTGGCCTCTCTGTCCCATATGAAACTGCTTAGGAATGGATAGGAACGTAGGTTGGCATCTGAGCCTGACCAAAATCCTTCACTGGCCATCAAGACTGACCGTGTCGAAAACCTTGGTAAGGTCTACAAATGCAGCGTATAGGTTTACATTCTGCTCTTTGCATTTTTCTTGTAATGTTGTAGAACAAATATCATGTCAGATGTACCTCTACCGGCACTGAAGCCACATTGGCTCTCAGATAACACCTCGTCCACTAAAGAGTGAGTTAGTCGGTCGAGCAATACTCGTGTAAAGATCTTTCCTGCTACTGACAGAAATGTAATGCCTCGATAATTGGAGCAGTAAGAGTTGTCACCCTTTTTGTATGTGGATATGATTAATGAATCTCGAAGTTCAGGTGGGACCACTCACTTCTCCCAGCATAGAGTGAACACGTTTGTTAGCCTTACAGTTAGGATGACACCAACCATTTAAAATATTTCAGCTGGAAGTCAATCAGAGTCAGGTGCTTTGTGTTTTTTTTTTAGTTTTTAAATTGCTGTTTTAATTTCCTCAAATGTCGGTGAGTTGTCGATCTCCTCTCTCATAATTTTTTGAGGAACATTTGCCAGCCATTCCTCCGATACGTGCCTTTTGTCACCAAATAGCAGGCTGTAGTGTTCTGTCCAGCGATTTAGTATATCCGCCTTGCTAGTTAATAGGGTGGAACCATCGGAGGATCTTAGCGGTGTCGCAGTCTTGTAAGTTGGGCGAGATGGGTCATAGGCACATCAAAAAGTCAACAGGTTTCAGCCGTTTCTTGCAAATAAAGTGAAATATCTCGTCTCGTCTCGTTATGAAAATAAACAAATAACAATAATCTTACATTAGATTAGAAGGAAAATAAAGACTCAGGCCCTGATCATCACTTTGTATGTCAAGGCTCATTGTAAGTAGTTAATGTGTAACTTCATTTGACACACACATACACACACACACACACACAAAGAAAGCAGAAGGGAAGAAATGACAATTTCAAATGATTTCTAAAGTACTAAACACAGTGAAACCAACTAGATTTATGCTCCCTGAATATAGCCTACAGTTCAACTACTTACGCCATGCATTCCTCGTATTTACTGTGGCAAGGCCCTATTAAAAGTTCTTTCGTTATGACATGAGCATTAGCCAGTGTGAGTAGAATGGTGCAGAGTACGAGGGAAGTCTTCATTCTGACTTTCATAGAGTCATAAAGCAGATGGAATGGAAGTTGAGAAAAACATGACCCGACTTTTATAACTGAAATCCATTCAGTGCTGACGAGTAGATGTACAAAGCAACCAATCTGATTGGTGTCAGCCGTTGTTCTCTGTGTTTACCTAATAGGATTAGTCTTTACGTGCTTTTCAAGCAGCCTGATTTACTGACATTAGTTGATCAAGGGCGGATCACGTGGGTAGGTGTCAGGACTTTGATTATATAGTTGTAGATGTTTAAATGTCTAGGTGGTAAAGTGTAAATTTTAATAATATGTGTGTGTGTATGCATTAAAAAATAATTAATGTTTTTCTTTTTACTTGATAATTATACTAGTTCCCAAGATTCAGCCTAACAGAGACACCACACACACTCAGTTGTACATAAACTAATAAACAATGTGTAGGATGATTTGAAATTTGATATGATTTCAATGCAATGATATTGAAGTGAATTATGTGAATAATAAGTAATCACAAATAAATTTGAAGATAATAATCCTTAAGTAATTACTTAAATTGCAATACTTAAAGTAAGCTTATATTAGTGGCGTAGTGGATGAGCAGTCAAGCGCTTTACCTTCGAACCGGGATCCGGGCTTCGGGCGCCTCCGAGTCCAACCAGCTCTAATGGGTACCTGACATTAGTTGGGGAAAAGTAAAGTCGGTTGGTCGTTGTGCTGGCCACATGACACCCTCGTTAACTTTAGGCCACATAAACATATGACCTTTACATCATCTGCCCTAAAGACCATTAGGTCTTACAGGGGAACTTTATTTTACTTTTATTTATTATGTTGCTTGATAACATTGACTTAAACATAAATATAAAAAAACCTGATCTAAAGCTACAAATATGAACAAAACCGTATAACGAATATCATTACCATATAAAATAAAACTAGCCGTAAACAGGGATCAAATAGTCCTACCAAGAATACCAAGAATAAATCCAAGGCAATAGGCATGAGTCTAGAACCAAGAATCATTCAAAAGCACAAAAAGTACAATTATCTCTAAGGATAAATAGCGCGAAAATGCACCAAAAGTTAAATAAGAAATATGACGTCACAAGGAAATAAAATACCACACAAAATAAAATGCTAAAATGACGTCATCGCCTATAGAAGAAAGCGGTGCTATTTGATTGTGTACATGCTCCCCATTTAAAACCAAACAAGACTCATGAAAAAGCGATTTCGCCTGTGTGAGTAGTCTGCTAGAATGAGTGAAAATACTCCCCTTAGCAAAACACGAGTCGTCCTAGAAAAATCCTTTTTATTAGCGCCCCCGTAAAGTGTGTGAAATGTCTGTCCATCCGTCCCGTTTAGATCTCGTAAATTAGAAAAGATATTGAAAATCCGAGATCATGATATTTTGGACGTTACGAATATACTTATAAATTCGTATAGTGTATAATCACGAGAATGTCTCTAACTATTTTGTTTTTTACGGAAATGTTTTATTTTTTCTTGAGGCTCTGAATAAGAGATTGATTCTTTACAAAACAATTAGACCAATTAGATAATCATTATAAGACATCAGTTAGGCAGAGTTCACAGCTAACTTCACATTCACTTTCACCTATCTCTTGATCTGCTGGATCTGTCTACTTTCTTTCTCCATTCTTCTCTGTAATTTGCCTTTGATAGAATTTCATTTTGATATTCTTTCTGAAAATATTGAAACCTGCCTTTTTACCTGCCTAGGTGGACCACTTCGTGGTCCGATGTTGAGTTTGTGTTTCCACACAAACTGTCTTTGTAACCTTGTTAAATTTGCAGCGTATTATTTGTAAGAAAAATGTCTGAGGCGGGTTAATAAGATGTTAAACATTAGGTATGCATTTTTTTTTCATGTTCTATTATTTTAAATAATAAAAATAATAATATGGCTACGTAAATGCTAATGTGTAACAAATCTGTAAGTATTTTTTGTTGTTCAGGGGTAATGTCTTCGAAAGTTAGACCCGATTTCTTTTAAAATGTATTATGTAAATGTGATAAAAGAGGATGCGAATGTTCCTCCTAGACTTTTGCCCAGTAGTGGAGAGGTCATTCCATCTCAGACAGTAATCTCTCTGAAAAATCACGGAGAGTGGTAGTTACCGATGAAAAGTTCCTAGCTGATTATCGTAAGCTGGAAAGCCAGGGACCACCCTCGAAGGTGGGAGGGGGGGGGGCTTTTCAACCTCACTGGTAGCTACTGCCTTAAGCCAAGCAGCCCTTGGAAAATAAAGTGCTATCCCGCCACAGCTTGTCTCACCACTGTGTGCGAGGTGCTAAGACAAATAAAAAAGCAAGTCGCTCACCTGCACATGCCAATACAATCAAAAGAAAACCCTCAACATTAATACGATTTGACAGGTGGAACATACGGACAATGTGCCTGGCTTCAATACTGATCTTTAACTCCTCACTGACTGCTATCATCAACAGAGAACTTAGAGAGAACTCAGCAGACAAAATGTTGATGTGGGCTGTCTGCAACAAACCAGACTGGCAGACAGTGGATCTCTTACAGAAAGCAATTATACATTCTATACATTCTACTGGCAAGGAAAACCAGATCAAAGCCTCAGAATATACGGCGTTGGCTTTGCGATAAGAAACAGTCTCGTCCCCTGCATTGCGATATTCCCATAGGCAATGAAAGAGTAGCACTCATGAAACTTGCATCCCCGCAAGGCAAAGTTAATATAATCTGTGCCTATTCACCAACCCTTTCTGCAGATTCTTGCAGGCTTTGCTATACGGAAGTGAAACATATCCAACTTACTTATGGCAGGAAAAAACAGATAAATATCTTCCACCTCCGATGCCTAAGGCGGATCTTTAAAAGAAAGTAAAAAGATAAGATAACCAATGAGGAAGTGCTACGAAGAGCAGCGTGCCAGGACATCCGCTTTGTTAACAGCAGCAGACGCCTTGGCTGGCTTGGCCATGATCAGAGCATGACAAAAGGTCGCCTTCCGCAAGACATTTTGTATGGCGATCTAATAGAAGGCAGGAGAGCCGCCAACTTTTACGGTATACGGATGTATGCAAACGCGACATGAAGCTCTTCAAAATCGACACTGGCAACTGGGAAAAAGTGGCACTGGATAGATCCACATGGAGAGGGAACATTAAGGAAGCGTCCCGGATTGCAGATGCCATACACAACAGTAGTAGAAAGAAGGGGGAAAATGCAACGGAACCTGATAATTACAGATACCCAACCTGTGACGGCAGCTGTGTATCAAGGATTGGCCTCTTTAGTCACACAAGAATTTGCAAAGAGAAAAGATTGTCTCTCGAGACATAAGTTGCCACAGATAGACTAACTGCGTTTTTTTTTAATCAAAAATACTTTTCCATTTTAAAATAAAACTTTTATTATATATATTATTAATATTTTTGTTATCTTGGACAAGTCTAATAAAATAAATTTAGATATCTAAAAATATGTGCCTACATGTGTAGGCTTTATAGTCTCTAGTTGCAATAAAAGATCATATTTTCTTTTATCATTAATGAAGTAAGTCAATAAGTATTTTCTTTAGATTACTGATCTTTCACATCTTGCCCATAGACTTCTATACACATCTAGATTAAGATGGGACAACAGCTTGTTGAAAAAACATTCATTAAGCAAAGTCGCCATATTTTAAAAATAATTTAGAGATATAAAAAAAGCCTACTTGCGACGAGTATGAAGTTTATGACAGCACTCTAATCCATTTTTAATTGAATAAGAGTTGGCATATATTACTATTTAATCTTTGGTGTGATTTAGTGGACATTAAGTTAACTGAACACTTCTATAGAGGTTTGGATGATGTTGAGAATGTTGAACTGAATACAAAGTTTTATAGAAACTTGATAGTAGTGAAAGATATTTAACAATTTATACTAATTATTAATAACCTACATGATAGTATTTTCTAATAATAGATACAACAATGATAATATTGGGGCCTTATTATTATATTATCTTTAAAAAAGAAGTTAACGCTGCATAAACACTTTTAAAAAAACATTCAAGAAAAATAAATAATGAAATGTTGACATCAACAAATTGTCAAGCTACATAAAAGTCTGTAAGGTGGATCACGTTAACAGAAAACGTTGACTAAGCTGGAGGTGTTGGAAGATGAAATTCAATTGAAATCTTTTATGGCCAAGAACAAATGAAATGTAGGAAACTATAAATAAATCTTAACTTTGATCAACACGTCATTGAGATACTTCCTGTGATACAAGATTAGAAATATTTTTTTGTCTCTATATCTGTTAGGCAAACTTCTCACATCTTAAGGGACGAGATTTCAATAACAATTTTGAAGGCGCTACTTTTGGACACTTTTGGTATATAATTTATGTATTTTAGAAAAAAATAGTTTAAACTTCAAACTATATTAGAAGTACATGCAACCCTCTCAGTTTCCATATTGATAGAACATCAACAGATAATAAAATTGATGACAAATATATGAGGGATGTTTCTATGTATTCAGTAGCCTAAGGAATTGCAGTTTATATTTTATACTTTTATGCAGACTCCTTTGTTTAGACAGTTACTGTCTCCTAAATAATTGTTTAGAAGAGTTTATAAAATCAGTTTATAGAGTTCCAAGTTTCAAAAGAAATAATACTATTACATTGAGCTAAGTGGCTTATTTGTAGGTCATTAGATCTAAAAATGTAAGTAAATCTATGAATTTAATGACTTTTTTTTAAAAAGATGAGCCTCCATTACACTTTCAAAAGTTTTTGTAAATAAATATAGATCTATGTCTTTCAATATTATAATGACTAAGGTGTAGATCAGTGATTCCCAAAGTGGTCTATATAGACCCCCAGGGGTCTACGAAGACTTCCAAGGGGTCTACGAAAGTGAACAAATTAATTGGGGGTCTATGAGATGTCTATAGGGGTCTAAAACTTTTTTAGATTAACTGTTATTCTAGCAATTGTGTTTATGTTTGTAATGTTGTTACAGCGCCTTGAGCCTACATTTTGTTTGTTAACAGCGCTTTATAAATAAAATTATTATTATTATTATTATTACGATAGTGGATTTCATTTAAGCAGGTCATGACTTTAATTTTCACACCCCGTTAATGTAACAATTTCATACACTTATAAATAGATGAATAAATAATAATAATAATAATAATAATTATAAAAATAATCTTTATTATCCGTAAGAATTTACCAAGCAAATAAAGGTTTAAATAGCTAAATGTTGTCTACAGGTAACTAATGTTTAACAAAAAGAAATCTAGATTTTACAGCGTTGATTATTTATTTCCTTGTCAAATAAGCGGTTTTCTAAGTGCCTTCTTATGACCATAGAAACCAATTACACTGGAGGATTATTTGAGATGATGCCACACGGATAAAAATATAAAAGTGCGGAAAAAAAAAGTTCAGAATAGACCTGCAAAATCTATCTTCAACATCATAAAAGAGAAGATGGTGGTTTGTGAGCGTCTTTCAAGATCTCTTCAATTTTAGCCAAATACAGAGAACACTATAAATAAAACATTGATTTTACCAGCTATTAAAGTAGTTTTAAAATCTGTTTCACAATAATCAACATCTGATATTATGAAACGAATTTCTATAAGTAACACTACAGTTCAAGGGCACATCTGTGGGATGAGTTGTAGCATTAAAGCTGCAAACTGCCTAATGGTCTTAGGCTCCATATTTTCCCCTAGGGTAGACCTACGAAACCTTTCCCATGTTTGGGTATAGCTGCAAGGCATCAGAAGTTTGAATTCTGTTTTTCTTTTGCTAGATGGGCTGCAAGCCAAGACTAATGAGTCCCTCCTGCCCAAAGCTTACTGGTTGAGCCACCAGTTTCTCACCTGTGCCCCTTCTGTTGATGAAACCAGTTCCACTAACACAATATTTGAGCCTTACATGAAAGATCAAGAAATACAAGAGAAACTGCTCTTTGCGAAAACTTTTACAATGATATTTAAGGCAAATTAATTAATATTTAATGTTTGAAGGACTACTTCATAAAACAACTTAATTCCTATATGAAACATAGTATCCGTAGTAACAGATTATAAACGTGCAAAAAAACAACAACAAAAACATATTCAGTGTGTTTGGCGATTCCAGCAATACATATTAATAGTTATTTTCATTGGTTTAAATTTGAATTTTTATCAATAAAAAAAAAATAGATCTCTCTAACTTGCAGTGTAGCTTTAAATTTGCCTACTTTTTTTACTCTTTGACTCAAAACAGTTAGAAATTAGTTTAAAAATGGAGTTTATGAATTTGCAAAAATATAAGTTAAGCAGGGAGTCTATCGAAAACCAGAAAACTTGGGAAGGGGTCTACGAGACAAAAAAGTTTGGGAACCACTGGTGTAGATGATTTAGAATGTCCTATGCTGGTCATAGTTATCGTTCTCTTCCTTTCACATCTTTACCTCATTTAAGTTGAACTTTTTTTTAGCTTCTAGTAACCAATTGCATGTTTTTTCAATACCGCACTGCGAATAATGAAATAAAATATTATTTATAATAATTGATTCTTGTAGATCTATAAAATCCCCCGCATTTCGACACATGCATGTAGCTTATATATTTATTTTTGTTACGAACTTTTGAAAATACAGATTTTTTTGTTAGGAATTTTTGAAAATACATATTTTTTTTTGTTGTGTTTTCTTTTACCTCCTTTTTAAAATACGCTAAAATGATCAAATGCATTATTCAGGACAAGTAAATAAAATCTAAACATTGCTTGAGAACTTTGAAATAACTGATCGTATTCTCTGTGGGTACATTTATGTTTTTAGTAAGTTTTAGTTCTGGTAGTCTTAAAGGTTTGCTTGAAATGTCCTCAGAAACCACGAAAACACAGCAATTTAAGGCACAAACATTTTTTTGAAAAAGACCGTTTTTAAAAATGTGTAACTTTCTTAATAACTGAACTATACACATAAATTTGGTATCCTTGGTCTTAGAATAGCCATAAATAAAAAATTTAAAAAAAGCAACGTGACCATTTTGAAAAATCTGTTTTGTTTTGTATTATTGTAAACCAATTTTAGCTGGATATCGAAAAGTTGTATTGCTTGTTTTGTTAAACTCTTTAATACAATGATGTAATTTTCTTTTTGAGAAACATGAAGATTTATTGGTTGGTGATGACTTAAGGCAAAACCAAAACACAAAAAAAAAACATTTGTTTTACATGGTAAGCATCTAACGCAATTGAATTAAATCAACTTCCGACTGTACATATGTTGCGGATCTTTCATTGATTGAATTATTTTCTCTATTACTGAGATATTCAATGTATTTTAAAGGGTTTGGCAATATCACATAACTTGATTGTTGAAAAATGATTTACTGCCTAAGGACATTGATGTCTATGCAAATCAAATAACAAGGCTCTTTGAAGAAATGACGATTCGCTTCTAGGATGTAATAAATTTAAAAATTTAAATATAAATGGCATTTTAACCATTTGTTTCTAATGTTGTCAGATTGCAAGAGACACACGTTTCCTATTACATTAATGACATTGTTTAGTGAATTCAGCCTGTTTATAATATTTATGTAAAAAAATAAGACTTAATTTACAATTAAATAAAAAATTAGTAAGCCCTAATATTCAATTACTTAAAAAGAGGCTATGCAAAGAATTTGAAAGAAAGTCATGACAATGATATATGCACATCCTGTGGTGTAGCTATTTATTTGTCATAATTTTGTTTAATAATTATAAATTAACGATCTGTTATTGACAGCATGAAAATGAATAAAAAATGACATTTTATTCAAATTTGCCTTCTCACGCTTCTTTATTAGTATTTTTAGTATTATTAATATTATTTTTTAGACGAGATGCTGGCAGATTTTTAAAAAGAAAAATACGAAAAGGGGCGATACACAACAGAGTAATAGGCAAGTCAAAGTCATTGAAACTATATTTAATATAACAACAAATGTATGCGTCTTAGTTGCACTCTGGCCTGTCGTTCGGTGCTCTCAAAGATCCCAGGTTCGTCCTTGCCCGCTGCTATCCCCCGTCGTCCTGCTGGAGGTTTGTGATAGGATGTAATAGCTGAAGGAACATCCGAAACATGGCTGACATCTATAATTTAAAGCATAAAGTAAGGCGTATGTATGTATGTATGTATGTATGTATGTATGAATGTCCTGAATAGAAATAAAAAATGTGTGACCAATCTTGATAAAACTTGACAAAATGTCCCTTGGGTACTAACGTAGTAACGTATGTAGCTGTCTGTAACGTAGTAACGTATGTAACTGTCTGTAACGTAGTAACGTATGTAACTGTCTGTAACGTAGTAACGTATGTAACTGTCTGTAACGTAGTAACGTATGTAACTGTCTGTAACGTAGTAACGTATGTAACTGTATGTAACTGTCTGTAACGTAGTAACGTATGTAACTGTCTGTAACGTAGTAACGTATATCAAGTGGCCCTAAAACAAGCTTACGACATTCAAAACATTTGCCCAACTCTATGAAATTGTTACTATTTTATGGATCTAGGTCATGTTTACATGAGACAAGACCGAAAGGATCTGGATCTAATTTTAGAACTACAATTTGCAAAAAGTTTTTTTTATTTGACACATAAAAATACTAAATACAGTCCATTGATTTTATTATTTAATAAAATGAACCTTCAAATGTGTGTTTGACATAAATTCGTTCCTTATGTCTGCGAATTTAGACGTCCTGTCGTACTTTAATAGTTCTATTCATGTGTCGCGCACATCGAACATGCGCTGTGTAAACACACTATGATTGGACAGACAAGATGAGGCCCTATATGGGGGATATTAAATATACAACCATACAATAATTAATATGCTTATTAAGCCCTTGAATTCACTCATATAATATATAGATCTACATCTATTATAATATTATTTAGACTCTAGATCTAGATTTAAATTTATATAGGCCTACAAGCAAGTATTTTTATTTAAAAAAATGGGTTTAGGTCTGTAAGTTATTTTAATAGTTCCAATCATAGGCCTACTATTTTTACATTTATATTTGCTTATAACATAATTATTTTGTTTGTTTCTAATAAACTATATCATTGACTATATCAGTGATACGCAAATTAAGACCCGCGGGCCGCGGGTAATTTATGGCTAGTTTTACATAAAAAGCAACATCAGAATAAAGAATACACAAATCAGATTACACAAAACATAGGCAGTATGTAACATATATGTCGCATCGATACGATGTATATAGGATATGTATTATAGGATAAGCCCTCTACGATTTATTTGTATGTACAATGACAGCAGAGGCTGTAATCGTATTGACCATCTTATAACACCATAATTGCATTTTCCACAAAATCGATATCATGTATGTTCACATTGATAAAAGTGACAGTTCTGGTGTTTACACAATCATACACTTAAACCCAATCAAGAGTTCAACTATATGTTGGTGTTGTTGTTTCTATAGCGTTATTGTTTTCCATTGGAGGTTACTGGATTTGATCTGTAGCAGTAATTGGAACACTGACACTGAAATATTTTTGAGGACTGTTGACAGGCCTTGTTGGGGGTCACAACACAAACACCGCCAAACGTGCCAAGCGCCTTGCAGCCGTCTTCACATAGAAGTTTGAACTTGGGCGTGCCCCAGGTACTCCAACTAAAAAAGAAGACATGACATATAAGATACATATAGGTATATTGTGCAATCATAAACGAGCTATGAATTGGTGAAAGAGAGGGCGTTCACGTATATAGAATGTAAGGACTCTCACTTCCCAGGCTCCCTGTAAACTGCACCACATGACACTACCAACTCAAAGAACCTGAGGCTCCCTGTAAACTGCACCACATGACACTACCAACTCAAAGAACCTGAGGCTCCCTGTAAACTGCACCACATGACACTACCAACTCAAAGAACCTGAGGCTCCCTGTAAACTGCACCACATGACACTACCAACTCAAAGAACATGAGGCTCCCTGTAAACTGCACCACATGACACTACCAACTCAAAGAACCTGAGGCTCCCTGTAAACTGCACCACATGACACTACCAACTCAAAGAACATGAGGCTCCCTGTAAACTGCACCACATGACACTACCAACTCAAAGAACATGAGGCTCCCTGTAAACTGCACCACATGACACTACCAACTCAAAGAACCTGAGGCTCCCTGTAAACTGCACCACATGACACTACCAACTCAAAGAACCTGAGGCTCCCTGTAAACTGCACCACATGACACTACCAACTCAAAGAACCTGAGGCTCCCTGTAAACTGCACCACATGACACTACCAACTCAAAGAACCTGAGGCTCCAAAATAACGTGACACTTTAATGTCCAATATATCACAGCAAATAGTGTACAATTGGCAACACGTAACAATGACTGTACAGTTAACCGTGAACAACCGTACTGCCGTATCAACTCTCCGCTTCGTCCTGGACTTGCACTGGGTTCAACTGTTCCGGACTGACTTCACACACTGGACTCGTTGTGTCGGACTCGATTGCAGATCAAGATCAAGGCGTCGTATCGTATTCGCGAGGTATCTTGACTCCACTCCACTCCGAAACAGAACCATACCGCTGAGCTGCATTGAACCAAATCAAGCCAAGCCTGTATTGAACTGTTTGACTGTGACACCTTCATTCTTTAAATAGGGTCCCGAAGAACTTCTAGAACCGGACGGAACCCTTTTGGTTGATCTCATGACTACATCAGACGTGACAGGCCTGAGTACTGTTCACAACACAGATCCTTCTCAAAACATCGTGGTGTCACCACTCGTCACGGTTGACCGCTCGTCTAGCGCTAGCCTGTGCACTTCGTGTCAGCTGGCTACACACACATACACACACACAATTACCTCCATCCGCATCACCACCAGAGTTATAACATTAATAAACGCAGTATCACACATGGCCAAGCAAACCCAGTTACAACCTGCATATGTTTCAACATTTGATGCACAGCCATTGTCCAATGGGGGGGGGGGGGGGCACTATTTACATTTTCATTACGTCTTATGTTCTGGGCCTATAAGAGGACAATATGACTTTCTTTGACTGTAGCTTTTATCAATTCCCACTCGGGCCACGCCTTGGAAAACCGCTTCAGCTTGCAGACAAAACCATGTGGCACCATTGGACGATAAACCTTCTTAATAAGGTCACCGGCGGAAGAGTCTCAAGTTGGACTACAACGGTCACATGTTTTAGACCAGGGATTCTGAACCTGTGGGTCGCGACCTCTTCGGGGTCGATTGATGATTTGCCAGGGGTCGCCTAAGACCATAGAAAAAATAGATTGTTTTTTTGTCCATTCTTCTATTGCTGTATGTGTGTAGGAGGTGCTGTCGCGGCAGAGTGGGGGATTGTAAAAAGGTGTCGCCGAGCATAAAAGGTTGAGAACCGCTGTTTAAGACGAAGGCGATCCACCTAATTGGAGGTACCAGGCTGTGGTCAGGCATGGAGAGGGATTTATTTAAATACAAGTATAGCAAGGAATAAAAGTTGATAGGACATTACTTTACTGCGAGCATGCGATGGGTTGGAGCTCCATAATAAACATCTCGCTTTAATTTCATTCACAAAACAAGAAAAACAAATACATTCATTGATTGGCATCAGATGACATGGACCGCAATACGTAGCTCTAGTGCAGTCTGAGGCGCTGAGCCCAGTGCACAGAGGAGGGAGTTGCCATGGTGGTCTAATTGACATGGGCAACTAATTACTGTTTTGTGGATTATGTCTATAATGGTTATATCTGTTACTTTAACAAATGCATTGGAGTGTGTGATTACATTATTTGCATAATTATACAGTATTTTGAATGTGAATAAAAATTAATGACAACAATGTCAAGTAAGAAATGAAAAATCATTTCTAACTTTGAAAACGACAAGCATTCTAAAGAATGCCTAGGCAAACTAGGAGATGGGGGAATCATTCTGTGTGTTGCCTGAAATTATTTGTCATTCTTTAGAATGCCTTCGTTTGGTGCAGGCAACACACATAAAATGGAAATGGAAACTAACCAACAAAAACAATGTTAAGTTCTCTTGTCTACATAGAAACAAAAAAAGTATGAAGAGACTAACCCTGAGCAGTCGCCCCATTTCTCATAACAGTCGCCAATGAAGACACCGGTACCTTCCACGTTTGAGGTCAACTGTTCCAGACTCACCACTAAAAAGGTTAACACAGCTACCTTCATTGTCCCCTCTGTGTCCAGACAGATTTAAATTCGACTCTAAAGAAAAAGAGAAATACACATACGCAGCTTCTGATTATAAAGACTAATTCATGAATATTTATATCAGTCATTAGTCACGTGACGGTGTTTGTTATTGTTTGCTGTTGATGGGGTGAAGTCTGATTAGGCGGACAAGCAGATACAAAGATTGTAGAATTGCCTTTTCATTTGTACACGTACATCTTGTTTGTCATGGCATTCTAGGTCAATTTAGAAAGGTCCGCCATATTGAAATATGTCCAAAAAAATGCAGACGATGCCAAGATACTTATGCACTTTTAAATCTTTTCAATTAGTCCCTTAAAGACCCAGCACATAAAAGACTGATTCTTTGACTAGGAATGTTTTGTCCGTAGTGTAAGAAATGATACCATAATACAAAGTGGAGGATGTAGTGTCAGTTAATACAACTGCGTATATTTGCTGTGCACATGTGAAAGAGCATGTTATCCATGACTACCGCCTTTGTCCTGGAAACTGTACTTGTGGGGTTGTGCCTTCATTAGATATAACTCAACTTCACAGGAAACCAATCAGAACTATCAAGACTAGAAATATGGACATTAAGCAGACGACTTAACATGTCTTAATTAAGACAGACTTGATTTCTCAACTAGGACAGACTTCAGTTCTTTAAACAGACTTGATTCACAAGTATGATAGACTTCAATTCTTAAGACAATAAGGATTTTTCAGGACAGACTTTATTTCTTAATTAAAACAGACTTGATTTCTCAACTAGGACAGACTTTAGTTCTTAATTAAAACAGACTTGATTTTTCAACTAGGACAGACTTTAGCTCTTAATTAAAACAGACTTGATTTCTCAACTAGGACAGACTTTAGCTCTTAATTAAAACAGACTTGATTTCTCAACTAGGACAGACTTTAGCTCTTAATTAAAACAGACTTGATTTCTCAACTAGGATATTCTTTAGCTCTCGACTACTATAGACTTCAGTTCTCAAATAACATTTTGTGACCAAAAACTATGTACTGGACCGACCTCAGAAGTGCAACAAAACTGTTAAGATTTCAACTCTCCATTAGAAGCTCCTTAGTGTAGCAATGAAGTCTACAACTGACAAGTCATCGAAGGCCAGAAAAGCAATTTTTAAAAAGACGAAATAGCTTATTATGTAGCACTAAAGTTATCCCCCTAGTATGAACATGAATACAGTCAACTCATTATTTATTGACTCAGTTTGTGTTACATATAGTGAACGGAACCGCAACATCATAGACTTCGGAGAACAATCTACAAAAGTGTGAAAGTAGGCCTATCCCTAAATACATAGTTGTGTATTAAATATTGATACATATTTCTGACTAAAACTGTAATTGTTTTACTCTATTATGTAATTTCTTTTGCATTTTCTTTAAGTGCACAATCATTTTTTTAAATTATTTATTGTAAGCTGAATGTAATTATGCCAGAGTAAGACTAGAAGGTACGTTTGAACAGAGAAGATGAATCTAAAACTACGTTCCTAACTTTATAATGGTTGCTTGTCTAATAAAAGATCGAAGTAAATAGTCTGTGTCTGTGGAGGGCAATACACCCGCCACCTATTCAAACAAATATTTTTTTTTCAATGCTTAATTTTGTGGTTATAGACCTAGCCATCGAGAAACGCAAAAGCTAAGGTCATGTCGCCTCGAAATAGTCTACCCTTGCCTACTACACAGGCGTCACGTATGCCTAGGCTGAGACCTGAACCTGGTGAATAGATTTGTATTTTTGTTTACTAAAGACAGGACTGTTGTTTAGAAATGTATATACTTGTAACCCGGTTGTAGTTGCACTTGATTAGATTGAGCAAACAAAGTAAAATATCTCTTTCAGACCTGGCCATCTTTATGGCAAATGATGTAAAGATCAACTGTTTTTATAGCCTACAGTTAACGGGCTTGTCATGTGGCCAGTACAACGACCAACCAGTCAAGTTCCCATTTACATGGGGCTCTCTGTCCTAGTTAAGAACGGAAGACTTTTAAGACTTAGGTTGGATTTTATCATTAAGAGCACTCTAAAAATCCTGAAATCCCAGTCTTCTATGATATTGGAACACGAGAATCCTCGGTTTGGGCGCTGCATACTTTGGTTTGCATGTGACTCAGTTTCAACGTTACTTCAGACATAAAAATTATTTTGTACTAGACCAAACATCCTTAAAGAACATTAAATGAAGAGAGAGAGAGAGAGAGAGGCAGAGAATGAAAGAAAGAAAGAGAAACAGAGACTTTTAGTGTGCAGTTACTAGTTCGCTGTATTAGAAAAAACTAAAGTTCCCCTTTCAGACCTTGTGATCTATAAGGCAGATGACGTAAAAAGGTCATCTCTTTCTGTGGCCTACGGTTAACGAGGGTGTCATATGGCCAGCACAACAACCTTTACTAAGTCCAGATACCTATTAGAGCTGGGTGGATTCAGAGGCGCCCAAAGATCTTCACCAGGATTCGAACCCGATACCCCGGTTTATAAGCCAAGCGCTTTACTGCTCAACCACCGCGCCATTGTTAGCAATGACTTCTGTTCTCTCAAGTGAACTTTATTTATCATACTCTGCTACTCTGACAATTATTGTGTGTCTACTGACTAGTTTTACACTTTTCTTTATTTGTGGCTATTGATTAATACTCTCACACTGCTACTTAGTGATGGGCAAAAGTTAAATAAAAAGCTAGAAACTTTTAGTTTAACTAAAAAAAAATTAGTTAAGGCCATTGTTTAACTAGAAAAAAAGTTTAGTTACAATTGTAGTTTAATTAATTTTTTTTAGTTACTAACTAAAAAGTTTAATTGAAATTTATAAAACTTTTCAACATGTGGTCAGGGTTGAAACGCATATTACTGTTTTCTGGTCATGTGATATCAATAACTTTGATTATCAAAAAAAAAAATGATGCAGTTTACAACTATTAGTCAGTCTGCATTTGAAGAGGGTTAAGTAAGATGCTGGTAGAAGTTATGGGAGTAAATATTTGCTATTGACAGTAGCAGTATTATAAAATGTTCTTAAACATTTTTTTGCTAAAAGCTTCTTTGCAATATTATGAATGGGATTGTTCCGAATTTTTTTTTTAGAGCCACGTGTTGGTGTTTAAATTCTGTTTCTAGTTGGACTCTGATTAGTGAGTTAGGTCAATATTTAGTGGTTTTGAGCAATTCATTTGCGGCAAACAATAATTTATGAACTGCAGGAACATCAAGTACACTCTTTTTATAGTCTTAAGACTTATTATTGAGATCCAAGAATCGACATTTAGGCCTATATAGATCTTAAAGCATTAGGATAACCAACTCTATAAAAAAAATCTTAATCCACGCCCTCTCTTGACCATAAAGTAAATAGACTGTGTCCAACTGATTTTAACGTCTGGTCATCTAGACATACACAAGTAGGCCTAGTGTACTGTACATGTGTAGTTGATGATACTACAAGACTGCCTTGCATTTTTTTTTTCATTACGCGTTATTCTATAGTGTTTTTGCTTAATAAGGAGTGGTGAGACGAGGCATGGCTAGTCAAGCATGTTCTTTATACTAAAATAGTTACACACCCTCCCAGCCAAAAAGTAAATAGACGGTGTGTCCAACAGATTTTAACAACCTGGCCAGATAGACGTACACGTGTAGGCCTATATAGTGTACTGGTGTGCAGTCCATAATGACAAGACCACCCTGTTTTTTTTCCCTTTCGCGTTTAACGGTTATACAATAGTATTAGTTGTATTTTTAGTGGTCAGTCAAAAAATAGCACATCGGCATGATTAGTCAAGCATGTATTTTACACTATGAACTAGTTATACGGTCAAATGTTTCTTAAAACTCTAAAAGTTTTGCTTCAATTTCATTGATTACTAGATCTAATTTTCAAACTATTATTGTATGTTATTTAATGAGCTTTTAAACTTTACACATATTTATTTAGACATCTTTTTCTTGAATTTTTTTGTGCATTAACGTTTATGTGAGAAACATATTTCTTAGTACTGATTTTATTATGGAAAAATATTTCTAGGTCAACCCCGCCCCCCCCCCTTTCCACTTTCCACCC
The DNA here is from genome assembly GCF_947242115.1 of Biomphalaria glabrata. Taxonomy (NCBI): domain Eukaryota; kingdom Metazoa; phylum Mollusca; class Gastropoda; family Planorbidae; genus Biomphalaria; species Biomphalaria glabrata. The sequence goes on along the minus strand of NC_074722.1, from coordinate 17,254,751 downwards.
CCAAAAATGTTTGTTAGAGTTTAATTAATTTTTTTTAGTTTAGTTTAACTATCTTTTGAAATTCATGATAAACTTTTAGTTTCACTACATTATTTTAGTTGATAACTAGTTTTAGTTTAACTTTTAAAAGTTAGTTTAGTTCCCATCACTACTGCTACTGTAACAATTATTGTGTGGTAACTGATTTGTTTAACTTACTTGTGTGGTCAGGCATGAATACGTATGTGAGCCACCAGGGCCGGTCCTAACAAGTGCGGGGCCCTATGCCAAAAGGATTGCGCGGGGCTAAGTCTTGGTAGGGATAAGGATACTAAGTGAAAATTAAGATTTTGTATAAGAAAATAAATGTATCTTTGCATTTTATTCATTCTTTACTAAATACAAAATCACGATCAAATAAACTTGACTTTTTGTTGTCGCCTTTTTACAGCTGGCCAAACTGTTGTGAATAAGAAGTGTAGACTTGTAGCCCGAAATAAGTGAATACAGCTGTGCATTTTCTACAGTGCGTCTACTAAAGGCCTTACCCTACACAACCTTTCTATTTTAAAGGTAAGTGAGATTAAATTTACACGAATTGAACGTCTTCTTTTTTTCTAAAATATTGCATGCTTTTAGATATGAGTATTTTATTCATAAGTGGATCCTTATTAATTCTTTAGAAAAATTGTAGGGACATCCGAAAAAATGCTGCCTGGGTGCCTCAACATACTTAAATCCGGCCCTATCTCTAGATCTAAAGATGTAAATAAAAAAGATATTGTTTTTGATTTTTGTAAGAGATCAAGATAGATTTAGATCTATATTTATATGCCAGTGACTATTAAAGTAAATTAAGTTATGGAACTTTCGGTATGGTTAAAATTCGCCAAATTATTATATATTTCCTTGGCTGACAAAGAAGAGAGAACCTGGTTGCATGCGGCCTCAGAACGAGACAGCTGGAGGTCACTCACGAAGGGCGGGATACACATTTAAGACCAAAAGAAAATCTGCTGCCTAGGACAAACGCAGACGGCGAAAGAAAATCTAAATCGACCACCTGCGGACAATGGTTATGCCTGCGCTGGGTGGCAAAATATGTAGGTCACAGCTGGGACTGCGCAGCCAAGGGAAATACTGCATTTCTCACTAATTTTCGGACTCGAAGACTAGCCCTATTATTATTATTATATGTTTTATTAAATGAAAGTTGACAATTCCATTTTTTTATCGTGCATAGGATTAGCGTATCCCATATAGCGTGTCATCCCAAAATGACAATTTTGTCTATTTTTCAGGAGATTTTTATGAGTTTTCAGAAGATTTTATTCATTTCAGATTTCTAGGACTTTTTCATATATTTTGCAATTTCAGAAGATTTCCAGGAACTCATTTATAATAGTTTCATTTAATTGTTTACACTTAGCATTAAAACAGGGCCCACTGCGGCCGCATAGATTGCAGTGGCCTAAGGCCGGCCCTGCCACCATGCAAGTATCTAGCTCTTCGTTACATCCTATTACGACAACATATAAGTGGGAACGGGCATGTCATTGAAAGAGATTATATCCTAGGCAACAGACAGAGGAATAGAGTAAGATGCTTGACAGATCACAGACTAAAGGATAGGTAAAGGTGAAGCTTTCATCATTACTAAGAATGTAAGTTATGTAAATAATTGCTTAGAGTAGTGCAACAAGATTTATGGGAGGTAATTGCTGATATATTTCTGTGTGGAACAGTAGTATTGGTTATCTGTCTTTTACCTTTTCCAGGTTCCACCCCTTTTGTTTTTTTAATGCTCAGTGACGAGGTCTCAGCTAGAGCTGCTCAATCAGTGTTAAGGTCTCAGCCAGGGCTGCTCAATCAGTGACGAGGTCTCAGTCAGGGCTCCTCAATCAGTGACAAGGTCTCAGCCAGGGCTGCTCAATCAGTGACAAGGTCTCAGCCAGGGCTGCTCAATCAGTGACGAGGTCTCAGCCAGGGCTGCTCATTCAGTGACGAGGTCTCAGCCAGAGCTGCTCAATCAGTGACGAGGTCTTAGTAAGGACTGCTCAATTAGTGACGTGGTCTCAGCCAGGGCTGCACAATCAGTGACGAGGTCTCAGCCAGGGCTGCACAATCAGTGACTAGGTCTCAGCCAGGGCTGGACAATCAGTGACTAGGTCTCAGCCAGGGCTGCTCAATCAATGACGAGGTCTCAGCCAAGGCTGCTCAATCAGTGACGAGGTTTCAGCCAGGGCTGCACAATCAGTGACGAGGTCTCAGCCAGGGCTGCACAATCAGTGACGAGGTCTCAGCCAGGGCTGCACAATCAGTGACTAGGTCTCAGTCAGGGCTGCTCAATCAGTGACAAGGTCTCAGCCAGGGCTGCTCAATCAGTGACGAGGTCTCAGCCATGGCTGCTCAATCAGTGACAAGGTCTCAGCCAGGGCTGCTCAATCAGTGACGAGGTCTCAGCCAGGGCTGCTCATTCAGTGACGAGGTCTCAGCCAGAGCTGCTCAATCAGTGACGAGGTCTTAGTAAGGACTGCTCAATCAGTGACGTGGTCTCAGCCAGGGCTGCACAATCAGTGACGAGGTCTCAGCCAGGGCTGCACAATCAGTGACTAGGTCTCAGCCAGGGCTGGACAATCAGTGACTAGGTCTCAGCCAGGGCTGCTCAATCAATGACGAGGTCTCAGCCAAGGCTGCTCAATCAGTGACGAGGTTTCAGCCAGGGCTGCACAATCAGTGACGAGGTCTCAGCCAGGGCTGCACAATCAGTGACGAGGTCTCAGCCAGGGCTGCACAATCAGTGACTAGGTCTCAGCCAGGGCTGCTCAATCAGTGACAAGGTCTCAGCCAGGGCTGCACAATCAGTGACGAGGTCTCAGCCATGGCTGCACAATCAGTGACGAGGTCTCAGCCAGGGCTGCTCAATCAGTGACAAAGTCTCAGCCAGGGCTGCACAATCAGTGACGAGGTCTCAGCCAGGGCTGCTCAATCAGTGACGAGGTCTTATCAGGGCTGCACAATTAATGATGAGGTCTGAGCCAGGGCTGCACAATCAATGACGAGGTCTGAGCCAGGGCTGCACAATCATTGACGAGGTCTCAGCCCGGGCTGCTCAATCAGTGACGAGGTCTTAATCAGGGCTGCTCAATCAGTGACGTGGTCTCAGCCAGGACTGCTCAGTCAGTGATGAGGTCTTAGCCAGGGCTGCTCAGTCGGTGGTCAAGTATCTGCTAGGGTTGTTATGTGGGTGAAGAGTTCTGAGCTAAGGGCAGATCACTTGATAGGAATAGAAACACCGAGAAATTAAAATAGTTTTGAAATGAAAGACATGGGAGAGTTCCGTTTGCTTGTTGATTGTATTGTTGAAATATCATTATTTGTGAAGGTATGTCTAGTTTTAAGATACATTAAAATGCTGTTTATTTTATATATATAAATTTACAATATTAATTAATGTCAATTATTGCAATTATTATATTACCAGTATATTACTTTAAAATAGGTTTTTAATTTGTGCATATTTTTATTAGCAGGGTAAAACACAAATGATAATCAATGTCATTGTTTTACAAACAGCACTAAAAGGCAAATTAGCGAATTAATTCTTTAGTAGAAATAAAAATGGATTTTATCAGCTCTTCTCTGTAACGGATAAAACATTCAATGTCAACATATATGTTGACAAGGAAGTGTGAACAGTTATATGCTGTTCATTTGAAACAAAGCTCAACTAATAACTGAGCTATGATCAAGTTTGGTGGAATACTACCTTCACTGTTTCTATGCCATTCCTATCTAAATATTTCTACAACATAGTCGTACGATGCTGGGTTTTCCTAATACATTTCAAACTCTATGTAAACAGACTTGATGTCACACCAGATGTTATAATTCAGCTTATCAATAAATGCGATATCAATAAATTATGCTCTTCAAGGACACCAGCAAGGCATTTGTTTTTATTACAAAGTTTATATCAACCCATGACTGTCTGTACACATTCAATCTCCCATACTCAATGTAGGATGAAATTGACATTTTGTACAATTATTTATTGTACCTTTCAAAACAAAAAATATAAAAAAAAACATAACCAAATAGTTAATGAGCTATAATGTTTTGTTATCGAAGAATGGAAAACGATGTATTTGACATAAGCACTTAGCTGATACACTGGTCGTCTTGAAGAGGCTTTGAGCCCTCGAGTTGAAATTCAAGTTGTACAACCATTTAAAAAAATGCATTTAAAAAGTGATCACGGTAACATTCACTCAGATACCCCTTTTTCCCTGGTCCTGATAAGTGATAGGATCAATGCGCATTGAGAGGCTTAAACATGAAATAGCGCTAAACAAAAAACAATTGGTAAAAATATTTCTAATAGCACAGATTTATTGTTGTTAGTCTAGATCCTTTACACATTCAATTACACGACTGATCCAAACTAAATGATACAAGTACACTTAAAATAAGGTTTTCAAAAAAGTATTTTGTTTTTTTTTGCTTGCTCATATATTTATTTCTGTATAGTATTATACTTCAAAATGAAATTGATGCTAAATCTAGAATAATGTTTAATTAGTATTTTGTTTTTTATTTAAAAATAATCCAACCTACAAATAATTTAAAATTAAACTATAAGCAAAGTGTTACATTAAATTCTTGAAAGGTTTCATTTAAAAAATTGGGAATTACTGCTATACAAGCATCAGTCTCTTACATTTAGACATTATATATTCTAGTTAGTTGTATTAATGATTTGGTTTTTACAGCTATTAAACTTTGTAGTACACATGTAGGTCTAAATAAGAGAAGCGCAGAGCGTTGGGCACAATACTGTGGATCTCAACACGGCCTGCCTTAGATAATTAGAGGCCCTATGCGATGTAATTTTGGTGCCAGACTAAATGAGATGTTGTTCACTGCCAGACTAAATGAGATGTTGTTCACTGCCAGACTAAATGAGATCTTGTTCACTGCCAGACAAAATGAGATGTTGTTCACTGCCAGACTAAATGAGATCTTGTTCACTGCCAGACAAAATGAGATGTTGTTCACTGCCAGACTAAATGAGATATTGTTCACTGCCAGACTAAATGAGATCTTGTTCACTGCCAGACTAAATGAGATCTTGTTCACTGCCAGACTAAATAAGATCTTGTTCACTGCGAGACTAAATGAGATCTTGTTCACTGCCAGACTAATAAAGATCTTGTTCACTGCCAGACTAAATGAGATGTTGTTCACTGCCAGACTAAATAAGATCTTGTTCACTGCCAGACTAAATGAGATCTTGTTCACTGTGAGACTAAATAAGATGTTGTTCACTGCCAGACTAAATGAGATCTTGTTCACTGCCAGACTAAATGAGATGTTGTTCACTGCCAGACTAAATGTAATCTTGTTCACTGCCAGACTAAATAAGATCTTGTTCACTGCCAGACTAAATGAGATCTTGTTCACTGTGAGACTAAATAAGATGTTGTTCACTGCCAGACTAAATAAGATCTTGTTCACTGCCAGACTAAATGAGATGTTGTTCACTGCCAGACTAAATAAGATCTTGTTCACTGCCAGACTAAATGAGATCTTGTTCACTGTGAGACTAAATAAGATCTTGTTCACTGCCAGACTAAATGAGATCTTGTTCACTGCCAGACTAATAAAGATCTTGTTCACTGCCAGACTAAATGAGATGTTGTTCACTGCCAGACTAAATAAGATCTTGTTCACTGCCAGACTAAATGAGATCTTGTTCACTGTGAGACTAAATAAGATGTTGTTCACTGCCAGACTAAATGAGATCTTGTTCACTGCCAGACTAAATGAGATGTTGTTCACTGCCAGACTAAATGTAATCTTGTTCACTGCCAGACTAAATAAGATCTTGTTCACTGCCAGACTAAATGAGATCTTGTTCACTGTGAGACTAAATAAGATGTTGTTCACTGCCAGACTAAATAAGATCTTGTTCACTGCCAGACTAAATGAGATGTTGTTCACTGCCAGACTAAATAAGATCTTGTTCACTGCCAGACTAAATGAGATCTTGTTCACTGTGAGACTAAATAAGATCTTGTTCACTGCCAGACTAAATGAGATCTTGTTCACTGTGAGACTAAATAAGATGTTGTTCACTGCCAGACTAAATGAGATGTTGTTCACTGCCAGACTAAATGAGATCTTGTTCACTGCCAGACTAAATGAGATCTTGTTCACTGCCAGACAAAATGAGATGTTGTTCACTGCCAGACTAAATGAGATCTTGTTCACTGCCAGACTAAATGAGATCTTGTTCACTGCCAGACTAAATGAGATCTTGTTCACTGCCAGACTAAATGAGATGTTGTTCACTGCCAGACTAAATGAGATGTTGTTCAATGCCAGACTAAATAAGATCTTGTTCACTGCGAGACTAAATGAGATCTTGTTCACTGCCAGACTAAATAAGATCTTGTTCACTGCCAGACTAAATGAGATGTTGTTCACTGCCAGACTAAATAAGATCTTGTTCACTGCCAGACTAAATGAGATCTTGTTCACTGTGAGACTAAATAAGATGTTGTTCACTGCCAGACTAAATTAGATCTTGTTCACTGCCAGACTAAATGAGATGTTGTTCACTGCCAGACTAAATGAGATCTTGTTCACTGTGAGACTAAATAAGATGTTGTTCACTGCCAGACTAAATGAGATCTTGCTCACTGCCAGACTAAATGAGATCTTGTTCACTGCCAGACTAAATGAGAACTTGTTCACTGCCAGACTAAATGAGATGTTGTTTACTGCCAGACTAAATGAGATGTTGTTCACTGTGAGACTAAATGAGATGTTGTTCACTGCCAGACTAAATGAGATGTTTTTCACTGCCAGACTAAATGAGATCTTGTTCACTGCGAGACTAAATGAGATGTTGTTCACTGCCAGACTAAATGAGATTTTGTTCACTGCCAGACTAAATGAGATGTTTTTCACTGCCAGACTAAATGAGATCTTGTTCACTGCGAGACTAAATGAGATGTTGTTCACTGCCAGACTAAATGAGATGTTGTTCACTGCCAGACTAAATGAGATAATGTTTACTGCGAGACTAAATGAGATCTTGTTCACTGCCAGACTAAATGAGATCTTGTTCACTGCGAGACTAAATGAGATCTTGTTCACTGCGAGACTAAATGAAATCTTGTTCACTGCCAGACTAAATGAGATGTTGTTCACTGCGAGACTAAATGAGATCTTGTTCACTGCCAGACTAAATGAGATAATGTTTACTGCGAGACTAAATGAGATCTTGTTCACTGCCAGACTAAATGAGATCTTGTTCACTGCCAGACTAAATGAGATGTTGTTTACTGCCAGACTAAATGAGATGTTGTTCACTGTGAGACTAAATGAGATGTTGTTCACTGCCAGACTAAATGAGATGTTATTTACTGCCAGACTAAATGAGATGTTTTCCACTGCCAGACTAAATGAGATCTTGTTCACTGCGAGACTAAATGAGATGTTGTTCACTGCCAGACTAAATGAGATTTTGTTCACTGCCAGACTAAATGAGATGTTTTTCACTGCCAGACTAAATGAGATCTTGTTCACTGCGAGACTAAATGAGATGTTGTTCACTGCCAGACTAAATGAGATGTTGTTCACTGCCAGACTAAATGAGATAATGTTTACTGCGAGACTAAATGAGATCTTGTTCACTGCCAGACTAAATGAGATCTTGTTCACTGCGAGACTAAATGAGATCTTGTTCACTGCGAGACTAAATGAGATGTTGTTCACTGCCAGACTAAATAAGATGTTGTTCACTGCCAGACTAAATGAGATCTTGTTCACTGCGAGACTAAATGAGATGTTGTTTACTGCCAGAATAAATGAGATGTTGTTCACTGCCAGACTAAATGAAATAATGTTCACTGCGAGACTAAATGAGATCTTGTTCACTGCCAGACTAAATGAGATGTTGTTCACTGCGAGACTAAATGAGATCTTGTTCACTGCCAGACTAAATGAGATAATGTTTACTGCGAGACTAAATGAGATCTTGTTCACTGCCAGACTAAATGAGATCTTGTTCACTGCGAGACTAAATGAGATCTTGTTCACTGCCAGACTAAATAAGATCTTGTTCACTGCCAGACTAAATGAGATGTTGTTCACTGCCAGACTAAATAAGATCTTGTTCACTGCCAGACTAAATGAGATCTTGTTCACTGTGAGACTAAATAAGATGTTGTTCACTGCCAGACTAAATGAGATGTTATTTACTGCCAGACTAAATGAGATCTTGTTCACTGTGAGACTAAGTAAGATGTTGTTCACTGCCAGACTAAATGAGATCTTGCTCACTGCCAGACAAAATGAGATGTTGTTCACTGCCAGACTAAACGAGATGTTGTTTACTGCCAGACTAAATGAGATGTTGTTCAGTGCCAGACTAAATGAGATGTTGTTCACTGTGAGACTAAATGAGATGTTGTTCACTGCCAGACTAAATGAGATCTTGTTCACTGCCAGACTAAATGAGATCTTGTTCACTGCCAGACTAAATAAGATCTTGTTCACTGCCAGACTAAATGAGATGTTGTTCACTGCATGACTAAATAAGATCTTGTTCACTGCCAGACTAAATGAGATCTTGTTCACTGTGAGACTAAATAACATGTTGTTCACTGCCAGACTAAATGAAATGTTATTTACTGCCAGACTAAATGAGATCTTGTTCACTGCGAGACTAAATGAGATGTTGTTCACTGCCAGACTAAATGAGATAATGTTTACTGCCAGACTAAATGAGATCTTGTTCACTGCCAGACTAAATGAGATCTTGTTCACTGCCAGACTAAATGAGATCTTGTTCACTGCCAGACTAAATAAGATCTTGTTCACTGCCAGACTAAATGAGATGTTGTTCACTGCATGACTAAATAAGATCTTGTTCACTGCCAGACTAAATGAGATCTTGTTCACTGTGAGACTAAATAACATGTTGTTCACTGCCAGACTAAATGAAATGTTATTTACTGCCAGACTAAATGAGATCTTGTTCACTGCGAGACTAAATGAGATGTTGTTCACTGCCAGACTAAATGAGATCTTGTTCACTGCCAGACTAAATGAGATCTTGTTCACTGCCAGACTAAATGAGATCTTGTTCACTGCCAGACTAAATGAGATCTTGTTCACTGCCAGACTAAATGAGATCTTGTTCACTGCCAGACTAAATGAGATCTTGTTCACTGCCAGACTAAATGAGATGTTGTTTACTGCCAGACTAAATGAGATGTTGTTCACTGTGAGACTAAATGAGATGTTGTTCACTGACAGACTAAATGAGATGTTATTTACTGCCAGACTAAATGAGATGTTTTTCACTGCCAGACTAAATGAGATCTTGTTCACTGCGAGACTAAATGAGATGTTGTTCACTGCCAGACTAAATGAGATTTTGTTCACTGCCAGACTAAATGAGATGTTTTTCACTGCCAGACTAAATGAGATCTTGTTCACTGCGAGACTAAATGAGATGGTGTTCACTGCCAGACTAAATGAGATGTTGTTCACTGCCAGACTAAATGAGATAATGTTTACTGCGAGACTAAATGAGATCTTGTTCACTGCCAGACTAAATGAGATCTTGTTCACTGCGAGACTAATTGAGATCTTGTTCACTGCGAGACTAAATGAGATCTTGTTCACTTCCAGACTAAATGAGATGTTGTTTACTGCCAGACTAAATATGATCTTGTTCACTGCCAGACTAAATGAGATCTTGTTCACTGCCAGACTAAATGAGATGTTGTTTACTGCCAGACTAAATGAGATGTTGTTCACTGCCAGACTAAATGAAATATTGTTCACTGTGAGACTAAATGAGATCTTGTTCACTGCCAGACTAAATGAGATGTTGTTCACTGCGAGACTAAATGAGATCTTGTTCACTGCCAGACTAAATGAGATGTTGTTCACTGCCAGACTAAATGAGATGTTGTTCACTGCCAGACTAAATGAGATGTTATTTACTGCCAGACTAAATGAGATGTTGTTTACTGCCAGACTAAATGAGATGTTGTTCACTGCCAGACTAAATGAGATGTTGTTCACTGTGAGACTAAATGAGATGTTGTTCACTGCCAGACTAAATGAGATAATGTTTACTGCGAGACTAAATGAGATCTTGTTCACTGCCAGACTAAATGAGATCTTGTTCACTGCCAGACTTAATGAGATGTTATTTACTGCCATACTAAATGAGATGTTTTTCACTGCCAGACTAAATAAGATCTTGTTCACTGCGAGACTAAATGAGATGTTGTTCACTGCCAGACTAAATGAGATTTTGTTCACTGCCAGACTAAATGAGATGTTTTTCACTGCCAGACTAAATGAGATCTTGTTCACTGCGAGACTAAATGAGATGTTGTTCACTGCCAGACTAAATGAGATGTTGTTCACTGCCAGACTAAATGAGATAATGTTTACTGCGAGACTAAATGAGATCTTGTTCACTGCCAGACTAAATGAGATGTTGTTCACTGCCAGACTAAATGAGATGTTTTTCACTGCCAGACTAAATGAGATCTTGTTCACTGCCAGACTAAATGAGATCTTGTTCACTGCCAGACTAAATGAGATGTTGTTCACTGCCAGACTAAATGAGATAATGTTTACTGCGAGACTAAATGAGATCTTGTTCACTGCCAGACTAAATGAGATTTTGTTAACTGCCAGACTAAATGAGTTCTTGTTCACTGCCAGACTAAATGAGATTTTGTTCACTGCCAGACTTAATGAGATGTTGTTCACTGCCAGACTAAATGAGATGTTGTTCACTGCCAGACTAAATGAGATGTTGTTCACTGCGAGACTAAATGAGATGTTGTTCACTGCCAGACTAAATGAGATGTTGTTCACTGCCAGACTAAATGAGATGTTGTTCACTGCCAGACTAAATGAGATGTTGTTCACTGCCAGACTAAATGAGATGTTGTTCACTGCCAGACTAAATGAGATGTTGTTCACTGCGAGACTAAATGAGATGTTGTTCACTGCGAGACTAAATGAGATGTTTTTCACTGCCAGACTAAATGAGATGTTGTTCACTGCCAGACTAAATGAGATAATGTTCACTGAAAGACTAAATGAGATGTTGTTCACTGCCAGACTAAATGAGATGTTGTTCACTGCCAGACTAAATGAGATCTTGTTCACTGCCAGACTAAATGAGATAATGTTTACTGCGAGACTAAATGAGATCTTGTTCACTGCCAGACTAAATGAGATGTTGTTCACTGCCAGACTAAATGAGATGTTTTTCACTGCCAGACTAAATGAGATCTTGTTCACTGCCAGACTAAATGAGATGTTGTTTACTGCCAGACTAAATGAGATGTTGTTCACTGCCAGACTAAATGAGATGTTGTTCACTGTGAGACTAAATGAGATGTTGTTCACTGCCAGACTAAATGAGATAATGTTTACTGCGAGACTAAATGAGATCTTGTTCACTGCCAGACTAAATGAGATCTTGTTCACTGCGAGACTAAATGAGATCTTGTTCACTGCCAGACTAAATAAGATCTTTTTCACTGCCAGACTAAATGAGATGTTGTTCACTGCCAGACTAAATAAGATCTTGTTCACTGCCAGACTAAATGAGATCTTGTTCACTGTGAGACTAAATAAGATGTTGTTCACTGCCAGACTAAATGAGATGTTATTTACTGCCAGACTAAATGAGATCTTGTTCACTGCGAGACTAAATGAGATGTTGTTCACTGCCAGACTAAATGAGATCTTGTTCACTGCCAGACTAAATGAGATCTTGTTCACTGCCAGACTAAATGAGATCTTGTTCACTGCCAGACTAAATGAGATCTTGTTCACTGCCAGACTAAATGAGATCTTGTTCACTGTGAGACTAAATGAGATCTTGTTCACTTCCAGACTAAATAAGATGTTGTTCACTGCCAGACTAAATGAGATCTTGTTCACTGCCAGACTAAATGAGATCTTGTTCACTGCCAGACTAAATGAGATGTTGTTCACTGCCAGACTAAATAAGATCTTGTTCACTGCCAGACTAAATGAGATCTTGTTCAATGCCAGACTAAATGAGATGTTGTTTACTGCCAGACTAAATGAGATGTTGTTCACTGCCAGACTAAATGAAATAATGTTCACTGCGAGACTAAATGAGATCTTGTTCACTGCCAGACTAAATGAGATGTTGTTCACTGCGAGACTAAATGAGATCTTGCTCACTGCCAGACTAAATGAGATGTTGTTCACTGCCAGACTAAATGAGATGTTGTTCACTGCCAGACTAAATGAGATGTTATTTACTGCCAGACTAAATGAGATGTTGTTTACTGCCAGACTAAATGAGATGTTGTTCACTGTGAGACTAAATGAGATGTTGTTCACTGCCAGACTAAATGAGATAATGTTTACTGCGAGACTAAATGAGATCTTGTTCACTGCCAGACTAAATGAGATCTTGTTCACTGCGAGACTAAATGAGATCTTGTTCACTGCCAGACTTAATGAGATGTTATTTACTGCCATACTAAATGAGATGTTTTTCACTGCCAGACTAAATGAGATCTTGTTCACTGCGAGACTAAATGAGATGTTGTTTACTGCCAGACTAAATGAGATTTTGTTCACTGCCAGACTAAATGAGATGTTTTTCACTGCCAGACTAAATGAGATCTTGTTCACTGCGAGACTAAATGAGATGTTGTTCACTGCCAGACTAAATGAGATGTTGTTCACTGCCAGACTAAATGAGATAATGTTTACTGCGAGACTAAATGAGATCTTGTTCACTGCCAGACTAAATGAGATGTTGTTCACTGCCAGACTAAATGAGATGTTTTTCACTGCCAGACTAAATGAGATCTTGTTCACTGCCAGACTAAATGAGATCTTGTTCACTGCCAGACTAAATGAGATGTTGTTCACTGCCAGACTAAATGAGATTTCTTTCACTGCCAGACTAAATGAGATCTTGTTCACTGCCAGACTAAATGAGATGTTTTTCACTGCCAGACTAAATGAGATGTTGTTCACTGCCAGACTAAATGAGATGTTGTTCACTGCCAGACTAAATGAGATGTTGTTCACTGCGAGACTAAATGAGATGTTGTTCACTGCCAGACTAAATGAGATCTTGTTCACTGCCAGACTAAATGAGATGTTGTTCACTGCCAGACTAAATGAGATCTTGTTCACTGCCAGACTAAATGAGATGTTGTTCACTTCGAGACTAAATGAGATCTTGTTCACTGCCAGACTAAATGAGAATTTGTTTACTACAAGACTAAATGAGATGTTGTTTACTGTGAGACTAAATGAGATGTTGTTCACTGCCAGACTAAATGAGATGTTGTTCACTGCCAGACTAAATGAGATGTTGTTCACTGCCAGACTAAATGAGATCTTGTTCACTGACAGACTAAATGAGATGTTGTTCACTGCGAGACTAAATTAGATGTTGTTCACTGCCAGACTAAATGAGATAAGGCTTGATGCAGATTTCGCAATTATATTTTTTCTCGAAATATTATTTTTTCTTGTCCTTAGCCAGGCCCAGTGTCACTCAGAGGCCCTAGGCCGGACCTGGTCTAATAGATCTAATAGAGCTAAATAACTACTTGTAAACAATCAGATGAAGAAAAATAAAATATCAATCACTAAAACAAACAAAACAATCTAGCAACAGCTTTGTCCCCCCTCTAGTCAAGCTTTGGTGTGCAAACGTTTTATACGGTTTAAAAAAAAACAAAAAAAACACGATTATCAAGAAAAGAATATGTTTATAACAGAATATGTTTATAACAGAATATGTTTATAACAGAATATGTTTATAACAGAATATGTTTATAACAGAATATGTTTATAACAGAATATGTTTATAACAGAATATGTTTATAACAGAATATGTTTATAACAGAATATGTTTATAACAGAATATGTTTATAACAGAATATGTTTATAACAGAATATGTTTATAACAGAATATGTTTATAACAGAATATGTTTATAATAGAATATGTTTATAACAGAATATGTTTATAATAGAATATTCTTAGACGTGTAGATTTTGGAATAACTTTAGATTATTATGATTGAAATAGGTTAACACATGCAAAGATAGGAAGTTAGGTCCCTATTAATAACAAGTTGTTTGTGCACAATACTGTACAACACTATTGACATATTGTTTAGTTCTTCTATACATTTCAGAACAACAACTATCGCATCTAAAATGACAATATAATGTTGACATCAAATGTCAACTAGGTTTACAGACATGTCACACGAAAACATTTCTTTTGGAAATATGTACGGAGGGGGGGGGAATCTGCAAATATAGTTATGAAAGAAAATCAATATCTAAATATCTATTCTTCAGTTAAAAAAAAGGTTGTTTGTGTTTCCCCACAAACTTGTAGAAGGTTCTGTGGTCCAATTGTCTGGTAAGCAAAGAAAAGGCAGACTTTCTTATGTTTTAACGCAGTAAAAATTAGAATAAAATTTTACAAATAGCACCACAATTCAAATTTCTTTTTCTTTTTTTTTTGCTCGTTCTAGTTCTTTCTTCGTCAATCAGATCTACACAAGACTCTAATCTTCTCAACCTTGTTTTGAAATGTAGTTCAATGGAAAGGTTTGCTCGTTTAGTTCACGAAACTATAAGGGTCAGTTTCAGAATACCAAAATAATCTTTTGTATCTTTCTAATCCCGCTTCAGGTGATGGTGAAATTGGAATTTCAATTTTGAGCGTTTATTTTTTGAGATCTAGTGTTGCAGCCAGAAGGACAGACAAACAAAACAAATACAATAGAGGCTTCTTTTTTTTTTGGCGGCAATCTTGTGTCAAAAGCAAATTAAATGAACAAATATTAACAAATGTATTGCAAAGTAGCTCACTCACATAATATCAACAAAGAAGAGATCTGGCCTAATATCAACAGGAAGAAATCTGGTCTATTATCACCAGAAAGAGATCTGGTCTAATATCACCAGAAAGAGATCTGGCCTAATATCAACAAAGAAGAGATCTGATCTAATTTCAACAGGAAGAAATCTTGCCTATTATTACCAGAAAGAGATCTAGCTTAATATCAACAAAGAAGAGATCTGGCCTAATATCAACAGGAAGAAATCTGGTCTATTATCAACAGGAAGAGATCTAGCCTAATATCAACAAGAAGAGATCTGGCATAATATCTACATGAAGAGATCTGGCCTAATATCTACAGGTAGAGATCTGGCTTAATTTCAACAGGAAGAGATCTGGCCTAATTTCAACAGGAAGACATCTGGCCTAATATCAACAAAGAAGAGATCTGGCTTAATCTCAACAGGAAGAGATCTGGCCAAATATCAACAAGGAAGAGATCTGGCCTAATATCTACAGGAAGAGATCTGGCCTAATATCAACAGGAAGAGATCTGGCCTAATATCTACAAGAAGAGATATGGCCTAATATCTAAAGGAAGAGAGCTAACCTAATATCTACAGGAAGAGATCTGGCCTAATATCTACCGGAAGAGAGTTAGCCTAATATCAACAGGAAGAGATCTGGCCTAATATCTACAAGAAGAGATCTAGCCTAATATCTACAGGAAGAGAGCTAGCCTAATATCTACAGGAAGTGATCTGGCCTAATATCTACAGGAAGAGATCTGGCCTAATATCTACAAGAAGAGATCTGGCCTAATATCTACAGGAAGAGATCTGGCGTAATATCTACAGGTAGAGAGCTGGCCTAATATCTACAGGAAGAGATCTGGCCTAATATCTACAGGAAGAGAGCTAGCCTAATATTAACAGAAAGAGAACTAGCCTAATATAAACAGTCAATGCACTAGACCAACTAGTTTTTGGAAAAGCAACAATATGTTTTATGATATTAAGTACTTTCTTTAACATGCCATGGGCAGATGTGAGAATATGAAAATTTCGTTTTATTTTGGTAATATTACAGTAAATAATTTATGCTTACAAAGCTTATAACAACTATCTCGCACCTATTCTCAGATCAGGTTGAAACTTTCCACAATTATACAATGACAAAGACAATACATGAATCACTAAAAAATAAAACCCATTAGCCCAAAAAATTACTGGTAATTAATTATTTTGTTTGATATTAACAATGGAAACTAATTCATCAGTATTAAGAGATATGGCTATATAAGTGGGGTTTTGTAATAGATATTTGTAAACGTTATATCTCCCACTCCGACTCTCGTATTCAAGTTGAAACTTAAAACAATTTTTTGGTCGATAACAAAACATGAAACAATTAAAAATTAGTCAATTAATTATTGGTAAAAGTTTTGTTTGATATGGAAAAAGGGAAATAACTTGTACATTATTGAGGGTATACTTGCAAGTGTGGTTCTTCCCCTTAGATAAGCTTTTTTTAAAAAAAAAATTATTTATAAACTTTGCTTGTTTTACATTAATCTTTTTATTTTTTTTTTAAATTACACATTTGTAGTTAATTATAAAAGAATGTCGTATTCTTTAAATATCCAGTCAGTTAAAAATCAGATGTCCTTAACCCTTCTAGGAAATTAGACATACTTCAGAAGATGTTCGAGCCTACAGTACTTAATTAATCAGTCTCAGCTAAGAAAAAAATGAATACGTGGGAAGGCAAGATTAAGATACTGTGTGGTACTCATAATATAAGGAAACACACAGCCCATTATATTTCGTTGTTTTTGGTGTCCAGACACACTTCTCAGAGTACACGGACATATACATCAGATATACACAATGGAACAGCCCGTATTGTTGAGCCTCATCTCACCATCCTTCCAGCTCATTGAGATTCAGATGATTATCACGTTGTCTGGGTGAAAACACATTTACATAGTGTGGTTGTGACGTGTTTGTGACGTAGTCTGGAGTTTGTTTATTTGTTAGTTCAAAGAAAATATTAGAATGTTTATTCTTGTAGTGTTCCTGTAACATAAACTTTTGTTTAAACCTATTTTAACAAAAAACTGAATTTTGTAGTTACAGATGTATACACTATATTCATTGTTTGGGTTTCAATCATGTTAATCTGCGGTTCATATTGGTAATGAATGCTCAGGTGTTTTGAAATTTAAAAAAATAATGATCCAGAAAATGGTCCCGACTTTGCCACTTAGCTGTGGTGGGGTAGCAATCTTAGCGACCTTGAGCTTCAAGCGATTTCTGTATAAGCCACAGAAATGATGATAAATAGTTTGGTCTTTTGAAAGTCGAGCCCCCTTACTTTCATATATTTTGCACAATCCCTGAACCCCGAGTTGCGAACACACAGTAGTAGCACACATATTTCAGGTTGTGTAAGGAGTTAGGAATACTTTGGTCGTTAAAAGACATTACAAGCAACGCAACATGCAAAAACATTTCACAATTGGAATAGTTAGTACTCATGTATGTTTATGTATGTTTCTCTGGGTTTGTTACAAAACGGGTTTGTTATAAAACGGGTATGTTATAAAAGAAATATTTTTAATGTGTCAATGAACAAAAGAATTTTTAAAAATACTTATAAACAAAGCTTATAGGAAGTGAACTTGTATCGATGAGTTTGGATCAGTCATGTAATAAAATTTGTACCAGATCTAGAATCTAGACCAAAAACAACAAATCTGTGCCATATTTTTATCAGTAGTATTTGTTTAGCGCTATTTCATGCTTTTAGCTTTCTTAAGAGGCTATGATCTGGACCTGATGGGGAAATCGGGAGGGGGAAGAAGGAAAGGGAAATAAGGGGGGGGGAGATTTCGAACACGTGTCTCAGGCCTCGACTAGCCGATATCCTTAACCACTCTGCTAGTGAGGTACTTATGACTAGTGAAGATTGTAGAGTAATATATTGTTTCGTTTCTTTCTAAATCGGTGACAAATAAAGGGGACTAATTCAGCTTATGCTACCACTTCTGCCAAGTACAATTTCTTTTCCTTATTCGAGATACCAAACAAAATAATTAATTACCAATTGTTAATTAACTAATTTATTAATATTTCATTGATTCTTGTGTTGTCAGGTAAAAGAAATAGTTGTGCACAATTTCAACGTCATCTGAGATTGAGTTTTTACATGACAGACAGAATGTGTTAATATAAGCTTTGTACACACCAACCAACTCACGAGAGAGCTGAAATAAGATATAAGCTTTGTACACACCAACCAACTCACCAGAGAGCTGAAATAAGATATAAGCTTTGTACACACCAACCAACTCACCAGAGAGCTGAAATAAGATACAAACTTTGTACACACCAACCAACTCACGAGAGAGCTGAAATAAGATATAAACTTTGTACACACCAACCAACTCACCAGAGAGCTGAAATAAGATATAAACTTTGTACACACCAACCAACTCACCAGAGAGCTGAAATAAGATATAAGCTTTGTACACACCAACCAACTCACCAGAGAGCTGAAATAAGATATAAGCTTTGTACACACCAACCAACTCACGAGAGAGCTGAAATAAGATATAAACTTTGTACACACCAACCAACTCACCAGAGAGCTGAAATAAGATATAAGCTTTGTACACACCAACCAACTCACCAGAGAGCTGAAATAAGATATAAACTTAAAAAAAAAATGTATCCAATTTTTCGGTACTGTAGAACTAAAGTTCAAAGGTGAACATTTCGTGACACCGTATTGTTTTGTGTCCTTGTTGGAGGTATTAAGAAGTTGAAATTATGGCTTCATGGGGGATAACTCATTCTTATTGTTGAACACGCATTCAGTTCGATGGCAAGGGAGATTATAGAAAACAACGTTTCTATTTGACCCCCCCCCCCAGACATACAGGAACTCGTCACAAACAGCCGGTTCATCTCCGTGATCGTATGATTGCCTGCTTCTGTTTTTCTTGCAGCAGACGCCATGACACCAACTATTTTTCTGGACTTACACGACTCTAAAAATAGCAAAGAATTTTCTAGAAACATAGTTACATTTGTGCATACATCTTATTCTAAAAAAACATAAATAACACACGAACTGTATATAGACACACACACAGACACAGACGACAAAGGTCCGCATGAATACTTCACACCTGATAACAATGCCCTTCGCCAACTTCAAAAAGTGACTAATTAGGACACGTGACTAAGCACAAACATATATAAACACCTTCCTCTAGCTCATGCATGACGGGATACTCAATAGCATAAATGTTCTTTCTGATATTTCGATAAACAATAAACAAGGGAAGACAACTTTAAGCAGCAATGAAGACTATACTTTTGGTCACCTTGCTTGTCTTCGCCTCGCTTTTTGGGGCGCCCGTTGTGGAGTCTCTCTTCATTGGGAAATGCTATAAAAAGTGGGCGGACTGCTCAGGGTGAGTACTGTAGTTGGGATTAAAATAGTATACAGCCTTATGTTGAAAAACTACTTGTCGATGTTCGGTCGTTGGATAATAGTTCCAAACATTAAGGACAACTAAATCGATGTAGGCGTATTATATGTCAATGTACTCAGTATTAAATAACTTGAACAGAATTCTTTCTTAACATAAAACTTAATATAAATTTTAATGTATAATTTCTACTCTAACTTGAGATGTGATCTACATTTAGTAGTGACAAAATTCAATACAAATACAAGCTTGTACTCGCCTAAGACTCTGATTTGACCATCTACAATCCTACGTACAACACTCTTCCATGTGACTTCTTAACATGAATTATGACAGACCAGCTAAAGGTTTCATCATTCTACACCAGCAAACACCTTGGAAACACACACACACAACTTATTTTCTTAACTGTAAAAAAAATAAACGATTTTTTTCTCTTATCTAAAGAGAAATATTTTTGAGATTCTTGTCTTGGAAAGAATGGAAGTGTGATAGTGTCCCTATCTCTACCCTTTCTTGTATTCACTCTTTCCTTTCTCTTTCTCTTTGTGTATCTCTTTGTCTTCTCTTTACCTTCTCCTTGTCTCTCTTCCTTGTTTTCTCTCTCACTCCTTCCTATCTCTTTCCGTATGTCTCTCTCTGTCTGTCTATCTCTGTCTCTCTCTGCCTGTCTGTCTCTGTCTATCTCTGTCTCTCTCTGCCTGTCTGTCTCTGTCTGTCTATCTCTGTCTCTCTCTGCCTGTCTGTCTCTGTCTGTCTATCTCTGTATCTCTCTGCCTGTCTGTCTCTGTCTATCTCTGTATCTCTCTTCCTGTCTCTCTCTGTCTATCTCTGTCTGTCTATCTCTGTCTGTCTGTCTCTGTGTGTCTCTGTCTGTCTGTCTGTCTCTCTTTTTGTTATCGTCTTTATTTCTCTATCAGACATTTTCCCCAGCAAACTTTCTTGTTATTGTAGAAACTCTTGTCCTGAGTTCTGGATCTATTACCATCATTCCCTAAGCTACAATGTCAACCAAATGTCTTAAAACGTCTAAGATTTAAACTTATGACCTATGTGACTTGTAGGATAAAGTATCCCCGGGTACGCTGTTCTGCCTCATCGTGGCACCCGGGTGGAAACGGTTACTTGAGGGGGTAACTAGGCTAAATGAATGGCGAAACATAACTCCCGTGGGGATGCCCACGGGTAGACGAGAGTCCACTCATTGCACGGGCGGAGTTGCAAAAGAGTCCCCATAAACATGTCACACATCCATGCGCTGTTCCTCAAGGGACCGTTACATAAATGGCGAGTCCCCCATGGTTAGCTTGGTACAACGAAGGAAAATGGCGGAGGCTCCCGGTGTGCTCGGCCTTCGCCCATGTACAGCCAAGCATGCATTGGGGGCCAAAGGCATTGGAAACAGCAATGCTTTACATAGGCATTGACTCGGGTCTCTCTCAAACAGAACTGTGTTTCACGCAGGTTTTTTTTTTTTTACTGTTTGGCGTCCAACAGTTTTTTTTTTCACTGATAAATAATTAATTAATTAATGTCTCTAAAAGAACAACTAATATAACAGATTAATTAAAAAACATTGATTCTTTACTTTATTACTAAATATTTTTTATTATTAAATGTAAAAAAACAACAAAGAAATGATAATCGATTTTCGTAGGGACAAGAAGGAAAATGATATTGTTTCTGTAGCTGGAGAGACTATTGAAATTGTGCAAACCTTTAAATACCTTGGTACTATCCTAGACAATAAACTAAATTTTACTGCAAATACTGATTATATCAGCAAAAAAGGGCAGCAAAGATTACGATTACTAAGAAAACTGTCCTCGTTTAATGTTAGCGAAAAGGCCTTGGCTATGTTTTATCACGCTCACATCTGCAATATTTTAAGTCTCAATATCACTGCCTGGTATGGCAATCTGAGCATTAAAAATAAAAATAAACTTTATAGAATCCTAAATGCTGCTGGCAAAATCATTGGCAAAAAACAAACCCCATTTGGGCAGTTGTTTGAGACAAACATCTCTAAAAAAGCTAACAAGATCCTCGAAATAAAGAATCACCCTTTGTGTCAGGATTTTGTGATTTTACCATCACAGAAGAGATACAAGACACCGATAGCAAAGACAAATAGACACAAACACTCTTTTGTTCCCCTGGCAATCAAATCATTAAATAAGAACAATCTGGTATAAACTTTGTCACATGTAAATTATGTGTGAGTCTGGTGTGAATGTACACTTTGGTTTCTTATAGTTATAATGTTTTTGTTTGGTGTAATGCACAAATTGTAAGACAAATTTCCTTACGGATAATAAAGATTATTATTATTATTATTATGACTTCACTATACTAAACATACATACAACGTTTGATCATAGAACAAAAAATATTTAAAAAAAAGGAAATGTAGGGATCGCACTAGTGACATGTTCGTTATTACAGTGACCTTCTGTGTCTTCAAGTGACATGTTCGTTATTACAGTGACCTTCTGTGTCTTCAAGTGACATGTGCGTTATTACAGTGACTTCTGTGTCTTCAAGTGACATGTGCGTTATTACAGTGACCTTCTGTGTCTTCAAGTGACATGTGCGTTATTACAGTGACCTTCTGTGTCTTCAAATGACATGTGCGTTATTACAGTGACCTTCTGTGTCTTCAAATGACATGTGCGTTATTACAGTGACCTTCTGTGCCTTCAAATGACATGTGCGTTATTACAGTGACCTTCTGTGCCTTCAAATGACATGTGCGTTATTACAGTGATCTTCTGTGCCTTCAAATGAGATGTGCGTTATTACAGTGACCTTCTGTGTCTTCAAATGACATGTGCGTTATTACAGTGACTTCTGTGTCTTCAAATGACATGTGCATTATTACAGTGACTTCTGTGTCTTCAAATGACATGTGCATTATTACAGTGACCTTCTGTGCCTTCAAAAAACATGTGCGTTATTACAGTGACCTTCTGTGTCTTCAAATGACATGTGCATTATTACAGTGACTTCTGTGTCTTCAAATGACAAGTTCGTTATTACAGTGACTTCTGTGTCTTCAAATGACATGTGCGTTATTACAGTGACCTTCTGTGCCTTCAAATGACATGTGCGTTATTACAGTGACCTTCTGTGCCTTCAAATGACATGTGCGTTATTACAGTGACCTTCTGTGCCTTCAACTGACATGTGCGTTATTACAGTGACCTTCTGTGCCTTCAAATGACATGTGCGTTATTACAGTGACTTCTGTGTCTTCAAATGACATGTGCGTTATTACAGTGACTTCTGTGTCTTCAAGTGACATGTGCGTTATTACAGTGACTTCTGTGTCTTCAAATGACATGTGCGTTATTACAGTGACTTCTGTGCCTTCAAATGACATGTGCGTTATTACAGTGACCTTCTGTGCCTTGAAATGACATGTGCGTTATAACAGTGACCTTCTGTGCCTTCAAATGACATGTGCGTTATTACAGTGACCTTCTGTGTCTTCAAATGACATGTACATTATTACAGTGACTTCTGTGTCTTCAAATGACATGTTCGTTATTACACTGACTTCTGTGTCTTCAAGTGACATGTGCGTTATTACAGTGACCTTCTGTGTCTTCAAAAAACATGTGCGTTATTACAGTGACCTTCTGTGTCTTCAAATGACATGTGCATTATTACAGTGACTTCTGTGTCTTCAAATGACATGTTCGTTATTACAGTTACTTCTGTGTCTTAAAATGACATGTGCATTATTACAGTGACCTTCTGTGCCTTCAAATGACATGTGCGTTATTACAGTGACCTTCTGTGTCTTCAAATGACATGTGCGTTATTACAGTGACCTTCTGTGCCTTCAACTGACATGTGCGTTATTACAGTGACTTCTGTGCCTTCAAATGACATGTGCGTTATTACAGTGATCTTCTGTGCCTTGAAATGACATGTGCGTTATAACAGTGACCTTCTGTGCCTTCAAATGACATGTGCGTTATTACAGTGACTTCTGTGCCTTCATATGACATGTGCGTTATTACAGTGACCTTCTGTGCCTTCAAATGACATGTGCGTTATTACAGTGACCTTCTGTGTCTTCAAATGCCATGTTTGTTATTACAGTGACTTTTGTGTCTTCAAGTGACATGTGCGTTATTACAGTGACTTCTGTGTCTTCAAATGACATGTGCGTTATTACAGTGACTTCTGTGTCTTCAAGTGACATGTGCGTTATTACAGTGACCTTCTGTGTCTTCAAGTTTCTTCTTCTTCTTCATCGTTCTCATTGTTATGTTGGAGTGTTCATATGTCTAGACCAATACATGAGATGAACTGCGCAGTGGTTTCCAAATCAGGGAGCTCTCCATATAGTTTTCTTTCTATTGGGGTGATTTGGGGCCAATGTCTTTGTCACAGATCACATTATAGAATTGTTTGTACATTTCACTTTTGAAAGTAATATAAGCCCTCGACATGAGTCTCGGGATTTAATCCTCAAATTTAGACACTTGACGTTCAAGTCAGGATTTACCCAAGGGACGTAATTAGTATGTTTGAAATCTATTGGTTGATTTGAATTTAAACAAAGACATTTTTTGAAAAGAGTTAGCGCCAGAGAATTGGCGGTAGTAAGAAAGAAAAGTCAGTCGATAAAATAATGTTCTTGTAGCTAGTCACGTTTCTAGGAGCTCTGTTTGAAAAGCCTTTGTAATATGTTCCATATTCATTGATTTGTAATTTGTACATAAACTGTACTTACGTTGTATTTAATAAAGTTCCAGAGTTTTGTTTTATCAAAGAATCGTCAATTGTGATTCTAGATCGTCATTTTTGTTAACTATTGAATTCAAGTAAAATCCCCGGCATAACAACACATCGTAACATCGTGCATGTTGTTACATCTGGCACAAGTGTTGTTACATTGGCACTCTCCGACGAATAAAAGTTCATGAACAACTTTTAACGAAATTTATTCAAGATCTAGGACCAATTTCTAAAACTCTTCAAAGGAACTTCATTCTTATTTAACGGAGGACAGAATTTCTGTGTTTAACAGGTCAGTTGGTTATCGATAAATCATTTATAAAGATTTTCGTTAGAGTTACGTCTAACTCACGAAATCTATTATTATATGTAATTGGCAAAAGGAGTAAGACCAATATACATAATAACTGGCAATATAAAAGACCAGTAAAGCAAATAACTGGCAATAAAAAAGACCAGTAAAGCAAATAACTGGCAATAAAAAAGACCAGTAAAGCAAATAACTGGCGTTATAAAGAAGACCAGTAAATCAAATAACTGGCATTATAAAGAAGACCAGTAAATAATCATTTGTGCAGCACAAAGTAAACAGAAGACCAGATTTAACCAACTGTTAAGCCAGGAAAAAAGTACTCGGCTCAATAGATCCCATACTAGACATCTACACTTCCTACAACGACTCCAGTAGTACTTCTACTGTAAAACAAAGTTATACTTCATAGCCAGTTACGGCATAACTAACATTGATTTGTTATATTCAAAACGTTACTATATTTCTACATTCCAAGTTGGTATATTTTTCAACATGTCTCCAAAGACAAGAACACAAAGATGGTTAGAATTATTTGACATAGCTAAAGAAAAACAAGTACCTAAACCAGAAGAATGGGTTCATCGACAGGAAGAAAAAGAATATCAAGCAAAAGTACATTGTAACATGACTTCAACAACAGACATAATAGGTGAAGCCATAGCTTTAGCAGAAAAACTCAACATTCCTTCACATGAACGAGAAAGATGGTTTGATAATAAATTAGCTGAGTTCGACAGAGAAAACGACAGAAGACGGCAAGAAGAACTAAAACGAGAATTATTAGAATTGAAAAATACCGAATTCAAAGCTGAACAAAAGAATGATGCAACATTAACAAGAATATACCAGAAAGCTCAATTAAGAAAGCGTACAGCATATCTCGAAGATGGATTTCTCAAGAAGATTACTTTCCACAAGTACAATGTCATTGAACAAATATATGTACCAAAGAAGTTCAGAAAACAAATAATTAAAGCAAAGCATGAATTTTATGACACCATACATATGAGTGTAACAAGTACCAAGAAGAGAATTGCCAAAGAATATTATTGGCCTAGCTTGACCAAAGATGTCAAGAAATACATTAATAAATGTTTACATTGTCAATGGGATTATGATGAGAAACAAACTCAAAAGAAAAGCAACATAACTAAAACAAAGAATGAACCAGACTACAAAGTCAGAATTGACAACAATGAATCTATGAATCATGACTCAAGCAAATCTACAGGGACATCACTGCCTACTACATGTCCACCCCTACCTGTTACTACATGTCCATCCCTACCTGCTACTAGTTCTACATGTCCATCCCTACCTGACAATACAAGCCCATCCCTACCTGACAATACAAGCCCATCCCTAACCACTGATGATGACTTCATGCATCAAGACTTGAATAAGACAGCATCTGCATCAAATACTATGATATGCATTGAACATTTCTGCTACAATCAAGACAAGTCTCATGAACCAGAAGCAGATACTTATATTCAATCAACTTTGGCTATACCAGACAAAAGAAAAACTATGCAACTTGACTCTAACACTCATACAAGTATTCCTCATTTGAAAGAATGTGAGTCAACTCAAGAAGCCATTACATCCAAGAACATTGAAAGTCAAAGAATATTACATGAACACATGAAATCAAGATATTTTGCTCAAGGAGATCAAGTCAATTTACTGTTACCAGATTGGAGTAACAAGCTATTCTACAAATGGCAAGGTCCATTTACCATCACCAGAAAGATTTCCAACCTGCTTTATAAAATCAATGTCAACAAGTTTACCAGAGTATTTCATGTTCATATGTTTGAACATTACCATGAAACAGATAATGAAGACATCAAAGCAGAAGTTGAACATTTTACAAGCTTAGCAACTATTCCTGAGGAAGAAGAAACATCATCAACACCCATTCCTGAGATAGATGTTTCATTAACAGCATCAAATCAAATTGACATTCCAAAGGTCATCACTTTGGATGATATATCATCAAATCAATTTGACATTCCCAAGGTCATCACTCTGGATGACATAGCACTACAGCAAGTGAAGGACACTAAAGTGTTTACAGACCATGCAGATTTCTTTACCAGTATTTCCGAGACATTTCCAGTACTGCAATTTGAAAACAACTCAGAGAGCAACAACATTGACAACACCAAGTTTCATCCTCCTTCTACTCAAGGGGCAACTTTTCTTCAGAAAGGAACAAATGAACTTCTTCAACATTGCTGTATTGACCCATTGAACTCAGACATGTTCAGTCATTGCTCTATTGAACATTCTAATGCAAAGCATTCTGTTACCATTGTTCTACAGCGTCAAAGTTCATCAACCAGAAAATTGAGTTTTGGTTTCGGACAGTTCTTATTTTCACCAAACTCAAACGCGGTTCAATCAGACATTATCTGTGAGTTCAATATGACATGGAGACAACAGCTTCATAAACTGAAAGACATTTTCTTCAAGTTTAGAAAACGCGTACACACATCCATGACGGCAATTCAGAAGGGTTCCGAACTTTACATTTCTACTCTACATATGTACTATAGCATATTTAGTGCCACTTGATCCATTATCATTCATACTCGTCAAGGAAGAACAGTATTCAGTTGTACTTAATCAATTAATTTGTCTACTCATTTTTTTCCACAGGAGTTCTATATCAGATGTTGTATTTATTTCAGCACCAAGCAACCCACTGAGGAAAGTCACTCATTCAAGATACTTTGTTTATTATGTTTCAGCATCTTTGCATATGACATGCATCAGACATCTTAATTTTTAAATCATGTGCATTTTATTTCAGGTATTTTATTTCAGGTCGAATATTATTGCATATATCCTATTATAATAGTACAGATACATGACAGACAATTGGAATTTTTCATTGCTTCACACATGTTGAGATTGATCACATTGAGTACTATTTTCTCAGAAGATTGTCATGTACTATCACAATTATTTTTTCTATGTCAATTGTTCATATGCAATATATTTTTCCATGTACACATTTCCACATTAGTACTAACCAAATGAGTTGTAGTATCATAACAATTTTTTGTGTATTATACGCATTTCTATTACCATACAAATGCTAAATGGAGAGGGGGGTAATATGTCACAGATCACATTATAGAATTGTTTGTACATTTCACTTTTGAAAGTAATATAAGCCCTCGACATGAGTCTCGGGATTTAATCCTCAAATTTAGACACTTGACGTTCAAGTCAGGATTTACCCAAGGGACGTAATTAGTATGTTTGAAATCTATTGGTTGATTTGAATTTAAACAAAGACATTTTTTGAAAAGAGTTAGCGCCAGAGAATTGGCGGTAGTAAGAAAGAAAAGTCAGTCGATAAAATAATGTTCTTGTAGCTAGTCACGTTTCTAGGAGCTCTGTTTGAAAAGCCTTTGTAATATGTTCCATATTCATTGATTTGTAATTTGTACATAAACTGTACTTACGTTGTATTTAATAAAGTTCCAGAGTTTTGTTTTATCAAAGAATCGTCAATTGTGATTCTAGATCGTCATTTTTGTTAACTATTGAATTCAAGTAAAATCCCCGGCATAACAACACATCGTAACATCGTGCATGTTGTTACATCTGGCACAAGTGTTGTTACAGTCTTATACGGGCCTCTTGGTAAAGAGAGCAGTTTTGGAGGACGTGGTCGGCATTCTCTGGTGATACTCCACATGGGTAGATTTCACTTGTTCCAATTTTGAGCTGCCGGTGCATGTGTTGTCTCATTCTGTTGTGTCCGGTCCTGAGTCGAAAGATTAGACGTTGGTCTTGTCGGGATAGCTTATAGTAAGCGTCATCTTACTTGCGATTTGAATGAGAGCTCGTCCATTTCTCATTTATTTTATCTACAATTAATTTCTTCATTTCTTCTGGATAGAGTGTAGAGTTTATTTGTGAGTTAGTTCTCCCACTCTTGGCGAGTGTGTCAGCCTTCTCATTTCCTTCAAGTTGTATATGAGCTGGTATCCATTGAATAACAGTTCAAGTCTTCAAGTGACACTTGCGTTATTACAGTGACCTTCTGTGTCTTCCAATGACATATTTGTTATTACAGTGGTGACCTTCTGTGTCTTCCAATGACATATTTGTTATTACAGTGGTGACCTTCTGTGTCTTCCAATGACATATTTGTTATTACAGTGGTGACCTTCTGTGTCTTCCAATGACATATTTGTTATTACAGTGGTGACCTTCTGTGTCTTCCAATGACATATTTGTTATTACAGTGGTGACCTTCTGTGTCTTCCAATGACATATTTGTTATTACAGTGGTGACCTTCTGTGTCTTCCAATGACATATTTGTTATTACAGTGGTGACCTTCTGTGTCTTCCAATGACATATTTGTTATTACAGTGGTGACCTTCTGTGTCTTCCAATGACATATTTGTTATTACAGTGGTGACCTTCTGTGTCTTCCAATGACATATTTGTTATTACAGTGGTGACCTTCTGTGTCTTCCAATGACATATTTGTTATTACAGTGGTGACCTTCTGTGTCTTCCAATGACATATTTGTTATTACAGTGGTGACCTTCTGTGTCTTCCAATGACATATTTGTTATTACAGTGGTGACCTTCTGTGTCTTCCAATGACATATTTGTTATTACAGTGGTGACCTTCTGTGTCTACCAATGACATATTTGTTATTACAGTGGTGACCTTCTGTGTCTTCCAATGACATATTTGTTATTACAGTGGTGACCTTCTGTGTCTACCAATGACATATTTGTTATTACAGTGGTGACCTTCTGTGTCTTCCAATGACATATTTGTTATTACAGTGGTGACCTTCTGTGTCTTCCAATGACATATTTGTTATTACAGTGGTGACCTTCTGTGTCTACCAATGACATATTTGTTATTACAGTGGTGACCTTCTGTGTCTTCCAATGACATATTTGTTATTACTGTGGTGACCTTCTGTGTCTACCAATGACATATTTGTTATTACAGTGGTGACCTTCTGTGTCTTCCAATGACATATTTGTTATTACAGTGGTGACCTTCTGTGTCTACCAATGACATATTTGTTATTACAGTGGTGACCTTCTGTGTCTTCCAATGACATATTTGTTATTACAGTGGTGACCTTCTGTGTCTTCCAATGACATATTTGTTATTACAGTGGTGACCTTCTGTGTCTTCCAATGACATATTTGTTATTACAGTGGTGACCTTCTGTGTCTTCCAATGACATATTTGTTATTACAGTGGTGACCTTCTGTGTCTTCCAATGACATATTTGTTATTACAGTGGTGACCTTCTGTGTCTTCCAATGACATATTTGTTATTACAGTGGTGACCTTCTGTGTCTACCAATGACATATTTGTTATTACAGTGGTGACCTTCTGTGTCTTCCAATGACATATTTGTTATTACAGTGGTGACCTTCTGTGTCTACCAATGACATATTTGTTATTACAGTGGTGACCTTCTGTGTCTTCCAATGACATATTTGTTATTACTGTGGTGACCTTCTGTGTCTTCCAATGACATATTTGTTATTACAGTGGTGACCTTCTGTGTCTACCAATGACATATTTGTTATTACAGTGGTGACCTTCTGTGTCTTCCAATGACATATTTGTTATTACTGTGGTGACCTTCTGTGTCTACCAATGACATATTTGTTATTACAGTGGTGACCTTCTGTGTCTTCCAATGACATATTTGTTATTACAGTGGTGACCTTCTGTGTCTACCAATGACATATTTGTTATTACAGTGGTGACCTTCTGTGTCTACCAATGACATATTTGTTATTACAGTGGTGACCTTCTGTGTCTTCCAATGACATATTTGTTATTACAGTGGTGACCTTCTGTGTCTACCAATGACATATTTGTTATTACACCGACCTTCTTTGTCTTGTAAAGTATAAAAAGTAAAGTTCCACTTATTCCTCCAAATCCCAGTCTTTGGACTGAGAACAAAGAATTAGTAAAAAAACAAAAACAAATCGCAGTCCATCCTGTTACAACTATACAAAAAAGAAACAATCAAAAAAGAAAATATACTGTTGTAACTCTCTAGGTTAGGCACTCAACGAAAAGGCAGGCAACTCAACACAGTTTAACAGGAAATAAATACAGGTGTTTATTCACTAGGGCAAACACATAACATCCTTCAACTTCCTCAGAGTCTTGCTATTAATTTACCAGTCCTTTAGATAGCAACCCGAATGTGGACCAACGACAGCCTTCCCCGCTTCGCTCCAGGTCCCTTCTACAACCTTCAGGCAGCACCAAAAGCTGGCTTCTTAGTCTCCAAACATTCAAACCCTTCACAATCCCTGATGCACTGTTATTCTCTCTCTTCTAGTGTCATCCTGTTTACGTTCACTAGTGCGCTAGTGCGCACCTCAAGCACTGGTGCAAGGCAGGGTTACAACAATACATATAACTCAATAAGAAAAAACTTATGTTAGTTGAAGAACTACACACTTATAGCTATATCTCTCAATAATGCAGAAGTTACTTCTATTTTTCGATATGGAATTAAAACAATAGTTACCAATAATTAATTGACTAATGGGTTAATTTTAAATTGTTTAATGTTGTTGTTTTTTTAAGTTACAATAAAGAATCGCTTAGAATAGATGTGGAAGAAATAACGTGTCCATTATCTAATGGGACAAAACCCTACACATTTAGCCATATCTGTCAATAAAAATAAATAGTAAATTACCAGTAATTAATGGGCTTATCATTGTTTGTTTATTGATTCACGTATTGTCTTCGCCAGTGAATAATTGTCCAAATGTTCAACTTGATCCAAGAAAAGGTGTGGGAGAAATAACGTGTTCAAAGTGTTCACCAGACAGAGAGAGAGTGAGTTGATATGTGTCAACCAGATACCTCGTCGAGTGACTTTGAGATGGCAATAGATGGCAATAGATGCTAAGTACTTAAACTAAACACTATGTTGGAGTGGGGAAACAACTCTAATAAAGAGGCATTGGATACATTTAATAGACACGGCATTTACTTTCAAGCCCACTGCATGAAATAGTTCTAGTTGAGTACAGTAAACATTTAGGACATTACATGTGTATTTCCAATTACTATTACTAATTAGAGGTATTATAAGCATTGCCCAACTGAGTACAGCAAAGGGCTGGAAAAAAACTGTGCCACCTTTCTGCTCCTACTTTTTCAATGTAAAGGTAAAATTACAAGCGAAATATTATCTTGACTTAGACGTCTCTGTTGACACCGCATTTTTTTGTATTCACTTGGTCTATTTGTCACATCCGTAGTCACGTCAAACCATTCATAGGATCCCTACTGTTTTTTAATGGACTTTTACGCTCCACTGCTGAAATGTAACCATAAAGAATGTCGTGTAAGAAAGGTCCGGCTGTCTGCGTGGTATATTAGAAACTGGTCTAGTACGTCCAGTAATCATTCGTACTGACATTTTGACATATAATTTCTAAATACATGCTTGTTTCTAAACAGACATATTATAGGAAAGCATTAAGACAAGGTATCTTATAATGGTGAGCGGTCATTTCATCCCCGGCCACTTCATGCCCGTTCTCTAGCTCTTGATAGTGAAAAAAAGAAGTACATTTAATTGTTATGGTATGGAATACTATTCATGCAAATAAATCATAAGTTTATTATATAGATTATTATATAACGTTTTTATGGTTCTTGTAAATAAGCAAAATTCTTCGTAAAAATAAAATGCAACATATACTTCACGAATAAATATTCGCAAATCCTATACCCTTAAGTGAGCAATTGTTGTATGTATATATAGTACCAGGCGGCCTCGCCTCGCTCGGTGAGATAATTTCATAAGTCATTTTGGGAATATTTTTGTAATTAGGAAACAGAACGTTCGAGTAAAGACTATCAATCTGAAGAGTTGCTTTTGTGTGCTGTTAGTTCTAACTGTAAATTGTACATGGCAATTAGAATAGAAAGTCTCTTAAGTCCCCCAACAGTGTAGACAAACCACAGTTCACGTCATGTCGTTTTACATTGCAACGTTTGCATAAACCTAGTGGGCTATTATTGGCTTGGAAGAAAGTTTTTGCAGTGTAGCTTTTAAACTGTTAACGTTCAAACATTTAATTTTGCAATTAGTATATTCATTATGGCTTTAGTATGAAGCATCAAGTGATGTAAAATCTCTACGTTATAGGGTAAAACAAGCACTTTGTAATAAAGTAAAATGGCACATTTTTTTCCCAAAGAGACTTAAAAGCATTGCGTTAGTATTCTAAAGAAGCGTTTCCATGGGGCATCTCAGCTATGCCGACTGCCTTTCAGCTCACTAAATAAGATTGCCTTTGGCAAATGTTCGTTTCCCTTACGGGATACTTGCCCTGCCCACCGAGCTGGATATCATGTTCAGTGTGAGCAAGTAAAGCTTAGAGAAGCTGTGTCAGGACCATTCCTTGGTTTGGGTATGGGACAGAAGATTAATAATTTACTAGCATATATATTGCATATAACTGTTCACGTCTTTTCAACGTCGAAAACTAATAAGTAACGATACGTAAGATTTTCTTTAGGATTCTCACGTTCAATTAATTGATTGAGAGATATTTATCAGATAAATAGTAACAAAAAATGTTCCGGCCGCTAGAAATCTAAATTGGTTTGTGCTCCTACAGAAAAGGACTCTTGAAAATTTGACTTTAGATGGCTTATCAGTGGAAACAAAAAGCAAACCTCTTTTAAAATAAAAAAAAAATATATATATTTCAACATTTCCAATATTATGAATACCAAACGTCTGTATCTGTTAGCTATTTTTCTAAATTCGCCATAGATGCAAATATCCAAAGCATAAAATTATTACAGCGTACTAAATGAAAATTGTTTAAAAATGTTACCAGATGAAATAG
This sequence comes from Biomphalaria glabrata, assembly GCF_947242115.1. Taxonomy (NCBI): domain Eukaryota; kingdom Metazoa; phylum Mollusca; class Gastropoda; family Planorbidae; genus Biomphalaria; species Biomphalaria glabrata. Next base: position 17,221,383 of record NC_074722.1, on the reverse strand, counting down.
AACAAAAGTTAGCGTCCTGTGTCTTGATTCATTTTCGTATATCTTTTTTTGTTTCACATACAATGAGTTTTTGTTTTTACAAGTTTATACGTTTATTTATACAAATTTTATTTTGTTATGTTTCCCCTACAGATGGAACAGGTGGGGCAAGTGGGGCTTCAGTGAAACCTGCCAGGATGACTGCAGAGCTCTGGGCAAGACTGTGGGCAACTGTGTGCCGTCGCCACACAATTGTGCATTGGATACTCATGGCTTCCAGTGTCAGTGCTTAGATCTATAGAAAGACTTGCAGACGAGAAGGTCCACTTGGAAAAATAATTTAGTTGTTTTAGAAATTCTTTAAACAAAAAAGTCATATTTTGACATCATCAATTTGTGTGTATGAGAGAAAGAAAGGATGTTGTTGTTTTTAACTTCTATTGGAGAGTTTCACGACGATCTAACAGTGGGGAAAGAAGCTAACTTGAACTGTAAATGTAGCCTAGTATAAAGAAGAAGAATTAACCTAGAAAATTTGATACTGCAATTCGTAAAAGGCACAACAATTATTTCCCTTGACCAAAGTATAGCTTATCAACACTTCCTGCTATACACTGGAGTCACCATAAAAAAAAAAGCTTACTATTTATAAATTTTCCGCCATGATTGAAAATCTCCAAAGTTCTTCTAAACTTCAAAAGAAAGATCTGAGATTTTAATTTTGATACTTTCACAGAGAAATTCCCGGATTGATAGGACAAACAGACATGATTAATGTGTATATTTCTTTACTTCTCATGGTTACATTGATTCAGAGATGTCTACAAACCAAACATGAGACATTGATTCAGGGATGTCTACAAACCAAACATGAGACATTCCAAACACCGTACTTTTTAAAGAATGTGTTTTTAAGAATTAAATATCTTTGTGTACATTGTTTAACAAACATGTTCTGTACTTTGTTATGTCTTTAAAAATACACTGTGTCAAGAATAGAAAAGCTAAAATAATCAAATGAATCTTGTGAAAACTACTTCTGTCATGATGTTCGTTGTATACATATACACAGAAATGTGAACAGTTGAACCGTGATTATTAATCACCCTCATGAGTTGATCGCTAATGTCTCTTCTGTCCTGATGATCAAACTCAAAGTCTGGTACTCACTTACCCTCCAGGTCTACCTGCAGGATGTTAAACAATTAAAGGATCGCTGTTTATTATTCTTGGTACCTATGGAAAAGTTATATGTATCATGCGACTGTTGGTATATGTACCATGAGACTGTTGGTATATGTACCATGAGACTGTTGTTATATGTACCATGCGACTGTTGGTATATGTACCATGAGACTGTTGGTATATGTACCATGAGACTGTTGGTATATGTACCATGAGACTGTTGGTATATGTACCATGAGACTGTTGGTATATGTACCATGAGACTGTTGGTATATGTACCATGAGACTGTTGGTATATGTACCATGAGACTGTTGGTATATGTACCATGAGACTGTTGGTATATGTACCATGAGACTGTTAGTAAATGTACCATGAGACTTGTTATATGTACTATGAGACTGTTGTTATATGTACCATGAGACTGTTGTTATTACAACTATTATTATTCGTTTCTATGTTTCGTCTAGTGTCTGTTATGACTCTTGTAGTAAGATCTAATTAAATCATGTTTCGAGATCCTAAATTTGAAGAATTAGAAAATTGTGTTTTGTTTCTTTTTTGTGATAAGATTTAGATTTGTATTTTGTGAGAATGGCGTGACTACTCATTGGTGTGGGTAGGGTTGCTAGATTTGTATTTTGTGAGAATGGCGTGACTACTCATTGGTCTAGGTAGGGTTGCTAGATTTGTATTTTGTGAGAATGGCGTGACTACTCTTTGGTCTGGGTAGGGTTGCTAGATTTGTATTTTGTGAGAATGGCGTGACTACTCATTGGTCTGGGTATGGTTGCTAGATTTGTATTTTGTGAGAATGGCGTGACTACTCATTGGTCTAGGTAGGGTTGCTAGATTTGTATTTTGTGAGAATGACTTGACTACTCATTGGTCTGGGTAGGGTTGCTAGATTTGTATTTTGTGAGAATGGCGTGACTACTCATTGGTCTGGGTAGGGTTGCTAGATTTGTATTTTGTGAGAATGACTTGACTACTCTTTGGTCTAGGTAGGGTTGCTAGATTTGTATTTTGTGAGAATGACTAGACTACTCTTTGGTCTGGGTAGGGTTGCTAGATTTGTATTTTGTGAGAATGACTTGACTACTCATTGGTCTGGGTAGGGTTGCTAGATTTGTATTTTGTGAGAATGACTTGACTACTCTTTGGTCTAGGTAGGGTTGCTAGATTTGTATTTTGTGAGAATGACTTGACTACTCTTTGGTCTAGGTAGGGTTGCTAGATTTGTATTTTGTGAGAATGACTTGACTACTCTTTGGTCTAGGTAGGGTTGCTAGATTTGTATTTTGTGAGAATGACTTGACTACTCTTTGGTCTAGGTAGGGTTGCTAGATTTGTATTTTGTGAGAATGGCGTGACTACTCATTGGTCTGGGTAGAGTTGCTAGATTTGTATTTTGTGAGAATGACTTGACTACTCTTTGGTCTGGGTAGGGTTACTAGATTTGTATTTTGTGAGATAGGCGTGACTACTCTTTGGTCTGGGTAGGGTTGCTAGATTTGTATTTTTGTGAGAATGGCGTGACTGCTCTTTAGTCTGGGTAGGGTTGCTAGATTTGTATTTTGTGAGAATGGCGTGACTACTCTTTGGTCTGGGTAGGGTTGCTAGATTTGTATTTTGTGAGAATGGCGTGACTACTCTTTGGTGTGGGTATGGTTGCTAGATTTGTATTTTGTGAGAATGGCGTGACTACTCTATGGTGTGGGTATGGTTGCTAGATTTGTATTTTGTGAGAATGACGTGACTACTCTTTGGTGTGGGTATGGTTGCTAGATTTGTATTTTGTGAGAATGGCGTGACTACTCTTTGGTCTGGGTATGGTTGCTAGATTTATATTTTGTGAGAATGGCGTGACTACTTTTAGGTCTGGATATGGTTGCTAAATTCCTGAGCTTAAGGATCTAGTAATATTGTCAGGTTCTTTTTAAAGTCTGCGGTAATTGATTTTACTACAGGGTTAATTAAATTTCTTTTATATCTGGTTTTACTAAAAAACATTTCAATATTGTTGGGTGTCTTCTAAGTCTTTGAACGAGCTAAACTTGTGGATAGAATTTTCCGTGGTGAGTTCATAATAGCGACCTCTACCGCATTAGTATTTTGTTATACCCCAATACTATTGGTAATGCAGCTTTAAATATCTCTAGAACTTATTACATGTGTCCAAAGGGGTTAAAAGGACAATTTAAAAAGATGACCCTTTGAATTGAATATTCCTGTCCAAACATCTTGACCTAAAACTTAATCAATTTAATCACATGAATGGATTCAATTCTATTAATAGAATAGTTATTTGAAATTTAGAAAATAAAGACGAACATATTCAACTGATATTTAAATTTAACCGAATCCACGCCATCAATTAGAACACACATTGAACTAATAAATCAATCAGAAGGATTCAGAACAGACATGAACAAATAAATCGATCACAACACAAAGGAACAAATAAATCAACCAGAACACACATGACCAAATAAATCGATCACAACACAAAGGAACAAATAAATCAACCAGAACACAACACAAAGGAACAAATAAATCAACCAGAACACACATGAACAAATAAATCGATCACAACACAAAGGAACAAATAAATCAACCAGAACACACATGAACAAATAAATCGATCACAACACAAAGGAACAAATAAATCAACCAGAACACACATAAAAAAAAAATCGATCACAACACAAAGGAACAAATAAATCAACCAGAACACAAAGGAACAAATAAATCGATCACAACACAAAGGAACAAATAAATCAACCAACCAGAACACACATGAACAAATAAATCGATCACAACACAAAGGAACAAATAAATCAACCAGAACACACATAAACAAATAAATCGATCACAACACAAAGGAACAAATAAATCAACCAGAACACACAGGAACAAATAAATCGATCACAACACAAAGGAACAAATAAATCAACCAGGACACACACGAACAAATAAATCGATCACAACACAAAGGAACAAATAAATCAACCAGAACACACAGGAACAAATAAATCGATCACAACACAAAGGAACAAATAAATCAACTAGAACACACATGAACAAATAAATCGATCACAACACAAAGGAACAAATAAATCAACCAGAACACACATGAACAAATAAATCGATCACAACACAAACGAAAAAATAAATCAACCAGAACACACATAAACAAAAAAATCGATCACAACACAAAGGAACAAATAAATCAACCAGAACACACAGGAACAAATAAATCGATCACAACACAAAGGAACAAATAAATCATCCAGGACACACAGGAACAAATAAATCGATCACAACACAAAGGAACAAATAAATCAACCAGAACACACATGAACAAATAAATCGATCACAAGACAAAGGAACAAATAAATCATTGCGAGAAAGAAATACGTTTTAGACTTTTACTTTCCAGCTAAAAATGCAATGTTTGAAGGCAACCAATTTAATGACATCGACACTGATAGGGCTGACCAGCGGGGCATGTCGGCGATGTTGAACATCTACCAAACTTGAATCCTTCTTTAATACACCTGTCCTTGCATTGCCCCCAAACATTGTCGCTGCCTAATGTCCATCTGAAAAATAAATAATTTGTAACATAATTGATATCCAGGTAGAGAGCAGATCTGTTATACGTTTAGAAAAAATAGAAACGGCTAGATTGTGAGATAGCTAGCCCTCGTGAGACTACCTTGAAAAAATTACATGTCTACTCTGACCACTGAGAAAATTTTCTCTCAGTAGATAGGAGTTCTTCAACCCTTGACCTGTCTAAAGGGTTCTCGACGGCATTCGCCTTTACTAGTTTGGGGTTTTACTTTATTGCGGGGTATCAGTCCTTTACACTACAAGAAGATTTGACCACTACTCTTGGGACTGAAGCAAGTTCAATGTCTCTTGACAATAAAAAATTGTTGTGGCCAAATTGCAATGTTTGCATATCGATTCAAGCTATTTCGTTAATGAGAAGACCAAACTTAGGCAGCCCCAAAATAATCGCCACACGAGTTTACATGAATGCCAATAATACTAATAATAATAAGGTTTGTCTTCGAGTCCGAAGATTAATGAGAAATGCAGTATCTCCCTTGGCTTCGCAGCCCCAGCTGTGAACTACATATTTTGCCACATCCAGCGCAAACATAACCATTGTCCGCCGGAGGTCGATATAGATTTTTTCTTCGCCGTCTACGTCTGTCCTGGGGAGCGGATTTTTTTTTATATCAAATGTGCATCCCGCGGTCTTTGTAAGTGACCACCAGCTGTTCTCATTTTTTGGTCAGTCATCAGAGGGCTGACTTTTTAGCGAAGTCCCCGGCGGAAACGAGCACCATACTGATGAACGGTACACTCTCGCGAGTGTACGAGCCCTAGCCGACACCCGTTAGTCGGCACTTTGGTTCGACAGTTGGGACGCTTCCGACAAGGGCCGCGAGCTACATAAGCAGTTGAGTAGACCAGACCGAAAAGATGCATGGTGGGAGTTCTGCCGTGCGGAACAGGCAGTCCTAGCCCAGTTCCGAGTCGGGCACTGTCCAATAGGCGCGTACTTTGGACGGGGGAGGGAGAAATACGACACATGGTGCCCTGCCCAGCGTCACTGTAGGACCATAAGAAGTCCCTCTATAGGGGATACGTGCCCTGCCCAGCGTCACTGTAGGACCAAAAGAAGTCCCTCTATAGGGGATACGTGCCCTGCCCAGCGTCACTGTAGGACCAAAAGAAGTCCCTCTATACGGGATACGTGCCCTGCCCAGCGTCACTGTAGGACCATAAGAAGTTTCCCTATACGGGATACGTGCCCTGCCCAGCGTCACTGTAGGACCATAAGAAGTCCCTCTATAGGGGATACGTGCCCTGCCCAGCGTCACTGTAGGACCAAAAGAAGTCCCTCTATAGGGGATACGTGCCCTGCCCAGCGTCACTGTAGGACCAAAAGAAGTCCCTCTATACGGGATACGTGCCCTGCCCAGCGTCACTGTAGGACCATAAGAAGTTTCCCTATACGGGATACGTGCCCTGCCCAGCGTCACTGTAGGACCATAAGAAGTCCCTCTATAGGGGATACGTGCCCTGCCCAGCGTCACTGTAGGACCAAAAGAAGTCCCTCTATAGGGGATACGTGCCCTGCCCAGCGTCACTGTAGGACCAAAAGAAGTTTCCCTATATGGGATACGTGCCCTGCCCAGCGTCACTGTAGGACCATAAGAAGTCCCTCTATACGGGATACGTGCCCTGCCCAGCGTCACTGTAGGACCATAAGAAGTTTCCCTATACGGGATACGTGCCCTGCCCAGCGTCACTGTAGGACCATAAGAAGTCCCTCTATACGGGATACGTGCCCTGCCCAGCGTCACTGTAGGACCATAAGAAGTTTCCCTATATGGGATACGTGCCCTGCCCAGCGTCACTGTAGGACCATAAGAAGTCCCTCTATACGGGATACGTGCCCTGCCCAGCGTCACTGTAGGACCATAAGAAGTTTCCCTATACGGGATACGTGCCCTGCCCAGCGTCACTGTAGGACCATAAGAAGTCCCTCTATACGGGATACGTGCCCTGCCCAGCGTCACTGTAGAACCATAAGAAGTTTCCCTATACGGGATACGTGCCCTGCCCAGCGTCACTGTAGGACCATAAGAAGTTTCCCTATACGGGATACGTGCCCTGCCCAGCGTCACTGTAGGACCATAAGAAGTCCCTCTATACGGGATACGTGCCCTGCCCAGCGTCACTGTAGGACCATAAGAAGTTTCCCTATACGGGATACGTGCCCTGCCCAGCGTCACTGTAGGACCATAAGAAGTCTCTCTATACGGAATACGTTCCTTGCCCAGCGTCACTGTAGGACCAAAAGAAGTCTCTCTATACGGAATACGTGCCCTGCCCAGCGTCACTATAGGACCAAAAGAAGTCCCTCTATACACGGACAGTGTACAGATAATACATCTACTAATCTATATATTAATTGAAATATTGGAATTTCAATATCAAGAGGATTATATGGTACGTTTATAATTTGCCTACATCGTTCATTTAAATAGGCCTACACTATATAGGCCTACACTCTGTTCATTTAAATAGGCCTACACTATGTTCATTTAAATAGGCCTACACTATGTTCATTTGAATAGGCCTACACTATGTTCATTTAAATAGGCCTACACTATGTTCATATAAATAGGCCTACACTATGTTCATTTGAATAGGCCTACACTATGTTCATTTAAATAGGCCTACACTATGTTCATTTAAATAGGCCTACACTATGTTCATTTAAACAGGCCTACACCATATTCATTAAAACTGGCCGACACCATATTCATTAAAACTGGCCGACACCATATTCATTAAAACTGGCAGACACCATATTCATTTAAACTGGCCTACACCATATTCATTAAAACTGGCCGACACCATATTCATTAAAACTGGTAGACACCATATTCATTTAAACTGGCCTACACCATATTCATTAAAACTGGCCGACACCATATTCATTAAAACTGGCAGACACCATATTCATTAAAACTGGCAGACACCATATTCATTAAAACTGGCAGACACCATGTTCACTTCTTGAAATTCACTTAAAACTGACTACAAATTGATATCAAAATGAATTTAAAACAACAACAACTTAGGACTTACTCATTACAGTGATCTATTCCATCATTACAACCTCCGATAAATGATTGACAGACAACGGACGACGTGAACAGACAAACAATCAAGATGACTAGCAGAGTTGACTTCATTGTTAAGTCCAGTCCAGGCTGCTATCTAGTGGAACAGCAGAAGAATTCAGAGTCTACTTTGGAGAGACACGCAATTCGTCATATATAGGCTAAGTGTAAAGCAGCAGGACTGGTGTCAGTCAATACCGCACGGTAGTTGATACGTTGACGCCACGCTCTGGTGATTCGCACATGCGTCCAAATATTAAGGTCACACTGTTTTTTGGGTTATAAAAGCACATCCTGACCATGTCAACATATTTGTGCTCTGGTTGTTCTGGACAGGGATTGCCATTTGTTCTATCCTGTACTCCGTTGCAAAGTTCAATTTGTAAATCTTTGTTGGTTTGTGCCGTTAGAAGAAGCACAATTTTTAAAATAATTGTATATACACATACACGGGAAAGACCTGCACATTTACAACCATATTTCCCAATAATGAAAGATTTATTTCCCTTTTCTACATCAAACAAAATTAATAAATTAACACTAACTAATTAAATCATATTTTTTATTCATGTTTTTGATAGGGGCAACGACTAATTATGTGTAAAGTTTCCACTTGATCCGAGAATGGGAAGTGGGAGAAATAGCGTGTACGGAATTCAGTCAGACAGTCGATGTGAGTTGTTATAAACTTTGTAACAGAAAACATTTGTAAAAAATGACAATAATGAACCTAAACAATGTTTTAAAAACTGAACTGTAAAGACACTTTGGCCCATCATGTGACACCATGTGATACAATCTGAATAAAAGATCAAGTAGGAAAGGAAATTTTCTCTGTGTCGTAGATGAAGCAGTGCAGCCATGCTAACATATCATAGGTTGGAACGAAGTCAAGAGCAAATCAGATTTATTATCTATGTATAGATTCATCTAGACACGTGTTTCCGGCTTTTTGTAGGAAAACTCTGGTAGGTCTTGGCTTGAGGTAGCCAAAAGTGGTATATGAAGGTGTTTCTCTCCCTTGCCATACGTTTTCTATGAAAACTGAAAGGCATACAAAGTGAAAAGAAAATCTTTGCTCAAGTCTATCAAATAAGTTGAGAACCACTGACATTTGTTTCAAGTTACTGCGTGGTTGTCTTCATATATGTGAGAGACATGCTGTCACACACACGCTCGTATATATACATACATACATACATACACCTGCGCATGCGTACACACTCAGTGTTAAAAGTGTAATAAAGAACACCATGTCTAGACTGAGTCGGTAGCGAAGTTAAAAGAACATTGCTCTATGGTTCATTAGTATTGGGATTACATTGGCTTGGGATTACATTGGCTTGGGATTACATTGGCTTGGGATGACATTGGCTTGGGATGACATTGGCTTATTGCGTCAACAGGGACAAAACAACGAGAGATGAGACATAATCACACAAGCCATGAAAACACACATACACACACTCACTGATACAAAACTCACACACACACACACACATACACACACACACACATACAAACTCATACACAGACAAGAATTTTCAAACTCTAATCATACAGAACGTGTACGCTTTAAAACCTGACATCTATTTCTAGAATGTAACTCGTTGGTCTGTAGTGTTGAGTAGTCTGGGTGTTGGCTTTTATTCCCAGGCTAGAAAATGTTGAACAGTAAACTGTTTACTTGAACCCAAAGAAAGTAGCACATAGTTTCACACATACAAACCAGGCGTCTTTCTAGAAATGTCTCGTAAACATGCTTCAAACATTAGCAAGGAACAAGTCTTGTGTTTCAGAGCTTTGTCGAGAACTTACGGAACAATGTCACACTAACTCGCTTGAAATAAAAATGTCGACTTGATGACGTCATACAAACTCATGTTTGTTAAGGTTTTGTCATGATGACTAACACAAACTCACTTTTGTTACTTTGTTGACTTGATGACGTAACTAATTGGGTTATCGGCTTGTTGACGTCACGCCCAGTAAGTTTTTTAGGGATTTTTTTTTACGGTTGACTTCATTTTTGTCACGCTCAGACTTTTCTACAACCAGAACAAAATGTTGTGTGACAATTTCAATATACATCGTGATGTTTCAAAGCCCTGATACGACGCAATGGGAGGCTACACAAAATATTTTTTTAATGCGCAGAATAGAAAATGTACATTTTTATGTAATATCCTCTTACCCGGGATTCAAGTCTCAAATTAAAAACAAACTGATAGGGAGTCTCAAATTAAATAAATAGTCTCATCTCTTCCCCCTTTTTTTTTTCTTATTTGCACACAAGACTGTTAAGGTAAGACGGGAGATAAGACAATTTTGTAGGTCCAGACAAATGGAAAAGCCACCGAAGCATAACGACATCGATGAATATACAAACACACACACACAATAGCAGTGCTTGGAGAATTGGGCTCCTTTGTACTTCTCGGTGACCACAAATGACAAACACCCTGACTGAAAGTGGATTAAGAGATTTTGAAAATATTTCTGCCCTAGTCTTAATGGAGAGGAGCTGATCTAACGCAGCTTAATGGAGAGGAGCTGATCTAACGCAGCTTAATGGAGAGGAGCTGATCTAACGCAGCTTAATGGAGAGGAGCTGATCTAACGCAGCTTAATGGAGAGGAGCTGATCTAACGCAGCTTAATGGAGAGGAGCTGATCTAACGCAGCTTAATGGAGAGGAGCTGATCTAACGCAGCTTAATGGAGAGGAGCTGATCTAACGCAGCTTAATGGAGAGGAGCTGATCTAATGTAACTGTTGTTTCTTTTTTTTTTTTCTTTAACCAAACGTATATCACCTCATTCTGTCTGTATTTCTAGTCAAAAGTTTGAACGCGTTATTTCTCCGACACCTATTCTTGGACCAAGTTGAAACTTTGCACACTTATTCATAGGCGAAGACAATTATTAATCAATAAAAGAAAAACGCTATTAGTCAATTAATTCGATCAAGTTGATGCTCTATACAATTATTTATTGAAACCTAACAAAACATAAATCCATTAAAAAAATAACCAATTAGTCAGGTGTTGTCAGGTTACAGAAATAATTGAGCAATTTTTCAGCTTGATCCGAGATTGGGTGTGGGAGAAATCACGTGTACACACTTTTGAACAGACAGACAGACACACAGCGTGAGTTGATATAATTTTTGTAAAAAGATATATTTCTAATCGCACATATGTATTATTGTTAGTCTAGATCTATTACAATTTTAATGACATGACTGATCCAAACTAATTAATACACTTAATCAAAACTTTTTATTTCATTTTGTTTGTTTTATGTTTTGCTTATTAAAAGTTAATATTTAATTTGGATGAAGAAAAAAACAAACAAATATTACACGATACTATGGATATGTGCCTAGCACGGCAACTCTTTTTCATACCCTAAAAAAACGCAATTAAACATTATTTTGAGGGGGGAGGGGGTTCTAAACCACGTGTAAATGAGCCTTCAGTGTTTCGCATACGTTTGCTTCCGACACGTTCATCCAGATTACTTGTGTTCGCTCCCTCTCTCATTCAGTAGCTAGGAGGTCTGGGGCAGCGCTGTAAGCTACACAAGTTGGGTTGCAGGAATGCATAATACTGGCGTGTGCATGGGGACAAGTCATCATAGAAACGGGGAGAGGGGGGGCGGGGGGAGAACTGACCAGTACTACTGTGTGAAGATTATTTTAAGCAAATATAGATACTCTGCAATGTGCTTTACCATCTTAAAATATTTTTTTGTGGTAAACACAGGGCCGGTCTTAGGCCAATGCAACCTATGCACTTTCATAGGCCCCGCGCGATGCGAATTCTAGGTGAAAATTATTAAATTAAACCATTTTAACTTATTATTTAAGGGTTCCTGGCATTTTCCTGAAATTATAAAATATAAGAAAAAGTCATGAAAATCTCTGTTTCGCATAGGGCCCCGCAATCTGTAGGACCGGCCCTGGATAAACAAGTTGCCTTGTAATGGGTTTTTTGGTCATCCAAATGATGTCAACAGAACAATGTTAGGACACGCTAGTCAGATGTAAGAGTGTTAGAATCGCGTTGGCAGAGTAATAATTGTCCTGATTTAGCTCTACTAAACAAATTTATAAATATTATTCAGTGTCTACAAAGCTTAAATAATTTTGGGTAATTGTATTCCTGGTTTTGACGGCGTATCGCACGGCGATTCAACGAATTTCACGTAAGGCAATTAAGTACTTGAGTACTTGAGGAGCATTGCGGTTATTTTCAAGAGGACGTCTCAAAGGTGTGTGTTGATGTTCAGATGAAGATGTGTAAATGTACGGTGTAGAAAATAAAAAGATGAAAAGGTTTTACTTCAGCTTCGATCAGCCCATATACCAATGACCTTGTGAGGACACTGATCTATGGTAAGGCGCTAGAGACGGATTAAGATGCTAGAGACGGATTAAGGCGCTAGAGATGGATTAAGGCGCTAGAGACGTATTAAGGTGCTAGAGACGGATTAAGGTGCTAGAGACGGATTAAGAGATGGATTAATTCGCTAGAGACGGATTAAGGTGCTAGAGACGGATTAAGGCGCTAGAGACGGATTAAGGTGCTAGAGACGGATTAACGTGCTAGAGACGGATTAAGGTGCTAGAGACGGATTAAGGTGCTAGAGACGGATTAAGGTGCTAGAGATGGATTAAAGTGCTAGAGACGGATTAAGGTGCTAGAGACGGATTAAGGTGCTAGAGATGGATTAATGCGCTAGAGACGGATTAAGGTGCAAGAGACGGATTAAGGTGCTAGAGACGTATTGAGGTGCTAGAGACGGATTAAGGCGCTAGTGACGTATTAAGGCGCTAGAGACGGATTAAGGCACTAGTGACGTATTAAGGCGCTAGAGACGGATTAAGGTGCTAGAGACGAATTAAGGTGCTAGAGACGGATTAAGGCGCTAGTGACGTATTAAGGCGCTAGTGACGTATTAAGGCGCTAGAGACGGATTAAGGCGCTAGAGACGGATTAAGGTGCTAGAGATGGATTAATGCGCTAGAGACGGATTAAGGTGCTAGAGACGGATTAAGGCGCTAGAGACGGATTAAGGTGCTAGAGACGGATTTAGGTGCTAGAGACGGATTAAGGTGCTAGAGACGGATTAAGGTGCTAGAGACGGATTAAGGCGCTAGAGACGTATTAAGGTGCTAGAGACGGATTAAGGTGCTATAGACGGATTTAGGTGCTAGAGACGAATTAAGGTGCTAGAGACGGATTAACGTGCTAGAGACGGATTAAGGTGCTAGAGACGAATTAAGGTGCTAGAGACGAATTAAGTTGCTAGAGACGGATTAAGGTGCTAGTGACGTATTAAGGCGCTAGAGACGGATTAAGGCGCTAGAGACGGATTAAGGTGCTAGAGACGAATTAAGGCGCTAGAGACGGATTAAGGTGCTAGAGACGGATTAAGGTGCTAGAGGCGAATTAAGGCGCTAGAGACGGATTAAGGTGCTAGAGACAGATAAATTGGTGTGATGTTTTTACCCATAAATCTAGATCTCGAGTTCAAAAGGTGAATACACACACTGGATGAAAGTTTGTTTCCCCTCGTCACGTGTACTTGGCTGCGCTCCTGTGATTGTCACTTTGTGCATATCTCGTAGTTGTCCTATTGTCTAGCGATGTCTATGATAATCACCTACAAGGAGAGCCTTGCCTTCACACACATGAAAAACCTCATATTTCATCCATGAGTTATCATTATACAACCGATTGATATCTTGTAACATATGGAGAGTCCCACACTGTTCTTCATTATTAAAACAATGTCATCAATATTTTTAGGATATAGAGACAACTGCCTCGTAAAATATTTATTAATGCAATATACATGCAGGTCATGCATTGTTAGAATTAATATTAGTCTTAAAGTGTGTCATAAGTGTTAAACTGTTCTTGGCTTTGTTAGTTAAAAATGCATATCTCATGCATGTAGCCTGCAAAACAAATTTTAACAGGCATTTTCTGATTATTTGTGTGAGTGTAAGTAACCCAGAGGGACTGCTTCTGAGATTATTTAAAAAAATATACGCCTCTGTATGCCTACTAGCTGTTTGGAGCTATAAACCAAAATAATAACAGGGAAGAACTTGTCAGGCGAAGGCGTCGCTGGGTTGTTAAGAGATTGGGTTAACGTTTGCTTAACTTGGCAAAGGTGCAGATTGTTCACTTTAATACTGACTTCTACCTAGTACAATATGTTATATGTTCTACTAACGATTTTGTTTTGAATATCTTCCTATGTCGTACCATACTATTTATTGAATTCAATATTTTAAACTTTTACTTCACCTGTTCGCTTGTTAAGAGAACGACTCCTGTAATTCAATGTTATTTCACAAATAGAACAGTTCTTTATGTATTCATTCTCTACCACTGCCAGGGTCGAGTTTTGTTAAAAAGAAACCAAATTCACTGTAGTCCCTTTATCAGTTTCCACTGAGGAATTTTCTGTTGATGTGACAGGGCTTTACTTGTTTGTTTAAAACCTGACTGCATTAGGATGTCTAACATTCCTTAGTCAAGATGAGGAGAAATGTTTCATTGAAAATATACATTGAAAACCTTTTATTCAAAATGAAAGTGTGCATGAAATATAATCTTAGCAGGCTGATTGACTCAACACATGAAACGTAATCTACTGTAATCTACTGAAAGACCGATTCGATTGTTACATTGACACAACAACACAACAGAATAACACTAAGTAACTACACACTAAGTAACTAGACAGTAAGTAACTAGACACTAAGTAACTACACACTAATTAACTACAAACTAAATCTTCACGACCAGAAAGTCTTTTGCTTTACATCCAACGTTTAAGATTGGCCACTCTAGTGACAACGACATTGTATAGGTTGGTTGCTTGGACAGGTTGGAGACAGAGCACATCTGCCGTACTCATAACCTTCTTTGATACACTGGTCCAAACATGTTCTCCAAACGTTGTCCTTTCCAATAGTCCGTCTGAAAATATTTTTTAAAATACAATTTAAAACCAACCAGAAACAAATAAAAGCTTAGATGATAGGTGTCATAATCAATAGTGACAGACAAGGAAGACTATAATAGTAAAGAAGATACTACCTACAAACTGTACATTTACCTACTCTGTTCGGTACAAGCACATCCCAATCTTACACATAACAATTTAGGATCAAGTTGCAACTTTGCACAATTAGTCATTGTCGACGAGAACATAGGAATCAATTGAAAAATGAGCCAATTATTTTATAATTTAGTTGTAAATATTTTTTTTATAGAGAGATTACTAGCTACGAGAGATAAATCTTATGTAAAAAATTAGGTCGTTGGCTAAAAAAACATAAAACTAACAAAAAATAATCATAAAAACATCAATTTTTACACGTTTTTTTCCTATCTCAGTGGCTAGCGTGTCGGCTTTCCATCATGGAGGCTCGAGACCTCGAGTTCGAATTCCGATTAGAAACTTTTTTAAAATTGCTTTTGAAAAAACAGTTTGGGAACCATATTCCAGATACCCCGTCCTCCCCTACAAAAACATAAAAAAAACTTGTCCACAAAAGTGATTAGACCATAGCACACTGTGCTTGCTGCAAGCATGAAAACTGTGCAAAATAAAAGTGTAATAAAAATATTTCCAATCGTACACATTTAGCGTTACTCTAAATGCATAAAAAATAATTACATGATTAATTTTAAAATAATGTTACATTTTCACTCAATATAAGTAATTTATATATTTGTCTGTTGTTTTTTTTTTTTAATTGTATGTTATTGGTTTTATTCTTTTTCAAGAAAAAATTGTTAAGAAAAATATTTGTATTAGTATTAATAAGTGTTTTCTGTTCTACAAGCACAGTAAACACATTTTGGTAAAAGTGTTTACTTTTGTTTTAAAAGAAAAAGAATGTACAGGTATGTACTCAATTATTTGTTTTTTAAATATTTTTATTTGAAGTTGTATAGTGGAGAGATTGTGTTTGTTTTTTTAATATTTTATTTGAAGTTGTATAGTGGAGGTATTGTGTTTGTTTTTTTAATATTTTATTTGAAGTTGTATAGTGGAGGTATTGTGTTTGTTTTTTAATATTTTATTTGAAGTTGTATAGTGGAGGTATTGTGTTTGTTTTTTAATATTTTATTTGAAGTTGTATAGTGGAGGTATTGTGTTTGTTTTTTAATATTTTATTTGAAGTTGTATAGTGGAGGTATTGTGTTTTTTTAATGTATTTTTTTCATTCTTTTTTCAGATCTTTTATGACACGTCTTATATTTTGGTGGCTTATTACTGAGAATAAAAAGAAATACAGAGTTACTTACTCGTTACAGTAAGCTTGTTCTTCATTGCAGCCGCCGATAAAGGTTTGAGCGAGAACGGAGAAAGTGAAGAGAGATGAATAGATCCAGAAGATGTCCAGCACACAGCACCTCATTGTGACATACAACAGGTAGCAAAGTTGTAGATGGATTGAGTGTGTTAAACTGATTCTTAGACTGCTAATAACTACAGTATATGAAACACTCAGTTTTATACATTCAGTAAAGTGGACGTCCCTGCTGATGCAGAGAAGATAAGGTGACACTATTACTGGATATGAACACCATCACCCTTAACTTCCCTCCACATCATAAACCCACCACCAATCGCCAGAACACTGGGAAACTAGGGCCCAAACCAGTGGCGTAGCAAGGAGTTTACCATCATTTGGGGGGTCCGGAGGGCAATACCTCTTTGTGGCCCCTGCATTTTGCGTTATTTTTAATATTTAATGTAAAAAACAATTTCCAACATTTATTTCTGGCTCTCCCCCTCAAAGAGGGGGGGGGGGGCCGGAGGGATTTTCAAATTCTCCCCTTCCCTCCCTCACCCTAACTACGCTCCTGGCGCGAACGAGTGCGTGTGCAGCAAACTGCTTACTATTGAAACTATAGGAAGCCATTTCATGTTCACGGTACCCTATTAAAGTAAAACTTGACATAAATGTACACTTTCAAATCTCTAGTTTCTCTTTCATAATTTAGACCACGAATGTTTGATGGATGTGTTGATAAGCAGGGAAGTATGTCAATCAGGTTTCTCTCCCTTCTCATTAAATGTAATGAAGCTGTTCAGTTAAAAAGAAATTATGTTATCTTTTATAATTACAAAAACCTTTTTCTTTTTTTTTTGTTTTTTGTTCTCTTGTTGTTGTTTTTTTCTCTTGCCTTAGCATTGTAAAAAAATTAATGTATAATATATGACCGACAAAAAACAGACATTCTGTAAAGATAACTTATATTTAAGATGTGTAGAATATTTTTTTATTACTTAGAGTTTATTTCGCATCTACAATTTATTTTCTAATCACGTAAATAAACAGTTTTTAACAAATCTTATATACTAAACGGTTTATATGAATGTGAATAAAAGTAAATACTTACCTAATTAAAAAAAAAACAAGTTTCAAACAATAATACATTTCCTTTTCGAGAGACAATATTAAACACTTTTAAGTTTGTAGAAGTCTAGAGGAAAGACTATTGGAAGAAAAATATTGTGTTTGTAACATCCTCACTACGTGTCATCATTCTTTGTAAAGGATGTGGTGTTTGAACGCTAAGGTCAAATGGAACACTTGCTTTTATTGTTTGACATGAATATAACAAATAAACAGAATGACAAATTGACAGAGGTAGACAAAAGCAGCTTTAATACTATATGAAAGCCGCTAAAACCATTGTCATTTAAACTTTTTCCATGCATTAATCACAGTACAAACTGATTCAATTCTAGACTTCTATTTTAGAGTTTTTCATTCTTAGGAAGATAAGGTTAAACTAATTTGTTTCTAAATCTAACGGTTAAGAAGGTTTTATCTCGCCAGCAAAAAGGCCAAGAATCTAGACTAGGTCTAGACCAAGAATTAGACTAGGTCTAGGCCAAGAATCTAGACTAGGTCTAAACCAAGAATTAGACTAGGTCTAGGCCAAGAATCTAGACTAGATCTTAACCAAGAATCTAGACTTTCTAGAATCTAAACTAGGTCTAGACCTAGCATCTAGACAAGGTCTAGATCTCGAATCTAGGCTAGGTCTAGACCTAGAATCTAGACTAGGTCTAAATATCGAATCTAAACTAGGTCTAGATCTCAATTCTAGACTAGATCTAGATCTCGAATCTAGACTAGGTCTAGATCAGGATATAGAACTAAATCTAGAATAGATACTATATCTAGAGTCTAGACTAGACCTAGAATCTATATTATAAAGTAGAATGTGAGGGGTATGTATGTATGTATGTATGTATGTATGTTACTTATAGACATCAAAACCGCTTGACCAATCTTGATAAAACTAGGCAGGAATGTTCCTTGGGTACCAACTTAGACCGTAGTGTATGTATTGTAGCCCTAAAACAAACTTAAGACCCTCAAAAAAAAATAAAGTTGTCCGACTCTATTACAGCTATAGTATTTTATGGATCTAGACCATGTCTACAATGTTGACATGAGAAAAGATAGAAAGGATTTAGACCTAGATCTAATTTTAAGAAATACACTTTGCGCAGATAGTTTTTTACTTTGACACATGAAAATACAAAAGAAGATCCATTAATTTCATTATATAATAAAATTAACCTTCAATTTTGTGTTTCAAAAGCATTTTTTACATTAATTAGTTCCTTATATCTGTGATTACAGATTTCCTGACGAACATTCTTTCATTAGACAATTCCGTAATGAATCGCGTACTAAATATTAATTCGTTTAATTGTTTACTTTATAATCCCATCCCTAGATCTAAAACTCTAATTCAACTCTAAGATGATAAAACTTCTCTTCCCACGGATAGTTTTATACTTTAACACATAAACATATTAATTAAAGTCCATTCATTTCATATTTTGATCAAATAAACATTCAAATTTGGTTTTCTAAAGCTACATTCGTTTACGACAGCTGCGAAGCCGAGTTGAGATAGGCCTAGATCTATATTCATTCATGAATCGCGTACTAAAAATTATTTCGTTTAATTGTTCACTTTATAATACCATCCTTAGATCTAAAACTCTAATCCAACTATTTTAACGTATAGATATATTAATTAAAGTCCATTCATTTCATATTTTGATCAAATAAACATTCAAATTTGGTTTTCTAAATCTACATTCGTTTACGAAAGCTGCGAAGCCGAGGTGAGATAGGCCTAGATCTATATTCATTCATGAATCGCGTACTAAAAATTATTTCGTTTAATTGTTCACTTTATAATCCCATTCATTTAACAAAGCTATCGCTCTTTTTGTTTTTAATAGATAAGAATGTATCGACTTCGGGTAAACCATTTTCGCAAAACTAATTTTATTTTCGTAGCGAAAGAGAAATAACGTGAAAGGATCATTAGCTACGTTTAACATACATCTAAATCCAATCCACTAGATTATTCAAAAGCAAATGTTTTAATTTAAAAAAAATGGAATTTCCCCTATTAGCTATTTTGATCTGATAGCTTCATTCACACTATTTTTACATTGACACATTCGCTTTACTTATTACATTATTATTTCGTTTAATTGTTTACAAACACTCTCAGTGACTATATCGACAGTAATGCGCAAATAAAGACCCGCGGGTCGCGGGTAACATATGTCTAGTCTATATTATAAAGTAGAATGTGAGGGGTATGTATGTATGTATGTATGTATGGATGTATGTTACTTATAGACATCAAAACCGCTTGACCAATCTTGATAAAACTAGGCAGGAATGTTCCTTGGGTACCAACTTAGACCATAGTGTATGTATTGTAGCCCTAAAACAAACTTAAGACCCTCAAAAAAAAATAAAGTTGTCCGACTCTATTACAGCTATAGTATTTTATGGATCTAGGCCATGTCTACAATGTTGACATGAGAAAAGATAGAAAGGATTTAGACCTAGATCTAATTTTAAGAAATACACTTTGCGCAGATTATTTTTTACTTTGACACATGAAAAGACAAAAGAAGATCCATTGATTTCATTATATAATAAAATTAACCTTCAATTTTGTGTTTCAAAAGCATTTTTTACATTAATTAGTTCCTTATATCTGTGATTACAGATTTCCTGACGAACATTCTTTCATTAGACAATTCCGTAATGAATCGCGTACTAAATATTAATTCGTTTAATTGTTTACTTTATAATCCCATCCCTAGATCTAAAACTCTAATTCAACTCTAAGATGATAAAACTTTTCTTCGCACGGATAGTTTTATACTTTAACACATAAACATATTAATTAAAGTCCATTCATTTCATATTTTGATCAAATAAACATTCAAATTTGGTTTTCTAAAGCTACATTCACCTACGAAAGCTGCGAAACCGAGTTGAGATAGGCCTAGATCTATATTCATTCATGAATCGCGTACTAAATATAATTTCGTTTAATTGTTCACTTTATAATCCCATTTATTTAACAAAGCTATCGCTCTTTTCGTTTTTAATAGATAAGAATGTATCGACTTCGGGTAAACCCATTTTCGCAAACCTAATTTTATTTTCGTAGCGAAAGAGAAATAACGTGAAAGGATCATTAGCTACGTTTAACATACATCTAAATCCAATCCACTAGATTATTCAAAAGCATTTTTTACATAAATTAGTTCCTGATATCTACAGATTTCCTGGCGAACATTCTTTCATTAGACATTACCAAATGGTTACACATTAACACATCTCTCTTCTGAGGTCTGAGTCTATTCCTAGGCCTAGGTCTAAAACTCTTACTGAACTCTAAGATGATAAAACTTCTTTTCGCAAAGATAGTTTTATGCTTTAACACATAAACATACTAAATATTGTCCATTCATTTGATATTTTAATCAAATTAACATTCAAATTTGTTTTTCTAAAGCATTTTTAATACATTCGTTCGCTGTTCGCTAAAGCTGCGTAGCCGTGTTGAGATAGGCCTATATTCATTCATGAAAAAAGTTCACGCATGCGCAGCACAGAACTCTAGATTAGTGTAGATTTAGATTTAGATCTACGTCTACCTCAAGATCTACTTTATACTTTATACACATGAACATACAAAATTTAGTCTATTCATCTCAAATTTTAATCAAATATATGTAGGCCTACAAGCAAATGTTTTAATTTGAAAAAAAAATGGATTTAATTAAGCCTATTAGCTATTTTGATTTAATAGCTTCATTCACACTGTTTTTACATTGACACATTCGCTTTACTTATTACATTATTATTTCGTTTAATTGTTTACAAAACACTCTCAGTGACTATATCGACAGTAATGCGCAAATAAAGACCCGCGGGTCGCGGGTAACATATGTCTAGTGTAAATATATAATCTAGAAAATATAATTCGCATGACTTTAAATCTTCAAATTACTAGACTTTGAGTTAAGCCAATATTATGATCAGGATTAGTAGGCCTACTACTAAAAAATAATGCACTATGCTGTTCGCATCACATTCACTTCTTACTGTGATACTACATAATAAATAAATATGCACCCCTAAACTGTAAGAAGAGAAACTATTTCCTAAAATAATCTAAACATGTAAATTTTGTTCAAATTGTTTAATAGTTTAAATCAAAATCTATATCTACATCTTGCCTTTATTGAGTCTAATTTAAATTGTTGTCAAGTGTTTCATGAGGATATGTCAAAACATAACTTTCAACTAAAACGAAGTCCCTATTAAAATTATTTTAAAAAATAACATTTGAATCAGTATTCTATTCCATGAGTTAGTTAATAAATGGAAAATCTATTTTATAATGATCCATTGATACTTTTTCCATTGTGACCTTACATAGAAATGTTTTGTACCAATGCATAAATCTATGAATAAAGCTTAATTTATTAATGAAGAAGTCTGTGACCTTTTAAAAAGCTTACCTTCCCTGAAGGTTTTCATTTAAAAGTGGGGTATTATTTGGAAAAATCTGCTTGCATAGATAATTTTAAAAATTAGATGGTTCACTTTCGGAAAAGAAAAAAGTAGCCATTGCATCAGAACTTTGAATGATCTAAAATATCATGATGTCCGATTTTCATTTTCTCTTCTAGTTTCTGAGATCTAAACGGGACGGACGGACAGACAGGCCACACAAAACTAATAGAGTCTTTTCCTTTTTCGGGGGTCGCTAAAATGTTTATGGGTTTTTTGGTGGATAAAATGTTAAATTGATAGTCAATGAAAACTTCAGGAACAAACATTCATTCTCATTGTTTCTATTGAAAAAGTGTTTGTTTTTTTCTAATTCATAAATAAATTCAATGCATTTATTTTTTTAAGGGCAAAAAATAATGACTCTTTTACAAGACGCCATCTGTCTGAGTATCATTTGATATAGTCTGCATACATATACATTTCAAATAGCAACATATGGACTTGAGCATCACATCCAAACAACTGCTTACGTATGGCAGACATGTTCGATCATTCAACAATGCCATCAGAATATAAGCCCTATGTACACTTAGACACCGATAACACAGCTTCTGTTGACTTGGACGCATGCATTTAGTATGAGAACGATTTGTTTTTTAGGTTGATGACTTTACAATTGTTATTGATTTTCCAAATCTTTTCTAGTTGACGAGATCTAAATGGGAACGGCCTCATTCTATTAGATGACATCCCCCATTCTACACAAGATAAATATTTATCCAGAAAGTCGATGGCGATTGTGCTTTGGGTGGAGTTAAGTTGGAAGAGGGGATCTTACTCATTTTTTTAATCACATAGTATATACGTTGTTATTTCCCCTTGGTTTCAGATGAACTTGCTGGATGACCTGTCCAAGCCCTCCATTCAATATCTTTACGGCAATCTTATCCAGAGAAACGCTGATCGTCAGAACCCAAACGCCATCAGCCCATATGTCAAGTCCATCTAGACTCTATATTGAAGCTGTCTAAACAGAGATAGTCCATCTAGACTCTATATCGAAGCTGTCTAAACATAGATAGGCCTACATGTAGAACACTGATACTAGCCCTTAGACAATTAATCTACTCAAATCCCACTAAGTAATGCATTATATAAAGTAAAATCCAAAATATTACCAGTAGAAACCATTTTCCGAAGCAGGTGTTACCAACTTCTACGAGCTTCTATGAACAGATTTTTATAGTCATTGACAGAAATTTTTTAAAAATAAAAATCATTCCAATAAATAAATTCAGCACTATTACATTTACTGTTTCATAAGTTAATGTTGTGTTGATAAGGTTATGTTGTGTTGATAAGGTTATATGGTGTTGAAAAGATAATTTTGTGTTGATAACGTCAAACTATAGACGATAGAAACTAAAAATTACTATTACAAAGTGGACTTATGCACTGTGGCGTCACTAGGGGGATGCGGGGGTGCGGTACGTACCGGGTGACACACATAGGGAGTGGGGGAGGGGACACCCGAATGGAAAAACAAAAGAATTTTGGCAAAAAACTAAATAAACAAGGTTAGAAAGTCTGTTTGTGTGGAAACACAAACTCAAAATCGGCCCTCGAAGTGGTCAACCCAGGCAGGTAAAAAGCCAGGTTTCAATATTTTCAGAAAGAACATTACTTCCTGAACTGGTGTCTATGTATTTATATATTTCATAAAGTTGATGGACTAGTGATTGTGAATTAATATCTATTTGAGAGTCGATGTCATTTACTGAATATTAAAGTTATTCATTGTTATTATCAGGAGTTGAAGTTTATCTAGTAATAAGTAATTCTAATTGAGTGGATATCTGAAGTTAAAGTATATCAAGTAATGATTGTTCGTATTTGTGAAACCCCTAGTGAGCCAACAAACAACCCAAGTCAAAACAATAATGTCAACCCTGACATTTATCTCGACGATCCCGGGTTCATAGCTGCTCGCTGACATCCTCTGTCTTCCAGCGGGAGGTTTGGACTAGAGAGTATATTTATCTTTAACTTTAAAGGACATTGGGAATATTAACATATTTTACAGAAAAAAAATAGGGATCCGAGGGGTCGCCTCTGAGTTTGAGTGATAATAAAAACTCTTTTTGAAATTTTTAAAAATTTTATAAAGAGGGAAATTGAAAATGCATGGGAAAAAAAGTTGATTTCTAATTTACCAATTAGGAAAACATAGTTTACTATATTATTTGAAAAACAAACAGATATTTGAGTTTTTCTATTTTTTTACCAAGCTTATATCAATTCACTCCGTCTGTCCATCATGTACTGATTGTGTATATGTTAGGACTCCCATTACCATTATCAGATTAAGTTAAAAAATTTCACAATAATTCATTGTCCCTAACAAAACATGAATAATTATTTTTTTAAAATTAAAATTATAATTAATTCTTTTTGATACTTAAAAAAAAAGAAATAAATCTTACCATATTGACTGATACGGCTGTAAATGTGCAGTTCTTATAAGCGTTTGCTTTTATTTAAAAAAAATATTTTTGACATTTCGAATTGTTGATATATTCTAATATTTTCAAACAATTTCATTTAACAATCGTCCCGAGACATGACGTTAAACTGCGCTCCTCTTTCCTTAGCACTTTTGGAGCTCAAAAGTGCCCTACTTCTTTTCTATCATTGTGTCTGCCTCCTCTTTTCCTAAGTCTGCCTTCATTGATCATCACACTGTCTCCTTAACTTTAAATTCTCACTACGTCCTAGACCAGTCCGTTTGCCGTGGACTGCGACGGGTAAGGGGGGATAAAGAGATCCTGGTGTTTGAGTGGTGGCTATCTGAGGATAAACCACAACAACACAATACTTTGGCTCCAAGTTCCCCTAGACCTGAGACCCAGATGGCCCGCTCTGGGTCAACCGGCTGGTCATGCCGAGCTACCAGCATAGGTCGTCGACCTATGCTGGAGGGCGGTGGCTGGAGGGTCAATCAGGGAGCTGCTGTATCGGACACATGTCCGATGTAGCAGCTGACTGAGTATAGCACCTGTGTAGCCCTGGCGGACTCATTCTGGACATCCGAATGGCCCGTCCCCTTGTTGGACTCGATGGCGGGTGGGGAACACAGGTGCCGAATTAACCAAAATATATATGGACAAAAAAACACACACAAAACTACTTGCCCCAGACCTATGTCTGGGCAAGAAACGACGAATTGACGATAAAAAAGAGGAGGTCCCAAAAAGCTGTGCCACCTGGCCATCATTTCTGGTGGTTAGATGCACAGAGGAGGGAAAAAGCCTGACCAAGTTGAGCCCTTTTATTATCTATAAGGGACTCAAGTCAGTAGTGGGAGAGCCCAAGAGTGTGTCTAAGCTACACAAAACAATGGAACTCCTTGTAGAAGTAGACAGCAAGACACACTCTGATGGGCTTTTAAGATGCAGAAGACTCTGTGATCTCCAAGTGGAAGTCATGCCACACAAGAGTCTGAACACCAGCAGAGGTGTAATCAGCTCTAGGGACCTACTGGAATGTTCCGAGAAGGAAATAGTGGAGGGCATTGAAGGAGTCACCCATGCCCGGCGCATTACCAGGCGCAGGGAGGGTGAGGAGGTCAAAACCGCCACTATTATCCTCACATTCGGAACTAGGACACCGCCAGAGTATGTGAAGGCAGGATACCTACGAGTTCCAGTGAGGCCCTACATACCTAACCCCATGAGGTGCTTCAAGTGCCAGGGTTATGGACACGGCGCGGCAGTCTGTAAGAGGAACACTGTGTGTGCCAGATGTGCTGGAGAGGGTCATGAGGACAAGGGCTGCACAGCCCAGTTCAAATGCCCAAACTGTCAAGCTGGCCACTCAGCCTACTCCAAGGACTGCCCTGTGTGGAAACAGGAGGTTGCCGTGCAGGAGTACAAGGCAAGAAACGGATGTACCTTTAGCCAGGCGAAATCGGCTGTACTGGCCCTACCCAAGGGCCAATTCGGCTTGACAAAGACCTACGCCCAGGCTGTTGCTAAGAAAGGAAGATCCATAGCCACACAGACGGACACATTGACCCCACCACCCCCTCCTCCTCCCCCAACTCAGAAGAAAACACCGCCAAAGAACACACCTCTGAAGAAACAAGAAAGCCCTGTTGTCATGCTAAAGAACAGGTTCTCTGTGCTCGCTGATGAGAGCATGGAGACTGAGCAGCATGTCAAAACCAATACTCCGGGAGAACCCGGAGACATCATGTCGTACACAGGTTCTCCTCAGAGAACCCAGCCAGACACCCCAACCTCTACTGAGTTAGAGGTTGACCAACTCCCTAAGGGGAGAAATCAAAGCGGAGAGGATGCCCGAGGTGAGAGAGGAGGAAATAACCTCCGCTCTAACCAGAGGGATCTCCCCTCTCCAGAGAGAAAGACTTCCCCCAAAAGGGGGTTGTCCTCCTCTCCATCCAAACCCAAGAATAAAAATACCAAGGTCACTGGAATAAAGGGAAACCCCTCCGGGGGCCTCCCAAGGCCAAATAGCTCCAAGTAGGTCATCTAGAATAAGCCATGGATTCCAGAATTGTACAGTGGAATTGTAGAGGCCTCAAGGCCAATTACGAGGAAATGCAGCTACTGATGGACTCTGAGACTCCTGTAGCTGTCTGCTTACAGGAAACATTTCTAAACGATTGCATCAGCTTCCGAAGCTACCGTGCTTACACCAAGAATGTTGAGGATACAGAGAGAGCATCAGGTGGAGTCTGTATCCTTGTGAAGGATAGCATCCCCCATGAGAGGGTAGAACTACAGACCACACTACAGGCCGTAGCAGCTAGGATAACCCTTCACAAGGTTATCACTTGCTGCAGCCTGTATCTACCACCAGGCGCTCCATTAAACCGAACAGACATGGAGGACCTATTGAAACAACTCCCCCGGCCTTATTTAATCCTTGGGGATTTCAATGCCCATAACACCATGTGGGGATCCAACAATACCGACACAAGAGGTCGTATGCTGGAGGATATCTTCCTCCAACATGATTTATGCATACTTAATGATGCATCACCGACCTACTTGCACCCAGGAACTGGATCATTCACATGCATTGACCTCACCGTATGCGTCCCCGGACTTCTGGACGATTTTAAATGGTCAGTTAGCAATGATCTACGGGGAAGTGATCACTTCCCAATCATCATTACTAACAATCTCCCTTCATTGGGACGACCTCAGCGGTGGAAACTGAATAAGGCCGATTGGGAACAATTCCAAAAAAGATGCTCTGAGGATATCACAGAAAATATCCTCCATGAACAGAACCCAGCTGATACCTTTGCTAGCAAGCTACTAAGTATAGCCAGGAAAGTTGTACCCCTAACCTCTGCAAATCCAAAACGGCCTAGCAAACCATGGTTTGATACAGCTTGCAAAAGTGCTATTGGTGATAGGAAAAAACGACTGGCTGCATTTATAAAGAATCTTTCCCAGGAAAACCTAAAGCTATTCAGGATAGCTAGAGCAAAGGCTAGACAAACCATACGGTCAGCCAAAAGGAATTCCTGGAGAAGTTTTGTCGGCAGTCTGGATGCCAAAACTTCTGCTAGAGCGGTTTGGAAGGCAGTAAGGCGAATCAAAGGGAAAGAATCAAATGCAATAGGGCATTTGAAAAACCAAGGACGAACTGTCACGTCCCCCAGAGAAATAGCTGACTGCCTTGCATCCTCAATAGCAGAAAAATCATCCACTGCACACTACACGCCAGAGTTCCAAAAAGTCAAAACCAGGGAGTAAAGACACCCCATTGATTTCAGGTCAGAGAACAATAAAGACTACAACAAACCGTTCTCGCTTGAGGAACTGAGGGAATCGCTGGACAAGTCACATGACACAGCGCCTGGAGAAGACGAAATCCATTACCAGTTCCTCAAGCACCTTCCCGAACCCTCATTGGCAGTCCTACTAGGGGTCTATAACTGTGTGTGGCAAACAGGCGCTTTCCCAAACAGCTGGAGGAAAGCCACAGTTATACCGATACCTAAACCGGGAAGAGACGGCTCTGACCCAGCTAACTATCGACCAATAGCACTAACAAGCTGCATCTGCAAAACCATGGAAAGAATGATTAACAGTAGGCTGGTCTGGTACCTGGAAAGGAATAAAGTGATCTCAAACTACCAGTGCGGATTCCGGCAGGGGCGGACAACAACTGACCACCTGGTAAGGCTGGAAGCTTATATTAGAAATGCATTACTCAGAAGAGAACATCTAGTAGCTGTATTCTTCGATATAGAAAAGGCCTATGACACAACCTGGAAACATGGCATTCTACGTGACCTGGCGCTTATGGGGCTTAAGGGACACCTCCCCCGTTTTGTGGAGGAATTCCTGAAAGATCGAAAATTTCAGGTCCGAGTGGGCAACTCCGCTTCTGACACTCATGACCAGGAAATGGGTGTACCCCAGGGCAGCATTCTGTCAGTCACCCTGTTCAACATTAAAATAAATAGCATCATAAATGCGCTGTCCCCTGGCATAGAGTGCTCTTTGTATGTTGATGACTTTGTCATTCTTACTTATGGGAAAAACATGAACACCTTAGAAAGGAAATTACAGTTATGTTTAAACAAAATTCAGGGTTGGGCAAACTATAATGGTTTCAAATTCTCTGACTCCAAAACAGTTAGTATGCATTTTTGTAATCTAAGGGGGCTCCACCCAGACCCTGAACTATTTATACACAAAAAGAAGATCCCTGTCGTGAAAACTACAAAATTTTTAGGCCTCACCTTAGATTCCAAATTTAATTTTCTCCCCCACATTAAGGAACTTAAGAAGAAATGCCAAAAGTCATTAAACATACTAAGAGTACTCAGCCATACGGAACGGGGAGCTGACAGAGATACCTTGCTGCTGCTCTATCGGAGTCTAATTCGATCCAAGCTAGACTACGGATCCATAATATATGGAGCAGCAAGGAAGTCGTACCTAAAAATACTGGAACCAATACAAAATGCTGCCCTGCGTCTCTGTCTCGGCGCGTTTCGTACATCACCTATCCCAAGTCTCCATGTGGAGGCTGGAGAACTCCCCATGGATATAAGAATGAAAAAGCTTGCAATGCAGTATATAGTCAAGCTAAAATCCAACCCCACGAACCCTGCTTTTGACTCCATATTTAACCCCACAGAGGTAGAATTATACAATCGAAGGCCTAACGTCATACAGCCGTTGGGCCTTCGAATGAGAGAACCCATCCAAAATTTAACCCCACCCATTGACCAAATCTCTAAAATAGAAACCCCTCAGAATCCTCCTTGGCTAATGAATAAACCTAAATTAAATTTATCCCTCCTTAATTTCAAAAAAGAAAATACAGACCCAAGCATACTACAAGTCCACTTTAGGGAACTGCAGGAGAGCTACGGAGATTGTGGCACCATCTACACAGACGGATCCAAAATGGAGGGAAAGGTCGCGTGTGCCTGCTCCTTTCGGAACAAAACAATCTCCCGTAGACTCCCCGATGGCTGCTCCATCTTTACGGCCGAATTGCACGCAATATTGCTTGCACTTATGGCCGTAAAAGCATCAGAAAGGAGTAAATTTATAATCTGCTCCGACTCCAAATCTGCATTGCAAGCTTTGGGGCGGATGAAGACTGACATCCCATTGGTACATAAGAGCCTGAAGCTGTTGGACCTAATAACAGCCGACCGTAGGGATGTCACCTTCATCTGGGTCCCCTCCCATGTTGGCATTGAGGGAAACGAAGCCGCAGACAGAGAAGCAAAGAGAGCCCTAAATCATGCGGTGTCAGGAACCCAAATTCCCTACTCGGACCTGAGACAAAGTATTGCCTCTGCCACCTATCGAGAGTGGCAGAACCGATGGGAGGCTGAGACTCACAGTAAACTCAGGCAGATTGTGGCGGATGTCAGGTGGCGGCCCACACCTAAGGGTCTGACAAGGCGTGGTAGCACAACCATGTCCAGACTTAGGATTGGCCACACCTACATCACGCACTCTTTTGTACTGAAGAGAGAGGAGCCCCCACTTTGCGAGTACTGTGACTCTCGCCTCACCGTGGAACATATCCTCGTTGATTGCCCCAGATACCAGGATGTCAGGGCGAAATATTTTAGAGCCACTAATCTAAAAACACTATTTAATAATGTCGACCCTGGGAAGGTACTGGGCTTTATTCGGGAAGTGGGGCTATCTACGAAGATCTGATTTCTGAATTTGTGAACATGCACTATTTACATTAGATTTTTACCAAATATTTAAATTTTTACTACCTTTACTATTTTAACTGTGAATAGACCTTAATTTTAATTATATTACTGTATAGAATCTGGCCCTTGTTGTTTAGAGAGAGAGTAGTCCTTGAGGGACTGCAGGCACGACATGGCCTAAATTGTGCCGATGTGCCTCAAATCAACAAATCAACAAAAAATCAAAATCATTTAACAAACCCTTTTATTTAACAACTAAAAAACACTTTTTAACAATTTAACAACACTTTATTTGACAATTTAACAATACTTTATTTAACAATTTAACAACACTTTATTTAACAATTTGATTTGTTTTGACACAAACCACAAGCGCTAGAAATGCAGACATTACAAATACTAACAGTCTATAAATAACACACTCAAAATAATCAAAATGAAAACAAAACAAAAGAAATGATGTAACTGTTACATTATATTGTGTTACAGGAAAACATCGTTTGAGCAAAAAGTTCATTAGAATGTTCAATGTATAAATGATTACAGAAATGAGTTAGGTTGTATTAAAGTCTCCCAAGTAGGCGCTTTTCTTAGTGTATACAGTATTTACGGTTTAAGTATTTATTGACTAGAAAATATAACGACTTGTATTTCTTAAACTCTCGTGTTGAGTTTCAGTTCAAAGGACATGAAACAAATAAGAAAGCAAAAAACTTTAAACAAAATCACTTTTTATTGACTGTGAAAATAAACTTTAGAGAAACAAGTCACATATGAAACAGTTTTTTTTAAGACGATTCCCCTTTTTATGAAACTGATTACGTCACTTTTAAAAATGGACGGATGCTGTATGAAAATAAACGACTATTTTGAATTTTTGATCCAGCCCTAATTCCTTCTTCGAAATACATGTGGTAACGGCCATGGAAAAATCCACGGCAGTAGTCTAGACTAGAATACTGGATTTAGGGGGAGGTATCCCTGAAAATCTTATTTTTGTTATTTCTGAAGCTAGGCCTTTGAAATTTGTTATGGTAACATATAATGATATTCTAAAATAAATAATTCTAAAAAAAGTATTTTGAATGATGGTTGCCATGATAACGGCGGCCATATTGTTTATTGTATACAAATTAAAACTCTGAATTTTGTAAAAACTAGTTATCAGAAATACATGAAATTGAATTAAAAGAAAAGAAAAAGGATCCTCTAAATTGGTACAACGTCAGAGCTAAAGATGTAAGTATGTTAAATTTTTTACAAATTTTTTAATTTTTAGTATTTTTAGACCTTTAAAAGCAGGATAAATATTAATTAAAAATACTTTTAAAAAAAAGTAAATAATATATTGAAAAAAATCATTTTACGAGTAAAGTTAAGGATGTCCTTAAGAAGTGTTTCAAATTTCATCAAAATCTATCAAGTAGTTTAGAAGAAATTCCTAGTAAAGCACAATGACATGTGCAAAAACTAACATTTTGAGAAAAAAAAGTTTAAAGTATACATTTTATTAAGATTTTGTATCATAGCCCTTACAAAAACATTAAAAAAACATGTTTTAGACACAGATTTAAGCAATAAAAATGATTGTAATGTAAAGAAAAATGACTGATCTACTTAATTATGTTATTAGTTAAAAATCGATATCCTAGACCTAAAACTCAATTTTCTCTAGGGATACCTCCCCTTAAGGATACAGCATTGATATTGTTTATTAAGTGCAAGACCGCACTACCGCACTACAAACAATGATGTCCTTGCGAACGCCGGCATGGACAGTATAGACGGACTTCTTTTGGTCCGACAGTTGTGCTGGGTCTGGCATGTATCCTGTATTGGAGACGAACGTATGCCAAAGGCAGTCTTTTTTGGTAAGCTAAAGGGTGGTCGACGTAACAGGTGCCCCACGGAAACGCTTTAAAGACCAGCTTAGGCGCCAACTTGCCTTAGCTGACGTAGAAGAGAGCACCTGGTTGCAGAACGAGACATCTGGAGGTCACTCACGAAGGCCGCAGGATACACATTTGAGACCGAAAGAAAATCTGCTGCCGAGGACAAACACAGACGACCACCTGCGGACAATGGTTATGCTTATCCTGGTTGTAGCAAAATATGGAAGTCACAGCTGGAACTGTGCAGCCATGGGAAATACTGCATTCCTCACTAATCTTCGGACTCGAAGACTAGCTTTATTTTTATATAATATATGTATACTATCACAAATTATTTCTATCCATCCTGTCCAGCTAATGATTTCCCACAATAATATTGAACAAATAATGAATTTAGTAATATTAACCGCAACCCTAACCCTAACCCTGCTTTGCTTTTAATAACAGTACAAACTCAAGGTGAAGAGAACATAATCTAAATGCAAAAATGCATCTCTAAATGTTGTCTGACAATACCAGCCTCTCTTCTCTGTTTTTCTGATCGTTCTACTTTAATGATGATCTTAGTTCTTTGTTTAGGATTTTCGGGGCTATAGAAAATAAGCACTATATCTCACTTTTATATGTTATTTGAAATCTTATAAGAAAATGCCCAGAGATAGCTGTCACGTGTATTGTCACGTGGCGGCTGTCCATATTACAAAGTTTAAAGACTATTTGAATTGTATCTTTCATTGTATGATTCAATAGTTACCAGCAGACATATTTGTTTAGTCTTTTTATCTCTGTATAGAATTAAGTCGGCTAACAAAACAACATTTTTTTAAAATTCTTCTTTCAAGCTGAAACTATCAGTTTAACAAAACTCCTGTCTTCCAAATTAAATAACATTACAATTTAGGTTTCACAGCTTACTTCATGGTTTAATTTAGGTTAGTATGTTTTAAATACCGAAACAAGAAAACATACAATTCAATTTTTAAATACTTCTATGGTTATGAATGAATTATATGTGAAGTCCGCCTTTCAAAAAAAAGTTTTAGAGACCACTTATTTGATAGAGGAGTAGAGGGAGTGCGGAGTGATGACAAGACATTATTTCTATTCGTTGTTCTTGTACAAAATGAGCTTTGCACTAAATGATTAGGAAGCAGAGAACTAGTGGGAGTGGGCTGGAGGAAGGGGGGAACTGCTAAAACACATTTTTTTCCAATGTCCTTTTATATAATTATTAATTAATCATGTTGTGTTTACAGAATAATAAAGTTGACAATTGATGTGTTTTGATTAATGTAATAAGTACACATTTACCAAATGATACTGCGACAAAAAAAAAGTAAGTCTAGAGGTAAAAGTGAATGTAAAAAAAATGAAAATAATTATTTTGGCTTGTGGACGATGAAGGCAGTCAATCACCGGTCTTAGATGGTTGTTGAACACACGCAGTTTGAGAGGACAAAGATCTGGACCTGGAGCTAAACAGTTGATAGATCCTTTTCTTACACAAGAAACAGACAAATATCGTAACACCCTGAAGACCATTCAACACTAGCGAGATAATCCTGTAATGTGATAGTACAAATATAAAAAAGATTAAACTCTTAAAGTTAAGTTTACGCAAAGTTCATTTTTTCGTCAGTATTATACACTCAGTTTCTTGATTTCATGCTCTAAAACTCGCTAGATAGATTTGCTTTCCAAGGCTATCATCATCAGCATCATCATCATCAAACATTAGAGTGAGGGCTTGAGAGGCTTAAATTCTCTCTTGCAAAAGCTCTGGTTAGAAACCTTGCTGTTTTACCTAGCGCATACATGTCACCATACATGTCACCATACAGGTCGAGAACTTTTGGTTTCCCAGACCTGTCAAGACGGACATCAGCAAGTCAGAGGCAGTTAAAAAGAATATGAGATACGATTTCCTCTTCTTCCCCTCAGCGGGGCATTGTGAGTCAAAATTTGGCCATAGCCGTAAGAAATATGAGCTAACAGGACAGTGGCCTGTTCTACACTGTGCGATAATAGCTTGGTCAGGCCTGAATAGGCTCCACCACGGGGAAGTGATGTCAGGGCGCCTCATGCACTCCCAGACTCCACAGGCTTTTTGGGACTTGTCCCAGCACTTGAATCACTTTTCCATTTCTTTTTTACAAGTCTATCAATATTTGACACAACTTTTGTTTCTTAAACGATTCCTCAAAAGTACTCTTCTGTCTTGGACAGAATATAGTCCATTGGTTCTTCTCCTGAACAGAATCACAAGTATGTTTAATGTTTAAGTATAGACGCTTTAGAGGTATAAATTATTATTAAATAAGTTTGAATATTTATTAAAAAAACTAATAATTACATGACGTATAAAGAAACATGTAATCACTTAATGGGGAAATTCAGATTTTAATCTGCATTCACCATAAAAATAAAAACAATTCTAACTCAAATTATCAAGCAAGTAATTTGAGATGACTTTAATCGAGTACGCGAGTATACACTCTAATTCAAACAATTATTTTACAAAAGCTTATATCAACGCAGTCTATCTGTCTGTCTGTCAGATAAACATTTGGTACACGTTATTTCTCTCACTTCCAATACTCGAATCAGGTCAAAACTTTGTACAAATATTCATTGTACTTAACATGTCATTGCTCTTTGAGAGCAATCTACAATTTTCCAACTAAGAACAGGACACACACCTCTGTAAAATTCCATCTGAACAAAAATTCCACACAACTCTCCCTTTGTAAACACTGCGCCCACCTTTATGAAACCGTAAACCATATCCTCTTTGAATGCCCCTTCCTAATCCACCTTCCTAGTCCACCTTAGGCAGACCCACTGGCGGATCCAGAACTTTGGAGTGGGGGGGCGATTTTTTTTCCAAACCCTAACCCTAACGCCCAGTAAACCCTAACCCTATGCATAAACGTGCGTACAGCATTGTTTCTCAATCTTCGGCGAAAAAAAACAGAAAAAAAAACAGTCATGTTGAGGCTTTTCTCTTGCAAGCTTGGGGGTCTGGGAGAGCGTTGTTAGCTTCCTCAGTGGGTTTCGGGGGTATTCTTGCACTTTTCACGGCTGAAACGCATTCTCCTGACATCTACAGCTCATTACTTATTAGTGAGGTTCGGGGCGAAGCCCCGACTCCAAAAGCGTTTTCTTGCATTCTTCACTGCAGAAACGCATTCTCCTGACATCTACACATTATTATTCATCAGTGAGGTTCGGGGCGAAGCCTCGACGCTAAAAGCGTTTTCTGGCATTTTCTGGCATTCTTCACTGCAGTAACGCATTCTCCTGACCTACAGCTCATTATTCATTCTATTATAAGGGACCTTCTGAATAATGTGGAAAAATATTCTAATATGAATTTATAGTCCCTTAATACATTGCTAATGCAACCGATTATATTTAGATTAAGGCTTTGAGGATCGCCGCCGAAAAAAAAAATTCGATTAATAATATTCAATAGAATTTAAGTATAAATTGTGAGTTAGAGTCCTAAATTTATCTAGAAAAATATGAGATAGAGTAAAGGTTGGAAAAAGTCGACTAGGAAAAGATTATCTGGCTTTTGAACTCTTCTCAACCGTGACTGTTATATTGCAAAATTTCGTTTGAATTATAACTTTTTCCAAAGCAAAGTCTTTCTTAAAATAGTTATGATAAATTCATGTGAAATTACACAAACTCTGTCTGGAAAGGGGAAGGGCGGTAAAATGAAAACGATTAATCCTCGCTCCTTTTTATAATTTCTGCTAATGATTGCGTTTTGCATTAAAGAATAGGGGTTGGGCGACTCGATATAAGAATTTACTTTATAGCATATATAAATTATATTAGTGACAGATTTTTTTAATTTTGTAATTTCTTACTATAATACAAAAAAAAAGTATTGGTTTGTCCGATGGGGGGAAGGTGATTGCATGTATCGCACTTCCACCTGTTTATATTATATAAATATTCGACTAATTTTGTTCATATACTATGATTTCTCCATAAAAGTAGGACCGCCCCCCCCCCACCCAAAGGGTTTAGATGGGAAGGGCAGTAGAGGTATTCGCTCCTCCCCTTCCAATCGGCCAACAGGTGAACGACATAATATAAAGACCGGTTAAAATACCAATAACAAGTTTTAATCATATAGATATTTAATTGATTCTGTTAGCAATCTGTGATTTCTACAAATAAATAGGACCGCCCCCCCCCCACTCGAAAGTTTATGGTAGGGGGGGGGATTGATGCCATCGCCCCCTCCCGACCCTACCAAATCGGCCAAAATACTAGAAAGGGGGGGACGAAATAATCTAAAAATAGGTTGAAATATAAATAATTAGTATATATTATTAACATAAGTAATACATTCGTATACAAATTGTGTGAATTCTATACTAAAATTCGTCCGCCCCCTCCTCGGGGGGGGGGGGGGCGATCGCCCCTACCGCCCCCCCCCCCTGGATCCGCCAGTGGGCAGACCCTACTTCCACTACAGCCCAACATAACCAACACCCTGTACGGCAGTGCTGAACAACTGAAGAGAACAGCACATTATTTTTCCTTGGTACAGTCTGCAAAAGAGCTCACAGCTCAGCAGCAATAAAGCGGCTTCCGAAAGGGGAAAAGACGCTATTAGTAATGTGTGGCCTGTCCGTCCGTCCGTCCCTCCCGTTTAGATCTCAGAAGCTAGAAGAAAAAATGAAAATCGGACATCATGATATTTAGATCAATCAAAGTTTTGATGCAACGGCTACTTTTTCTTTTCCGAAAGTTGACGCTTCAAAGACCAGCTTAGGCGTCAACTTTCCTTAGCTGACATAGAAGAGAGAACCTGGTTGAATGCGGCCTCAGAACGAGACAGCTGGAGGTCACTCACGAAGGCCGCTGCCGAGGACAAATGTAGACGGCGAAAAGAAAATCTAAATTGACCACCTGCGGACAATGGTTATGCTTGCCCTGGTTGTGGCAAAATATGTTGGTCAAAGCTGGGGCTGCGCAGCCACGGGAAATACTGCATTCCTCACTAATCTTCAGATTCGAAGACAAGCCATATTATTATTATTATTATTATTATTATTATTATTATTATTATTATTATTATTATTATATTTTTAACACATTTATGCAAACAGTTTTAGATTTTTTCTACAAAATGTTTTTTTTAAGTTGGACAGAATTTAAAACAACAATTCATAAGTACTTGTTCATATTGTAGCGAGAACTGCAGTGCTGCGCTGTAACCATAGAACACTAGCAGTTAACTTTTTTTTTCTACGGAAATGTTTTTTCTTGAAGATTTAAATATAAGAGATTGACCCTTTACAAAACAATTAGATCAATTATTCATTATAAGACATCAGTTAGGCCAGGTTCACATCTAACTTCACATTCACTTTCACCTATCCTTTGGTCTGCTGGACCGCTGGAGCACCACACAAGACCTGTCAACCCCTTTTCTCCATTTTTCTCTGTTATTTGTCTTTGATAGAATTTCATTCTGATGTCCTTTCTAAAAATATGGAAACCTGCCTTTTTACCTGCCTGAGTGGACCACTTCGGCGGCTGATTTTAAGTTTGTGTTTTCATACAAACTGTCTTTGTAACCTTGTTTAATAGTTAGTGATAGGAGATCAATAGAGTTAGTCAAGAGTTAGAGATAAGGCTCTGAGGTAGGCAGAGCTAGAGATAAGGCTCTGAGGTAGGCAGAGCTAGAGAGATAGAGTTAGAGATAGTTAGAGATAGTCAGAGTTGGATATAGGGCTCTGAAAGAGATAGAGTTATAGTTAGAGATAGAGTTGGGGATACTGTTCTGGGGGAGATAGTCACAGATGGGGATCTGTTCTGGGGGAGATAGTCAGAGCTGGGGATCTGTTCTGGGGGAGATAGTGTGAGCTGGGGATCTGTTCTGGGGGAGATAGTCAGAGCTGGGGATCTGTTCTGGGGGAGATAGTGTGAGCTGGGGATCTGTTCTGGGGGAGATAGTCAGAGCTGGGGATCTGTTCTGGGGGAGATAGTCAGAGCTGGGGATCTGTTCTGGGGGAGATAGTGTGAGCTGGGGATCTGTTCTGGGGGAGATAGTCACAGCTGGGGATCTGTTCTGGGGGAGATAGTCAGAGCTGGGGATCTGTTCTGGGGGAGATAGTCAGAGCTGGGGATCTGTTCTGGGGGAGATAGTCAGAGCTGGGGATCTGTTCTGGGGGAGATAG
Organism: Biomphalaria glabrata; assembly: GCF_947242115.1. NCBI lineage: Eukaryota > Metazoa > Mollusca > Gastropoda > Planorbidae > Biomphalaria > Biomphalaria glabrata. The sequence goes on along the minus strand of NC_074722.1, from coordinate 17,183,271 downwards.
TCACAGCTGGGGATCTGTTCTGGGGGAGATAGTCAGAGCTGGGGATCTGTTCTGGGGGAGATAGTCAGAGCTGGGGATCTGTTCTGGGGGAGGTAGTTGAGAGCTTTTGGAAAATGAAGTGTGTGATAATGAGTTGGTTAGACTAGGAAATCGAAAGTAGGTAGATTAAGTTGTGTGGTGTAATTAAGTATTGGTGCTTTTGGATTGATCTTATGATCCATATGACTTGTATTGTAGATATTCTAAATTGATAAATACATTGTTTATGAACTATTTAAATGAGTTGATTCTTCTTGAAGTGTTTGCCATGGTTAGATGTTAAGATGACTCTGTTGTCAAAAGACTGAATTAGGGCTTGAAGTTTCTCAATCCAACCTCCAAAAACATCGACCTTCACAACCACCCATGGCAACCTCCTAAACATCGACCTTCACAGCCACCCATGGCAACCTCCAAAACATCGACCTTTACAGCCACCCATGGCAATCTCTATATAGAAGTGGTCTGTAACACTAAGTACCAGTAAACCAACGACTTACCACAGGACGTCACTGTCGATAGCTTCAGCCACAAAGGTCACTACCCAGAAAACTCCAGTCACAGATGAAAGTTTCACGTAGAGTAGAAAGTATTTGTGTTGTTCCACTTCAACAGGTGCAAGGCTCGTCAGTTGGTTAATTTCGCGAATTCTTGCAACTGTTATTCCAAAGAATGTCAAGTTACAGATAGAAACAAAGCATATTGGAGCTACCACAGACAGACCTGGATAAAACAAAGCATTTCTTTATTGACTTCAAAATATTTAGATGAACACTCTTATAGCCTTGAAATAACTGCCTGAAAGATAAATGAAAGATCTTGTTATTCGAATGTAGAAGTAAAAAAATGTGACCGAGATTTTTTTTGATCCACCTAAAAAAATTTTTCAGTGAAATTTTTCAGTTAAAATGATTTCTAGGAACTCCTAAGTCAAGAATTCTCTTGCATTCTTAGATGTACAAACGCATTCTACTGACGCCTGCAGGATGTTTTTCTTATTTAAAAATGAAGCTCAAATTGAGTGAAAGTATATTCATCATTGAAGTATGAGTGACAATTGAGATACAAGTATGATAAGTATTTATTTATTTGGCATATTCATCGTAAGATAATCGAAACTTCTTTTAGTAGGACTGTTTTGACTAGCAGCAAACGTCAACAGAATCAGATTAAATTCGACCATTTCGACGCGCGCAAAACGAGTAGACTTGGTTTGGTTGATACATTTTTAAATGTCTAATTTATATGAATTTTTTGAATAATGCTTTACTTGATAAATATTAACATATGAATGTATAACCCTAACTATTAACACATGATATTATAGACCCTAAATATTAACACATGAAATTATAGACCCTAATTATTAACACATGAAATTATAGACCCTAACTATTAACACATGAAATTATAGCCCCTATATATTAACACATGACTTTATAGACCCTAACTATTAACACATGACTTTATAGATCCTAACTATTAACACATGAATTTAAAGACCCTAACTCTATTGCCATAACTCTCGTTTTTGTCCCTAGAAAAAAAAGAAGAAACCTTGAATCACCGTTATAAAAATGCGTCCCATTTATAGAGAAAAGTTGATTTAGATGAAAGGGATTTAAAGTATCGTTCCAGAAAACAATATTTGTCATGGAAAAAAATATATAAAAAAGACGTTTAAATTGAGGCAATTAATTTGTTCAATACACATCTCTATAAAACTTCCTTTTGTTACAGTTTGCCTTGTAATGCTTTGAAACAAAAAGTTGTGGAAAGGATGAGAAAGTAAAGTAGACCCAGCTCCAATAGCGTATATTAAAGTTGTTGCAGTTAAAAAGCTCGTAGTTCGATCTCAGGCGCAGGCGGGCGGTCCGTCTCGCGCCGGCTCACTGCCCGTTGTCTCCTGCCCTACCCGTCTGCCGGCTCTCTACTGTGGGTTGGAGGTTATCGTCCTTGAGATTTTAAAACAATAGAAAAAACTCTGACTTTGAGGAAAAGGCAACTAGGAAAAATACATTTCGGACTAAAAAGATCTTATTTGTTCCACTTATATTTAGAAGTTTCTCATGTTCTTATGAATTCTAAATTTCCCAAAACAAAAAACTTTCTTGAAATAATTGCGACTCATTCATGTCGGAGATTGAATAGTTTAGAAACAGAGGAATTACCCCCCCCCCCAAAACAAACAAAAAAAACAAAAAAACAAAACTGTTGCCCTATTTACTTCCCTGTTTTAAAAGATTTTTTTTGTCGAAAATGGGTGGGGGGAGTCCAATGAGAACAATTAATCTGTCCTACCAGCCTCTCTCCCTTTTGTATATATTACTAATTATTGAATTTCAAATTAGTCTGGGGGAGGACTAAAAAAAAACAGAAGGTGATACATAACATATGTAACTTATACTACTGACAGTTTTTTTTTAAAATATGCAACTTTTTTATCGATTATTTTGTTTACATAAAACTGTGCTCCTTAAGCCAATTCTATAAGCTATCTATATAATAAAGTTTAAACAAAAACAAGTTGCTTTTCTATTTCCAGTCCTAAACAGGACTACCTACCTAGAAGAAATAATGAGTCTAGAAAGCAGGACATATGACCATAACCAATAGTGTGTGATGTCATATAGGAAGAAACTATAACAGAGAGAACCACGACTAGTGGACCAATCAGTGAGAGTGTCGTCACTCTGGCAGCATAAATTAACTTTTTACCGCCTTTCATTGTTGCCTCAGGAATCTTGTCTGTAAACATTTGAAACACGTGAAGACTGCACAAGAAGCTCCAAGAGAAGTGCCACAGCCACAAGAAATGTGTGATTATACCTACACTTGTACAGAGTGTACTGGGTGTTGGTCTGCAGAAAGTAAAAAAAATCTTATTGTTATTATAGTAAATAATAACTTACTTATTACTTATGTTGTCTTACTTTGTGCAGATAAAAAAAAACATAAATCAAGGGGAAAAAATGCAATGGAGGGGAAAAAATTAAAATAAACAAGATTACAAAGAGAGTTTGTGTTACACAAACTCAGAGGCGGCCCCGGTCGAGTCGGATCTCTGTCGGATCTGCATATTCGCAAATAATATTCAAGAGGTGATTTAATTTTAATGGTCAAAAGTAATAATGTTTCAAAGGTTCATTTGCCGTAAATTTAAATTTAAATTAAATAAAAAATAGTAGATTAGTTTTAGTATATTAAAACATTGCAATATTGATCAAAACGTTTGGAAATAAAAATCTACACTTTTTTTTTACACTTTAAGTTTAGAAATTGAAATTCTACATCTTAATCTAGTCTATTTTAGTCTAAACTAGATCTAGAAATTCTAGATCAAGACTCTAAAATAATTTTAATTAGAATATAAATCCAGATCCAGATATACTGTAATAAAAATCTAGATCTAGTTTAAAAAAATCTAGATTAGATCTAAATCAAGATATCATTCTTTTTTTAAACGCGAATCACATGACGAGGCTTAATAAACATTACTATACCGAGTTCAATTTTCATTTCATTTAAAGAATTTATTTCATATGACGTCAAAGGAAAAAAAAACAATACGTCACACGGCTTAGTTAGACTAAAATATGTTTTCATCAATACGAGCAATTTTTCGAGGGTTAATAGACATTGGTGCACCGAGTGCGTTCTTTTAGCATTACATTTAAAGAGTCCATTCATATGACGTCAAAGAAAAAAAATTCCATTACCTCACAATAGGCTAGTACCGGTACCATAAAAAAATGTCTTTATTTACACGAGATATTTAACGAGGGCTCATAGACATTGGTGCACTGAGTTCTAATAGAATTTATTTAAAGAGGATCAAAGCCGCATTGTTTTTTGCGTTTTGTTATTAAAAATTGATTAACCTTTATTTTACGTTTAAAAACATCGCAATAATTTTTAGGTATGAACACAATTGAAAAGTTTATTTAATAGATTGTTCCGGATGTTTGTATAAATAGTAAAAGAAAAAGAGAATTTCAGATAAATGTAATACCGTTAATTAAATTTTTTGGATGGTCTCGTATAAAAATTAGATGTACTACAGCCACGTGGAGAGATTTTCATACCTTACTTTGGTGTTTGGATTCTGTTTTCCTTAAAAATCGGATTATAATATTAACTATAATTAGATTTTTTAATGTTTTAGGTAGAAAGTTAAATGTACTGTAAGAGAGTAGTGAGTTAAAATATTTTTCATAAAAATCAGTAAAAACATTATTTCGTAAATGAGAAGATTATTTGTTTATTAATTAGAAGAGGGAGTTCAAAAAATTATTTGGCGTTAGTAGATTTTTTAAAAAATTCTGAACTTTCTGGCGACGATTTGTAAGAAACAAAATCTGGAACATTCTTTATCGATTACAAAACTTCTATGTTATGTTTCAGCAAGAAAATTAAATGTCTAAAAAGTAATGTTCAGTAATCAATTCTAGTAAATTACTTTTTTTAAAGCCCTGAACAACCTATTGTCAAAATTTTTTAAATTTGTTTAAAGATGAAAATACAGAACAATTTGATATTGATAACCAAGTTATAGTGACGCATTGTCAAATAATATAAGTGTAATATTAGTAAATTATGCGATTTCAAACTATCATTAGGCATAATTCATGTTTTATAAAACAATATCCGGAACATTTTTACACTTAATGAAATATAAGTCAGTATAGAGATTTTGATTTTGCATTAATATGCTATTTACATAAAAAACGGAACAACATATTATTGATAATGTGTTTTTGCAACGTTTAAGCATGGAAATTGAATGTAATATAAATTAGAAGAGCAAACAAACATTTGTTGGGGTTGATTAGTTTTGCAAAAAAAAATCCGGAACAATCAATTTTTAGATACTTAAAACTATTGAGATGTTACGGGAGGAAAATTAAAGGGTAAATCAGATTTTCAATAGCTTTTAGAGTTCTAGTTTTTTTTTATCTAATCGTGACGGACAGACCGACCAACAGACAAAATGCATACAAATAATCTTCTTTTATTCGGATGGGGGCACTAAACAAAAAATAAATAAAATCTGATTTTTTTTTTAAAGTTTAAGGAATTGGTTTAGCACCTGATAATGTTGCGACGTTACGCTACTGCACGAAAATCGTTGCATAAAAAGTCCATTTTAAAAAAATGTGCGTGATATTTACATACAAAGTGCATTATTAGCCTTTATAAACAAATAGAAATGTTTTCTTTTTAATTTTAGCAGCTAGTTGACCAGAAAAAACATCTTTAACTATTATTTATATTTGTTGTAAACATTTCCTGTACATTTTTAAAATATATTTGACTTAGTGATACTGAAAATACACAAAAATAGTCCATCTTTGTTAGCATATTGTAACATTTCCTCCCTTACATTTACGTAATTGTTTTAGAATTGGTGTATTTTTATGAAAAAATCGCTTGCATAATTAATTTTATAAATTAAACGGTTTGCTTTTAGAAAACCAAAAGTAGCCGTTGCACCTAAACTTTTCAAGCCACATTTAATGATGAAATAATATTTTTCATATCTCTTCTAGTTTTCGAGATCTGAGTGTGACAGACGGACAGACGGACATTTTGCACAAACCTAATAGCGGCTTTTCCCCGGCCGCTAAAAAAACATATAAACAGTTTATATTATTTTTTCTTTATTTAAATGTCTGTTTTTCACATAAAAATAAAAAAATATTGTTAAAGAAGTTGTGGTCGAAATGTAGATTTAATTGGCTGTAAATTTTAGAAGTTTCGCTTTTATGAGAATTATTGCTAATCGTATACTATTTAAAAGCATCAAATTTAAGAATGAAAAACTATTTGATTAAACGTCATCAGCTATAGTGTATATCTACAATCCTCCACCCCTTTTCTGAACTAATGTCTGGTTAATGCGCGTGTATAAATAAAGAAATAAATATAAAATTCTAATGATAGATCTACAGATTTAGACTTAATAATTGGTGCGCGAAATGTATTTATTTTTTGAACTCCTTAATGAATAGATTAATATCCTCTAAAGTATGTGTGTTCAATATAAAGATTGTCTATTCCTCTAGGCCAAATTAAAATTAAATGCTTTTTACACTTTGAAAAATTATAACGGCTAAACCCATGTTTTTACCGTGTGACCAATTAACTAGCACTTCTATTCCTAAAGATATACATAAACAAATTTGTAACAAAATCATTAGAACCGTTTTTAAGGACACCCCTCACACACACACACACATTTTGTTTTATTTTTGACCCAATGAAGAATCTGCAAATTGAACAGAGGAATTGTAAAACAACACAATATTTATAACTTACATAAAAGATAAACAAATCAACGCCATCTGGGCAAGTAGTAGACTCAAACTGAGGAGCACGGCGTTAAAATTTGGCACAGTTCGAAGGTCAGGCAGTGCAAGGTAGGCCACTAGAGTCAGCAAGAGACAAAGCGCTGAAATCAGTGGACAGACATACGCCAAAATATAGATTGCCATGGCTATAGGTTTGATCGTTTTATGTCCTTGAGTCAACTTCAAATATTTCTCCAAGACTTCAGTACACACGTTCAGTTCGTAGTTCTCAGTCACAACCAAGCTGTTCATGTCGGACGTATCAGAGATTGTAATATTAGTGCCACCTACAACAAGGTGTATCACGACATTCCCAATCACACCTGTACTGTTCCAGTCCACAGTAAAATTCGATGGTTCAAAGGTGACGAATGTACAGGTTAGTATCGACGACAAAATAATCGCGTGGTAAGTTTTAGGAAGGAATGGCCGATTAAAGTCATATAAATATAACTTGGTTGTCCACATTAAGTTTATATCTGAGCCATAGAGACGAAAGAGATCTTCATTTATTACATTGTAATAGACAAACGTGTTTCCATCAATGTCAAGACCCTTCCGAAAGAAGATCTTCAGAGCAATATCCTCGAATGTATCTCTTGCGATAGCCCATGAGGAAAAAATGTAAAGGTCGGTCCATAAAATAGGAACTGCGTGGTCACTACCAGTTATGTTAATGTTGGTAGCAAGTCCAAACTGGTGCATGAAACCTTCACTGATATTTTTTAAAGTAATGTTGAGCTGCAAAGAAAAAATTATTTATTTTTAAAAAAAAAGTGAAATAGAAAAATACTTTTTAAAAATCTTCTCCTATAGTGATTGAAATTGAATCAATTATTTCGAAAAAAAAAAGTTCCTCAAGTCTGAATTAGAATTCGAGCCTTCATGTTGGAAGGTCGACGTGTTTGGCCACTAATCTATTCAAGTGCTTATAACAAAGAGAATGTTTTATGTCAACGTGATGAGAGAATGGAAAATAACGGGCCAATAATTTGGACAAGGCAGTCGGAAGGACTTGATATTACCTTGGTCAAAATGAAGTTTATTTGATAAATATAAGAAAGCTAGCGCTTTGCATTTCATAGATATCAAAACTATTTACAAGATTATAAACAGAGTTTGTGTTATCACACAAACTCAGAGCCGGCCACCATCGAATTCACCAATGGATCACAAAGATATTCAAGCCATAAACTTTTTCATCGTTTAAAGTTATACAATTTTAAATATTATTTGGTATTCATTTTCACATAAAAGCAAACAGTGCACCGTCTTTGATAAGACATTTCAAACTTATCTGGGATAAGTAAAGTAGCGTTAACTAATACCATGGGCGTAGCCTGGGGGAGTAGAGGTTGGGGTTCAAATTTAGTGACTGATTTTTTTCGCTTTGATTTTAGGTGAGATTATAATACTACAACCATCACTTGCCCAGCACAGCCAAGGGGTTTTAAGTTTCAAAATCAGGGGGTTTCACATATTCCAAGAGCACAGCTAAGGAAGATTATGATTTTAACCCCCTACGAAATTTAAACCCCCTCTTCAATATAAGAAAAGCAAATTACACACTCAAAATTATATGAGCGTAGCCAAATGGGTTTTTAGTTTTAAACCCCCTTTCAGAGGGGTTTCAAGATAAAAAAAAATACCTCTTTAAAATTAAAATCGTAGCAAATTATACACACAAAATTCTATGAGTGTAGTCAAATGGGTTTTGAGTGGGGTTTGAAGCTAAGAAATAACTCTTTAATATAAAAAAAAAAGCAAATTACTCACTCAAAATGCTATCAGCGTAGCCAAAAGGGGTTTGATGCTAAAAAAAACCCTCTTCAATATAAAAAAAGCGAATTACACACTAAAATTATTTTAGCGTAGCCAAACCAATTAGGGGTTTTGAGTTTAAACCCTCCTCTTCGGATGGCTTTTTTTAAAGATTAAAACCCCTCCAGATGGTTTTAAATTTAAAACCCTCCCTTCATAGCCTTTTTAGGTGGAAAACCTCTCTTTTCAATATTATTCTATAGCAAACTACATACAGTCACGAAATGACCGTAGCTCAATGGGGTTTTAAATTTAAAAAAAAACAACTCCAGAGATTTAAAACCCCCAACAGATTTTTTTAAGGATAAATTCTAAAGCCAACTACATTCACCTAATTCCAAGAGCGTAGTCAAGAGAGGTTACACATTTTTACCAGTGGCTGGGTGTGACAGGTGGGGAAATGTGACGTGTGTCTGGCACGTTTTATGTCTAGGGGATGATTATTTTTAATGCTATCACACCCCCACTTATCAGCATATGAATCGGGAGCAGACACGCAACGAGACAAAGCAATGAAAGATAGATACAAAAGTTAAAATAAAGGATATATATTTACATAAATATACATATAATAATAAAAAGGGGGAGGGTTTGCATCTATCTCTAGTATATTCTATGTTTAATCATCACTCTTGCACATAATAAGAGAGTATGTCACTTTGTCCTCTGACTTAGCTGGTTGTCCTGTTGATGTCGCAGCTGGCTGGGTCCTGGCTTGAGGTTCTGCAGCTGGAGGTGGCGCTCTAGCGGATAGAGGGACGCCGGCGATATAGCTCTTGTGGAGTCTCAGTCCCAAGTTCTAGTATCTGTAGTGGGCACAGTATGGCGGGTGGCCGGATACCGTGGGCACAAGGTTACTGCGGGCAGAGCTGATCTGCCGTGGGCAGTGTGAGTAACAGGATATGTCCAGTGAGTTGCAGAGGGTTGGCGTAGCTATGACGTCTCGCACAGATCTGACTCTATAGGGACGTCGCACCTGATAAGTTGACAGATGGGCTGTCGAATAGGCGGGCAATGCCGATAGCGCCAAGTAGTAGAGTTGAGTAGATCTCAGTAGGCAAGTGCAGTGCTGAATAGCACTAAACACATAGGCAGTAGTTGAGTGGCGTCGAGTAGACACTGAACAGCAAATAGCAAATAAATAGGCAGGTCAGTGAGCTAGTGCAGTGCTGAATAGCGCTAAGCACAAAGATAGTAGGTGATTCTTGATACCAACTAAATAGGCAATAGGCAGACACCTGAGGGAGGCTGCGGATAAATAAAGACAAGTTAGGACATGTCTCTCATGCATCTTATCGATGCCCTCTACTGAGGTGCATTCGTCAGATTGGTAAAATTGCTTTAGAGCACAATAGGGAGATGATGACAAATGGGATTTGGAATAATAGATGGCAGATAGTAGCAATATAGAAATGTACATAAAAGGGGAAATAATAATATAAAAATGTACATAGAAGGGGAAATAATAATCTCAAATAGACAACACAGGTGGATAGAGAAAGAAGGGGGGGGGGGGAGAATGGGCGGTGGTCAGCGACCCAGATGGTTTGTTTACATATGACCGTGGGTCGAGAACAATGAAGCGTGCTTGAATGGAGAGGGTGTCCCTTCAAGCTGCGCAACTCTCCTTAGAGTAAAATGAGTACAGGGGAGACAATTCACTACAGGGGAGATAACTCGTATCTCTTTTCTAGACGCAGCATTAGTGCGCTAGTAAAATTATCACAGTTGTCAGCCGAGATAAAGGAAATAGACTAGGATGTACAAATATATACATGGTTGCATCAACGATCAATTGAGCAACGTAGCATTAATAGATTAATGCAATACATAAATAAATACATAGGACATGTTTATGTTTTCTACTTACGCCAGTGAGAAATACACAATGCACTAATTAAATATAAATGAAATAATAAACTACACATGATAAAATCCAATGGAAATATACACAGAGTAATTAAGATGGAACTTGTGATTAGTGATTAAGTTCGGCTTACCACCAGGTATTCCTCTAGGAGTGAGAATAAATGATATAGTCCAGACTCGATAGCTCAGCTCGAATGAGAATGAAAGAGGGTCTGGCTTGAGTTGATTTACTTTATATAAGCCTGGAAAGTGCGGGCGGACACAGGAAATGCCCTAGGCTAAGATTTATCTTACACGTGGGTGGATTTGACTCGAGGTGGGAGCCGCACCTTGGAATATCACGCGGTGTGTTGACCAGGGTAATCTCTTAGATCAAAGAGATACTTAGGAGAAGGGGGGGGAGGAGTGACTTGCATTCCACACAAGGTGGTGTCCACTGCGGCTGTCAGACATCCTGTCGATAAGATCAAAGTCTGTGCGTATCTTTGCCCCGGTCAAGGGGAGATAACTCGAAAGACGTGGCCTAGCTATCTCCAATGTGGTCAACTAAGTCTAGCCTGGAGCGGAAAAGGTGGCGTGGGTGAAGAATTTGGGGGTAGGATGGGGAAATAATTAAAATAAAATAAATAAATAAGGAAAAATAATAATTAATGCTGTGATAATTTAGAGTGACTCTGACAGCGAGTTTTTGACTTGTCACATACGCCGCCGCCAAGATGGATCTATCGCAGAAAGATCCATAAAGTGCGAGCAGACTGATGTCACTCTAACTTTAAGATCAGTTGTTATCACAGCATTAGAAAAAAAAAATCTGGAAAAATAAGGGGTAGCCATGCCAGGAGGAGAGTCTGTCCAAGTCTGTCATTGGTCTACTTTCCGTCCCTGATTATGTAGTCACCTGGGTGAAACCTTTGGGGTTGCTTGGGAGAGTAGATTGGGCGATTGGGTGAGTAATCATTCCTTCCTGGGGCGGGTTGGGGCTTAGGCGGGGTGCCCAAGGCACGTGTGCACGTTGGGGCTTACCTCCGAAGCCGCTGTGAGGCGCTTCTTCACGAGAGTAAGTAGTCAGCTTACCTCGGTATCGTCTGACACGATCAATGCCAGGGAAGAGTGGCCTGATAAAGAATGTGGAGTTCTGCCTGAGAACGTCCCCACGAGTGCGACAATCTGGCTCACATCGTGTTTTCCTGACACGGTTAATGCCAGGGGAAGGTTGATATTGAATGGTGGCTGAGGAGCCAGGGTGAGAAGATTTTTCACGAGCGCGAGGGTTCGGCTTACCTCGTGACTTCCTGACACTATCAATGCCAGGGGGATGTTGATTCGAAATGGTGGCTGAGGAGCCATGAAGAGGAGTGAGTCCACGAGAGCAAGGTTTCATCTTACCTCGGGGCATTCTGACACTATCAATGTCAGAGGAATGTTGCCTTATTTTGGCTGAGTAGCCTGGGTCAAGTAAAACTTCACAAGCGCGGGTGTACGACTTAACTCGTGACTTCCTAGCAGTGTCAATGCCAGGGCAGTGTGGTTTGAGCTTCGCTGATGAGTCGGGAGTAGGCGTGTCAGTGTGGCGACCAGGGCTTCCAACCTGCTGGTTGCTGCCACGTTTCTGCCTCGTCGATCTACCGACGGGCAGAGAGAAGTATGGCTTGTTGACTACTCCAAGAGGGACATATTTGGAGCCTAGAATGAAATCGTACACTGGCGTGTCCATGACGGCGGCGTCAATGGTGCCATGTACGTACCTGCACTCTACGTGTACCCTCGCGACAGGTAGAACCTGCGGAGGAGTGCCACGGTCTATAGACTGAATCGTCACTGTTCCACCAGTGAGATCCGATGGGTCAATCAGCGTTCTATTTATAACCGCGCCGAACGAACAGCCTGAGTCGTAAAGGCCCAAGACTTCAACACCGTTGGCCAGAATGTTCTCTACTCCCGGAGGAGAAGAGGCGGGGTGAGGTAGCACGGGTGGGAGTTCTGGTTGGCCGAGTTCAATGGCAGTGGGTTGAGGAGCCACGGCCATCGTGGAGACGAAGTATGTGTCCTCCTCCGGTTGATCAGAAAGATCGATCGCGGAGGGTTGAGAGACTGGTGTCACCGTGGATAGGGTCCGTGGGGCCTGCTGCTGCCGTTGTGGAGTGGGTCTACTGTCACGCGCGCCGTGACGTGTGTCACGCTGAGAGTAGTTAGCCTGGTTATAGCGAGACTGGTGGTTGGGACGGTTATTGTGGTTGTTAGGGGCTGATTGCCGGCCTGGTGCCTGGTTGTGCTGGGGAGTTTTAGGAGCAAGGTTGGATTGAGCAGGAGAAGTTGGTTGGTCTGTTTGCTGGTCTGTCGCGGTTGCTTTCCCTTTTAAGTCCTTACGGGCGTTCAAGTACCGGTCAGCGGCGGAAGCTATGTCAGCGGGCGCGGTCGCTTGTTGCTCCCTGACATAAACTCTGACCTCTGGGGACATGCATTCCAACAGCTGCTCAGAGAGTATGAGGCATGCTAGGCCATCAAAAGTCTCTGGCAATTGGCTGAGGGCGTGCCACCTGACAAGGTACTTGTCCAGCCTCTCGCAGAGGTTGCCGTAGGTCTCTCTGCGTTCGAGGTGGGAACTTCTGAACTTTTTGTGGTAGGCCTCGGCGGTCAACTCAAACTGGACGAGTAGCGCCTGTTTGAGGGCTGTGTAGTCCTCTCTCTGGCCGGAGGGAAGTTTGGAGTAAACCTCGTAGGCTTTGCCTCGGAGGCATTGGGATAACCGGAAGCACCATTTCTCCTCTGGCAGACCGTAAAAGCGTGCTACTTCCTCAAAACGGACACCATATAAACTTCGATGTTCTCTGTCTTGTCGTCAAAGTGCTCCATTGGCATGTGGGGTAGACCGTTCAAGGAACTCTGAAAGGATGCTGGGCTAGCCGGGCGTGACTCGGAAGAAGCCTGGCGGGCGGCCTCGTTCTCTTTGTCCGCGGCTATATTTTCCCTCGCTGTAATTTGTTGCTCTCTTTCTCGCTCCGTGACTTCTCTTTCCTTAGCAATAGCTATTTCAGCTTCCTTTCTTTCCCTTTCTTTAGCAATGTCATTATCCTTTTCCTTCATTGCTAGCTCATGCTCCCTTGCTAATCTTCTTTCTTCCTTTTCGTCTTCCTTTCTTTTTTCTTCTTCTCTTTCAAACGCCTCAAATCGTGCTCTCACAAATTCTTTCCGTTCTTCCTCATCGTCAAATAAGGTGGCTGCGAAATCCTTCAATTCGGCTATTTTCTGCTTCATGTCAGAGTCCGCTTTCGAGCGTGTGCCGCTGGCCATAATGGTGAGGGGTGGGAGATGAGAGGTACTAGGATGGTGGAGGGGCAGATAGAATGGATAGTAGGATTGAGCTAGAATTAAAGAAAGTGGGTTAGTGAAAGTGAGTCGCTGGTTATAGGGAAGAGTGCAAAAGGAATGTGGTGTCTGCCTACGTTAATCACAAAGTTCCTGCAAGAAAATATTACACATAAAATGCAATAATAGTAATAAATAAAATATGACAGAAGTGACACTCTTGATAATGCGAAGTGATGATACTTATATATATTTTTAGAAAGAAAAATATTGATATGGAGTTTAGTTATTGCTGCCTGTTCGTGCCTGCTGTACTATGGGTTAAATCCACGGACGGGCTCGCCAAAATGTGACAGGTGGGGAAATGTGACGTGTGTCTGGCACGTTTTATGTCTAGGGGATGATTATTTTTAATGCTATCACACCCCCACTTATCAGCATATGAATCGGGAGCAGACACGCAACGAGACAAAGCAATGAAAGATAGATACAAAAGTTAAAATAAAGGATATATATTTACATAAATATACATATAATAATAAAAAGGGGGAGGGTTTGCATCTATCTCTAGTATATTCTATGTTTAATCATCACTCTTGCACATAATAAGAGAGTATGTCACTTTGTCCTCTGACTTAGCTGGTTGTCCTGTTGATGTCGCAGCTGGCTGGGTCCTGGCTTGAGGTTCTGCAGCTGGAGGTGGCGCTCTAGCGGATAGAGGGACGCCGGCGATATAGCTCTTGTGGAGTCTCAGTCCCAAGTTCTAGTATCTGTAGTGGGCACAGTATGGCGGGTGGCCGGATACCGTGGGCACAAGGTTACTGCGGGCAGAGCTGATCTGCCGTGGGCAGTGTGAGTAACAGGATATGTCCAGTGAGTTGCAGAGGGTTGGCGTAGCTATGACGTCTCGCACAGATCTGACTCTATAGGGACGTCGCACCTGATAAGTTGACAGATGGGCTGTCGAATAGGCGGGCAATGCCGATAGCGCCAAGTAGTAGAGTTGAGTAGATCTCAGTAGGCAAGTGCAGTGCTGAATAGCACTAAACACATAGGCAGTAGTTGAGTGGCGTCGAGTAGACACTGAACAGCAAATAGCAAATAAATAGGCAGGTCAGTGAGCTAGTGCAGTGCTGAATAGCGCTAAGCACAAAGATAGTAGGTGATTCTTGATACCAACTAAATAGGCAATAGGCAGACACCTGAGGGAGGCTGCGGATAAATAAAGACAAGTTAGGACATGTCTCTCATGCATCTTATCGATGCCCTCTACTGAGGTGCATTCGTCAGATTGGTAAAATTGCTTTAGAGCACAATAGGGAGATGATGACAAATGGGATTTGGAATAATAGATGGCAGATAGTAGCAATATAGAAATGTACATAAAAGGGGAAATAATAATATAAAAATGTACATAGAAGGGGAAATAATAATCTCAAATAGACAACACAGGTGGATAGAGAAAGAAGGGGGGGGAGAATGGGCGGTGGTCAGCGACCCAGATGGTTTGTTTACATATGACCGTGGGTCGAGAACAATGAAGCGTGCTTGAATGGAGAGGGTGTCCCTTCAAGCTGCGCAACTCTCCTTAGAGTAAAATGAGTACAGGGGAGACAATTCACTACAGGGGAGATAACTCGTATCTCTTTTCTAGACGCAGCATTAGTGCGCTAGTAAAATTATCACAGTTGTCAGCCGAGATAAAGGAAATAGACTAGGATGTACAAATATATACATGGTTGCATCAACGATCAATTGAGCAACGTAGCATTAATAGATTAATGCAATACATAAATAAATACATAGGACATGTTTATGTTTTCTACTTACGCCAGTGAGAAATACACAATGCACTAATTAAATATAAATGAAATAATAAACTACACATGATAAAATCCAATGGAAATATACACAGAGTAATTAAGATGGAACTTGTGATTAGTGATTAAGTTCGGCTTACCACCAGGTATTCCTCTAGGAGTGAGAATAAATGATATAGTCCAGACTCGATAGCTCAGCTCGAATGAGAATGAAAGAGGGTCTGGCTTGAGTTGGTTTACTTTATATAAGCCTGGAAAGTGCGGGCGGACACAGGAAATGCCCTAGGCTAAGATTTATCTTACACGTGGGTGGATTTGACTCGAGGTGGGAGCCGCACCTTGGAATATCACGCGGTGTGTTGACCAGGGTAATCTCTTAGATCAAAGAGATACTTAGGAGAAGGGGGGGGGAGGAGTGACTTGCATTCCACACAAGGTGGTGTCCACTGCGGCTGGACACCAGGTGGTAAGTGGCTTCAGACATTGCCAGTGAAAGATTTTTGTGGAAGCGCCTTGCCGCCCAATGCGCCGAAAGACGCCGGAGGATCAGCAAGCTGGCAAGAGCGGGGAGTCTACAATTTTTTCAGTAACTCCAGGAAAAACCAATTCTAGGGCACAATAAACGTCTTCCAAAAGAATGAAGGGCCATAATGTAACAAAGATTAATTATGTACACACACATACATATCATACAAATATATATATATATTTGTGGAGGGGGGAGGCTGATTACTTACTTTTATTGATTTTAACTCAAATGAAAAAATACAACTGTTTATGGCGTTTATTCAAATGTTATTGCTCATTTAACAATGATATATAATTAAAACTATAAACAAAATCAACATCATATTTTATCTTATCTTATATAATACAGATGTTATACTTTTAGACAGAAATGGTATAACATTGTGCTGTGTCATTCTCAGTTAAACTACCATCTTGGCTTACTTGGGCATACATCTGGAGATTTAATTATTATCTATTTCGATGAGTTTGTTTTTGCCAAGTTATACTTTTTCAAACTAGGTTGTCAGCCCCAAAATTGTGTTGATCGATGCGGACCGGATCTCTCAAACCCCTCTAGGGTGACGCCTTTGCTCCAATATATACCTAGAGATTTTATTATTATCTTTTTTTTTAATGTGTCTGCTTTTGCCAAGATATAGGCCTAATTTTTCCAACTTGGTTGTCACCCCAAAATTGTGTCGACCATTGCGGATCGCACCCCCCTTTAGTAAATCCAGTGCTCCAAGATACATACCTCTATCCAACCATTTCGATTAATATTGTTACGTATTTCTGAATCTTCTGGCTAGATGTATTAGTTGGCACACAAATAAAAACACAGCAAAGAACTTGACGACTAAATTTTCAGTTTCATATAACTTTAATGACTATTAACTCTAACAATTCGTTACTGTAACATGTAGCGTAGAAGACTGTAGAATATCTGTCAGTTTACAGTTAGCTATACTTCGTTGCACTGCATCTCTTCACTTCGTTGCAATTCCTCTCTTCTCAACTTTCCTCGAGCCGTATTCCACAGAACAGACCAACGACACACTTCCCAGTGTCGCTCCAGGTCTCCCAAAGCTGAACCAAGTCGTACTCAAGTCTACCGAATCAGAGCCGCACACGTCTTACATCGACTGTATCGACTGTAACAGCTCAAGTCCACTGTAGTTCGCTGTATAGACTTTAACGACAGTAGTCCACTCCAGTTAACTCTACCCTAGTTAACTTGCATCGAGTCGTACACATTTCTCTTCCACAGAGCCGCACACGTCTTACATAGACTGTATCGACTGTAACGGCTCACTCACGACTCCATACGACTGACTTTCACATTAACTCTCTGGCTTATATAGAGTCCCTAATTGCTTGTCCAAAGTTGCACAAACACGGCTAGTATCCTCTGGAATAACACGTGAGGAAATGTCACATCCTGTCTCTGTTTATACATGTACATTCCATGGAACACCAGCTGCTGTGTTATCTCGTCGGGGTCACACGTTAACCTCTTCCTGTCACTGGTCATTTGTAACAATATATTGGAGTAGGCTAGGAAATTAAAAACAAATGAGCCCGCACAACTAAACAGGTTTTCCATGCGAACAGCACAGGCTTCATAAACTATTAACAACTAGTAGGTCTACTAATCCTGAGCATAATTGCTTCATGTACTTTATAGGTTTATACTAGATCCAGAATATCTAGATTTCTAGACTAGTTCTAGATAAAGTCTTGATTTCGATCTACATCTATACTAGGTTAAGAACTAGAATCTAGACTAAATCTAGATTTCTAGACTAGTTATTGAGAATCTAGATTAGAACTAGAATCTAGACTAGAATTGGAATCTAGACTAGAAAAAGATTTCTAGTCTAGTTCTATTTATAGATCTGGATTTAGACTCTGGCATGTCTAGATCTAAACAAGATCTCGATCTAGAATGTAGATTAGGTCAAGATCAAGATCTAGACTAAATAGACTCTGAATCAAGATATAGAACTAAATCTAAAATTCGGACTAGATCTATAATATAGACTAGAATCTAGACCAGATTTACTTATAGAATCTAGAAATAGAACCTAGAACTATACTAGAACTCCTATGACTTTACACTTTTAATCTTAAATTACAAGACCTAGAGCTAGACCAATATTATGATCAGTATTAGTAGGCCTACTACTGGGTAATAGTACACTTATGCAGTTCGCATCATATTCACTTCTTAATTGATACTAATGCTTACATAATAGATAAATCTGCACCCCAAAGCTATAAGAAGATAAGCTATTTCCTTAACAGATTATACATGTAAAAGTTTGTTCCAATTGTTTAATAAAATTAAATCTAAATCTAGATCTAGTTAGAGGTGCGGTGGCTGAGCGGTAAAGCGCTTTGCTTCCGAACCGTGGACCGGGGTTCGAATCCTGGTGAAGACTGGGATTTTTAAATTCGGGATCTTCGGGCGCCTCTGAGTCCGCCCAGCTCCACTGGGTACCTGACATTAGTTAGGGAAAAGTAAAGGCGGTTGGTCGTTGTGCTGGCCACATGACACCCTCGTTAACCGTAGGCCAAAGAAACAGATGACCCTTACATCATCTGCCCTATAGACCACAAGGTCTGAAAGGGTAACTTTACTTTTTTTTTTTACAAGATCTAGTTGGCCTCTTTTTAGTTTTATTGTGATTGTTGTGAAGTGCAGAATGAGGATTGGTAAAAAATACGCGCTATAAAAGTAGTTTATTTTTTTAAACTTATAATTAAAACGAAGTTCGTATCAACATTCATTTTTAAAAACATTTCAACTAGTATTCCATTCAATGAGTTAGTTAATAAATGGAAAATATATTTTATAATGATTCGTTCACACTTTTTCCATTGTGACCTTAGATGCATTTTTTTTTACCAAAGCACAAAACTTAATTATTAATGAAGAAGTCTGTAAACTTTTTTTTTTAAAATTACTTCCCCTAAAGTTTTTCATTCAAAAGTGGTATAATTTTTTTTGGGAGGAAAATCTGCTTACATATGTAATTTAAAAAATTAAATTGTTCAGTTTCGGAAAAGAAAAAAGTAGACGTTGCACCAGAACTTTGAAAGATCTAAAATATAATCATGTCTGATTTTCACTATCTTTTCTAGTTTACGAGATCTAAACGAGACGGACAAACGTACGGACATATATTCCACACAAAACTAATAGCGTCTCTTTACCTTTCGGGGGAAAACAGCAGTGCGAAGTACTTAGTTGAACACATATAGAAGTCTAGTCAAAGTCCAATTTCAGACTTTTCTATCACAAGGAAAGATGATGTAAAGGTCATCTGTTTCTGATGTCTAATGCCAGCTAAGAATCACGTGGCAGCTCGACGACCAACAGCATTAATTTTTCTCCAACTTATGTCAAGAACTCATTACAGTGTGTGTGTAAGTGGCGCAGTAAAATCCCGAAATTGGAAATCCCAGTCTTCACCCAGATTCAAACCAGAGAACCCTAATTTTGTGTCTGCGTGAGTATTTAGGTCTTAGGTTGTTTTGCTGTGATAAAAAAAACAGCAACCACTTGGTAGATCTAACAATGCCCTCTAATAAGATTAAACTACCTGATTGAGTGCAGTCGTCATAACAGCAGTTACATTGTTGTACGTTGCGTTCCGGTCTCTAGGTACAAGTAGAGCCCTTACTCTGTACGCAAGGCCACCAAGTTCTTGAAATATGGCAATACATGTTCCATTCTTCAATTTCTTGCCCGGAGAACATTGCAGCTGAAGACATTCTCCCTGTAACAGACTTACATTTCAGGTATTGTAAACCGTATTTATATCAATTTACATTCAGTCATTAAAATGGTGTATTATCTGCAGTGCTGATGTCTCTTTGTATTGTCAGCGTTAATGAAAAGCACTTGGCTACCATACTATTAAAAAAAAAAGATTACAAAGAGAGTTTGTGTTATCACACAAAATCAGAGGCGATCCCGTCGGATCCCTATAGGATCCACCTATTTGCAAGTAATATTCATGACGTGATTTTGTTTTGATTGTCAAAAGTTTTAATGTTTTAAAGGCCCATTTGGCGATGAAAAATGTTTTTTTCTGTAGAATATTTTACATGTCTTGTATGTTCATTTTAAGTAAAGGATAATATAAGTTAAAGTCAAAACATCCCGCTGGACAACGGGGATGGCAGCTAGCAGCTATGAACCTGGGACCGTTGAGATTGTGACAGGTTAGCGAAAGTGACGTGTGTTTGGCTGGTTTAATGTCTAGGGGATGATTATTTTTGAAATTATCACACACCAACCCGTCAGCATATAAATCGGTAGCAGGCACGCAACGAGAAAAGCAATGAAAGATAGATACAAAGTTAAAAATTGAAGAATATTTATTTACATAAATATTTACATAGAAGAATAAAAGTGGGAGGGTTTGCATCTATCTCTAATCAATACTATATTTAATCATCACTCTTGCACTTAATAAGAGAGCATGTCATTGTGTCTTCTGAACTTAGCTGGTTGTCCTGCTTGAGTTACAGCTGGCTGTGTCCTGGCTTGAGGTTCTGCAGCTGGAGGTGGCGCTCTAGCGGGTAGAGGGACGTCGGTGATTCAGTTCTTGTGGAGTCTCAATCCAAAGTTCTGCTATCTGTAGTGGACACAGTAGGGCGGGCGGCCGGCTACCGTGGGCACAAGTGTACTGCGGGCAGAGCGGATCTGCCGTGGGCAGCGTAGTTAGCAGGATAAGTCCAATGAGTTGCGGAGGGTTTGGCGTAGCTATGACATCTCGCACAGATCTGGGTCTATAGGGACGTCTTACCTAATAAGTTGACAGGTGGGCTGTCAATTAGGCAGGCAAGTAGAGCCGATAGCGCCAAGTAGTAGAGTAGTTGAGTAGATCCACGTAGGCAGGAGATAATACTCAATAGCAAATAGGCCAGTGTGCAGTGCTGAATAGCACTAAGTACAAGGCAATAGATCCAAACAAATAGGCAGTTGACTAGGCAGACAATGTCATATAAATAGGCAGGTGAGTGATCCGATAAATAGGCAATAGTGCAGTCAATGCCAAATAAATAGGCAATAGGCGATTCTCAATAGCAAATAGGCAGACACCTGAGGGAGGCTGCGGATAAATAAAGCCAAGTTAGGAAATGTCTCTCAGGCATCATATTGATGCCCTCGACTGAGGTGCATTCGTTAGATTGTTAAAATTGCTTTTGAGCACAATGGGGAGATGATTACAAATGGGATTTGGAAAATAGATGGCTGATAGCAGCAATATAAGAATGTACATAAAAGGGGAAATAATAATCTCAAATAAAAACAACACAAGTGGAAAGAGAAAAGGTGGGGGGGGGGGGAATGGCGGTGGTCAGCGACCACGACGATTTATTTACATACGACCGTCGGCCGAGAACAATGGAGTGCGCTTGGAAGGAGGGTGTCCGTTCAAGGGGCGCAACTCTCGTCAAAGTAGAATGACTACAGTATTAGTGCGCTGGTAAAATTATCAAGGCGGTCAGCCGAGATAAAGGAAATAAAATAAGACGTACAAATATATACATGCTGGCATCAACGATCCATTGACTAACGTAGCATTAATAGATTAATGCAATACATAAATAAATACATATGCCATGTTTATGTTTTCTACTTAAGACAGTGAGAAATACACAATGCACTAATTAAATATAGATGAAATAATAAAATACACATGATAATATCCAGGCCAGGTAATACGAGGACGTCCCTGTTTGCGCTGGCGACACACCTTCATGGAGGACCTCAGAACAGTGGACACCAGGTGGGAGGAGGCTTCAGACATTGCCAGTGACAGATCATTATGGAGACAGCTTGCCGCCCAATGCTCCGAACGGCGCGGGAGGACCTAAGTAAGTAAGTAAGATAATATCCAGTGATAAATATGCACAAAGTAATTAAGATGGAATTTGTGATTAAGTTCGGCTTACCACCAGGTATTCCTCTAAGAGTAAGAATAAATGAAATAGTCCAGACTCGATTGTCAGCGATGGAGAAATGAGCGGGTCTGGTTGATTTAATCTACCTTACAAAGGCCTGGGAGAAATGGGCGGAAACCGGAATGTGTCCTAGGCTTAAGATTTTCTCCCTCGTGGGTGAATTTGACTCGAGATGGGAGTCTCACCTTGGAGTGTCGAGAGGCAGTGTTAACCCGAGTAATCTCTTTGATTTAAGAGAGACTTGGGAGAGGGGGGAGAAAGAGTGACTTGCATTCCACCCAACGTGGTGTCAACTGCGACAGTCAGACATCCAGCGAGTAAGACCAAATTGATCGTGTGTTAATCTTTCTCCGATCAAGGGGAGATAAGTGAAAGGACGCGACCTAGCTATCTTCAAGGTTGTGAACTAAGTCTAGCCTGAAGAGGAAAAGCTGGGGCGGGTGAAGAGATTTGGAGATAGAACGGGGAAATAATTAAAATAAAATGAATAAATAATAATTAATGCTGTGATAAGTGTGAGTGACCCTGACATCAAGCTTTTGATTTGTCACAGAGATAATCAGGCTTGTCCGCTAACCACACGACCAGCCATTGCTGTTAACCAATTAAAAAACTAATAACCTATTATTGATAAAGAGATATATATCACAATTCTGCATGTCAACTACCGAATATGTACAATATGTCAGACGAGCGATTTTAGATAATCTTTTAGGATTGTTTTGTAATTTAAAAAAAAAAAAAGAACAGGTATCGAGTTTGTACTTCGACAACTTCTGCTCGATGTCTAGCACAGTTACCTACAAAGCTATTTGCATTTTCATTTCAATAGAACTAGAAAAAGGATGTAGCTGTACCTAAACTAAATTTCTGATTTATAACTCTTAAGATATATATTTGTTAGATCTAGATAGAAGATCTACATTTGGAATAATTTGGATGTAATTTAGATAAGATTTACGTAAAATAAAAAAGCCTAGATAATCTATCCATATACTGACAGCAACAAGAACTTTAAAAATAGTAGATTAGTTTTAATATTTTATAATATTGCAATTTAGATCTAGACATTTGGAAATAACTATCTACTTTCTAAGTCTAGATTTAGATCTAGAAAATAAAATTCTGGATCTTAATCTAGTCTATATAATCTAAACTAGACCTAGAAATTCTAGCTCTATAATCTACATTGATTTTAATTAGAATATAAATCTAGATCTAGTGTAAACAATCAAAATGTAGTGAAAACATCTAGATCAGTGTAAAAAATCTAGATTCGATCTAAATCTAGTTAGCATGTCTTTTTTAGAATAAGAACAACTCGGCGAGATTTACGAGTTCTAGTTGCATTTCTTTTAAGAATTCATTCCACATGACGTCACACGAAAATTATCCTTTACGTCGCACGGCCTTGTTAAATTTAACATGTCTTTACTAATACGAGAACGTTGGCGAGAATTAATATACAAAGGTGCATCAAGTTCTTCTTACATTTCATTTAACGAATTCATTCTATATGACCTCAAAGGAAAAAAAAATGACGTCACACTACCCAGTTAGACTAAAAATGTCTTTAATAACACGAGAGAGCTGAAGAGGCTTCATAGATATAGGAAAAAAAGTTCTTATGGTATTTTATTTAAAGATGTAAGACCTATATATAGATATAAAAGCCGCATTTTTTGTGCGTTCTGTCTGTCCGTCATGTTAATTTTGAAAAATAGAAACTAAAAGCTATTAAAATCTTGTTAACTCTTAATATTCCTTCCGAAACATCGCAATAATTTTAAGTATCTATAATACATTGTTTCGGATATTTATATATATATATATATAAAGAAAGTATTTCTGATAAATCAAATACAGTTTAATTACATATTTTGGCTGATCTAGTATAAAATGAGACTAACATAGCGTTATGTGATACATACTTATATTAAACATTAATGAAGAGCAGCACCAAGAACCATGTTTATAAAAGAGAAAGTTGTGAATTAAATGCGACGAAAAAAAGGGACTGCGTTTACGTTACCACAGCCTTAGGGAGAGATTTTCATTTGCTTTGGTGTTAGGAAATTGTTTGCCTTAAAAATCCGGAACATAATATTAATATAAAATTTCATTTTGTAGCGTCTTAGCTAGAAAATTAAATGTGATGTAAGATAGAAGTGCATTTTTAAATAAATAGAGTAAAATATTTTTCACAAAAAAACACGGAACAACTGATTTTCGTAAATGAGAAGAAGATTATTTGTTTTATTTATTATAAGAGGGATTTCAAACAGTTATTTGGCGTTAGTAGATTTGTCCTATAAAATTCGGAACAATTTAATTTTGGCGACGATTTGTAAGAAAATTAAAGTAATATGGGTTTTTTCTTCTTCAAGATAAAAACCGGAACATCATTTACCGATTTAAAAACTTTTCTTATGTTTCAGCAAGAAAATTAAATGTAAATAAAGAGTCTAAAAATCTATTTTCAATAATCGTTTCTAGTAAATGACTTTCTTATATGAAAATGCTGAACAACCTATTGTCGATAAATTTGAAAAAAAAAGTATTTCACATAAATTTGTTTTAAGTTGAAAATACTTAGCAACTAGATATTGATTTGGAATATCTGAAAGTCAGAATAAAGATTTTAATTTGGCATTTATATGCTATTTACATAAAAAAAACGAAACAAACATAGTAATGATCATGTGTTTTTGCAATCTTTAAGCATGAAAGTTAAATGTAATAAAAGTTAGAAATGCAAACAAACATTTGTTGGCATTGATTTGTTTGCACAATCATCTATAATTGATTATGAAAGCTTTAATCTTGATTAACAAACAATAATATGTCAATTATATTACGTCACTTTTTGTATCTTTCTCTCCCTATCTTCCTCTTTCAACAAGCATTCACACCATTCCACATTCACACCATTCCACATTCACACCATTCCACATTCAAATCATTCCACATTAACACCATTCCACATTCACACCATTCCACATTTTCACAATGCGTAACATGTGCACACCTACAGCGTAATTAAACAAACTGCTAACATTAAAGAAAAGGAAGTAATTATTTAGACTAATTGAAAAAGGCAAAAGGATTACGATATATATATATATATTATATATAAAGCAGAATGTTTGGCGTATGTATGTATGTATGTATGTATGTTTGTATGTATGTATGTATGTATGTATGTATGTATGTATGTATGTATGTATGTATGTATTTATGTATGTCCTCGAATAGAAATCAAAACCGCTTGACCAATCTTGATAAAACTTGGCAGAAATGTTCCTTGGGTACCAACATAGACCGTTGTGTATGTATAGAGGCCCTAAAACAAACTTAAGACCCTCAAAAGAAAAAAAAAAGACCAACTCTATTACAGCTATAGTATTTTATGGATCTAGACCATGTTTACAATGTTGACATGAGAAAAGGTTGAAATGATTTAGATCAAGATCTAATTTTAAGAACTAATTTTTGCACTTATAGTTGTTGTTGGATTTTTTTGAGACATGAAAATACAAAATATAGTTTATTGATTTCATTATTTAATAAAATTAACCTTCAAATTTGTGTTTCAAAAGCATTTTTACATTAATTCGTTATTTATATCTGCGAATTTAGATATCCCGATGCACATTCTTTCATTAGACATTACCAATGGTTACACATTAACACATCTCTCTACTGAGTCTATTCCTAGATCTAAAACTCTTATTGAACTCTAAGATGATAAAACTTCTTTTCGCAAAGATAGTTTTATACTTTAACACATAAACATGATAATTATTATCTATTCATTTAATATTTTAATTAAATTAACATTCAAATTTGTTTTTCTAAAGCATTTATAATACATTCGTTCGCTAAAGCTGCGTAACCGCGTTGAGATAGGTCTATATTCATTCATGAAAAATTCATGCGCAGAGCAAAGCCTTCACGCAGCACAGAATGAACTCTATTAAAGCCAATTTTTAGCTCTAGATTAGTCTAGATCTAGATCTATGTCTACCTCAAGATCTAATTTATACTTTAACACATGAACATACAAAATTAAGTCTATTCCTTTCAAATTTTAATCAAATATATGTAGGCCTAGAAGCAAATGTTTTAATTTGAAAAATGGATTTAAGTAGATTAGCTTTTTTAATTTGATGGCTTCATTCCTACTCTTGTTACATGTACACATTCGCTTTATTTATTACATTATTGTTTCGTTTAAGTGTTTTAAAAACACTCTCAGTGACTTTATCGACAGTAATACGCACTTAAAGACCCGCGGGTCGCGGCAAAAATATGTCTAGTTATTAATGAAATACTTAAAATCAACATTTCACACATTGCCCGAAACAGTTCTAGTCACATTATGCATTGCCTAGGCAAATTAGGAAATGGAGAAATCATTTCTCTAGTTGCCTGGAGATTTGTGACATTCTATAGAATGACAGACTTCGCACTTTGCCCGCTATATATATATATATATATATATATATATATATATATATATATATATATATATATATATATACTATAAAGTAGAATGTAAGGCGTATGTATGTATGTGCCAAAAAGAAATCAAAACCGTTTGACCATTCTTGATAAAACTTGGCAGAAATGTTCCTTGGGTACTAAATTGAACCATGACTTATGTATAGTAGCCCTAAAACAAATTTTAGACTCTCAAAAAAATATTGACCAACTCTATGAAAGCATTATACCTTCATCAATCTAGGCCATGTTTACACGAGAAAAGATCGAAAAAATCTAGATATAGATCTAATTTTAAGAACTACACTATGGGCAGAATTTCTTTTACTTTGACACATACAAAATATAGTCCATCGATTTCATTATTTAATAAAATTAACCTTCAAATTTGTGATTCAAAACTATTTGTAGAAAAATTCGTTCCTTATATCTGCGAATTTAGAAGTCCTGACGTACATTCTTACATTAGACAATACTTTAATGTTATACATCTTTCTATTCCTAGGTCTAAAACTCTAATTCAACTTCTCTTCGCAAAGATAGTCTTATGCTTTAACACACGAACATACTAATTTCATTCCATTCATTTCATATTTTAATCAAATTAACATTCTAATTTGTTTTTCTAAAGCATTTTAAAAACATTCTTTCGATAAAGCTGCGAAGCCGAGTTGAGATATATTCGTTCATTAATCACTTACTAAAAAAGATCACGCATGCGCAGAGCAAAGCCTTCACTTCACGCATCGTGGATTGAAAGCTATTCAAGCCAATATTTAACTCTATATTAGTCTAGATCTAGATATATGTCTAACTCAAAATCTACTTTATACTTTAACACCTGAAAATAAAAAAATAAGTCAATTCATTTAAAATTTTAATCAAATATATGTAGGCCTACTAGCAAATGTTTTTATTTAAAACAAAAGGGATTTAAGTCGATTAACTTTTTTGATAGCTCTATTCATACTTTTTTTTTACATTCAAGCTTTCCGCATTCGCTTTACTTATAAAATTATAATTTCGTTAGATTGTTTACAAAGCACTCTCAGTGACTATATCGAAAGTGGTACGCAAAGTACGCGGGTAATATATATATGTATATATATATATATATATATATATATATATATATATATTGTTAAAACCTTGCCATGCACACCACCATCAAAGATAGTGCAGAAGGTGCGCACTATTAGAGACTAGGCTAAGAAGGATGTTTACATTAGAATAGAGAGCACAAGTTCCGTCCAAGTCTAGAGCTAATGAAGATGCTGTACAAGGCTGATGTTGTTTTATGTATGTGTAATGTCGTTATGTAAATAAACATCTACTTCTCATTGATTTTGCTTCCTTAAGGTATAACATTGGTGTCAGAAGTGATATTATAGACGACTCAACGAAAGGAGGTAGGACTCGATCACCATGGCTCTAGACCAACTCTTAGTTAAAGAGCTTAAGCAGAAACTTCGTGACCGACGTCTTGTGCTTTGTGGTAGCAAGGAGATGCTTACAGCTCATCTCCGGCAAGCCCTGGTCGATGAAAAAGAAGATCCCGAGACCTACATATTTGAAATTAAGCCGCAGATTGTTGAGCTCATTGGTAAGATACAGAAAGATATTGATGCAATGAGTGAACAATTTAACAGGATTGGGAAAAAAGTAGATGAAAATGTATTGCAAAAGGAAGGACAAACAGATCAATATGATAAAATGGTGTCTCAAGAGATAGGAAGAATAGACTCGTTGGTGAAGGAGCAGCTGAATGTAGCCTCGTTGGTGAAGAAGCAGTTGTATGTAGACTCGTTGGTGAAAGGAGCAGCTGCATGTAGACTCTTTGGTGAAAGAGTAGCTGCGTGTAGAATAGTTGGTGAAGATGCAGCTGAATGTAGACTAGTTGGTGAAGGAGCAGTTACATGTAGACTAGTAGGTGAAGGAGCAGCTGCATGTAGACTAGTTGGTGAAGATGCAGCTGCATGTAGACTCGTTGGTAAAGGAGCAGCTGCATGTAGACTCATTGGTGAAGATGCAGCTGCATGTAGACTAGTTAGTAAAGGAGCAGCTGCAAGTAGACTCGTTGGTGAAGGAGCAGCATTATGTAGACTCGTTGGTAAAGAAGCAGATGCATGTAGACTCGTTGGTGAAGGAGCAGCTGCATGTAGACTAGTTGGTGAAGGAGCAGCTGCACGTAGACTCGTTTATGAAGGAGCAGCTGCATGTAGACTAGTTGGTGAAGGAGCAGTTGCATGTAGACTCGTTGGTGAAGGAGCAGCTGCATGTAGACTCGTTGGTAAAGGAGCAGCTGCATGTAGACTCGTTGGTGAAGAGTAGCTGCATGTAGAAAAGTTGGTGAAGATGCAGCTGCATGTAGAATAGTATGTGAAGGATCAGCATTATGTAGACTAGTTGGTGAAGGAGCAGCTGCATGTAGACTCGTTGGTGAAGGAGCAGCTGCATGTAGACTAGTTGCTAAAGGAGCAGCTGCATGTAGACTCGTTGGTGAAGATGCAGCTGTATTTAGACTAGTTGGTAAAGGAGCAGCTGCAAGTAGACTCGTTGGTGAAGGAGCAGCATTATGTAGACTCGTTGGTAAAGCAGCAGCTGCATGTAGACTCGTTGGTGAAAGAGCAGCTGCATGTAGACTCGTTGGTGAAGATGCAGCTGTATTTAGACTAGTTGGTAAAGGAGCAGCTGCAAGTAGACTCGTTGGTGAAGGAGCAGCATTATGTAGACTCGTTGGTAAAGCAGCAGCTGCATGTAGACTCGTTGGTGAAAGAGCAGCTGCATGTAGACTCGTTGGTGAAAGAGCAGCTGCATGTAGACTCGTTGGTGAAGGAGCAGCTGCATGTAGACTCGTTGGTGAAGGAGCAGTTGCATGTAGACTCGTTGGTGAAGGAGCAGCTGCACATAGACTCGTTTATGAAGAAGCAGCTGCATGTAGACTCGTTGGTGAAGAGGTTGCCTAGTCAGGACTGTGGCTGCACAAACAGGGGTGACGGAGACGCTGGGGATTGATGTGCCGTTTGTGTTTGTGTTGAGTTCTAGTCATCTGGTTGTGACTTTCAAAAAGAGAAACGTGACAAAGATTACTGCAACGATCTCAAAAGGATGTACCGAATCAAAAAGAAATAGTCAAATGAAGAAACAAGAGAAGTATGTTATGTGATTGAAGCGTTTGTTTCTGTTGAACCTTTTACGAGTACCTCAATGAGCTGGACAGATCAAGACAACTTTGGGTCTGCGTCCAATACTGTTGCTATGGACCTTAAATACCTCTGCCTATCTTTAGGTGCTTATGAGGGAAATTCAAGGCTCGACAATTGCATCCAGAAGTTTAGCATGAACTTGACGTACTGCGCATCACACACAGAATTTAAATGCCAAGAAAATAATTAACAATGCATGTGTACTTCCGCCATCATCATCGACATTGGCATAGACAAAAATCAATCAATCAAGGCTAAATTTCAGCTAACAAAGGAGCACATCTTCAACTTCAACTTGAAGAGATATATCTTCTGGATGTGAGATTGTTAGCTGAGGATAACCGCGGCAAAGAGAGCAAATGAAGATGCTGTTTCGAAGCTGACATTGTTTTATGTATGTGTAATGTCCTTATGTAAATAAACATCTATATCTCATTGAATTAGGTTATAACACTATATATATATATATATACTTATGTTCGTCTCCCAGACGGGATACGTGCCTTGCCCTGAGTAACTGTCGGACCATAAGAAGTTCTCTATACTGTCCATAACGGCGTTTGCAAGGACATTCCTGTTTGTTTGTAGTGTCAAAGGCAGTCTTTTTTGGTGAGCTAAAAGGTGGTTGACGTAACAGAGGCGCCCCACGGAAATGCTTCAAATACCAATTTAGTCGTCAATTTACCTTAGTTGCTTTAGAAGAGAGCACCTGGTTGCATGCGGCCTCAGAACGAGAAAGCTGGAGGTCACTCATGAAGGCCACAAGATACACATTTGAAATGAAAAGAAAATACGCTGCCGAGGTCAAACGCAGACGGCGAAAAGAAAATCTAAATCGATCACCTGCGGACAATGGTTATGCTTGCCCTGGATGTAGCAAAATATGTAGGTCACTGTTGTGGCTGCGCAGCCGCGGGAAATACTGCATTCCTCACTAATCTTCGGACTTATTATATTTATGTACTGGTTGTCAGTTCTCACAAAGAACAAATATAAAGTTATTAAACTCCTTATAATATAATATAATATTATGCATTATCATTTTTTGCAGAAAAATAAAACTGTCTAATTACTAAATCTGTTTCATGTTTATCTATGGTATAAGTTCACGTCAAGAGTTTACTTACATTTGGTGAAGACCATTGAGTGTTATTACAGCTGCTGAGGTGAGAGGCAGTGTTGCCGTCTTCATCCAAGACGTGTAAATTATATCTCAAATCTCGAAAATGTGGACCGTCGCCATCATATAGAAATTCAATGCACCAATGCATCATAACCTCAAAGGGATACGACATCTAGATCGTTGAAGAAAAATCAAGTGTAAATTTAATAATACTAATGGTAACTATCGTAATAGTAATATTAAAAATCCGATGCTCAGTAACCTCAAAGGCATACATCATCTAGAACAGCGGTTCTCAACTTTTTAAGCTTGGCGACCCCATTTTAGAATCCCCCACTCTACCGCGATCTTCCCCACATACACACACACATACAGCAATAGAATAGACAAAAATAATCCATTGTTTTGATGGTCTTAAACAACCCCTGGTAAATCGTCAATCGACCCCCAAGGGAGTCGCACCCACAGGTTGAGAACCCCTGATCTAGAATCTGGATCGGTGTGAAAAAGCAATTCAAAATTCAATTATATTGATGATAATAATCATAATAATAGTACAATACTCCATAATCTCAAAGGGATACATCATCTAGATCAGCTGTGGATATTTTTTTTTACTATCGAGGGCCGCATCAAAAAAAAAAATTAGGATATAAAATCTGTACTTAAACTTTGAAAAATACGCTAGCCGACTTTCTTTTAGATTACTAGATTTCAATTCTTTTTTTTTTTTTTTTTTTTTGGACGCTCACAAATAAGGAATTACAATAAGAGTTTACAGTTGCTGAAACTAATTATACGACTTTTTAAAAGAAATTGATTAATGTCTATGTACATTACATTTTACCACAAATGTACAGCTGTTCTTAATGCGTAATACTTAACTGTTTACACCAGTGGTTCCCAAACTTTTTTGTCTCGTAGACCCCTTGCCATGTTTTCTGCTTTTCGGTAGACCCCCTGCTTAACTTATATTGCTTTTTTTTTTTGTAATTTATTTTAAAACTAATTTCTAATTTTAGTGAGTTGAAGAGTGAAAATGCAATTTAAAAATACATATAAAGTATTAAATAATAACTCATTTTTATTGATAAAATTCAAATTTAACCAATTAAATATTTATATGTATTGCTGGAATCATCAAACACACTGGAAATATTTTTTTACCCAGGCTTATCATCTGTTCCTATGGATGTCATGTTTCATACATTCTATGAAGAAGACATTCAAACAATAAATATTAATTAATTAATTTGTTTTAAGTATCATTGTAAAAGTTTTCGCAAAGAGTTTCTCGTGTATCTTTCACGTGTCCGCCGAACTGTTTTCACTAAAGGAGAAGGGGCGAAGGCGAGTAACTGCCGCCTTAGCCAGTAGGCTTCAAGCAGGAAGAGCTCATTAGCCACATAGCAGAAGGAAAACTGAATTTAAAAATCTGCTGCCTTGCAACTATTCCCAAACATGCGAAAGCTGTCGTGGGTCAACCCTGAGGAAAAATAAGGAGCTGGCGACCCCTAGGCAGTTTACAGCACACAGCGCTACACCCCATCAGAGCCTGTGACGCCACTGGTCCCAAACTGATCCCAAACTGTATATATTTCCTTTGCTAAGAATCACATAAGAAGCTTTTAATTTGATAACTCATGCCACCGATGTGCCCTTGAACTGTATTTTTGCTTAAAGAAATTCTTTTAATAATATCAGATGTAGGTGTGTGTAAAACAGTTTTCACAACTACAACAGCTGGTAAAATCAATGTTTTACCTATGTTTCCGTATTTTGCTATAAGTAAAGAGATATTGTAAGACGCTCACAAACTAACATCTTCTATATATATATGATGTTGAAGTGAGATTGTGTGGGTTTATTCTTAACTTTAGCTTTGAGTGCTAGAAAATTTTTAAATCTTTATCTATTTTGTCAGGGTGACATTGTCTTAGATGATCCTCTAGCAATTGGTTTCGTATCATTATTTTTAAAAAGTCACTTAGGCAACCGCTTGTTTGACAAGGAAGGAATGAATCCCAGTTTTAAATAATCAACCCTGGACAGTGTACATTTCTTTTTGTTAAACATTTGTTACATGTAGACAAAATTAAAATTTTAAAATAAGTATTGAGACAATTCTTTGGTTTGATTAGCAGGATATATATTTAAATGATTTACCAAGATAATAATCATATATTACTGTATAAAATAATTACATTAAATGAATGTAAAAATTAAAATGATCTGCTTTAAATGAAATCTATTATCGTAGACCCCCGTGAACCTCTCATAGACCCCCAATTTATTTTTTCACTTACGTAGACCCCCTGGAAGTCTTCGTAGACCCCTGGGGGTCTATATAGACCACTTTGGGAATCACTGGTTTACACTATGCATAATGTTCTGGAACTGCTGAACTAGCTTACTAGCTGTTATCCTGTGACTGCTTTCCAATTAATGTCAATCAGCATCGACCAGTGATTACACTTTTTTATTTTCAAACAAACAAACAAAATGCTTGTTTATGATTATGTAGACCATAATAAGAAGAAAGTTTAGCATCAAAAGTTTTTTTTAAGGGTGTAAAGTCAGTTTCTGACACCAGGGCCGGTCCTACGGATTGCGGGGCCCTATGCGAAACGGATAGCGCGGGGCCTTGTCAGGGTAGGGATAAGGATAATAAGTGAAAATTAAGAATTTTTGTAATAAAATAAATTTGTCATTGCATTTTATTCCTATTGTGAGCAGGTCAGGCAGGCACGAGTGTATAGACCTATTACCTGCTGCTCAACATTAAAATTTACCAACAGTAGGCAGATGTTAGCGCTACTGGGTGGGCTCAATCTGTGATACGCTACTACAAACACAAACAAACTAAACAAACCAACTATCTAACACAAAATGATCAAACCAACTAATTAACTACAGTATACTATCTAACTAAATCACTACAACTACTACACTAGACCTAGATCTACACAAGCACACTATAATAAACTAGTCTAGATCTACAATATCCTACAACTACAACCATAACACTAACACTAAAACAATAACACCTTAGTTAGTACCTTACTATTCACTAAGAACAGAAACAGAGTAGATCTATAAATAACTAAGCCACTAAGCTTGACTAAGGCAACACTACAGAAACAAACTAAAACTAGCTTCCCTAGAATTAAATCTAGATCTATCATCTAGAATAGATCTACAGAAAAAATAACAAAACTATCAATAGCAGAAACCAAATAACACTAGCTTCCCTAGAATTAGAATAGATCTACAACAGCAGTTATAAGCAGCAGCTATTTCAGCAGAGTAATTGTAGCAGCTAAAAGCAGTAATAACAGCAAACTTACAGGCCGTCCCAGGTACAGAATAATAAAATAATTAGACGACAGACCACAAAGATCTTCGGCTGTCACACAGACATACTATACTGACCACTGGTCAACTGTACACTGAACTGTTTTAAGACAGCATTACTTTTATACTATCCCGCACTAACCTATATAAATATGCGGAAGTACAATTATAAAATCTGACACTAACCTATAAAAATAAAATATATAAAAATAGATCTAACCTATACAACAAAAATACATTTAAAAAACAGCTAAAATTGCATATAAAACTAGCTCTGGGAGCGCAAGCTCACACTATTTTACTAAGTGTGAAATAACGGTCAAATTAAATTACAAGCCATCTACAATAGAAGGTAGTTTTCCAACAAAAGCGGATAAACATTTACATCTGCCTTTTAGATTTACTTTTTTAAGACATCTAGACAGATTTAGATCTAGAATCTATATTTACATGCCACTGACTATTACAGTAAATTAACTATTGGAACTTCCTCTTTTTGGTTTAAAATTCGCCGTATTATTTTGTTTAAATGAAAGTTGACGATGCCGTTTTTTTTTAACGCGATTAGGATTGGTGTTTTCCATATTTAATGACACCCCAATATGACAATTTTGTGTATTTTTAAGGACATTTTGTTATGAGTTATCAGGAGGAGATTTTCATTACTTTTTTCGTATACTTTGCAATTTCTTCTTCTTCTTCTTATATAATACACACGTTACTTCAAAAAAAAAGAAGATGATTACATCCTACGCGTCATGCTAAGTCACTGTTTTTTCTGGCTAGCTCAGGCAACCCATTCCATGCTCTAATAGCACTAGGGAAGAAGTAGCATTTGTACAAATTTGTCCTAGCATATGGGATGAGGGAGCCATGGTAACCCTGTTATAAGTTATAATGGTTTAATTTAATAATTTACAACTAGTGTTAGCGTGGGGCCCTATGAAAGTGCGGGACCCACTGCGGCCGCATAGGTTGCGGTGCCCTAAGACCGGGCCTGTCTGGCACCCATTAGATCTTAATTTCCTTGAAGGTATGTCCTCTAGAGCTGGATCAGATTCTGCAAGAAATGTCAACTGTCAACTGTGGGTATCGGTTATTGCCATCTAATTCTTGACGTTTTAAGATTTGCTTTCAAATTTAATAATCAAGTAATCAATTCAAGTTTTTTTTTGTTTTTTTTTTCCATTTCACTAGAAATAAGTTTCCTCTTTCAGCAACAGGTAAATGACATTCTTGCTTAGAGAAATGTTGAAGCTTTGTTTGAAAATATTTAACATGCACACACATGTCATTTGCGAACAACTCATCGCAGTACACCCAATGAAGAACATCGAAGTCTGTATTTCCCTCTCCATTAGAAATATTAGTTACAAAGTCACAGTCAAAGTCCCTCAAGGGACATAACTTTTTCTTCCTTGAGATTCGTACTCTTCTCAATATATATAAAAAATGTTGTTTTTTTTTTGTGACGGTACGCACCGTGAGGCCTACGCCTCCCGGCACCTTTTTAAATATGGGCAAAAGTTATTATTTTTCTTGTATTTTAAAGTTTATTGTTAATTATTATTATTAATTTACCAGTAGTTAGAGGAGTTCGGCTATTCGCAAATGAGATTGGACCAAAAGCGCTCTGAGCATGCTATAAGCATGAAAGTAGCGCTATATAAAAGCTATAATAAAAATCCATCACGGAGTACCGCACCTATTTTTATTTTTTTACAAGAAAGCACTTGCACCTTTAGTCTCGAAGACAATGAATGCGCCCAAAACCAAATGACCAAATTCAATAATTAGATAAATAACACATTTAAAAATAATATACTCTATAATCGCAAAGGCATACATAATCTAGATTTTTAAACAAGGTTACAAAGGCAGTTTGTGTGAAACTCAAACTCAAAATGGGCCTCCGAAGTAATCCACCTAGAGTCTTCCCCAGGATTCGATCACTGGACTTTCAGTTCCGAGTGCTTTACCCCTCAGCCACAGCATCTTAATATATTCATTGAGCGTACACTATTTTTATAAATAATAGTTATTAACCTTATCCATACATTCAAATTTAATAACATGTCACGTTATAATAAAGAGAAACTAAAAAAGATTTATTCTTCTAACAAAAATAGATAAATTGGCAACACGAAAAAAAAATTCGTGAGCTAATTTACAGAAGACAAAAATATTTTACCCACGCAAATTAAAATTAATATCTCCATTGTCAATTGTCATACAAACTAGACATAAATCTAGCTAGATCTAGACCTAGTTTTAGATCTAGATCTAGATTCAAGATCTAAGTCTAAGCCTAGATTTAAAAATAGTCTGTATGTCTAGATCTAGAAATAGATCTAAGTCTAAGTTTAGATCTAGAAATAGATCTAAGTCTCTAAGTCTAGATCTAGAGTTAGATCTAAGTCTAGATCTAGATCTAAGTCTATATCTAAGTCTAGATCTAGATCTAGAATCTTGAAAAAACTTAAACTCTATTTAGTCTTATTTAGGCTGTCAAATGTAGGCCCCCATAATGAGGATATGTCAAAACTGAGCGTTATAAAAGTAGTTCGTTATTTTTGAAACTTATAACTAAAACAAAATTCGTATCAAATAAAAAAAAACAAAAAAAAACAAAAAACAATTGAATCAGTATTTTATTCAATGTGGTAGTTAATAAATGGAAAATATATTCTTTAATGATCCATTGACACTTTTACCATTGTGACTTTATTTCCAAATGTTTTGTACCAATGCGCAAATCTATGAATGAAGCTTGATTTATTAATAAAGAAATCCATGATCTTTTAAAAAGAATAACCTCCCCTAAAGTTTTCCATTGAAAAATGGTGTAATTTTTTGAAACATCTGCTTGCATATCTAATTTAAAAAAAAAGAAAAAAGTAGTCGTTGTATCAGAACTTTGAATAATCTAAAATATCATGATGTCCTTTTTTCATTTTCTCTTCTACTTTCTGAGATCTAAACAAGACGGACCGACAGACGGACAGACAGGCCACACAAACCCCCTTTCGGGGGTCGCTAAAGAAAAGTATAATTAGATAATGACACTTTACACTACAATAATAGGCCCACTACTAATAATAATTGCTGATACTCCCACCGCCTAAGAGGGCCACTTATGTTTATTTTCTGAAAGCTATTTCATAAAGTCTTATAGCTCCAGGTATCGAAGGCTGGAAATCAAACTACCTCTCTCGTAGATGAATTGACTTACTAGGCTGACAATGAGACTGAGCTAATCACCATTGACCTTCCCTGGCCGTGAAAACCTTTGAAACAAGTCATGTACGGTGTTCAAAGAAGTATTTCAATAAGAGGAACAGCTGCTAAAGGTTTCCACGCCTTTCACTTTGATTGTAGGGAATAGAGAAGACATTTAGAGTAATTATAGATAACATGCTTTTATAGAGTTTGTATTAGCACAAGCTCAAGAAGCGGCCACGGAATATCCACACATGGTTCATCTGTTAAGTAATAATAGGGAAGTTTTGTTAGTGTTAATGTCAGAAGCTATGAAGTACCAACTATCTACACGCACGTTGCCCCTCTCTCCTTGTGTACTAATTACAGCTTAATATTGCTTAATATTACTATGAAAAAAAAAGTCGTCTTGTTTATTAAATATTAGAAACAAAACGATTCGCTTTCGCCAGAGAAATATTAGCGTTACCAGCATTTTGTAACATGCAAATTTTCATGAAATATTATTTTCAATAAATGAGTAACGAGGGACGAAACGATCACATTAACAATTAAATAGGTACCACCATACACATTGCGGCTATTCTCCAGTGCAAACGATAGGAGCTTAGATAATTCAACTATAAAGGTAAATTGTAAGAAATAAGACTCACGGTTCCACAGATGTGACAGAAAATATTTTTGTACAATTTATAATCATAAATACTGTAGATCTCATTTCTAACGCCGGTTGTCTCTCTACAAGCCTTTACAATGTCTGGATCCCTCACTTTACTAGGGTCCGTTGGATCACAGGCATCGATTACTTTAGTCCTAAAATCATAGAAACAAAGTAATAAATAATGATTTATATAGAAATTCGCTATGTAAAAGTATATTTGAGTTTGAATGACATTCTCACATTTTTTTTAATTTTTTTTTTTTTTTTTTGGGGGGGGGGGTTTCAATTGAATAATTAAATTACTCTAATGTTCTAAAGATAACTCAAATTAAACAAACTAAATAGATAAATATTCACTATCGAAAGCAATGAAATTATCATTTATAGAAAGGTTTTGTTTCTTATAAAGTTTTTTTTTCTTCATACTTTTTAGTTTTGGTAGATTTTAGATATTTTTATAGAAATGAAGTTAGAATGTTCTTGCTCATAGTAAGTGGATGGAGGTAGGCAGGGGGCTAAAGTCTGGGATAAACTCGAGACAGTTTAGCAGCATACCGCAATATTAGGTATATATAAACATGCAACCTAACATTAAATATGTTTTGGTACCTTCATCTCAAAGGATTTTAACATTAAATATGCACTTACCCTACATATTATATACATCGTTTCTAAAAGTGTAACACTAGTTCTCTTACTTGTAAGGTGGTTGATTGTAACATTGAAATAAGTGTTTGTATTTTTTGAACTTTTGATAAAGTCTGCAATCATCATGATTCAATAACATAAGCCTGATCAACTCATTAGCGCTCTCCGCCATGTAGATTTCTGAAAGACTATAACATCTCATTACGATTTCAAATGGTATGGCCTGCAAAGATAAAGAACTGGTTAATTATAGGTCTATCATGTGTTCCAATTCATACAACGTTATGTTATACAGAGATTACCCTTTCTAGAATAGTATCGCATTTAATTTGAGTATAATTTCATACTAACATTGATTTTAATATCCATCCCTCCATCTATCTATCTATCTATCTATCTATCTATCTATCTATCTATCTATCTATCTATCTATCTATCTATCTATCTATCTATCTATCTATCTATCTATCTATCTAATCTATCTATCTATCTATCTATCTATCTATCTATCTATCTATCTATCTATCTATCTATCTTAGCTTGTAAGATGTACTATAAGGTAGAAAAATGTATGCAAAATATTAATTTTTAAATTCAACTAGCTGATACCCCTGTTTCGTTACCTTAAAAGAGTTGATATAGAAGGATTAACTTCTACAAACTCAGTAGTATCAATGAAAAAGCTAGTAGCCCTTAAATATAAAATATTGTTCTATTTCTCTAATTGTACAGTTACAAAGCGATAGCCATTTCCACAATTAAAAATATAGATAGAGGGTAAAATGAAAATAGTTTTAAGATGGAAGAGAATCGAAACATTCCATAGAATAGCAAATGTTCTGACCCATAATGATGGTACACTGAGCCATTAAAAACAACAAATAATTGTCATGGTAACAGTTAGTCAAAGACTCCAACAAAAGAAATGATAATGATAATGACGCTGACGCTGGCCTATTTCCAATTATTAACATCAACAGAAAACACAAGATCCACTACCCTTGCCACCGCTAAACGAAATGAGTATTGTAACAATGGTTTCAGGA
Organism: Biomphalaria glabrata; assembly: GCF_947242115.1. NCBI lineage: Eukaryota > Metazoa > Mollusca > Gastropoda > Planorbidae > Biomphalaria > Biomphalaria glabrata. The sequence goes on along the minus strand of NC_074722.1, from coordinate 17,143,817 downwards.
GCAATTACTAGTAACCAGCGACACATAACTTGATAATTGACAATTTACAGTCTATATCTATCAATAATATACAAGTTATTTCCCTTATTCCATATCAAACAAAATAACCTATTACCAATGATTAATTGAATAATTGACTATATTTTATAAATGATTAACTTGTTAGGTAGAATAAATAATTGTTTAACGTATCAAGTTGATCGGAGAATACGTGAGGGAGAAATAGAGTTTACAATTATTTAAGGGGACTAAACCCCCCAAAAATTAACCATGCCTGTGAATACTGATGTATTAGCTTCCCTTGTAGGTATGAATAATTGTGCAAAGTTTGAACGTGATCCGAGAATGGGTGTGGGAGAAATATCACGAACACACGTTTTACCAGACAGTGTTGATAAAAGCTTTGTTTTAACAAAACACAATGCATACATAAAAAACATCAGTACATACAAATTGAAAGCAATAAGAAAACAGAAAAGTTTAGGTCAGAATTAACGTAATTATGGTCTACTAAAGTTACCTGGCTGATTTTGTTACACATGGCACAGTAGATGTTGTAATAGACAGCTTGAGTCTGATTGTCAATGACTCTCATAAATGTGTCTAATGTTGTCTCTGACACAGAAACATCATCCTGGCAAAGTCTTCTGACTTCTTCGCTCTCGTTGTAGTCACTGGGACACGAGCGAATGCAAAGAAATCTATTGCCTGGTATCGATATATCGTCACAAAAGTAAGTTGGTTGTGTTAAAGAAAGAGGCTTGGTATTATCTGAAAATGAGATGTCCTCACAACAATTGCCATAAGCTTCACAGGTCGGCCTCTTGCATTCACAATAAAAACATTGAATATTTATACGTGCTTTAGTTCTGTACACTTTAAATCCATCCTCACATCTGTCAGCACAGACTTCTCTTTGAAAGTCAATGGCTGAGGTTGTGCTCTTATTCCAAATGTGAACATAATTCAACTCCGGGTTGTCGTGGTACAATAACTCTTCGTTTTTGATAGTAAAATTGATAAAAGTCAAGTCACATGTTGGCCTTTCAAGAACAGAATGACACGAGTCCACTAAGATAAACACACACAATAACGTCTTCTGGTGTCTTAGAGATAACATGCTTGTCTTAGATGGACATCAACAGCAAAAGAGTCTTTTTTTTCTAATGAAGCTTGTATTTAGACTGGAAGACTGAATCAAAAATAAAAGTCTGAATTTCATATTATAGTTAGTTAGACTGGTCATAATAGGAAGTTATAATTATAATTTATATTATGATTTATAACTGATAGACAAAATGTTTGAAAATTTTTTTTGGGACTTACCTGCTCTGTGTGGAGTTAATTAATACCATAAATATTATCTTAAATATTTATTCAATATTTAGTTGGTCTAAGAAATTTAAATAATTTTAAAACACATACAAGCTAACTAAAGTAACTTACAAAGGTCTATACTAGTTCCAGTGTTACCTGAAAAACTATCTCTTCATCTCTTACACTAGCGAGTAGACATTTATACACACAAACTGTAGCATACATTATGACATGTTATACAACCTGGCAGTCTCTTTGTACTCTGACAAAGTCAACCCGCTTTTTTTCTTTAATAGCCTACTTGCCACGCCTTTTTTTTTTTTGCTTCTCACTGCAACTTGAGTCTCTGCTCGCTTGAAAGCGTAGTGTCAGTTACTGTTTTTTTTATATTTTAATCTATTATTTTATTTAACCGATTATGCTTTTTTTTTAGAATAAGCAAATAAATACTCAATAAATAAATAAGAAAATAAAACTAAACTTTTATTTAACATTGGTTAGGCCAATAATAGAATATGCATCCTCTTTTTGGGACCCCTAAACTAAAAAAAAACAACAAAATAAAAAAACAGTAAGAAACTGAACAGAATAAAGCATATTCATAACAAACGAATTGGACTAGAGTAACACCTTTAGTAAAATCATTAAATTTAGAAAGCCTTCAGGATAGAAGACTTAAAAGTAAAGAAGCAATTACACATAAAACGCTGAACCTAAATCTTCAAATAAAAAACAAAACAAACTTTAATAAAATACTCACAAAGACACAAAGATAAAGGCATATTCCTCGTTCCATATGCTAGGACAAATTTCTACAAATGCTTCTTCTTCCCTAGCGCTATTAGAACATGGAATGGATTGCCTGAACTAGCCAGAAAAACCAGTGACTTGGCAGAATTTAGATAAGAAAATATGCATGACTAAATGCATGACGCGTATGACATAATCATCTTTTTTAAAGCAAATTATGTATTCTAAAAGATAAGATAAGATAATACTTGAATATTTTTTTTAGCGGCCCCAGATAGAGGGCAATGTTTTACTTTTTTCTTTTCAAAAACGAAAAATTTAATTTTTAAATCAACTATGCAAGCAGGTTTTTTTTTCATAAAAATACACCATTTTTACAACAATTCACAATTAATAGTAGGAAACACGGGAGGCTATTTTGTAAGGTCTCCTGCCTCACTCCACTTTTGTGGATTAAACCCTGCGCTTACGAGTGAGTGGTTGAATTAACTGGTCTTTCGATCGTTTTATAGTCCAATGTTAATGTCTGGACAGTTTTCACTGTTCCCTCTAAGGGGCAACCCAAATCTCCTCCCCCTGGAGGAACCAATACCTATGTCGAGAATAAATACAAAGAAAAGCGGGTCTGAGGAGACCCTAACAGGCTCCGCTAGCCAGGTAAAAGCGTTAGGTCTGAAATCGAAAAATGTGCTACTAATCGCCTCGCAACGTTGGTACAAAGGGAGAAAGGCCCACGTTGTAAAAAAAGAGCTACCGTTCTTCCCAACACACAAACCTTGATAACATCCTTTTCCCCCCAAACGAACAAAACAACAACAGCAAAAACTAGTTCAGGGAAAATTAACCCAACACCAACACCTCATACTGGGAAAGTAAGTATTCTCCACGCTAATTTAGGTGGAAAGATAAAGCAACATGATCCCCAAATTTCCAAATCTGATACTAAAACTTTCAAAGTCCTTCAATGTAACGTCCAAGGACTTATTCCAAAGACACTTGAATTAACAAACCTGCTCCACAAAGAGTGTGTGGATGTTGCCTTACTACAAGAATGTCTGATAGGTGAAAAAAGAAGTGTCTCAATACATGGGTACTCTGTTTTCCGCTGCTCCTGTGGGGATTGCCGAGGCCTGGTTACATTGGTGGCTAATGCTCTGGTCGCCAAGAAAGTTCCCACAGACTTGAGTCAAAAAAGGACAGACACTTTGGTGTTATAAATTTGGAAAAATAATAGACGCTTCAAATGCATCATTGTTTATAATCCACCAAAACAAGAACTAGCTTTAGATGTAGGAGAGACAATAACTGTAGACACTATCAAAGCTGGAGACCTAAATGCCAATTCACCTTCCTGGGGCTATGATGACACTGATCTGTCTGATAAAAAAGTTCATGACCTGTGCAATTCTACTAACATTTTTCTTTTGCAAAACAAACACTCTCCTCCTACTCTTCTGCATGCTAGCAATGGTTCACTATCACGACCAGATCTTTCTTTAGTCTCTGCTAACTTGGAATCTGTCATAACGTATCAAGTACTACGCGATATTGGTAGTGACCACCTTCCAATATTACTGACTGCCACTCTTATTAAAATCAACACCAAGACCACCAAACAGCCACGAAGGTGGCTAATTGGGAAGGATATGAGACAGCTGTCGACAGTGCCCTTGGAAAAAACTATGTAGAGTCTAGCTCTGTCGACCTTGTATACCGTCAGCTATCCTGGGCATGGCTAAAAAGTTTATTCCTCAAACTTACCCTTGTAAAAAATTCAAAAACATTTAGGCAGCTGAAATCAACAAACTTGTTACGACCCGGAAAACGGCACACCAAAAGGTCCAAAAGAACCCACACAATCCAATACTCAGGCAGAAATATAACAGACTCAGTCTACTAGTCAAAACGTCTGTTAACAGGGAAAAACGAGAACGTTGGACCAACACCTGTGCAAAGTTAGATCTAAGGGATAGCTCTAAGGCCTGTCTGTAGTCTTCTGAGAAATCTAGAAAATGCTGGGCGTACGAAAACAGCAACCCCATTATCTTTACCCAGTGGGGTTACCATTTCATCAAAGAAGAAAATTGCTACCTTGTTGAACAAATATTTTGCTAAGATCAACAAGGCTGCCAAGAAGTCCCCAATGTCCAAAGTCATTGATAAAGCTCGCAAAGCTGATGAAAAAAAAGACCGAAAGGAACCACAGACCGAAAGTGCTGAGGGAACGATGAACTCCCCCTTCTCGATAGGCGAGCTTAATGCTGCCATAAAAAAAATGCCAGCTCAAAAAGGCTCCCGGGCCGGATGATATCACCCCCCGAAATGCTCAAGCATGTAGGGGGGAATTGAAGAGCCGTGCTCTTGGCATTTTTAAATAGAACCTGGGCTGATGGTCATCTATCCAGGGCATGGAAACGTGCCACCATTATTCCTATACCAAAAAAAAGAGAAACGATGCTTCCGCTACTGAGGGCTACAGGCCCATCTCACTCACATCTTGTGTGGGAAAGATGGCTGAAAAAATGGTAAACGAGCGTCTGGTTTGGTACCTTGAGAGTGCCTGTCTTATAGGTTCAGAACAGGCTGGTTTCAGGACTGGAATTTCCGCTATTAACCAAGTCAACATCTTAGAACAGAGCGTAGCAGATGGATTCCAAAGGAATGAATGCACAACGCAGTCTTCATTGACTTAAAACAGGCATATGATAAAGTATGGCGGCTTGGTTTTCTTCATAAGATAGGGGTGCGGGACGGATATATTACTGGATAAGAGACTTCCTACAATAAGAACGATGTCGGAGAAGTCTCAGGAAAAATGACCCTCGAGCACGGCCTCCCCCACGGCTCCATCCTGTCATGCGTCCTTTTCACGGCCTTCATAAATGACCTACCGGCTCAGCTCAGCTAAAATGCCAAAAGCTGCTATATGCTGAAGATATTGTCCTATGGAAATCCGGAAGGAGCGCTACCTCTATACAAAAAGTGTTGCAAGAAGATCTCCATATGCTCTGCTTATACACACAAAAATGGAGGCTAGAAAAACACATCTCAAAGACGGTCTTTTCTCTGTTCACGCTGAGGACAAGCATTCTCGGGCAAACTATCCGGGTCTCCCTTAGCGGAGTGGCTCTAAGCATGGAAAAGCTACCCAAGTACCTTGGTGTAACTTTAGATCGCAAACTAAAAATGAGTGAGCACATCCAGGAAGTTGCAAGAAAGGCCTTGGGGAATCTTTTCGTTGTGCGGAAGCTGGCATCCAAAAAGTGGGGAGCCCGAGCAGACATGCTCCGATCACTTTATTTAGGAGCAGCCCGATCACAGATAAACTACAGCCTACCTGTGCAAATTTATGGCTCTAGGACAGCTCTGGAACAACTTGATAAAATACAGTCCCAAGCACTAAGATTGGTCTGAGGATTCTTTAGGACAAGTCCAGTAAATGCGGCTGAAATAATGGCTAATATAGGTCCACTAACCCTTAGGAGGGAAAGGTCAGTATTGACCTGCTTTGAGCGGTATAAAAGGCTGGATGAATACCTCCCAGTTAGAAAACTGGTGGATGGTCAGAAATGCAGAAGACGTATCCAGCTGCAGTCTTTTATGTATCATCATCTGATAAAGCTGGCCTCTCCACCAACCGACAAAACATTCAACGTTTTCATCCCCTTCCCCCTTGGTGTCACCTAAAGACCCCAGACATAAGCTTGAAACTGGTAGACCCTAATACCACTAAGCTAAGTCGTTCATCTAACGACCTTCAAATTCTGGGACTAAAAACCATTAAAGCTTTCAAGCCCAGTGCTATTTTTGCATATACTGATGGGTCGGCATTGAGACATTCTGGAAGAGCAGACTATCGACTTTCTTGGCTTTTAATAAGTAAAAATCTTTGGATCATGTGGTAGTTTTTACATTTTTGATGCGGAGATCATGGCAGTCTGTGAAGCCTTAAAGGTTATCTACTCTCAACTCGACGAGATAAATTTGAGGGCAACACAGATTGTTGAGGTCACTGACTCAAAATCTGTACTACAGGCTTTGCAAAGCCCTGGACCATGTCCCCCCAATATCGACACTGTCATCATGGCCTCACACAACATAAAGCAGCGCTATGGCACCCCTGTAATAATGCAGTAAGTACCGAGTCACATAGGTGTGACTGGCAACACTATTTCTGACTCCTTGGCCCACCAGGGAGGGCAATTTCCACCCACTGAACAGGCTGTTAGTTTTCATTATGCCCTGGCTATAATTAAAAAAAAACAGAAATGGAAAAGTGGTTTGAGTGCTGGGACAAGTCCCAAAATAGCCCGTGGAGTCTGGGAGCGCATGAGGTGGTGGAGGCTGTCTAGGCCTGAGCAAGCTATTGTAGCACAGTGCAGGACAGGCAACTGTCCTATTGGCTCATAATTCTCACGGCTATGGCCAAATTTCGATTCACGGTGCCCCCGCTGCGGGGAATAAAAGGAAACAGTGCCTCATATTTTGTTTGACTGACCCAGACTTGCTGATCTCCGTCTCAACAGTTCAGGGAAACCCAAAATTCTCGACCTGTATGGTGACATGTACGCACTACGCAAGACAGCAGGGTTTCTGTCCAGGGCTTTTGTAAGAGAGGATTTAAGCCTCTCAAGCCCTCATTCAAATGTAGTTTGATGATGATGATGATTTTGTATGGGAGATGAAGATTTACCATATTTTTAATACCTTTATGTAAACGGTTTTAGATTTTTTTGTCAATTTTTTTTAGCCGCCCCCAAAAGGGGAAAAGACGCTATTAGTTTTGTGTGGCCTGTCTGTCCGTCTATCCGTCCGTTCCATTTAAATCTCAGAAAATCTCAATGTTCTGATGCAACGGCAATTTTTTTCTTTTTTGAAAGCGAAAAACTCATTTTTCAATCAATTATGCATGCAGTTTTTTAATAAAAATACATCATTTTCTACAAGTATTCACTATTAATAGTAAAAAAAAACAATGGAGGCTTTTTAGCAAGGGAGATGGCAATATACCATTTTTTAAACTTATTTATGCAAATGGTTTTAGATTTTTTTTCAAAAATATATTTTTTTTTACATTGGTATTGCTAAGTTATGTAAGTTCTTTCATACTAAATAATACATTTACAAAAAAAATGTTAATTTTTTAAAAAAGAGAAAATCTATCTAATATGAAGAGAAGTTAGAAATTATTTAAAACAACAATTAATAAGAAGGTTTTCATATTATCGCGTGAACTGTAGAGTGTCTACACCACCATGAAATACAAAAATAAAGGAATTTTTTTTTACGGAAATGTTTATTTTCTGCATGAGGCTTTGAATAAAAGATTGACCCTTACAAAACAATTAGGTCAATTAGATACTCATTATAAGACATCAGTTAGGCCAGGTTCTTATCTAAACTCACATTCACTTTCACCTATCCCTTGGTCTGCTGAACCTCTGGGGCACCACACAAGATGTCAACTTTCTTTCTCCATTCTTCTCTGTCATTTGCCTTTGATAGAATTTCATTCTGATGTTCCATCTGAAAATATTGAAACCTGCTTTTTTACCTAGCTGTGTGGACCACTTCGGTGACTGATTTTGTGTTTCCACACAAACTGTTTTTGTAACCTTGTTTAATGTAATATAGGCTAGATATTCTAAAAAAACAACAACAATAAGGCACATTGTAGTCATGACAATGCAGGATTAGCTTATAAGCTTGCGTTACAAGTTGTTACAGTGTGTGAATGCTGAAATTATATGTTATATATTTCCTAGATCAACAAATTGACCATTTTCGTCTAATTTAACAGCCTTGAAATTTAAAGAAACAATCTTATTATATCATAAATATTTTTTTTTTCATACAAGGGCCCTACAGATAAATTCCTTCAAGTACAGTAGTCTTTATTAATCCAACTTATTCGGTAATCAAACACTACCCTGGTCTGGTCGGACTATTAAGAGTCAACAGAATCACTCAATATCCAAAGCAAAAGACAACCGTCTTAACAAAGGCCGACAGCGCTTTTGGTCGCATCAAATTGCTGGTATGGCGGAATAGATTCTTCATCTAGCAACCAAAATTAATGTTTAAAAAACACTTGAGTATGGCTACGAGACCTGGGTGCTCTATCGAAGGCAGTTAAGGCTCCTTACACGCTTCCATAAAGGATGCCTTCGAACCTGTAGTCTAGAAATTTAGGCACCGGATATTTAGGCACCTAAAAATTTAGGCACCCGGAAATTTATGCACGAAGGCACCTGCTGCTGATAACACAGTGGAAGACCTGGCACCCTGCTTTTCGTAGCACTTCCTAATTGGTTATTTTATCTTGCCATCTTATTTTAAAGATCAGCAGCAGGTGTCTTCGTTTGCTTGACACGTTCGTAGAATGCCGGTAGGTCGACGTTCACAAGACATTCTGTATGGTGATCTAGCAGAAGTCAAGAGAGCCGCTTGTCGCCCACTTTTAAGGTAAACGCGACATGAAGTTCTTCAAAATCGTCACTAGCAGCTGGGAGAAAGTGGCACTAGATAAATCCAAACGGAGAGAGAGCATAAAGGAAGGGTCTCGAATGGCAGAATCGCAACAGCAGCAGAAAGAAGTGTAAAAACGCAACGCACCTGGTGATTACCAATGCCTGTGACCCCAACTTTGTATCAAGGACTGGCCTCTTTAGTCACACAAAAAGTTGCAAATCGAAAGATCGTACCTTGAAACGTAAAATGCCAAAGAATTTATACAACTACACTTAATATAAGATTCACTTTTTTTGAAATTATTTTATTTTTTATTTTTCTTGTTTTCATAACAATTACTACATACCAATTACCCTAGCAATCAGTGGATCAGAGTTTACACGGATGGCTCATCCCATAAAGCCACCACAAATGGAGGAGCTGGAATACTTATCGAATGGCCAGATGGAGGAAAACTAGAAAAATCCTTTGCAACTAGAGAGCTCTCTGACAGTCACAGAGCAGAAAGGGAAGCACTACCACTAGCTGCTACCATGCTAGCAAATCACCCAAGTTCCCCTCACAGTCATATTGTCTTTCTAACAGACGCAAAAACAACCCTCCAAAGCTTGCAAAACTCTGATTCCCCTTATATTAAAAACCTCAGAACAGCACTTACAAAGCTCAACAACAACAGCAAAAAAACTGTTATTCAATGGATACCAGCTCACATACAACTAGCAGGAAATGAGAAGGCTGACACACTCGCCAAGAGTGGGAGAACAAACTCACAAGTAAACTCTGCACTCTATCCAGAAGAAATGAAGAAATTAATTGTAGATAAAATAAATGAGAAATGGACGAGCTCCCATCCAAATCACAAGAAAGATGATGCTTACTATAAGCTATCCCGAGAAGACCAACGTCTAATCTTTCGACTCAGGACCGGACACAACAGAATGCGACAACACATGTTCCGGAAGATCAAAATTGGAACCAGTGAAATCTGCCCATGTGGAGTATCACCAGAAAATGCCGACCACGTCCTCCAAAACTGCTCTCTCTACCAAGAGGCCCGTATAAGACATTGGCCCCAAATCACCCCAATAGAAAGAAAACTATATGGAGAGCTCCCTGATTTGGAAACCACTGCGCAGTTCATCTCATGTATTGGTCTAGTCATATGAACACTCCAACATAACAATGAGAACGATGAAGAAGAAGAATAACAATTACTTTCGACAAGGATCTACTCAATTATTACAATTACTTTCGACAAGGATCTACTTAAATATTACAATTACTTTCGACAAGGATCTACTTAAATATTACAATTACTTTCGACTAGGATCTACTTAAATATTACAATTAGCCTACTTTCGACAAGGATCTGCTCACTTATTACAATTACTTTCGACAAGAATCTACTTAAATATTACAATTACTTTCGACAAGGATCTACTTAAATATTACAATTACTTTCGACAAGGATCTACTCCAATATTACAATTACTTTCGACAAGGATCTACTCAAATATTACTATTACTTTCGACAAGGATCTACTCAAATATTACAATTACTTTCGACAAGGATCTACTCAAATATTATTGTAAAATAATGAATGAAACATAAAACTGACAAATATTTAATTTGGAACAGAATGGTATATCGATAAACTATTTCACAAGAATTGACATTAAAATTTAATTTTAATTCATTGAAATAAAGGCATTTAAAGACAAAGTAAAAAAAAAAAGTTCTAACCTTGCTGAAGTTATTTCACATCGCACAGTAGATGTTTTAGTAGATCACTTGTGTCTTTGTGTCAATGACTCTCAAAAAGAAGTCAAAAGTTGTCTCGGAAACTTCAACATCTTGAAGACAAAGTTGGTTTTTACCGATTCGTCTGGTCCGGTTTTTACTGCGAAACGTCCGAATGTAAAGAAAGGGAAACTGTGGGTTTGAATGGTCGTCGCAATATAAAGATGGTAGCTTCATCGAAGAAACTATTCGGCGATTTGAAAAAGATGCTTTTGTTGATATGTCATCACAACAAATATTATAAAGTTCACATTCACATTCGAAACATTGTATAGTTAAGTTGTACTTTGACTCCATGTTCACATCTATCGGCACAGACTTCTTGTTGAAAGCCGAGGGCTGATGTGGCAGTCTTATTCCAAATAGAATATGTCACGTCTGGGTAGTCGTGATACAGTAGCTCTTTGGTGTTGGTGTCAGAAGTTAGAAAAGACAAGTCACACATTGGCCTCCAATTGGAGTAGCTGTTAGAAACTAGCATGGCTAGAGATAGTAATTCTCTCTGCATTCTTAGAAATAACATGATTGTCTTTCTTGCAAGAGGTAAACTTTAATTTATATTTTGGTAACAATAATTAAAATGTAGTAGTCTTAATGTTCTAATATTGGTAAGCATGTCGCCTTATCATGCTAAAAAAGCTTCAGTCATCTGTACAAGTCTGAAAATTCATTATGTTTTCATTTAAAAAATATTTCTTTTCAGTGTGAGTTCTTTTTATATTTAAAATGTTTTGGATTGCCCAAGCCTGAGACCATCAATAGGACAGTTACCAAATACATACCACATGGCCACACAGTGATCTGTATGTATTAAAACATTTGTAATGAGTGTGACGAGATGTTAATTAGTTAATATTTGGCTTGTTTATTTATGTCTAGGGGAAATTTTATTAATTTTATCCCGCTCACATATAAGATTTTGTACAGGCACACCGCAACTAACAGTAAGAACAGACAAATATTATACGTTTATAAATAAATATAATTTAATAAATGAAAGTTTACAAAGGAAAATGATCAAATGAAATTATAATTAAGGAATGAAATGAAGGTGCTAATATCTAATATAACTGCTCATCATGGATTGCTAATTATTGAGTGAGTGGAGGAGAAGAATGTTCCTATGTCTGCTACTTATTTTTCTTAGCTGCTAGCTCCTGGGTCGTCTTCTGGCGGTCATAGGACTGGCACTCAGAAGGATGAGTCATCCGGCTCTGTCTTAGGACGTCGGCTCGGGATATTCTCTATGCTGTAGGCAAGCTGGCTCTAGGGTGAGGCCGCTGCCTGTTTAGCAATAGAGAAGGTTGGTGCTGCAGACTAAGTTGTAGTGGGACGATCTCTCAGCTGTGATCTCTAGCGCGTAGAGAGCCGTGCTAACTCAACACCAGTTTATCTTCTGCTGCGAAGGTTGCTCTAATCTGTCGGCATTAGGCAATAACTATTGGGCAGTGGACAGTTTGGGCCGGGTACTGGGCAGATGATACTGGGCAGTATAGGGCACTGTGGACACTGGGCAATATGTTAGGGCCAAGGACAGTAGGCAATTCCTTCTTGCTAACAGGTATGTAATTGGGGGGGTGTATATCTGGTGTGGTCTGCCTCGGTTACAGCTTTCTATGGAGATCTGGTAGTTGTAGCAATCGTGTGTAGTAACCAGGGGTAGCAACCATGCTGGGGATAAGACAGACAATTAGGAACCTCCTAAAGACATTGAGTAGGATTCCCATATGCCTTGCAATCATTCAGATGTAGGCATTGGTATCAATCCCAATAGGGCATTTAAGACAATTAGTTATAAGATCTTAAAGCATGCGCATATAACTCAATAACAAAAGGATATAAGTAAGATAACCTCATTAAATGTGCTATTGTACAATGTAGGATGATACTAGTCAAGATTCATCCATTAAATTTGATTACGACGATAAGTAATCAGTTACAGTAAAATGGGGAATGAGCATATTATATACTAAAGGATAAGATGAAAATAAAATATTAGGGATATAGCTACAGTAATAAGGGTTTGATATAGTTAATCAAAATTACATTCATCCAAGGAACTATAAGTTCACAAGGGTGGAAGACATAATAACATGGGCTCTGTAAGTTTAGAGCACTGCGATCTAAGTACTTAGACAGTACTTAGATTCACTAAAGGGTATTGTTTACATCCATCACTAAAATACAGGAATGGAGAAACATAACAAAATCAAATATCATAACTATGGTTTCAAATGTAGACAACCATAGCGGCATTAGTATTACTATATGAAGATATAGTATCGATATAAAATAGTACAATGTATATACATAATAAAGTCATAATGTAATGACGGGGAACGTGGTTGTGTACTAATGTGTACTCACACATTCCTATAATATAAAATAAGCATAGCAAAATGTTTACACTTACCCGTTTGTCCCTAATGAAACCTCACAACTAAACTTCCTAACAGAGGAGACTGTATGAATCCTAGCGGGCCTAACTTAGAATGTTTGGGTCTCTCTCTATATATAGATGGGACTTTTCGTTTAACGGGTGGGGAAGAAAGCTAGCTGATTTTCTCACATGTATCTATGTACCGGAGATGTCAGGCGTCAGGTCAGATTTATGGTCAATATTCGTTGCCTACCGTGAGAGTAAAGTCTTAAGCGAATATGTATCTGTCCAGCCCGAGTGCAATGCTATTCTTAGAGCGATGCGTATCCTGCGGGGGGGGGGGGAGGGGATAGGTGTGAAAAGTTATTAGGCCGCGGAGCGACTTGTTGTGTGCTGGTCACCTGTCCAGCGGTCAATAATTAAAAGTTAGCCCTGGAGAGGCTAGTTAATGTTTTACGTCGAGATTCGTCCCGTGAGAAACGTGCGAGGGGGGATAAATCCTACAATAAATTAGTTATGGGTGGACAAGAAAATAATTGTTTTATGTTAAAAATTAAAGTTTCTCACGGTTTGCTGGGAAAAACTCAAATGAACTTTTGCATGCAAGTTTCGTATCGTCACAATGAGAAGGTTTTGAACTGTCTTTTAAATAGTTAGCAGGCGTTGACTTCTTTGACTACTTTATTTTGTTGGGCTCAATTAATAAAGTGAATAGCAGATTGGTTATAGGACCTACATTTTGAGGAAGAGTCTAGTCTAGGCTACTGAAGACGTCCTAAAAAAAAGTTATCTTGATGTCTTGAATATTAATTCCGTTTATTTATATATATTTGGGGGGGGGGGGGAATCCCACTTCGAACAAAAATTCTGGCTACACCCATGCTATTTCCAAATAGGAAATCCAATCCACCTTTTCTTCTTTTGATTCCATCTATCGTTACCCTTATGTAAAACGTATAGAGACTGTTTTTAGTTCCTTGAGTTTTAGAAAACTGAGTGTTTCTTTTGCACTTTCAAGTTAGAGTTTGGAAAAGTTACTCAATGACAATACCTATATAAATTGTGATGAACCAAATAGTTAATCCATTATTGGTAATTTATTTAATTTTGTTTTATTTGGGACTTGGGAACTAATCTTTGCATTATTGAGAGATATGGAAATGTTTTTGCGGTTTTACAGCTTATTGTTGTTTTTTTTTTGTTTGTTTTTGTCTTTCGCTTGTTTTGTTTTTATTTTGTTATAGGTTGATAATATCTGCTGAATCTAACATATGGATGTATTTCATAATGACAAAAGAAAAAAAAAGAAAGACAACAATCTATAATGTAATGTCTCTAGGACATCAAGTAGCCATTACAAGACAGAAGTTTACACGAAACTTTAAACTCCATCAATTTCACTTCGTTACCCTGACACACGTCCTTCACTTCCTGCCATACTAAACAATGACGTAAGCGTCGATGTAGACAGGCTCCGTCAGGGGATTGCGAACGTTTCTCTTTTAAATTGCAGTCGATAAAATTGACAATATCTTTTAGTCTGCCCTTTTATTCGCAACGTTTTTTTGCGTATTAGTTTTTTTTATCTCTTTGAAATGAGGCTTGTTTGTTTTGTTTTTTCCGACTATCTATCTATCTATCTATCTATCTATCTATCTATCTATCTATCTATCTATCTATCTATCTATCTATCTATCTATCTATCTATCTATCTATCTATCTATCTATCTATAGTCTAGAGATGTGTTGTTTTTGCTAAACTATTAAAGGCAGCATTAGAATTTTTCTCACAGATTCCCCTTCTTATGTCCACAAAAGAAATTAGATCCAGTCGTCTTAGAGCACTAACGTATCATAAAGATGCGCAATAAAAAATAATAGCCTTTACTCAAATCATTATCTTTGTTTGTTTTTTTTACCAAATTACATTCATGACCTTTTTTTTTCATCCCAACAAATTGATCAACTAATGTAGAATCTGTCATTAAGCTGAAAATGGTTTGGATATTTTCTATTTAATTGTCGCTACAGTCGTTAAAGCTAACAATGCTGAACAAACATTTCGAACATGGTCATGCCTTGCACTCCAGTCAGTGATGCACCCCTGTCTTCCCCTTTTTCTTACATAACTTGTATCAACTCGCTCTAATACACATTTTGAACACGTCATCTCCCCCACTTCCCATTCTCGGATCTAATTGAAGCTCTGCACACACACACACACACACATATATCTATATCTATATCTATCTATCTATCTTTATATATATATATATATATATATATATATATATATATATATATATATATATATATATATATATATTATTTTGTAACACATACACTTATTCACACTCTAAATGTAAGGTAGATCGTACATATGTGGTCCGTTTCTTAAAATTCAGAAAAGAAAAGATAATGTTTTTTTTCCGTCCAAAATAAACACTATACAGCTTTGGAACAAATCCAATAGCAGGTGTACTGCTTGCTTCTCAATTTCATTGTTAGGTTCCTCGTCTCTAATTCTGCAGCAAAGACTCAATGATCCACAAGCTTACAAGAAAGTCCCAAACTAATTAACGCATCAATCTGATTTATTGTCGAGGGCTATGTTTTTGTCTTTCCAAATAGTTATGCGCTTTACAAGTGCTGCAGTAGACTCAACAGTTCTGGCCACTAGTTCACGTCTAGTCTTACTACATCTGAGAAAACAACTCGAAGGTTTTTAAAACGTAGGACACTTAAAAACTTGTCAATGTTTCACCTCCAAGTCTGATGTCCATGTTGAAGACTTGCTCGCTGTTGGTTTTAATTTGTTTTTCTTTGACATTGTTTACGCCTTATAATGAGGTGAATTGTCTAGTCTCAAGGAAACTGGCTCCTATTGTCTACATCATTGCATTACTTTAACGACACGAGGGATGATCTTTTTACATTGCAGCTTCTTGTAGGACTAAAGAGACCAATTCTTGATACACAGCTTCGGTCACATGTTGGGCAGATGTAATCACCAGACGCCGTAACACTTTCACCCTTCTTAGTTCTTTCTGATTCTGTTTTGTATGCTTTAATGTATAAATGTAGATCTCTTCTAAATGTGAAATTTCAACTTGACATCAAAAGCAAACTCATGAAAGAAGAAATATACTAGTTGGCTATAAAAGATTTAGTTGACTAGTTCTTCAAAGCGATAGCTTCACTGTCAGAAAGGTTTTTGAAGATTGAGAAGTGCTGACACAAATAAAGAAACACCACAAAGCCTTAATGAGTAGGTTTGAATGCTCAAACTGTTGTTTTTTTTCAATAATACCGCCATTTAGTGGCCAGAAGACAAATAGCTGAGATTCACATCACTAGCATCGCTGAGACTGTCTATTCAATTACACCATGCTGATGGAGGGATAGCTTGGAACTGTACTAATAGTTACTTAAAAAAGTGTTTTTGTAAACTTCATTTACCTTTTTATTTCTTTCTTTACAATTTCTCATATCAGCTTGATAACTCTTAATGGGGTTCAGGAATCAAAAAGTTTAAACCTTGACTCTGGTAACTTACCTTGAAAGAGGCTTTCACAATTTTTCTAGAAATTTTGATAGTTTGTGTATATCTTTTTAGAAAAAAAATACTGGCTTATTGACCACCTATATAATTTTATTATATTTTTAATTGATCACAAAGGGAAAAATCCAGCCTTATAACAGCCTTATAACAGCCCTATAACAGCCTTATAACAGCTTTTAACAGCCTTATAACAGCTTTTAACAGCCTTATAACAGCCTTATAACCGCCATATAACAGCCTTTAACAGCCTTATAACAGCCTTTAACAGCCTTATAACCGCCTTATAACAGCCTTATAACAGCCTTATAACAGCCTTTAACAGCCTTGATATTTACTATTGGCAAATACTAATGTTAATCGTTTCATTCCAGAGTTGTTTCTTCCTTAAGCCAACACTAAACTTATAACCAACATTCACACTCTGAGCTTGAGAAAGAAATGTTTAACAGAACAAAGAGATCTAGGGCACTCCTAAGCAACACAAATATCAAAACAAAACAAACAAACACGTGAACTTTATTTAAGGTAGCAACAAGAAACTTAGTAACGTATTAAAAACTATAAGCAGAAACTCTCTATAATTTTAATACAGACAAAAAAAAACTTCTCAAAGAAATAAAACGAAACAAATGTTTGGCCACTTTTCCATTTAGTATGTGTCTTTTCTTCTGCTATCTCCTGATGGTCAACAGAGGGGGGGGGGGGTTAGCAAGTTAAGCTCAAGATGGGTACATGTAACAATACACAGCCAAAATGTTATCAAAGTTACTTATAAACTTTTTATTTTGTTTCTTTTCAACACTTTAATGTTGGATAACATTTCTCACCAAAGACATAGGTCTAATTGACCTCTCCACAAAAGTATTCATTGTCTTATTGGTTTTCAACACTTTTATGGTTGACACATTTTTTTTATCAAGGACATTCATATTTCTTTTATTCCCATATTAGTTTTATCATTGGATGCACTTTAAGGCTATAATTTATCAAAGTCATTTTTTTTCTTTAGTGTGTAATGGAAAAATACATATGGGGTTGTCAACAAGTTAGACACCACAATTATTTCTTTGTTTGTTTTTTTCATCTTAATTACAAACCTTTTTGCAACCAGATTTTTCTTTCTAGATTTTTTTTCAATCAGATATTTTTCAGATACCCAGATATTTTAGAAAGATTTACAGTAACTGGGTAAGACTAGATTTCAATACTACGCTCTCTTGTCAAACTGCCCTTGAATCTTTTCCTTTTCCTTGTTAAAGATATCTCTCTTTTTTTTTCTTTCTCATGATAATTGGTTAGTGTGCACATTTAGCATTTGATGTTTTGAAGTTACAAGTTGAGAACTTTATTTTCTCAAGCTAAAATAGTTTGATATATCAAAAATAGTAGACAAAACAACAACAACAACAGCAGCTTACTAAATTAAAAACCACAATAATTGTTAAAAATGTTTGAATATAGCTGTCTTTCTTCCTTCTTTAGTTATTTTGCAGACATTACATACACTCCGTATAAAGGTAGGCATTAAGTAAATGCAACATAGAGAAAAAAAGCAAAGAGATTTACACAAAAATACATTTCGAAAAGAACTTTAGAAACGAAAAATAATTTCATTGTATTGGATATTGCTAATGAAAAGCGTGAATGTTCATGTTCTGAAATGAAAAATAACATCTACACTTCCGTGACTATAGCCTAATAGTGTTCTGAAATGAAAAATAACATCTACACTTCCGTGACTATAGCCTAATAGTGTTCTGAAATGAAAAATAACATCTACACTTCCGTGACTATAGCCTAATAGTGTTCTGAAATGATAAATAACATCTACACTTCCGTGACTATAGCCTAATAGTGTTCTGAAATGATAAATAACATCTACACTTCTGTAACTATCGCATACCAAGTCTTTTTTAGATACTTATCTAATACTTGTATATAATACCACTACAAATATTACACAATAAATGAAACAGTACGATATATTAATTGATATAGAGGAAACTATACTTATCTAATATATAAAGTAGAAAGTAAGGTGTATGTATGTATGTATGCATGTATGCATGTATGTATGTATGTCCCCGCATAGAAATCAAAATCGTGTGACCGATCTTGATAAAACTTGGCAGAAATGTTAATTGGGTACCAACTTAGACAGTAGTGTATGTATTGTAGCCCTTAAACTTAAGACCCTCAAAAAAAAAGTTGACCGACTCTATTAAAGCTATAGTATTATATGGATCTAGGCTTTGTTTACAATGTTGACATGACAAAAGAACGAAAGGATTTAGATCTAGACAAACTCTATGAAAGCATTATAACTTCATCCATCTAGGTCATGTTTACATGACAAAAGATAGAAAAAATCTAGATCTAGATCTAATTTTAATAACTACACTTTGTGCAGATTTTTTTTTTACTTTGACACATGAAAATGCAAAATAAAGTCCTTAATTTCATTTTTTAATAAAATTAACCTTTAAATTTGTGTTTCAAGAGCATTTTTTACATAAATTCGTTCCTTATATCAGCGAATGTAGAATTCCTGATGAGCATTCTTTCATTAGACAATACCGTAATGTTACAATTTTTTCTATTCCTAGGTCTAAAACTCTAATTCAACTGTAAGATATTATAACTTATCTTCGCAAAGATAGTTTTATACTTTAACACATGAACATACTAATTATAGTCCATTCATTTCATATTTTAATCAAATTAACACTCAAATTTGTTTTTTCTAAAGCTTTTTTCATGCATTCGTTCGCTAAAGCTGCGAAGCCGTGTTAAGATATATTCTAATAGTTCATTCGCGTACATCTAATTAACAAGGTCAAGCATGCCCACGTGAAAAATGAATTCTATCCAAGCCAATATGTAACTCTAGATTACTCTAGATTTAGATCTATGTCTACCTCAAGATCTACTTTATTATGTAACACATGAACATACACAATTAAGTCTATTCATTTAATTTTAATCAAATATATGTAGGCCTACAAGCAAATGATTTTATTTGAAAAAAAATGAATTTAAGTTTATTAGCTATTTTGAAAGCACCATTCACTCAAACTATTTTTACGCATTCGCTTTACTTATAACATTATTATTTCATTTCGTTTAATTGTTTACAAAGTGACTCATCGACAGTTATATGCCAAAAAAAAACCCGCGGGCCGCTGGTAATATATGTCTAGTACAATATATATGTACATACACATTTGAACATATATAGATATATAGGGACATTTCGTATATATAATAGATAAAATAAAATAAATATAAAATAATGGTTTAATGAAAATGATTTTTGTTTTGACATTTCAACATATCATATAAACATGCACAGATTTAGTATTGTAAATACTTTACAGTCTGCAATAATCTACATACACTTTGATCATTACAAATAAATTAGCAAGCGGCTGATGGTCTACTGTCCTTTATGTGGAAGCTTTAGAAAAACGCCCTTGAAAAAATATATCATAAAAAAATAATACAGATCACGTGACCAACTGTCTAGTAACACTGGCACTGGTAGGCATACCTAGAAAGTGGACATTTCGATCGAGTTAGGCGACAGCTGCCCCCATTCTTGCCCAACATACGGCACTTGCCTTCACATGTGAGCCAGACCCGACCTGTATACCGCCGGCTCCACCTAAGAATGGATATACAACAATCATAGATGACACAACATTTGAAAAAAAATCTCAAGACATGAAATTTCGAGATTCTTACACTCGATTACTAGATAAAACAATTGTTACCGATAGTCCACTGTGGTAATTTTTATTAAAATATTAATTTTATTTATATAGAGCAGTTAACAAATTTTTGGCTTCAGAAAATAATAAACACGACGCGATATTTAAAATTAAAAAGTAATGTAAATAGTTTTCAAATGTAAGTCTCAATCTTCTTGACTGGAGTAAAACTTGTAGTTTGTCAGACATTAATGGGTTCGACATTTTCATTCCATGTATGAAAAATACTTTTGAGAGAAAAACAACTAGCAGCTTGGAGAATAAGGCTTTCCGAGGAACAAGTCGAATCATCAGTATATACTCAATTCTTGCAATGGAATTAGATTTTTTTTCACTAGAAAAAAAATATTATAAAAATTTGATGAGAATTGACGTGAATTGATGAGAGTTGGCTTGAATCGATGAGAGTTGGCGTGAATTGATGAGAGTTGGCGTGAATTGATGAGAGTTGGCGTGAATTGATGAGAGTTGACGTGAATTGATGAGAGTTGGCGTGAATTGATGAGAGTTGGCGTGAATTGATGAGGGTTGACGTGAGTTATTGTTAGTTAATGAAAGTAGACGTAAGTTGACGTGAGTTGACGTGAGTTAATGAGAGTTGACATGAGTTGACGTGAGTTAATGAGAGTTGACATGAGTTGACGTCAGTTAATGCGAGTAAATAAGAGCTGACGTAAATTGATGTGAAATGATGAAAATTGATGTGGAGAAGTAATGTTGACAAAATTTGTACCAGACAGTGAGAGTTGATTAGAGTTGACCTGAGTAAATGTGAGTTCATTTGTGAGTTGATGAGAGTTGACCTGAGTAAATATGAGTTGACGAGAGATGATGCGAGTTAATGAGAGTTGATGTGAGTTGATAAGAGTTGATCTGATAAAATATGAGTTGATGAGCGATGATGTGAGTTAATGAGTGTTTATGTGAGTTTATGTAAGTAGACGTGAATTGATGTGAGTTGACATGAGTTGACTTGAGTTAAGGTGATTTGATAAGCGTTGATGTGATTTGATTTGAGTTGATGATAGCTGATGTGAGTTGCTGAAAGTTTACGTGAGTTGATGAAAGTTGACTTGAGTTAATGAAAATTGACGTGATGTGTGTTTATGTGGGTTGACGTGAGTTGACATGAACTAACGTGAGTTGATGAGAATTGATGTGAATTGATGTGAGCTTTGTTATAAGAACTCTTTTTATGTTTAAAAAGATAATTTAAAACCATTTTCCTTATTGTCAAAGATTTGATCTAATGAAGCTTTGACAAAGGAAAGATTTCGAAGGATCGATTTCATGTCCATAACTTAAAAAAAAAAAAGAGAAACTTGGGACATTTCTATCAACACAGACTTGTTGTGACCAAAGACCGTCACAATTAACTCATTGTCCGCTATATCGTTTGACACATAACAATACAGTTATCATTGAAGTAAATTTACAAATTGAATTATATCACATAAAGACCATAATTAGTAATTATCTTAGTATTTCCGTTTACGTAGGAATTATCGACTGTTAAAATAGTAAAAACAAAATAGTCCAGTAACTTTATACCATTCTGATATTTTTTCACGCAACTCAAAGCTAGTGTTAGATTTTGGGTTAAAATCTCATATAGTAGTCGCTAAAGTAACCTTTTCTACATTCTTGAACAGCGAACGGAATTTGAGGAACACTATCCTAATTAGTAATAGAATATAAATCTATACATTACGTTGAACATCGACTCCAGGTTTCATAACACCTGCCAATAAAATCTCCATAGGTAGGTGTCATCAACAGACCAACGCTCACTAACAGGAGACTACACACTAACAGTGACTTCATGGTAACTTTAAAATATTAGCATACTCTGAAATGAAAAGCATTAATCCTTGTTTATATGTAGATGCCGATACACTGTTATGATATAGGCTATGGTAGAGTGTTTTCGGAATGTACTTTTACAAAGTTTGTTTATTTCCTGCTCTGCAAATGGGACGCAATTGTAAGTAAAGGGAAATAATCCAATAGTTTAGTTGAACAAAATGCAGACGACCGCTTTTTATTTTTAGGTCACTGTATATTATGTTATGAAAGGATGTAAATAAGATGTTTAACAAAAATGAAAATGTAAACAAATAGAGGATTGGTTTGTTTAAAGTGAAACTTGCACATTTTCCATTGAAATGAAAGGGCTTTCAATTTTATTGGAGGGAAGAGTTTTAACCTCTAAAACCTCATTGGCTACTGTGACTGTAGTGTTTTATTGGAGGGGGGTTTTAAACTCAACCTCCCACCTACCATTAGCTATGCTCAGGGAAATAGGTCTCTGTAGTTTTGCTTAGCCTTGTTTATAGTCGGGGTAAGGGGGGGGGAACGTCTTTTCTTGGTTACTATAATGGAAGTTTGGTGACTGTAGTTTAATTTTTTTTTATTGCATTATTAAACCTCAAAACCCTCGGCTACTCTCAGAGACTTTGAGATCGTAGTTTTGATTTATGTTTTTAATAACGCAAGCTATAGTCACCAAATTACCTTTCTTCGCATCCCATGGTTTAAATTGATTGGCATACTTACAAAATTGAACTGCATAGAGAGAACGTGACATCAAGAGGAGATAAAACATGTAGTATTCAAATGTAAACATTTCATTTTCCTTTAAAATAAAGTAATAGTTGATTTTTGAATGAGACAATTGCAATATGTACAAAGACAATATTACAGCCCATAGTCGTAAAAGCAATGCAGTCTGGATGGTAGTCAAAACATTTAGTCCATAATTCCATAGTCAAAAAGTATTCGAATACATAATTTAATTCTAATTGATCTGAAATACTAGCCACTGTTCAATTTGTATTCAATTTAATTACGTACATGGTCCTGCGATTGATTAAGAAAATTCATCACAAGCTGAAAAATAAATTTATTTAAAGATTTTTTTTTCTTGTTGTAAATTCAACTTTTATTTAAGAACAACTGGGTTATTGTTATTGGCGATCGTTGACTTGTAGTTTTGAACTGCTGGTAGACAACTAAACCACTGTAAGTGTAGTCTAGTTGAACTTGTACGACTAGAAATAACTTGAGTCACTTCTTTGTGAACATATACCAAATAGAACTTTGAAGACAAAATACACATAAATAAAAGTTCCTACTTACAGACCTTGCAATCTATGGGATAGATGATGCATTGGTCATAGGTTTCTATGGCCTACGGTCAACGAGGGTGTTTTGCTCCGGGCGCCACCCTCAGAAAAGCAGAAGGGCGCAAAAAAAAAACAACAAAAATAAAAATAAAAACCAAACATGATTTCCTGGAAATTATCAATTTAAAAAATTATTGAAACTAACAAACATTTTCATTAAAAAAAAAATTACTTATTTCAATAATTAATAATAATAATAATAATAATAATAATAATAATAATAATCTTTATTATCCGTAAGGAAATTTGTCTTACAATTTGTTCTTTACACCAAACAAATTTATCTGTTTTATAAATGACCGATATCCATTGTTTAATCGTACAAGAGACTTCCACTCGCATTAAATTTGATTATTTGACATGTTGGATACGATGAGCTGTGTTTATGACTATATGCCAAAGGGCATCTTTAAGAATAATCACGTTTTCAATAAAACAAAAAATATTCAATCTTCTACTAAAACAAATCTGATTAAAGATGATAGTGCAGTGAACAGTATGTGACATTGTAATAACAGATTCACTAAAAATATTTTTTTTTGATACATCTAGATCAACTAAATTTATTTTTTGTCAGATTAGAATAATGCATGTCCTCCTTTTTATGTGAGCTGTTCAGATTTTGAGGCCAGCGTTTCTCAAACTGTGGGGAGACCCCCCCCCCCCCAGACTTACAAGGGTGGTGACAACGGGGCACGAAGTTAGAACAAATGACTGTAGAACTTATAACCCCTACATCTGATGCAGGAAAATGTGCAGGTCGCAACTGGGTCTGTGTAGCCATGTGAAACACTGTACTCATTATTAATCTTTTTAAACGAAGACATTGCCATTGTGAGCGGAGATTATTTTTGTCTAATATTGAGGAAACATTTGATCCGTGTATGTCAATAAAGTTTCCAAAAACGATTTCTTCATGAAAACATACTGTTGGTAAAAGCTGGATCTACACATAGCTACAAACTTTCGACATTGGCTCTTGATGAGATAAAACAAAAGTTAAGTCAAATAAAGTTCCTACTTGTATTCGTTTTTAATTAGTAGTAGATTTTCTTTGTGGATCCTAGAAGATGAACAAACTCATTTTGACATAATGGTTATAGGTATGATAAGTTCTTGGCTTTATCATGGCATAAAAAATGAATAGATAGAAGTGACACATGTATAGAATGAGTAGTATCATATACCTTATGAAGAACAATATTAGTTGCAATAATTTTTGCTACCGATTCATGATTAAGTTTTAGAAAAACCGATTTAAAAATTTCAGAAACACTACGGGGTATTAGAGTTCTTTTTATTACATAAAACAGTAGAGTGTTTTGTAGAAGAAAAATCTATTATTTATATTTTAGTTACGTAATACATTCAAAGTTGTTTTTTTTGTAGAATATTATTAATTATTAAATTTATTTCATTTATCAACCTATATTTCTATGTGATGTAATATAAAAGGAGGGATGTGGCGCCTATAAAGACCCTTGCTCACTACGCCTTTGAGGTACCTCCTTTTCGGAAGCCAAGCGCTTCACCACTCAGCCACCGCACATATGTTTTTTTTTTTATTAATGATCAATACTTTCTCTTTAATAACAATAATGATAATAAAAATAATTCAATTCATAACGAGCTGTTAAGAAACATGATGTAGGCTTAAGGCGCTATGATCAAAACAAAATGACAAACTCATCTACAAAGGTTTAAAACAGATATGTGATCAAGTTTTTCTTGAAATGTTGTGTAGCATGTTGTTAGTCTGAGATCAACTGGGAGGGAGCCCTAGACCTTGGTCCATGCCGTGATAAGCCCGCAAACTTAGCTTTTGAGGGAGGGAGAAACGTGGCAGGCTTAGAAGTGTTGCATCAGTGGACTGCCATGGAGCGCATGTCTCTCGGATGGACATATGAAATGATCAGTCCATTAAGTTACTAGAATATTTTTTTGTTGCAAATACACTGTTGACAAAAGTGTGGCCACCTCGAAGTTAATTCTTGCATTCACAGGAAGCCAATGGAGTGTGCGCAAGAGAGTAGCAGCAGAATCTCGTCTTCTATGACGTAGTACTACTCGTGCGGCGTGGTTCTGAATTCGCTTTAGCTTAACGATTTGATCATCCGGTATGCCTGCTAGCACGGCACTGCAGTACTCAAGGCGGAGGGGTATTCATGCCACAACTAGTTTATTTGTTGACTCCGTTGTTCAATAGGTTCAGCTCTGGCGTAATCAGCAGCAGAAAGAGACCTTTGAGAGTTGACATATTGTGTGGCTCAAAAGACAGTCAAAGAAAAGGTCAAGGTTGTGAAGTACATAGACAAAAGGAACCTGGCAGCTTGTAATGAACTTCAGCTAAAACTTTTCCTTCTTTATTTTATTGTTTTTGTTAATTTAAATTAAAGATTTTATCTTTCTTTTGTTCGCTCTTTAAAGATTTAAAAGAGTCTTATTACTTTTAACTATAGAAGAACTCAACAATTTTTTATCAAATGTGTGTATCACTATTTTTCAGGACTGTGAAAGTTGTTCTGTCTAAATGTCTATGATTCAGTGATTGAGAACAAATGTTCCATTTTACGAGGTTAAAAATAACCTTAGATGTACTTTTTTTTATATTTTACCAAAGCCGACACATACACACAAACACTCACAAACAAAGATGAGTTATTTATGAAAGTTTTTTAATTGACTTGTCAACTAAGATCAACGGTGTCCGAAAAATAATGTAAAATGTCTTAGTTAAATAGATCTATATACAAGTGTTCTTGAAAGTCGACTAAATTATTCGTCAAATAACTTATTAACTGGAAAAGTTCACTTTTATAAATACAATCATTGAAAATGATAACATGGACAAATATTGACACTTGCAAGGATTACGAACATTGACACTGATAAGCTTCTCGAGCTAGTGGGCAGGCGGTAGGAGTCAAAACGCACCTGCCCCTGGACTTGCCCAGTCTTCTGCACTTGTCGTAACATGTCAGCCATAGTTTTCCAGTAAACCAACTGCTCCACCTGAGAAGTCAGGATTAAAGTTATTATATTATTAAAAGAAGATGTAGTATAATTATTATAATTAGTATATTTTGTTGTTCTATAAAATATTATTAATATATTGGCATTGTATACACATTCTTTGTCACAATATGCAATTTTTAGAGTACATATTTATGCTGACGTAGTGTGGTAACAGGTCCAACATAATGTTTTGAATTTATTTTTTAAAACCTAATGCACACAAAAAAAGTATAATTTGAAAGTGCTAATGAGCGCAAAGCACTTCAATGTGTAGATCTCTAAACTAGATTTACAGACGCACTGCTAACATTGTTGGACTGCCACTAAAACAATGAAACGGGAAATCAGTCTAAACTGTTAAATGGAAATCAGTCTAAACTGTTAAATGGAAATCAGTCTAAACTGTTAATGGAAAGCAGTCTAAATTGTTAATGGAAAGCAGTCTAAACTGTTAATGGAAAGCAGTCTAAACTGTTAATGGAAAGCAGTCTAAACTGTTAATGGAAAGCAGTCTAAACTGTTAATGGAAAGCAGTCTAAATTGTTAATGGAAAGCAGTCTAAACTGTTAATGGAAAGCAGTCTAAATTGTTAATGGAAAGCAGTCTAAACTGTTAATGGAAAGCAGTCTAAACTGTTAATGGAAAGCAGTCTAAATTGTTAATGGAAAGCAGTCTAAACTGTTAAATGGAAAGCAGTCTAAATTGTGAATGGAAATAAGTGTTACTTGTTAAAAAATCAGTGCCAACTACTATAAGAGCCAGACGTTAAACAGCACATTAAAAGCTCATGTGGAATAATAAAGAAAATATATACTTTAAAAAAATCTTATATAAGAGACAACACTGCATATTTACAAAAATATCTCTCAAAACTGTAAGATTTGTTTCCCTCTGTACATCAAATAAAATTAATTAATTACCACTAACATTATCTTTTGATTAATTCATGTTTTGTTAGTGACAATTTATAATTGTGCAAAGTTTCAACTAAATCCGAGAATGGGAAGTGCCAGAAATAACGAGACAGACAGACTGACGGAGCTTGGTAAAAAAAACGTTGATGATTACATCAGTCAAATACCCAACCAAAGCTAAAAGTATATTCATACATTA
The DNA here is from genome assembly GCF_947242115.1 of Biomphalaria glabrata. NCBI lineage: Eukaryota > Metazoa > Mollusca > Gastropoda > Planorbidae > Biomphalaria > Biomphalaria glabrata. The sequence goes on along the minus strand of NC_074722.1, from coordinate 17,116,453 downwards.
AAGAAAACGTATAGACACACACATCAATTTAAGTTCATAAAACGTCACTATACGACCTTGAACATCGACTCCAGCACGCTGTGATAACATTGGCTTGACTGGGTGGTGCACTGAGTAACCCAGCACACAGCAAAGTGATGGCAGACCTCACCATATAGTTCATCTTTACCTTTTTCTATTGAAACGTTTTACAAATTGTATTGTGACTACTCTGAAGCATTTACAACAGTCACTTATATCATCGTGTTAGAATCACGTGATAGCATTGTATTTCTAACACGGAAATAGATCTAGATGCACCCTTTGAAATGTAATGACTTTCAAGGACACAGATATAATTTAGAGTCGACGTAGACTTAGTCACTAGACTCAGGCTGACATTTAAACCTTTTAAAACGGTCTCTGTGATACTATCACTAGATTGTTAAGATTTACCATATAGTGGAAACACTTTGGAAAGCAAAGAGTTTACAGACATGTATATAAAGTTAATTATGGAATCTGGCCTCTTTTAAATTGAAGTAAAAAGTGACAATTAAAAATGCATTTTTTTTTTATTTTTGTTTTTAGTTTAAAATTTGTATCTTTGCTTTGAGAAATTTATAATTCTTAGAAGAGAATTTACAAACTCTCGACCTTATAAAAGTTCTATACGTCACTCAGTGGCGTAGTTAGGGTGTTTGATGTGAAGTGAGGCATCTCCTAATGATGTCCCCCCCCCCTCGGATATAAAACAGCGAAAATACGTTATTTTACGTGAATCAAATATACAACAAATAAAAATAGTATGATCTTTCTTGGTCGCAAATACAATAATCTTATCGAAATATGTTTTCCAACAATTGCCTACTTAGTGAAATTGATTGGTATTAGTTATTGATCAACTTAATTAAGTCTGAAAAAACCTTCGTGCGCATATAGCCACATTTTATTGTCAGAAATATGTAAAAATCTGATAATGCTACATGAAGAGAATCTTGGACATCATTCGTTTTCTCTCAAATCAGAATCTGACACTCAATTTAGAATGATTCAATGTAGAAGATTTAGACAATATTTAGAACTGAATCATTTAGGGGGCATTCTAGCTGATATCTTTCTATTGATTTGTTGAACTCAAGATTTCAAACAGGTCCTTGGTGGAGAAGCTCAAAGGCTTCAGAACAACAAATGCGACAAACTGTTAACGCCTCTTTCGCTCCTGACGAAACGTGTTTTTGTCAATGTCGCTATAAGGATTCAATAGTTGGGATAGCAAAAAAATCATATTTACCTACCAATATGATAATATTAGGGGATAATTTCTTTAACTATCACGTCCAAGGAAGAATAAGTCTCAATCCGAAGCTCGATCTTATGTAGCCTATATTTACAGAAACTTCACCTTTTTCGCTTGGCTTCTCGTGGTCAATACGTCTTTGGTGTTCTGCACTAATCCTCAGATCAGAGCACAAACTTTTGGTGACAGTGATAATAGCTTCAGCGTTGTCCTTCCGACTAGTAGTTATTGATATTTTTAATGTTTTCCATTTAAGTGTGCAATCTCAAATTGACGATCATTGTTTTTGAAGTTAGGCCTACCCGCCCTTTATTTCAGTTAATTCAGGGGCCATTAATCCAAAATAGGTAAGACAATTAAAATTAAAACTGCATAGCAACTAACAATCCGCCTACTTTAAGAGATTTTGACTTTACAATCCTTCTTCAACTCGTTCGTGATGCCCAGGGAGGGCCAGATTCTGCTTTGAGAGAAAGGACTGATAGCCAAGATTCTTTTCGTTATCAGATTTGTACCTTTAGGACCCTTTGATCCCTGCCCCTCAACCATTTTAATTAGAGAAGACTACTTCTTCGTATGAGCGCCAGCTTGACTTATCAATCGTGAGCAACGCCCATAATATTAACATAATGGCCAAATAATTACAATTTTTAATCAAAAGTTACTTAATGTTAATACATGTATGTACAAAAAGTGCAGTTTTTATTGAAAAATGTTGTCATCAGTTTGAAGCCCCTCATCACTTGATGCCCCGTGGGGCCCGCACCACACGCACATGGCTAGCTACGCCGCAGATGTCACTATTTTCTTTTTATTCCACAATTATAAAAAAAAAAGAGATATGAACTATTAGGGTATACTTCAATAGTAGCAGTAACAAGATAATTCAATAGCAGTAACAAGATAATTCAATAGGCAGTTCTTTATTTTCAAATGTCTTTTAAAAGCGGTAAATACTTTTTTAAAGTCTCTTAAACACATTTTTACGAACGTCTCATATGATTAAAGATCGTTTAGATTACTTGCTGAGGCTATTATTGTTGGTGTTATTAACAACCATTTTGATCACACAACGTAACACATAATCGTACAAGTAGTGTAGCTAGAAACGAAGGCCTATCCAGACTGTAGCGAGAGGACACAGACCAATGGATAAAACAAGTGCCCCAGTGGTCCAAACAGACTGAATGCCTTATGAGTGACTAATTGAAAGTATTAATATATTTGTTTGTCTTCCTGGGACTCTGTAATGCTATAATATAATTGGAATTTCCTCTGAATGTCTATTTGATATTTGTCAGTTTATTGATGAAGGAGACGTATGGCATAATCAAATCACTTTGAAAGTGTATTAGAAGAGTAGTATTTGTTATTTACACAACAATTAGAAGAGTAGTATCTGTTATTTATACAACAATTAGAAGAGTAGTATCTGTTATTTATTCAACAATTAGAAGAGTAGTATTTGTTATTTATACAACAATTAGAAGAGTAGTAATTGTTATTTACACAACAATTAGAAGAGTAGTATCTGTTATTTATACAACAATTAGAAGAGTAGTATTTGTTATTTATACAACAATTAGAAGAGTAGTATTTGTTATTTATACAACAATTAGAAGAGTAGTATTTGTTATTTACACAACAATTAGAAGAGTAGTATCTGTTATTTATACAACAATTAGAAGAGTAGTATTTGTTATTTATACAACAATTAGAAGAGTAGTAATTGTTATTTACACAACAATTAGAAGAGTAGTATTTGTTATTTACACAACAATAGCGAAGTAAATAGTACAGTCTGCGCGTTTCCCTATACACCAGTTAGCTAGAGTATCCACTTGAGGTGAGTGTTTTGTAGTTTACAAGACTTGACCTTGACCTACTTTGTAGGATTATGTTAAGTATTCAGCTAACTATCTGAGTGGTCAATGTTTACAAGTCTGGTGAAAATCTCATATAATCATTTCATTGATTTCTACGCCTTGGTGTTTGGACTTTAAGCTAGGATGTAGATTACGCTCAGTTTCTAGGCTCACATGTTTGAACATTTTTCTTGTCTTAGTTTCTAGAAATATAGTAGGAAAGGAAATGAGAGCGATGGAGTTATGAAACATAGAATAAACGTGAACAAAAACTCTTAGTTGAATCTCTATAACATGTGTGTAGAGTTATAACTCAGAAAGTAAATAAAGTTGTATTCACGCAGTAAAATCAAGTTATACTTGGTACTGTATGAAGTTATGATTCATGCAGCTCTTTGTTTTAATCATTCATGATTAAACTTGAACTCTGGTATTGTGGACATTTTTAAAATTCTACTGTTCATGTAAAAGCTAGAAGATTAAGATTTAGATTTAGTTGAAAACATCTCCCAAAGCAGACACCAAAATTAAAGTAATGAATGTAATTTTTTTTGCACAGTTATTTAAAAAAAAATAATTGAAGGATGACCCTAACATTTGTAATTTCTGATTGAATGACGTCGTCATTCATAGCTTGTATCGAGAGCCCCTTAATAAAACGCTCTTTATTTGCTTAGGTATTTGCATGCAAATTAAGTTTAACTTTAATAGCTCACTAATGCATGTATCATTTGAGTAAGTGTTAAAAGGAACTCACCTAGTAGACAACGGCTATTACGCATGAAGAGTTACCTACTCTATTACTGTTAACACAAACACATTTGTTATTTTTAGTTGACCTAATTTCAGCCACTTGTAATTGTTTTTGTCGTCACTGTTTATTTTCCATAAATATTCCACAGAAGATCTAGAACTGTGACTTCCTAGAAGTTAGTCAACAATCAATGTTTAGGTAAGGTCTAGAACTGTGACTTCCTAGAAGTCAGTCAACAATCAATGTTTAGGTAAGGTCTAGAACTGTGACTTCCTAGAAGTTAGTCAACAATCAATGTTTAGGTAAGGTCTAGAACTGTGACTTCCTAGAAGTCAGTCAACAATCAATGTTTAGGTAAGGTCTAGAACTGTGACTTCCTAGAAGTCAGTCAACAATCAATGTTTAGGTAAGGTCTAGAACTGTGACTTCCTAGAAGTCAGTCAACAATCAATGTTTAGGTAATGTTTAGGATTGACAAAACTTGGAATGGTCTATACTTATGTTGTTATTTGTTTGTTTTCAATGGAGATTCATCAGAATAACAAACCAGGTTACACAAATGCTTCAAAAAGAGATGTACAAGATTATTAAAACTTCCTTTATCAAAATAATAGAGATCTATATCTAGTCTGCAGTAAGAATATATGTCGTCTTATATCTGTTTACTACCAAGCTTCGAAAAACTTCGAACTGGGCTCTCATCCATAATAGTCCTGTAAGTTTCTGTTTAAACCAACTTTTTGGATCCAATTTATAAAATATCAAATAAAAATCAACAACTATATCCTACTGCTTCGAACAGTATACCCTGACAACGCACTTCTTCAGTTCTGAAAGATAAGTCACTTCGGAGGAATATTATTTTCGATTTGGAGTTAAAAACTATACCGATAAAAATTGCTAAACGTATTTTTTATAAACTAATAATTATAATGTCACTATAACATTCTCACTATTGACTTCCTTTCAATGCGTACACTAAACGTCTAATTCCAAACTTGTTATTGTTCTACTTCAAGTAAATCTTTGAATCTACTTTCTCACTGACATACATCTTGTGAAAGAAAGTAACACAGCACACTCAGACCTCGTGTAATCACTACAAGTAGACAGAACATTAAACGAGAAGCGGGGGGGGGGGTGTCGGAGTTTAGTGACTGATCTTTTGCTTTAATTTTGTTTATTTTAGGGGAAATTTTAATACTAAACCATCACTTGCCCAAACACAGCCAAGGGGATTTTGAGTTTAAAACCCCCTACCAAGGGGTTTTGAGTTTAAAACCTCATACCAGGGGGTTTTGAGTTTGAAAACCCCTACCAGGGGTTTGAATTTTGAAACCCCCTACCAGGGGTTTTGAGTTTGAAACCCTACCAGGGGTTTCGAATTTAAATCCCCCTCTTCTATAAAACAAAAAAATGCAAACTACAATCCAAAAATTCCAAGGAAGATTTTGATTTTAAACCCCTCTCCAAAATTTACGATAAACCCCTCTTCAATATCAAAAGCAAATTACATATTTAAAATTGTGTGAGCGTAGCCAAAGGAGTTTTGAGTTTAAACCCCTCTTCAGCTGGGTTTGAAGCTAAAAATACATCTTCAATATAAAAAAAAGCATTACGCACTCAAAAAGCTATGAGCATAGCCAAAGGAGTTTTTAGTTTAAACCCCTACCAGCGGGGTTTGATATGTTTTATTCTATGTTATTGTATTCTGTTATTCTATTTTTTTTTTATTGAAACTTAACACTCAAACTGTAAACAATGAGAAGACTACTGGAAGTAATATTGAGTGTATGACTCTCCTATAGTTGAATGATATATTGACTATAACACTCAAATGCAGTATTGTATTCGGTGCATACGTTTTATTTCTAGTGCACAATGGTGTTACTGGTCAAATAAATTATAGCTTATATATAGCGCTACTTTCATGCTTATAGCATGCTCAGAGCGCTTTGGTCCAATCTACTTTGTGGACCAGTGGGGGAGAGGGTATCTAAGAAAAGGTTTTCCGTGCAAACCCAGTTCAAGCGTAGGCCTACTTAGCCTCATGACAACTACAACGTTGTAGGCGTAATATCTCTTCACCACTAGACTACAAATATCTGGACTAGCTTCCTTGTGTGCAATAATAATCTTTTTTATAATATAAACAAAATCAAGTTAGTAAAAAAAAAAAAATTTGACAAAATCTAACACTTCTTTTCAGTCTCACGTTTTTGGAGTTGTCTCCCCTAACTAAGACCAAGTAACCACAATACCACCTATCACAGTCTCCATATAAACACACACATTCACACACACACACATCATAGCACACACGCTATAGATTTGATTGCGAGTAACAGCATATCTAGTTGCATGAAACTGAACATCGAATAGAAGATCATTCAAACGGAACAGTTAATGAGTAATCAACAATTGTTCAACTAGCACAATATTTAATAATAAGTCAAGTACAAATAACAAATGGTTTCACATAGGAGGAATCACTGAATCACGGATATTAAAGATTGCACTAGTACTTACGCAAATAACACACATGTACACGGACACCCTATCTCTGTCCTACGGATTGACAGCTTCGGATACAACGAACAACTCTAGACACAATCACGAGAAAACAACACTATTCCTCCTTAAAGAAAACATAGATCTAGCTATACCGCTACATCAAGGAAATTTTCATTAGCGACCCCCGTACCGAAAGATCAACCTATTTCCTAAAGCTATGTCATTACATGCAGTTAAAACGGATAAACAGATGACTGTTGCGTAAGAAGCTTAAAGGCTCTCTCCACTGCAAAGCAATACGGAAACTAAGCGTGACCTAAACACACACAATATTCTTGACAACGAAATACACCCAATTCAAACTACTTTCTATACATTTCGATACAACTATTGAACATTAAATGAAAACATCAAGCGCGCACTACAGAGGTTAAAATGCAGGTTTTTAGCGCAACTAATATACGCTTTTTAGCGTATACCTGATATGATGTCCCTTGGTAAACATATTCTGGTTTCCAGATCAGGTAGTTCTCCATATAGAATTTCTACTATAGAAGTATAGAAGTGCTTCTTGACTAGTGTCTTGTTCGAATATGTAGATTTAAAGGACATTATCGGCATTCTCTGGTGATGCTCCTCGAAGACAGGTTTTGCTAGTGCTGATTTTTAGCTTCCGGAACATATGTTGTCGCATTCTGTGAACATTGCGGATACAATCCCAGTCGTGTTTACGTTTATGTCAAATTATTTGTCTTGGTGAAACATAAGGCAGTCTATCCGTAATCAGCACTTTAACAGAAGTGCTGTTCGAACTCACTCCCCTGAACTAAATATCCGTAAAATTATAAGAAACGAATTCCTTTTTGTTTAAACTAATTAAACGAAAAGTTTTAAGGCGAATGAAAAATTCAACAATGAATAGAAAATGAAGACGTCTTAGAGGTTCGAGCGACCTTATTTAAGAAGGCGAAACTGAAAGCAAAACAGGGGTGGAGGGAAACCAACGGTGCTTTCAAACCAAAATACTATAAAAGACATATAGAAGTACTGTAATGGACCTATTGGAAGCAAACTGTGGCAATTATGTAAATGTTAACTTGTCTATTATTTTAAACAAGCTGCCAAAACTAAAAAATAAAATGATACATAACTTTAACTTGATTATTGTTTTCGAATACAGGAATCTTGTTTGGGCTACCTGGCTCAAATGTCTACATAATAATAAGGTGTTTGATCCTAATCACTTGGAATTAACATTTAGGAAAATAATGGACTTTAGGGTAGAGAATTATCTAGTTTGATTTTCATATACCTGTATAATGCTCATGTAGTTTTTCAGAAATAGGGTGTTGGGGGTCAGGGATATCTGATATTGTGTTGATTGTTCTGGAGTAGAGTATACTTGTATCATTTTTCTGTCTTTAGGGGGTTCATTGGTTAGGTAGTATGTCTTTGATATTAAAAAATAATTCTATTACTGTTATTATATTTTTAGGTTAATCACTTTTCAATTGTTTATGATTTAATACTTGTGAATTATGATAACTTACAAATAAAAACATATTAAAAAAAAAAAAATTAAAGACATACCTATCACTTATACCTTGCAAGCGCCACACCACAGAGTCCAGATGCAGACAGCACAGTCACCGCCTGTGTGCGCGTATCGTGTTTTTATTTTTTTTTTTAGCATCAGAACATAATAAACTACTCTAGGAGCCCATAAGCAGTCAGCAGTACAAAATTAGGTCTACTAAAATATTATAAACATTATCATTGACAAAGAAAAAGACTTAGAATAAAAAAAACTTACAGAAGACATAACTAGATTAAAATGACTGACACACACATTAGAAAAGAAAATGGACTTACAGATAGACATAATAGAGATAACTAGATTTTAAATGACTGACACACACATTAGAAAATGAAGACGTCTTGGAGGTTCGAGCAACCTTACAGATAGACATAATAGAGATAACTAGATTAAAATGACAGACAGACTCATTAGAAAAAAAATGGACTTACGAATAGATATTATAGAGATACAGACACATTAGAAAAAAATGCAATTACAGATAGACATAATAAAGATAACTAGATTTTAAATGACTGACACACACATTAGAAAACAAATGGACTTACAGATAGACATAATAGAGATAACTAGATTTTAAATGACTGACACACACATTAGAAAACAAATGGACTTACAGATAGACATAATAGAGATAACTAGATTAGACTGACAGACATATTAGAAACAAAATGGACTTACAGATATACATAATAGAGATAACTAGATTTTAAATGACTGACACAGACTTTAGAAAACAAATGGACTTACAAATAGACATAATAAAGATAACTAGATTTTAAATGACTGACACAGACATTAGAAAACAAATGGACTTACAGATAGACATAATAGAGATAACTAGATTTTAAATGACTGACACAGACATTAGAAAACAAATGGACTTACAGATAGACATAATAGAGATAACTAGATTTTAAATGACTGACACAGACTTTAGAAAACAAATGGACTTACAGATAGACATAATAGAGATAACTAGATTTTAAATGACTGACACAGACATTAGAAAACAAATGGACTTACAGAAAGACATAATAGAGATAACTAGATTAGACTGACAGACACATTAGAAAACAAATGGACTCACAGATAGACATAATAGAGATAACTAGATTAGACTGACAGACACATTAGAAAACAAATGGACTTACAGAAAGACATAATAGAGATAACTAGATTAGACTGACAGACACATTAGAAAACAAATGGACTTACAGATAGACATAATAGAGATAACTAGATTAGACTGACAGACATATTAGAAACAAAATTGACTTACAGATAGACATAATATAGATAACTAGATTAGACTGACAGACATATTAGAAACAAAATTGACTTACAGATAGACATTATAGAGATACAGACACATTAGAAAAAAATGGACTTACAGATAGACATAATAGAGATAACTAGATTAGACTGACAGACATATTAGAAACAAAATGGACTTACAGATAGACATAATATAGATAACTTGATTAGACTGACAGACATATTAGAAACAAAATGGACTTACAGATAGACATAATATAGATAACTAGATTTTAAATGACTGACACACATTAGAAAACAAATGGACTTACAGATAGACATAATAGAGATAATTAGATTTTAAATGACTGACACACAGATTAGAAAAAAAGGACTTACAAAAAGACATAATAGAGATAACTAGATTAGACTGACAGACACATTAGGAAAAAAATGGACTTACAGATAGACATAATAGAGATAACTAGATTTTAAATGACAGACACAAACATTAGAAAAAAAAATGGACTTACAGATAGACATAATAGAGATAACTAGATTAGACTGACAGACAAATTAGAAAAAAATTGGACTTACAGATAGACATAATAGAGATACAGACATATTAGAAAACAAAATGAATTATATATAGACATTATAGAGATACAGACACAGTAAAAAAAATGGACTTACACAGAGACATAATAGAGATAACTAGATTAAAATGACTGGCACACATATTTGAAAAAAATTATTACTAAGTAAAATATATTGTTATGACTTTGCCATGCGCACCGCCATCCAAGATAGTGCAGAAAGAAGGTGCGCACTATCTGTGACTAAACAAGTCGGTGTTGACATTAGGAGACAAACGATTTCCGCACAAGGAAAGAGCCAATATGGAGATGCTGTGCTCAAGGCAGATGTCCTTTGTGTTTGTGATGTCCTCGTGTAAATAAACATCTATGTCCTCGTTGAGTTGCCCAACTTCAGTTATTACAATATTTATAAAATGTACAAGAAATGTTCAAAAGAAATATAAATATAAGTTACAGATTTTTTTTTCTGGTCAACTGACTGGTAAAATTAAAAGAAAACATGAATGTTGAATTATAAAGTCTAATAATGCAGTTGTATGTAAATATTACGCACATTTATTAAATGGACTTTTTTCTGCAGCGACTTTTGTGCACCAGCGTAACAAGTAGCGGCAAGACAGTACTAATCAGATCCCTCAAAATTTTCAAGTGACTTTTGCTTTCTCCCAACTCTGTTTACTAGTTCAGACAAGTGACTTTTGCTTTCTCCCAACTCTGTTTACTAGTTCAGACAAGTGACTTTTGCTTTCTCCCAACTCTGTTTACTAGTTCAGACAAGTGACTTTTGCTTTCTCCCAACTCTGTTTACTAGTTCAGACAAGTGACTTTTGCTTTCTCCCAACTCTGTTTACTAGTTCAGACAAGTGACTTTTGCTTTCTCCCAACCAACTCTGTTTACTAGTTCAGACAAGTGACTTTTGCTTTCTCCCAACTCTGTTTACTAGTTCAGACAAGTGACTTTTGCTTTCTCCCAACCAACTCTGTTTACTAGTTCAGACAAGTGACTTTTGCTTTCTCCCAACTCTGTTTACTAGTTCAGACAAGTGACTTTTGCTTTCTCCCAACTCTGTTTACTAGTTCAGACAAGTGACTTTTGCTTTCTCCCAACTCTGTTTACTAGTTCAGACAAGTGACTTTTGCTTTCTCCCAACTCTGTTTACTAGTTCAGACAAGTGACTTTTGCTTTCTCCCAACTCTGTTTACTAGTTCAGACAAGTGACTTTTGCTTTCTCCCAACTCTGTTTACTAGTTCAGACAAGTGACTTTTGCTTTCTCCCAACTCTGTTTACTAGTTCAGACAAGTGACTTTTGCTTTCTCCCAACTCTGTTTACTAGTTCAGACAAGTGACTTTTGCTTTCTCCCAACCAACTCTGTTTACTAGTTCAGACAAGTGACTTTTGCTTTCTCCCAACCAACTCTGTTTACTAGTTCAGACAAGTGACTTTTGCTTTCTCCCAACTCTGTTTACTAGTTCAGACAAGTGACTTTTGCTTTCTCCCAACTCTGTTTACTAGTTCAGACAAGTGACTTTTGCTTTCTCCCAACTCTGTTTACTAGTTCAGACAAGTGACTTTTGCTTTCTCCCAACTCTGTTTACTAGTTCAGACAAGTGACTTTTGCTTTCTCCCAACCAACTCTGTTTACTAGTTCAGACAAGTGACTTTTGCTTTCTCCCAACTCTGTTTACTAGTTCAGACAAGTGACTTTTGCTTTCTCCCAACCAACTCTGTTTACTAGTTCAGACAAGTGACTTTTGCTTTCTCCCAACTCTGTTTACTAAACAAAGTCCTGTGACATTTATTGGTCATTCTTTGTCATGAGGCAGTTCACTCTCTGAATTTGGTTGTAACGGACGGTGTGTTGGTCCGTAACCGTAAATGATTAATAGTCTGGACTCTGTACTAGTTCCTTGGACTTAATATTCAGTAGGATTTTTGGACCCCTGTTTAGAGTGAGTTACTTCGAGTGTGATATCTCTTATTGTACGTTGTATGATGTTGTCACTATTTGTAGTTTGAGAGTAGAAGTTGAGTTTTGTGTTTTTTTCGTGTTGGAGTTGTAGGTGCTGAGCTTGATCCTATGCCAGTGTGGGCGTTGCTTGTCGTCTTAGAAATATATATATATATATATTACAGTCTTGAGTGTTATTGTCAGATCGGCGATCATTGACGGCTTTGGGTGTCAGGCCGCTACGCATCATTGTTATCAGTTGGGATCATCTGAGGTATAACTTTATTATTGCCGATGTTGGCAGTATTGTGATGTCAGTTGCTAGCAGTAGCAAGGTGCTTATGTGAATTATTGATTAATATCTATCTATATATATATTGTTGTAACCCCGCTCCCGCGCTACACTAATGGTGCGCATCTGAGCACTACTGAACACGACTAGTGAAAGACATATTGAGACAGGAAGAAGGACTGTTGTGAGCCGGCTAAAAGTCATGGGAGTCTGAACAGTCTGGTGCTGAGTGCTGTCCTGTGTGATACTAGGAAACTGTGTGGGAGACCTGGAGCGACACTGGGAAGTGTGTCGGTGGTCTGTTCTGTGTTCTGGTATGAAGTAGGACTCTTAGAACTTAAGACATATTACTCCCTGTGACTTTATAGCAGACGTCCAAGTCTAACTAGTAACTATTACTATATGTTGAGTTGAGTGCCTGCCTTAGAGAGTTACAACAATATATATTATATATATCTATTATCTATTCATTATTTTATCATAAGAATGTACATATACATATATCAGTATCATACAATTAAATTCATTTTTTTTTGTTATTTAAACTATCCACATAGTTGGTTACTCTATGTACGACTGTGTGTGAGTGATGTCTATGTCAGGTTGAATCCCGGGAGCTTAATTGTGTACAGCTAGATAACAACACAAATAACTCCTAAACCTGACAGATGGGTTTCTTGACATTTGCATTCTATTCGTGAAGCACCGCATGTCTACTTCTTGTTTAACTCCTGGTAGCAGTTATCAAGCTTCGAGGTCTCTTCATAGACACTGGACGATAGACTGAGGCCTTTAAGATCCAAAGCGACAGGCTTGGACACAGGCCCAAAGTTGTCTTTGATCTGTCTAGTTCGTTGTGGTACTCAAAGCAGGTACAGCAAAAGTTTCAGTCGCATAGCAGACTTCCGGTACGTGACGTTTTGGCGCCGCCGTTTTGGCGCCGCCGTTTTGCGACTGGACGCTTTGGCGCGAGCCGTTTTGGCGACGGGACGTTTTGGCGCGATATATCATTTGACGATAATTTAATAAGCACGTAGCTTTTATAACAATGTTTATTTCACTCTACCATAATATTGTATGTATAGTATGAATTCTAACACCGTTCAGCAAATTTTTTTTATTAGCAAGTGTTTGGTATGTATAGCTGGAGATATCATACAGTCATTAAACAAACCAATGTTAATGCAAACAAATAATTGCATCAATTTTTAGTCTTTCATCGTTTCATTTTTTTATTTTTATTTTTTTTTTATTTTAAAGTAATATCTTAAAAAACCTTTTTGAAATAAAAGTGTGCCTCTTAATAAACACACATAAACAAGCCAAAATGAAAATGATGTGAAACACAAACACACATTTACAATTAGTACGTGAAAAATATGTCTTAACACAAACACTCATGCAAAACATAGATATGAATAATTCTTTTAAAAGAAATAATACAATAAACGTACATAATGTATTTCGCGCCAAAACGGCGGCGCCAAAACGTCCTGCTTCGGCAGACTTCTTCTATTGCTTCTACTGTCTCTTTCTGTTCATCTGTGTGCTTCTTGTTAAGATAGACTCATTCGTTGTAACTATCAGTACAGTTATGAATTGTTGTTGAATGATGTTGGACTTCTCTCTCTTAAAGGATTGATCTGGCCTTGCACTTTACGTATCAGTTTGTCCATAGAATGATTCATTTCTTCACGCATCGAGTCGTACATGTCTTTTAGTGAGTCTTTCATGGTTTTCAGAAGCTCGCCGATATCTGATTCTACCTCAAACAGGTAGGTTTCGGCATCCTCCCCTTCATCAACCAGGTTCTGTCGAAGACTGGCTCTCATCTTTTCTTTGGCGCAGAAGATCATCAGCTCTCTGGCTCGGAGCTCCTCTTTTAACTGTTTACAGCTAAGTTCATCTAGCTTCCTAAGCGTTGTCATTCTGTCCTTTCGTTGAGCTGCCCAAATCCCACTTCGACACCAATTGTTGTAACTCTAAGGCAGGCACTCAACGAAAGACAGGAGGTAACACTAAACTAGGTATTTATTTACAGTACAAACAGGCATGGACTTCAGCCATCAAGTCCCAGAGTGTCCTATCTCAAGTGACACCAGTCCTTTCCTACCTACATACCAATACAGACAACCGACACACTTGCCAGTGCCGCCCCAGGTCCTCAACACAGTTGATAGATAGCACAAAGGACGTTCTCTCGAGTCAAGACAGACTTCCATTACTTTAGCCGGATCCACAACAGTCCTTCTTCCTGTCTAAACATGTCTTCTACTGCTGTAATGTGCACCATCAGTGTGGCTCGGGAGAGGAGTTACAACACTATTGTTATTTGTTTATTAACACTTTCATGTTTGACACATTTTCATATCAAAGACATTCATATTTCTTTTTTTTTAATCAATTTTCTTATTGGCTACACTTTGAGGCAGTCAATTATTACATTTAATTACTCCATTCTTCTTTTGAGAATAGTGGAGAACTAAAGTCTTGCTTGTCAGCTATATATCATTGTTAGTCTACCCAATCATTTCATACTTTTAATTGACAGGAGCATAGGTGCAGACAAGAGTAAACCCAGATATTTTTTTTATTTAGAAGTTTTCTACTCATATATTTCTCAGATATATTCAGATATTATATCGACAGTTACAATAACTGGGTGAAGCCACTGGCGGATCCGGGGGGGGGGGGGGAACTAGTAGGGGCGATTGCCCCCACCCCACTCGGCCGACCCCCCCCCCCCCCTCCACGAAGGGAGAGCGGGTGAAGCTAGATCTATTACTACACTTTGTTGCAGGAATGCTATTAAATACTTCATAGATAATATTGTTGGATTTTTTTTTTTTTTATTTTGCTTCATAATAATTGGTTATGTCGATTCATTAAGCTTCCTACTTATTGCAGTAATAATATTAAACCTTTTTTCTTTTCACTACATCAAAATAAATTAAATTCATTTAAAACTACCAGCTCTAAGAGGTGACAAAGAAACAACGACAGATACAATGAACAAAACGTCTTTTACTATTCTTGTGCTTATTATATGGAACGTTGAATTAAATAATATTAGAAGAATATACATAACAGACACAATGTGACATCTAGTGGAGCATATTGGCGCTTTACAAAGAAGCTTGATGAATACATTCCAATGCATATTTATCTCAAGATAATTTTTAGTTCTATTAGACAATACTGAAGAAACAGTACGTTGGTTGATGACTCCGATCAATGAAATACTGTTACAAAATGTGTTACTACAACCTTGACCTCTCTGACCACAGGATAAGAAATTCTCCACTACGGAAAGTCCAGGGAATAGAAAACGAGTTCTTTAAAAATAAGCAAAAAGAAGATCAAGTTTTTTTAAGCCTATCTCCATTGTGTCTAAAAGCTATTCTGATATTGGTTAGTAATATACATTTAGAATGTTACATATACAATATAAAAAATACATACTATTCAAACTCATAGATTAATGGAAATATATTAATTTCAACATTCCATTAGATATAAACAATCATCCAAAGATTTAGTAGTGTATATACTTTGTAAGATTAAAATGTAAAAACAAAAACTGTAGTGTCTTTGATCAATAGAAATGAAGTGTCATGCGTTTCTCCTTTCTATTAGAGAAAAGTCACGTGAGTGCAGGTCATGCGTAACACTGACATTGGAAGGCTTCGCTTGACAGAGGGCAAGTAGATGGAGTCATCACACAGTTGCCACCTCTCTTGCCCAGTTCTCGGCACTTTCCGTCACACGTAAGCCAGACTCGACCTGTAAACCACCTGCTCCACCTACATGTCAAAACAAAGATGGACACAATTTATACATGTCATCACATTTGAACATTTGAAGGGAAAGTCATTCAGGAGAGAAAGCTCGCGCAATGAACGAAATTACGTTGTTACCCGAGTTTATCATCACTGACGTGTGGTTTGTGCTCTGGATTGTTGTCTCGAGGGTCTCCGGTTCGAACCCTGCCCGCTGCCATCCTGCAAAGGAGGCGAGGTTGGGGGGCTTTTCGGGATATAATAATCATTAATTGTAAAAAAAAAAAAAAAAATTCGACATAAATATAAAGAAAGAAAAACAAACTTTTAAACCTTAAGTCGAAACTGCTTTTGTTCTTCAAGAGATATTTGAAACTATTTCTTCTGGGATCTGGTTTAAAGATGAACTTCTAAATTTCGACCAACAAAATATAACACTGTGCTATGAGAAATGACATGGAGAGGAAAGACTGAATGGAGTGATGTGTTGAGGCAGACCAAAGCCCTCCAAGGGTTGTAGGCCTCTGAAATGGATGGATGCTACGATAAATTAAACAGAGATGCGTAGAATATCCTTAAGATTGTATTTAATATTCAAAGATTACATTTCCTTTATTTCCTACTCAAATAAATTAAACAAAAGGAGTTTGTGTAACAAACTCGTAGGCGAGCCATAAGGGTAAGTCACACTGACACATTAAGTGACACGTACATTTCTACCTGAATCACATTCGTTACAAATACTTCAAAAAAACATTTTGGTTTACAAATATTCTAATTCTTTTCGAATCCCTTGTGTAATGCATGAGCTGTTATTGATTTTACAAAACAGCTGAAAATAAAAGGAAGTCCTCAGGTTTAATATCATGTTCATTACAGCTTTGAGAACTTGAACTTGAGATTTCTAAAATTTCATATTTCTCTAATCAAACCCACAATGATTGACCTCCTATTAAAACACTTATCATAGGCCACCTATCAAAGCACTTATCATAGGCCACCTATCAAAACACTTATCATAGACCACCTATCAAAGCACATATCATTGGTCACCTATCAAAACACTTATCATAGGCCACCTATCAAAGCACATATCATTGGTCACCTATCAAAACACTTATCATAGGTCACCTATCAAAACACTTGTCATTGGTCATATATCAAAACACTTATCATAGGCCACCTATCAAAACATTTATCTTAGGCCACCTATCGAAACACTTATCATTGGAGTTGATGTACGAGCTGAATAAAACCAGAATATTGGAAACTTGCAATAATTTAATCAATGTCAAGGACGCTAAATATAACTTCAGGGTTACCTAATAAATAAAAAAAGAACTGAGCTCTACTTTTAACTCTATCTCAGTACGTGGCAAGTGATCTACGTACTAGACTAACTCACCTTTATTATCGCTAGCTAGTTGCTCGTTGTTTGTAAAGAAGAAATAAGTTATAATTCAAAGTTTTGTTCCATATAGAAATGATTTTGTGCTACAAAAAACGCAGAGCTCAGAAAGGTTTGATTCCGCTGGGAGAACACGTTGAGAAAATAAAAGAAAAAACACTTAGCTTGTCAACCCTTCATTTACTTTGTACACCGGATACGCCAAAAAGATAGCTATTTTACTTTTTTTTTCTTACATAACTGAAAATCTCTACATCTCAAGATGAATACCTCCCTGCTAGAACACTAGTGGATGGTTGAAGATGCAGAAGACGTATCCAAATGCAGTCTTTTATGCATCATGCCACTAGACTTATCTGATAAAGCTGGCCTCTCCACCAACCGACAAAACATTCAACGCTTTTATCCCCTTCCCCCTTGGTGTCGCCCAACGACCCCAGACATACGCTTGAAACTAGTAGACTCTAATGCCACTAAGCTAAGTCGTTCATCTAACAACCTTCAAATCCTAGCTCTGAAGACCATTAATACCTTCAAGCCCAGTGCTATTTTTGCATATACTGATGGGTCGGCATCAATAGATTCTGGAAGAGCATGCTATGGAGCCTGCATAGACTTTCTTGGCTCTTACTCAGTCAAAATCTTTGGACCATGTGGTAGTGTTTGCAGTTTTGATGCGGAGACCATGGCAGTCTGTGAAGCCTTAAAAGTCATTGACTCTCAACTCGGCGAGGGACATTTGAGGGCAACACAGATTGTTGTGGTCACTGACTCAAATTCTGTACTACAGGCTTTGCAAAGCCCCGGACCATTCCCCCCCAATATCAACACTGTCATCATCGCTTCACATAACATCAAACAACGCTATGGCACCCCTGTAATAATGCAGTGGGTACCGAGTCACAAAGGTGTGACTGGCAACACTATTGCTGACTCCTTGGCCCACCAGTGCGGGCAAATTCCACCCATTGAACAGGCTGTAAGCTTTCATCAAGCCCTGGCTATCATCCATAAATCAAAAATGGAAAAGTGGTTTTAGTGCTGGGACAAGTCCCAAAAAGCCCGTGGAGTCTGGGAGCGCATGAGGCGCCCTGTCCGCACTTCCCCGTGGTGCAGGCTGTCCAGGCCTGAGCAAGCTATTATAGCACAGTGGAAGACAGACCATTGTCCTGTTGGCTCACATTTCTTGCTACTATGGCCAAATTTTGATTCACGGTGTCCCCGCTGCGGGGAAGAAGAGGAAACCGTGCCTCATATTCTGTTTGACTGACCCAGACTTGCTGATCTCCGTCTCGACAGGTCTGGGAAACCCGAAATTCTCGACCTGTATGGCGACATTTATGTACTACGCAAGACAGCAGGGTTTCTGTCCAGGGCTTTTGCAAGAGAGGATTTGAGCCTCTCAAGCCCTCACTCAAATGGAGTTTGATGATGATGATGATGACATCTCAAGATTAATACTTTATTTTAGTATCTCCCTTTTGAGTAGCAGAGTTATCTGCTGATAAAATGTCATGCACATAGACATATATAAATATAGACTGGAAAAAGGAAATAACTTCATGTAACTTGAAAACATGTATATCTATTGTTGTCGGATTTCCAAATTCTGAAAAGTTGCATGATCTTCAGTCTTAGAGATTAAACAAAACTATACTGCTGTATAATAAAGTACACAAAATTGCAAGTCACAAATTTTCGTTTCATAAAACTCTTTTATCGGCCAGTCTATATTTATTTATGTCTATGGCCATGCACAATGAGTCCATTAGCTTTAAACTATTTAACACCCAACTTGAAGTTAGAGTTAGATTGTGCGATAGACTTCCCAAAAGTAGACTTGTCTGCACTCTTGACCAGCGAACTGAATTTTGGAACATTGTCATAAAAATACATAGAAAAAAAAAGATCTATACTTTACGTTGAACATCGGCTCCAGGTGTCCCAACACCTGCCAATAACACTTCCATCGGTAGGTGTCATTAACTGGCCAATGCACAGGAGGAAGAATGTACACATTAACAGTGACTTCATTATGACGTTAAGAGCTCGGTTCAGTCTGTTACCTTAGTTTACAGTAGGGCTGAATCTGTCAACAATACTCTAATCAATCTTTATATACACATGTCACTTTAGTCACATGATTATAGCCGGGCCCTTTTCTTTTTTTTTTTTTATTAATTGTTTTTAGAAATGTATTTTTAGTCCTTTTGGTTTATTTCCTTGTTCAGCTAATTAGTTGTAATAGACAATTTCTAAGAAAATGGAAATAATCTATTAGTTTGGAAATACATCCAGACACGTGTTCTCGTTTAGTTTCTCTAGGTCAGGGGTCGGCAACCTTTTGAGTCGGAAGAGCCAAAATTATAATTTACAAAATGTAAATTTTTTAAAGAGCCACAACATTTTTTCCTTGCCAAAAATAAATAGTACGCACACAATTTATTTTTTTATGAAAAAAATACAACAACAACTACATATAATTTAATTCAAATATAAGTAGTGTTTTTAACAACAAATTAGATATATGTCACTGTCAAAAAGTTGTTTTTTTTTATTTCGGTAACAAATAAAGAAGTTTAAAATTTACTTACAACACTAACTTTAATAACAAACAATTGAGCAAAACCAATTCAATTGGAGCGATGGCTTTGGTTTTAGAAAGTTGGGATAAATTTGACTCATAGCTTGTTTTAAGTTTCAAACACGACTCTAAATTTTCATTTGTTAGTTGGTTTCTTACTTTACTTTTCATTCTATTCCTGCAAGAGAACGCTTGCTCGCGCAAATATGTTGATCCAAAGATAGTCAAATCAATCCAAATGCCAACTTCTTCACCTGACTAGTATTCTGGAAAATTATTCCATGCGCCGAATTAACTCGCGGCATTCCTTTTAAAGCTGTCCACTCTTGTTGCGTTACGTACATACAGTTCTGGACCTCCAACATTTCCACCTAGCTTTTCAAATCTGTAAATTTTACACTCCACAACACTTTACTTTTTAAATCGATTAATTGCATTTCTAGAGATCCAGAATTAATTCCTAATGTATCAAAACAAGAACGTACAAAAACTCGTTCGTACCTTACTCGGTCAGACTCTATCACAGACACTCATTGATCAGGGAACATGAAACTGTGTGTAGTCGCTGAATGAACTCTTTATGTTGTCTGTTGTATTTATGTGTATTTTTCTGTTGTGTTGTCTTTATATGAGAAACGAGTCCTTGTAATCACAACAAATTTCCGTAAGGATCAATAAAGCAGTCTTAGTCTTAATATGGATTTCGTTACTATTTGTGTTGAGACGATTAACTAAGAATGCTAGAATGGTTTTGTTGGTTTTGAATAGCTCAAATCTATCATGGAATTCATTCTGATTTGTTTATAACTGTACTGAAGTAATTCGTGTCAAAAGTTGCACTGACTTTATCGTGATACTGTTTTAGACATTGAAAATGAAGTAACTTACCGCTCTGAATATATTCTGCAAAAAAGAATAAATTTTTCTTCAAAACCAACCGATTGTTCTACCAAAAACATAGGCTGGGTTTTCCTTTTCTTGCAGTTTTAGATTTATCTTCTTTAATTTCTCTGTTATATCCACCACAAAGTAACATTTCGCTGTTAAAAGCCTTGATTACCTAACTCATTACTTCAACTATATTTCGGCCAGAAATGTTTTGGGCACTTCTTGGTGTATAATTCAGTGAAACGTAAGAATTTCGCGGTTTACTTTGCTCCGACGAATTGTTGTTGCTCATTTATTTTTCCTGTCATAATTCTGGCTCCATCAGTAACTATTTAAACGATTGTCTTCAAGATATTTTTGCACGGCATTCTATCTTCTCCTCTAGTTAGTCACGAGAGCGGTTTCAATCCTAGAAGTTCTTCTTTTAGCCCTTGGGAAAACATATACCTGACAAAATGGGCAACTTGTGCCATGTCTTTATGTTGCAAGACTCGTCTATAGCAAGTGATAAGACAGAATAAAGTTGAATCTCTTCCACCTGCAAATATGTTACATTTGAGGAAATTTTAGCTATTCTATCTTGTACTGATTTAGCGGATAGTGGCAAATCTTTGATTTTTCCCAAGATTTCTGGTTTGTTTTTGAAACCACGAAACGGTTCTTTAGATGAAACAATAAACTAAACGTCGCAGCCAAAGCGAGTGGTCAAGATAATTAGTATTGCGTCAAATGAGAATTAAAACCTACCTAGAAACATCTGACGACGGCTGAGAGCTTCCAACGGACAGACAACAGTGACGACGCGTAATGGGGAAGTGTGTAATGAAAAGCGAGTACAAGTGTCTGAGAGATAGATCGGTGGCTTATACTCGTTGAACGATTCAGAACTATTTTAAAAAATATTTCGATAAAATAACTAATATTTGTGTATGGAACTAAAGAGCCGCAGCTTCACATCCAAAGAGCTGCATGTGGCTCGCGAGTCGCAGGTTGCCGACCCCGACTCTAGGTGACTGAAGTTAAGTATTTATGCATGTAAGCTGGACCTAAAAAGAAATTAATGTATTAACCAAGAGAAGATTACTCTTTTTAAGTTTACCGCTAGCACCTGCATACATCACATAGCATAGGCGCAGCCATGATTTTTTTTCGGGGAGGGGATTTTTTTTCTCCCCTCCCCCGCCAAAAAGAAAATAATTATATAATTTTAAATATATATATATATATATATATATATATATATATATATATATATATATATATATATATATATGTTTCTGTGTGTGTGTATTATTAATCTTTAATACATTCTGAATTCTGACCCTTTCATTCTTTCGGAAGATGTTTACTCTACCTAAAAATAGTTTCTTCCTGGAGTCTAGGAAAGCGATGCGACCTCCCCCAGCGCGGGGCAAAGCCCCGGCGCCAAGTACTATTTCCGAATTGAAAACCAACAAAAATGCATATTCTGAGGTATCTACAGTGCATTATCCTGCTATCCATTATCCTGAGCTAGCCAGGAAAACTAGTGACTGGAAGAATTTAGGTCATTGGTTAATAAGCATGACTAAATGCATGACGTGGGGGAGCTCACCCCCCCCCTCCCTTGCTGGCAATGGCGGGGAGTATACAATTTTTCCTCTAACTCCAGAAAGAGCCTATTCTATGGTACAATAAGCGTCTTCCGAAAGAATGAAGGGATTTATTATGTACACACACACGCACACACACATATGAATTTTTCCCCTCCCCGAAATAATTTCTGGCTACGCTTATGCGTGCAAGTATGCAAGTATGTATACATCTAGTTTGAGTAGAATGCGTATGAATAGAATGTATATAGTCCTCCCGGAATGGAGACAGCATACCAAATGTAAGAATAGTGTAATCTATAAATAAACTCAAGTTTCTGCTGAGCTGTACATAGATGTCTACAGGCTATAGAGAGCGGACAAATCTGAACTAGAAACGCGGACTGAAACAAGACACGCAGAACGAAAGCACTTGATAACCCAGTTGAGTAAAGACACGTCTTTGTAGCGCTGTGGACACTTTACACAAACTGTGAACCTAGTGCGTTACATTCTGAGTTTTTTTTTTTATCCTTCAATATTTATTCTGTTTTTTTGTTTTGTTTTGTTTTTAAATTATAAAGGGAGGAAGATAGTACTACTTCCAGGATTCTAGGTCAGTGTTGATAATGTGACAACTCACAACTGCTTGGGAACCGGCATGAAGGATGTATACATCACAAAAAGACATCATTACATGTACTTAGCATTACATCTACATTACATCTACATTACATCTACATAGACTGAAACATGAATATTTGTATTGTGTTTTTCTTTATACATGATACATTTCCATTCAATGTGGATAACTAGAAGTACCTATATTTGTATAGTATAGCCGGTGTCCTGATAATAGGAAGTGTTGCTAATGTCTTTGACAATGTTGACGGTAATGTGTGAGCCTTTGTAGCACTGTGAAATGTGTTTAGAGAATGTTATTTATTTCAAAATAATTCACAATCCTCTTAGCTTCTTATCTTATAGATGTCCAACGTTGACTCCTGAAGAGAAGTAAACTACGTTCTACTGGTGTCTGTATACCAATCTAGTCCTACAACTAGTTGACTATCAGAAGTAATGTTGAAATCCTGGTTCCACTGTAGAGCTTTATTAATTGGAACAAAAAGTGAAGCACTATAAGGTGTACAGTGTTGTGTACACATTGTTACTCAAATGAAAAGAAGATCACAACACACACAGAATTATTTGAACTAAAACGTTCTCCAAATATGAAGTGTATTACTTAATAAAGAGTAAGAGGCGCGGTGGCTGAGAGGTAAAGAGTTTGGCTTCCAACCTAGGTCCATGGTTTGAATCCTGGTGAAGCCTTGGATTTTTAACTTCGGGATCTCTGAGTAATGGGTAAATTAAATGCGTTTGGTTCTTGTGCTGGCCACATGTCACCCTCGTTAACCATAGACTACAGAAAAAGATGATCTTTATATCTTCTGCCCTATAGATCGTAAGGTTTGAAAAGGGTACTTTAGTGGTACTTAAAATATTGGGAGATAGAGTGGTCGTCATGCTCGAAGCAATCGGGTTCATGTGTTTAAGCCTGATATTTTTCTTCTAGTCAGCTTTTTGCTGCTGAGTTGTGAACTCTTTTGTATATCAAGCATGATACAAAATGGATAAAACAACAATATAGAAGTTATATTACATAAAATGAAAGAAACATATTTGGTTTTATAAAATGTATCTTTATTGTACAACATTTTAATCTAGAGAACAATGAAAATGTAAATGTCTATAGTGAAAATACATATCAGAAACGTCGTATATAAAGATATACAATTCTACATAGCAAATGTCTGTTAGAACACATTGGCTAACCCATCTCTCTCTCTCTCTCTCTCGCGCACTCTCACCGCGAGTTCAAATAACAGTGACACTGGTAGGGGTGGCTACTTAGTGGGCAGTTGACTGGAGATACTTCACAGACTCCTCGATTGAACGTCAACTGTTTGCAGCGACCATCACAAGTCTTCCACAGAAGGCTCGGTCCCCAGATGTTCCAACTGGAGAAAGAACACAATAATAACAATCATAATAAGTACCAACATTTGTTGAAAGACATTCTAGAGATATGTAGTGTTATTCATTCGTTTTAAAGAAAAAAAAGTCATATTAGTCCATGTATATAGTTGGTGTAAGCAGTTTCAATGTTTAGGGAATGGAGTGAAATAAATAAATAATGGGCTTTGGAGACGTCTTGACATTTTAAATAAAGAATCGAAGCTGTAAACTAAATCCTAACTCGAGACTACCTCTGCCCTTCACTCGCTTAGGTCACCAATTGCTAAATGCAGCTAGTTATATAAAATCCCATAAGAAATGTACAATTATTATGAACGTGAAGGTGTACAAGGAAATGTAGCTTACAGTTTTTGCTAAAAACGATGAGGCTATATATGCATATTTATATATACCTTTTTTTTTTCATTGATCATAATATTTTTAGTCCTAATAATAGTATAATACATAACTGTACTCACATAATAACAAAGCATAAATTAATGCCCTAAATATATTTCATTATTTTATTTTACATGTTGCATAAGAAATCTTATGAATATATTGTACAAACGCTAAACGTTTCCACAGTCTGCACTCCCTCTTGTATATCATTGATGCAATTGTATTTTACTACAGATATAATATACGAAAACATTAATTTATATTATTACAGAAATACTGCAGCACTTTTGGGCGTGGAAGTTTTTTTTTTTAAATATTAAACATGCAAGCGGTACAAAGTTCTACGTTTGTTTGTGAAGTCTCCCTCTTGAAGGTGAGACCCTAGAAGACAGCATTGTTGTAAATCAGGCCATGCCAAGGCTGGAAAGAAATCCAATTTTAAACTTTCTTACACCTGTTAAATGACGCCAATTTAGATGGGTTCCTCTGAACAGCACCAAAAAGTCTATCTATTACTTACGAAAGTATGCATAACTTAGCTGTCCCTTTGAAAACAAAATGTCATGAAATATTAAGTTATTCACTAAGAAAATAATAGTCACATTAATTGAAATAGTCTCCGGTACTCTAACTGTATTTAGTCAATTTAGAAACATAAAATATAATCTGCGATGTAAACATAAAGCCTGCATCAACACAGACTATTTTGGTTACATCACTTTCAACCGCCAAAGTGAGTTCAACATTTCGTTCGCAATGAAGAATACGTAATACTTTATTCCATGTGTTTTTTTAAACTAGACAAGGTTTCTTTCGGTAACTAGCCGAACTTTAAAGTTAAACACTCAGTTGGCCTATTACAGACGTGTACATTTACTGTTATTTCGAACTATACGCTGAGGGAATCACTTGGAATGAAAACCATAGGTGTTTCTACACTAACCAGGCTGACCATACCCACCTGGAGCATTTCTTTTCTGTCGACCTGCATTCGCCAATATAGGGACTCTCAGCCCTTGAGCCAATCACCCCAAGACAGACAATGATCAACAAGAGCAGTGGTAGCTTCATAGTTGACTGTGTAGTGTTCACTGTGTCTCCTCTGTGTAGTGTTCACTGTGTCTCCTGTGTGTAATATTCACTGTGTCTCCTGTGTGTAATATTCACTGTGTCTCCTGTGTGTAATATTCACTGTGTCTCTACTGTGTAGTGTTCACTGTGTCTCTATCAGAACACATTCAGATGACTTCTCTTAATCTTTTACTTGAGCTCCTAGGCGACATTTATATAAGACATATCAGGTCACGTGTTCATAAGTTTATTTTGTATGAATATAAACTTTTATAATTAGCTGTACAGGCGAAATGTTGTATTGAGTTGTTTTTGTTCAGGCTTTTTTTTTTCGGTCTAATTGCGAAGAAGTTGGTGAGAAATTTCTAGAGCGAGATAGTAGTATTAGAAACGCACAAGCATTCAAGGTCTCTCAAGTATGTGTTTGTATCACACCACACGCAGTTACTCTGTCCATGTTCAGAGTGAGTCAAGGACTTGTACGACGTCGCTAGTACAACATTCTAGGCCAACGGTTCACAGCGTTGTTCGCAATCGGGGTCAGGTCAAGATTGAACACGCGAGTCACGGGTCACATCGACGCCAAAAATTCTTGAAGTCTATTGGTACAGATCACCTGCAGGTTTAACATGCACCTTGGGCAGAATTTTAGATGGAGCGACGCGTCAAGGACCAGATCTAGCCCGCGGGCAGCAGTTTGAGAGTCACTGTTACTAGTTGATTCTGTCAAAGTATACAAAGCAATGTATGCAAGGGCAAGGGGAAATTATCCAAATTATCTTATCCATGGCTCAATATGTAATAGTTGTTTTTGCGTTTTTTGTTTGTTTTTTTCAAATTAATTTTTGTTGTAATGATAATTTCATATCAAATATGATACGTGAACATTTCATGAATCAGTTTCTAGTTGAAAAGGATGTTTTTTTCTTTTTTTTTTTTTGTAACCTATAGGTTGAACGAAAGTGTGTCTAACCTAAATGTTTAAAAAACAAACAACACATTTTAGAAAGTACACATTTTCCATAACTTATCATTTTTTTTTTTTTTTTTAAAAGGAAACCACAGAATTTGCGCTATTCAGTTTTAGCTTTATCATCATAGAAATCCTTGGGCCGTAGGCCTCTTTTCTTTGCCTCTTTTTTGGGCTTTATGTGCCTCTTTTATGGGCCATCTTGCCTCTTTTGTGGGCTTTTTTTTAATGTTTTTATTTGTAAGTTATCATAATTCACAAGTATTAAATCATAAACTTTTTTTTTTTTTTTTAGAAATGTACATAAGACTTATTTATGAACTCTCATGTTCCCAAATTACATTTGTCATCCGATAGAAATGGTTGAGAAAACTATTGACGTCTTTATCACTGACATCAAATCTTCAGTTGTTTTTTTTCTTTAAGGCTGTAAACATGCATCAGGCGGCCAACGGAAAGTGTTAGAAAGCTCGTGGTGTTCAAAAGAATCGCCGAGTATTTTTCCATCTACATTTTTAAAAAAACCGTGGTATAGCCCTCCCGCGTAGGTCAGACTCAAGGGACCACTGTACCTGCCGTTTCATTTGAATTAGTTTTGATTAGTTACGTAACTTATATTCAGATCCCCTCTCCCCTCTTTTGTAACAAATAGTAAAATAAATAATTAAATCCACCCCCTCTCCTTCTTTGATATTAGATTTGAAACTGAGGGGGGGGGCGATCACCCCTACGGGCCCCCTAGATCTGCCAGTGCCGCGTGCAAGGCGCCTCGGTCTTGGGTCCACTCTCTGTAAGTGGCCGAAGGCAACGCTAACCATGGGGAATTCATCTCATCTTCCTATACTGTAACCGCTACTTTCCGTGTAGGGATAGTCACTCCAGCCACGGGTCTATGATGTCAGCCACGGGTCTATGATGTCGGCCACGGGTCTATGATGTCGGCCACGGGTCTATGATGTCAGCCACGGGTCTATGATGTCAGCCACGGGTCTATGATGTCGGCCACGGGTCTATGATGTCGGCCACGGGTCTATGATGTCAGCCACGGGTCTATGATGTCGGCCACGGGTCTATGATGTCGGCTCCTTGTGTAGAACGATGTTGCAGAATGTTTGGACTTGTTTGTAATAATGTTTGTAATAATGTTTGTAATAATGTTTGTAATAATGTTTTTTAAATGTTTTACTACAAGTTTCGGATGTTCCTTCAGAGTTGAAGATAGTTTACTTTCTAGTCCAAACCTCCCGTAGGACGACAGGGGATGGAAGCGGGCAGGGTTTGAACCGGGA
The DNA here is from genome assembly GCF_947242115.1 of Biomphalaria glabrata. Classification (NCBI taxonomy): domain Eukaryota; kingdom Metazoa; phylum Mollusca; class Gastropoda; family Planorbidae; genus Biomphalaria; species Biomphalaria glabrata. The sequence continues at coordinate 17,088,364 of NC_074722.1, read as the reverse complement.
ACCATCTATAAATCCAAACAACAGTCCAGCGCGCAAACCGCACGACCAGGGGTTGGGTTGTTTGTTTCATCCCCAGCCAGGGTATCCTGGAGGGGGCCATGTTCGCTTCCCTTTCCCTTATGGACTTAGTCTGTTGAAGTGTTGTTGCACCACAACAGAATTGGTCAACGTTCTCCATTGCTCTCTGTGTCTTTTTGTCTTGAATAGAAGCGACTGGCGACCTTTGACCTCAAGGAGCGCTGCTTCCACTAGCCATACTGCGGGAAAATGGGAGAAAAAGTAGGGGAAAAAAGAGCGTGAAGTCAGAAAAGAGTTGAGAGAGAGAGAGATGGGGAGAGAAAGAGAGAGAGAGATGGGGAGAGAAAGAGAGAGAGAGAGAGAGAGAGAAGAAAGTGAAAAAGAACAAGTCAAAGTCGAATGTCAGCCAGCACATCTTCTTAACGCCTTATAATTTCTGTTTACACCAAGCCACGATCGTGGCCCCACGCATTTTGAGGGTCCAATGACTAGTATTCTGTGGAAGTCTTGCGACAACGTGAAAGAACTCAACTACAGCGGCGGCGACTGTGTTCTGGTGCCATCAAAATGGGGGGGCTCCCTCTTCCTAAAATTGTGAGGTGCGGGGGGGGTGTAAAGGAGAGGGAGGTTGGTTAATTTACTTTTCAGTTGGTACCTATACATCCAGGTTTGAATATAAGTAATACAAATTAATATATTTTATGTTCGAGATGGTGTTTCATCGTCTAAACAAGATCTTGAATATCAATTTCTTTCTCATAAGCTTATAGAGTGTGCTGCCTCTACATCGTTTCGGGTTCATTTCAATTCATTGAGTTGTTTCATCAAAGTACTCCAGCCGATGGTCATTAAACACTACGAGCAGGACGCGCAATGGTATCTTTTTATTTCTCTCCTTTATCTCTTTCACCCAAACAAATGTTCTTCAATCTTTACGCCGGATAACCACGTATGCCTGAACAGTTCTAGAATCGACGTTTATCTGGAATATGGCTACAGAAACAAATGGATAAATTACTTTTTCAATGATTCCATTCATGGGCAGAAAGACTAAATGTTTAAGAATAGAAGAAATTTAAATCACAAGGAAGCATAAATAAAATCATTTTTCTTAATAATACATCTTACTCTCCCATCCACAATGGTAATATACATCACTCCCGCTGTATGAAACATTAACAAAATACACCAGATAACTGACTGTACACAACAATGAAAGGATGCATCGGTTAATACCTTCAAAGTGTATATACTCATCAATCACTATTTAAAAATGTATCACTTACCGTCTAAAACATGTAAATGACACACTAATTATCGTCTAAAACAGGTGGATGACACATCACTTTTCGTCCAAAACATGTAAAGGATGCGTCACTTACCGTCTAAAACATATATTAGACTCCGTCTTAGAAACGTCTAAAACATATACTAAGCTTTGTCTTGTTTAGAAGTCCCATCAAAAATCAAATTGCTTTAGTGCAAAAATGAATAAGACTTTACTTGGGTGTGTACAAAGATAACTAAAACTACATTATGGCTGAGATTTCAAAACTCACTTTCTGATATCTAATACATAGTTTTAATGTTTGTTTCTTTTTTCCATCTACATGTTTGAAAAAAAAAATTGGAGTTAAAAAAATATGGAAAATATTTTCAGTAGAAGAAAATGTTTTTTGTTTCTCTTGTATTCCTGTTCAGTCTGGTACCAATTTAAAATTAGTTACAATCCTGGAACTCAGTCCACTATCACATAGACTTTTGAAGCTTCGATAGTAAAAATGCAAGTGCCCATTCTAGAATAGTACAGAACATGATAATCAGATAGCTAGAAAAATACCTTGACTTATTTTATACTTTCAGATGTTTTTTAAAAGATATACTACATATACTTTTCAAATTGCTAGGCACTAGTCTATAACCTATACATGTTTTCAGAAATTGGAGAAGTAATCTTTACTCTGAGCATCTTCTTCAAGTCTCATAGCAATCGTCCCATCCAGCATCCACTGTGGACAAGAAGATGACCACAAGCAGGGCAGACAATACTTTGACAGCAGCAGTCGTGGCTTACAAAGCAGACGACACGAGAGAAAGTTTTGGCGCGCTCGTTTAACGTTCACTATTGGAAGCGTGCTTTGATTTATAGCCGTTGTGCCAAGTGCAATTTGAGAAATAATTGTTTATGTTGACAGCTGGAACTCCCGGCCTGGCTTGACCTGCTTTAGTTCAGGTAGAAGAGATAAGTAATTACAAAGGAGAGAGAGGGAGTTGACAAGTTCGCAGAATCAAACAGGATGTCATTAAACTGTTTGTTTAGGATCAGGGGGGCCATAGAAAAACACCAACAACGTGACTTTGGACGTTTATTTCATGACTTCTTGACCAAGATTATATCAACCCACTTTGTATCTCTGTCTGTCTGGTACAAACATTGGGCACGCTATCATTGCCCGCTGCCCATACACTTGGATCAAGTTAAAACGTCGCACCATTATTCCATTGTTCCTAACAAAAGACGAATCAATAAAAATAAAACGAATTATAAAAAAAAAAAGTAAACAATTAATTAAAGAAATGTTGATAATTAATGAAACTTGAAAGGGAAATAAATCTTACACTATAAAGAAATATATTATTGTAAATAAGGAATTATCATCTTATTTTAAATTTTGCTTGTTTATTACTACGCTTTGATCAACTCCTCACACTGTTTACCTGGATGGAATCTTTTACAACTTAGCTCTTACACTTCTCATTCTCGGACGTAAAAGGATCCAGAACATTTGAGGGGAGGGCGATTTTTTTTTTCAAACCCTAACCCCCATGTATGCACTAACCCTAGGTATGTACACACACACACACACACATAGACATATAAATAAATATATATAAAGCAGTGTTTTTCAAACTTCAGCGAAAAAAATGTATTGGTACCTTCTTCTTCGACAGCTATGCGTCTAAATACATTCTCCTGACTTCTATGTCTGTTCATCCTATAAAAACAAAGGCAGGTCAAATAAAGCCAAAACATTAAGGTGGGGAAACGGAGCGACCCTGAAGTCTGAGTGACTATTGAGGCACATCTAGCATAAATATGTCTGCATTTGGTATATTTATCGTAAGATTATCTATATGTTAAGAGAAAAGTCTTGTATTGAGACCGCATCGGTCCTCGTTTCATATGCTAGGACAAATTTGTATAAAAGCTCCTTCTTCTCTAGTGCTATTAAAGCATGGAATGGGTTGCCTGAGCTAGCCCGGAAAACCAATGACGTGGCAGAATTGAAGTCATTGGTTAACATGCATGGCTAGATGTATGACACGAAGGACGTAATCATCTTCTTTTTTGAAGTGACGTCTGTATTATATAAGATAAGAAATAACTCACTTCTCGACACTCCCCATGCTGCAGGAAAGTGAAGACATAATAGATATAAACTCTTATAAATAAACAAGTTTGTAGTTTAAACATTCTTGACTGTATCAAGTCGTAATTACCTGACAGTTATGTCTGTGACATATACGTGACATTGTTGCTTATGTCATGGCAGGGCTTTCCAAACATAGCTTTATATTTACCTAGGGAAATTGAGAAGTTATTAACATCCTTAATTTTTACATGTCAAGGTTACATGCTTTATTCTCTCTTTTTAGCTAGAAAGGAATTTCTTTATATCCTGTTTGCAAGAGCAAATAAAAAGAGCTACTAAGTCTTGTGTAATACTAAAAAAAAAAAGAATTACATTTTGTTTATTAACCACTGGTAACACTTATTATTTTTTCGTAAAAAAATACTACGGGAATACTGGAAGAAAAGAAAAAAGAAACATTACATTACAAAATGTGTGATAACACAAACCGAAGAGTCGGTCCCCACCTGATTCGCCTATTCACAAGAAATATTCAAGCCATGTTTTTGTTTTGATTGTCTAAAGCAATCAAATGTAAAAGAATCGCTCTGTTTTCCACTTTAAAAATATCTGAAAAACATCTAAAGCGCGGCAGAGCTCACATTCAGTCACCACTTGCTTGGAGGAACTTGAAATGTGCGTGTAAAGAACGGTACTGACAGCCATGTTGTTTCTTTCAACAAGACAAGGACAAAATGGAAAGATTAGAAGAAGAGACTCTAGGACACTGAGAGACACTGGCAGATCTAATGGTGTGGAGGGGGGGGGAGACGGTAGGGGGGATGTCCCATCAACTCGCCTGCCCTCCCCTTGTTGGGGGGTGAATTTTAGTAGAGAAATCACGCAATCTGTATATAAATTCTTTACTTATGTTAATAATATATACTATTTATTGAAATTTTAAAAAATTTGTTTATTTTGCAGCCCCCTCTAGTATGTTGGCCGATTCGGAGGGGTGGGTGGAGGGGGGCGATCGCATCTTCTGCTCTCCCCAACCTAACCCTTTAAGTTGGGGGCGGTCAAATTTGTATGCAGAAATCATAGTTTGCGAACATAATTAATTGAATATTTATATAATTAGCTACGTATTGATAATTGAACTCATTTGATATAATATGTCACACCGCAGTCTAATCTCAAATTTAAATCTTTAGTTAATAAAAAATGCAAGAGTGTGACCGGTACCAGTGAAAAAGAACAAGTCACAGTCGAATGTCGGCCAGCACATCTTCTTAATGACCATCTTTCCTACGGCTGGAGTACTTTGATGAAACAACTCAATGAATTGAAATGAACCCGAAACGATGTAGAGGCAGCAGACGGCTTACTTTTGTATTTTATTGAACAATTATTTTTTTTCTTTACAAACAATCTTTCAGTAATACAAGTTTTCTATGCTATATATTAAATTAAATATTGAGTCGCCGCATATTCTTTAATTTTAAATGCAATTATTAGCAATATTTATAAAATATTTTTCCCAGTCTCATTTTCCCGACCTTTACTCAATCTGAGATATTTTTATTGCATTAATAATTTTGAGACTGTAACTCCCAATTGATACATGAATCCTAAAAAATAAAATAAAAATTTAGAGTAGAATCTAATTGGTTGACTTCATATTGACTGTAACAAAACGAAGCTAAAATCAGGCGTATTGAACAACATTTGATCACTTATAAATGAACCTCTTTTTCAAATATTATTTTTGGAAGATATTTTTTTGTTAATTTTTGGCTGCCACCATCAAAGCCTAAATCAAAGTAAACTATTTTCCTTTCAAGGAACGAATCGTTTGAACTTACAATGTAGTTAGGTTCTATAAATTCAAATTAGAATTTTTTTTAAAGCAAAACATTATTCAAAAGATTATTAAAAATTAGGCATTTCGTGACGGTCAGAACGGACAAATATCCAGAGAGCGTTTCACCATCAATCAGTTGGCCTTTTTGTCTGACCAAACTATGCCTAGTACAAAAGGTCTCGCTTATTACAAATATAATATTACGATAATTACACCTTATAAAGCTATACTTACGTTACTTGTGCCTAGATTGTGACTCATTTTTTAGTATCGGCCCTTGCCCACACTTTATTTAATTTAATTTGAACTTTCTTTGTTTTTAATAGGATGAATTATGAGCTGTAGATGTCAGGAAAATGCATTTCTGCAGTTAAGAATGCAAGAAAACGCTTGGAGTTAGGGGTCCAACGTAATTAACTGCTCCTTTTCCCCCAAAGTTGAGAAACACTGCTATAAAAAAAATAAAGATCTTTATTTTTTTATTTTTCTCGGATGTATATCCCAAATCAATTCAAAAGTTTGTGGAAAAAAATGAAATGCGATGGTTGAAAAAAAAATAATTAAAAAATGGAGGTTCTAGAGAGAGAGAGAAGAAAAGTGAGGGGTCTGTTTCGTTTTGTTGTAACAGATACAATTATCCAGGGAAAACGTTCAGACGTGGCACAAAAAAAACAAAAAGGTTGGGAGGTTCCGGCAGTGGGAACACATCAACAGGCGTAGCGGGTGTGTCATGCTATCAGTATATATGTATATAAATAGTGTCGAAAAGCAAATGTAAACTCTACGTTTTTGGTGAAAAAAATGGTGGTTTAGTAAATTTGCACATTTATAAACAAAAGCTCATATATATATATATATATATATATACATTCAAAAATTCTTTTCAAAGATTCATACAAGGGTATTTTTGTGAGTCGCCAAAGTTCTATCAAAAACGTTAGATCCAAATAGTTTTTGTGGTGTGTTTGTGTGTCGCCAATGTTCTATCACACACGTTAGATCCAATCAGTTTCTACGGTATGTTTGTGTGTCGCCAATGTTCTATTTCAGACTTTATTTCCAAGCAGTTTCTGCGGTATGTTTGTGTGTCGCCAATCTTCTATTTCAGACTTTATTTCCAAGCAGTTTCTGCGGTATGTTTCAAGAGCCAGAAAGCAATCAGTGGTGCTAAAATGTGGCCTGGAAAACATGAATGTAAAAAAAACAGCTTTCAATGTGAAATAAACTAGTTTGTCCGTCTCGAACACAAAGCAATGTTCAAGAAGCACTGGACGTAGGAATTTAAACGATATTAAAAATGAATGAGCAGCTAACTAGTGGTTATATGTAGACCAACACACATGTGTTACAGTCGTAGCGCAGCATGGTGTGAATGAAAATGGTGCGAATTTGGATAATGAATGGAAGTTAGATTATAAAGTGGAAGCTAGAAAAAGATGAACATGAAGCGAGTTGAAAATATGATGTTTATGTAATTTGTGATAATATTAAAGTATTTTTAGATTCAAACCTGAGAGTGTCTTATTATTTGTGAAGAGTCTTGTGTCGTAACATCATGCATTAGAATAGTGTTAAAATTATAGCTTAATTCTTTTTTATTTCTTTGCTAACATTGAAGTTCGAAGTCTATATAAGTTTATGAAAGAAAACTGGACTGTTATATTGTTATAAATCTTTCATTATCGCAATTTATGTTTTTTTTTTATTTTGTGAATAAAAAGTTTCCACCTCACATCAACGGAAAAAAACAACCACTTGACACCGCTTACGTCACTTGGCTTAGAGTACTAGACTAAACCATTTCTTTGCAAACATGAGCACGTTTTAATGAATCAATAGACTTATTAATCATTTGAGTACCATCTTATTGCAGGCTCTAATATTATATTAACCTAGTTACCAAAGTAGAAGTTCCCTGCAATTAAAGTGTAAACAATATATAAAAGAGATTGAGAGTATTTCTCGTATAATAAAACATCAACTGCAATGCTCCTATGTGATTTAAAGAACAACTACATAAATACATCAAGGGAGACAAAATGTGTGAGTAGATTATACTCCAATCTTTTTGGCGCGACGGTTGGGGGTGGGGGTGGGGTATTTGGGTGCAAGTTGACGTGCTGCCTTTAGGCGCTCAGCAAGCATAACTCTGCTCGATTCGTAATTAAAACTCATACCCCCTTACTACATGTGACTAGAGTCATTTAACCACACATCCTACACAGACATCCTACACAGACATCCTACACAGACATCCTACACACACATCCTACACACACATCCTAGACAGACATCCTACACAGACATCCTACACGGACATCCTACACAGACATCCTACACACACATCCTACACAGACATCCTACACAGACATCCTACACAGACATCCTACACACACATCCTACACAGACATCCTACACAGACATCCTACACACACATCCTACACACACATCCTACACAGACATCCTACACAGACATCCTACATACACATCCTACACAGACATCCTACACAGACATCCTACACAGACTTCCTAGACAGACATCCTACACAGACATCCTACACAGACATCCTACACCGTAGACCTTATAGCAACAGTGACTCATAAAAGGTTACATAAAAGATTTGTTTAAAAATAATTGGTGACTCCCTTCACTTTGTGGTAGGAGATTCCCAATGCAATCAATAAACATTTCAATTGAGTTTGCACAATTTTACATCAATTTTTCTCAAGGATAAATATTATTAGCATTATTATTGTTACTACTAAATATAAATGTAGTCTAGACATATCATGGGCTAGCCTGGATTTTTTTTCGGGGTGGGGGGGGGGTGGCCCCCCTCCCCCCCCCCCCCCCCCGGAAAAAAAATATTTATATGTATGTATGTGAGTGTGTGTATATAATCTTTATTACATTCTGACCCTTCATTCTTTAGGAAGACACTTATTGTGCCCTAGAATAGGTTCTTCCTGGAGTTAGTGGGAAAATGTAGACTCCCCGATATTGCCAGCAAGGGGGTCCTAAGCTCCCCCAGCGCGGGGCGGAGCCCCGTTGCCAAGCTCTATTTCTGATATTGAAAGTCAACAAAATGCATATTCTGAGGTACCTACAGTACATTTTCCTGCTATTAAAAAGTTTTATTTCAAAAACCTAATGTGCTATTCTTACTGACTTAGACCCTACCGCGCCGTTCGGCGCATTCGCCGTCAAGCTGTTTCCGCAAAAATCTGTCTTTGGTAATGTCTGAGGCCTCTTCCCACCTGCTCTGAGGACCTCCATGAATGTGTGGCGCTAAATTATACTAGGGTGTCATCGCAACTCTTCTTATGCCTAATTCATTTTGTTGGAGAACATGTCCCGCAAACCTCATGCGATGCTCTCTCACAATCTTACTAAAGGATCGACTCCCAGTTCGGCAAAGGATTTCCTTGATTTAAACCCGATCTCTGTAACTGACTCCTAAAATCTGTCTTAGCCATCTTTGTTGAGCCACATTTAGTGTTTTTCAATTTCGGCAGATGGCTATTCACTGCACTTTATTAAATAAGCCCCGCCAAGGGTAGAAATGTGTAACCTCTCTTGAATACGCTCTTGGAATTAAGTGACTGTAGTTTGCTTTAGATTTTATATCGAAAAGTGAAGTTTTATCGTCAAAATCATCTGTTGGGGGTTTTATACTAAAAAAATCTCTGGATTTATGTGTTTTTTTTTAAATTCAAAACCCCATTTAGCTACGGTCATAGAATTTAGTAACTGTAGTTTGTTTTAGAATAATATTGAAGATAGAGGTTGTCCACCTCAAAACGCTCTGTAGGGGGATTTTTTAAAAAGCCATCTGTAGGAGAGGGATTTAAACTCAAAACCCTCAATTGTCTTGGCTACGCTCAAATAATTTTAGTGTGTAATTTGCTTTTTTTTATATTGAAGAGGAATTTTTTAGCATCAAACCAGTATGAAGGGGGGTTTAAACGCTCATAGCATTTTGAGTGCGTAGTTTGCTTTTTTCTTACATTGATGATGTATTTTTTTAGCTTGAAATCCCGTTGGCTAAGCTCATAGATTTCTGAGTTTGTAATTTTCTTTTTGTTATATTGAAGAGGTATTTTTTTTACCTTCAAACCCCTCTGTAGGGAAGTTTAAACTCAAAACTGAGTCAAAACCCATTTAGCTACGCTCATAAAATTTTGAGTGCGTAATTTTTATACCGGATATTGAAGAGAAATTTTTAGCTTCAAACCCTACTAAAGAGGGGCTGGGGGTTAACTCAAAATCCCTTTGTTACGCTGTAATTTTTTTTTTATATCATCATCATCACCATCAAACTCCATTAGCGTGAGGGCTTGAGAGGCTCAAACCCTACTGTCTTGCGTAGTGCATAAATGTCGCCATACAGGTCGAGAATTTTGGGTTTCCCTGACGGAGATCAGCAAGTCTGGGGCAGTCAAACAGAATATGAGGCACTGTTTCCTATTCTTCCCCGCAGCAGGGGCACCATGAATCAAATTTTGGCCATAGCCGCGAGAAATATGAGCCAACAGGACAGTGGCCTGTCCTGCACTGTGCTATAATAGCTTGCTCAGGCCTGGACAGCCTCCACCACGGGGAAGTGCGGTCAGGGCGCCTCATGCGCTCCCAGACTCCACGGGCTTTTTGGGACTTGTCCCAGCACTCAAACCACTTTTCCATTTCTGATTTTTGTATTATAGCCAGGGCTTGATGAAAGCTTCAGTGGGTGGAATTTGCCCTCCCTGGTGGGCCAAAGAGTCTGCAATTGGTTTGCCAGTCACACCTATTTGACTCGGACCCACTGCATAATTACAGGGGTGCCATAGCGTTGTTTAATGTTATGTGAAGCCATGATGACAGTGTTGATAGGGGGGGGGCATGGTCCGGGGCTTTGCAAAGCCTGTAGTACAGATTTTGAGTCAGCTACCACAACAATCTGTGTTGCCCTCAAATGTCCCTCGCCGAATTGAGAGTCAATGACTTTTAAGGCTTCACAGACTGCCATGGTCTCCGCATTAAAACTGCAAACACTACCACATGGTCCAAAGATTTTGACTGTGTGAGAGCCAAGAAAGTCGATGTAGGGTCCATAGCATGCTCTTCCAGAATCTATTGATGCCGACCAATCAGTGTATGCAAAAATAGCACTGGGTTTGAAGGTATTAATGGTCTCCAGAGCTTTTTTTATATTGAAGAGGGGTTTATCGTAAATTTTGGAGGCGGTTAACTTAACTGTGCTTATGAAGTTTGGGGGATTGTCGTTTGCATTTTTTTTGTTTTGTGTTATAGAACAGGGGAATTTAACTTCGAAAACCCCTGAGGGGGGAGTTAAACTCAAACCCCCCCTGGTAGGGGGTTTTAAACTCGAACCCCCCCCCCCTGTAGGGGTTTTGTAACTCAAAACCCCCGTGGTAGGGGTTTTAAACTCAAAACCTCCTTTGCTGTGCTAGGGCAAGTGATAGTTTAGTATTAAAATCTCACCTAAAATAAACAAAATCAAAGCAAAAAATCAGTCACTAAATTCCGACACCCATGAACATGAAGTTACGTTATAAATGTGAATGTAGGCAATAAAATTGAAAGTATGCAATAAATATGAATCTAAGCCATAAATATAAATGAAGGGTATAAATATGAATGTACACCATAAATATGAATGTAGAAAATAAAATAAATGTAGGACATATATGTGAAGGTAGCCTGTAAATGGGCTGTACATATGATTATTGTTATAATATAGGATATAAATATTAATGTAGGTCATACATATAGATTGTAAATTAAAGAAAGTAGAATATCAATATGAGATAAAAATAGACTTCTGATAATGGATCTTATTTTAAAAGGTTGAGACTTAAATTTTATTCGCCAATTAATGGAAAAAATAAAATTAATGTAAGCACACATATGATTTGTAAAAAAAAAAAAAATTAGGTTTATGAATCACTGGCCTACATTAACAATTACACCATGTCTTTTTATTTACCTGGTTTCATTACAGAAACTGGTCCAGACACTGGTGGAAAGAAAATACACACAGCTATTACAATGTTAACAACTATCTTAGTTCTCCTCGATGCTAAATTAATAAAGCTATGGCTTCTCATTACAACTATGGGTACTTATACACTACTAGGGCTACTTACACAAAACTAGGGCTACTTATTTCAACTATGGCTACTTATATACAACTAAGGCTGCTTATGCACTATTAGGCCAATTATACACATATAGGGCTACTTAATACTACTATGGCTACTATGGCTACTTATATACAACTACGGCTACTTATACACAACTAGGGCTACTCAAACACATCTAGGGCTACTTTACACTTGGGCTACTTATACACAACTACCAAGTCTCTCTACCTATCTATCACCTCTCTCTATCACCTCTCTCTATCAGGTCTCTCTACCACGTCTCTCTAACACGTCTCTCTATCACCTCTCTCTATCACCTCTCTCTATCACGTCTCTCTACCACGTCTTTATATCACGTCTCTCTATCACCTCTCTCTATCACGTCTCTCTACCACGTCTTTATATCACGTCTCTCTATCACCTCTCTCTACCACGTCTCTCTACCACGTCTCTCTATCAACTCTCTCTACCAAGTCTCTTTACCACGTCTGTCTATCACGTCTATCTATCACCTCTCTCTATCACCTCTCTCTATCACGTCTCTCTACCACGTCTCTCTAGCACGTCTTTATATCACGTCTCTCTATCACCTCTCTCTATCACCTCTATCTATCGAGTTTCTCTACCACGTCTCTCTACCACGTCTCTCTATCACCTCTCTCTATCACATGACTCTATCACGTCTCTCTATCACCTCTCTCTATTACCTCTCTCTACAACATCTCTCTATCACCTCTCTCTATCACCTCTCTCTATCACCTCTCTCTATCACGTCTTTCTATAACGTCTCTCTACAACGTCTCTTTATCACGTCTGTCTACTACGTCTCTCGACCACGTCTTTATATCACGTATATCTCAATCACGTCTCTCTATTACGTCTCTCTATCACCTCTCTCTATCACCTCTCTCTATCACCTCTCTCTATCACTTCTCTCTACCATGTCTCTCTATCACCTCTCTCTATCACCTCTCTCTATCACTTCTTTCTATCACCTCTCTCTATCACCTCTCTCCATCACCTCTCTCTACCACGTCTCTCAATCACCTCTCTCTATCACCTCTCTCGACCACGTCTCTCTACAACGTCTCTTTATCACCTCTCTCTACCACGTCTCTCTACAACGTCTCTTTATCACGTCTCTCGACCACGTCTCTCTACCACGTCTTTATATCACATCTCTCTATCACGTCTTAATATCACGTCTCTCTACCACGTCTTTATATCACGCCTCTCTATCACGTTTTTAAATCACGTCTCTCTATCACGTCTTTATATCACGTCTCTCTATCACGTCTTTATATCACGTCTCTCTATAACGTCTTTATATCACGTGTATCTACCACGTATTTATATCACGTCTCTCTATCACGTCTTTATATCACGTCTCTCTATCACGTCTTTATATCATGTCTCTCTACCACGTCTTTATATCACGTCTCTCTATCACGTTTTTATATCACGTCTCACTACCACGTCTTTATATCACGTCTTTCTATCACGTCTTTATATCACGTCTCTCCCCAACAACGTCTTTATATCACGTTTCTCTATCACGTCTTTATATCACGTCTCTCTACCACGTCTCTCTACCACGTCTTTCTATCACGTCTTTATATCACGTCTCTCTACCACGTCTTTATATCACGTCTCTCTATCACGTCTCTCTATCACGTCTTTATATCACGTCTCTCAACCACGTCTTTATTTCACGTCTCTCTATCACATCTTTCTACCACGTCTTTATATCACGTCTCTCTATCACGTCTCTCTATCACGTCTCTCTATAACGTCTATCTATTACCTCTCTCTATTACCTCTCTCGAACACGTCTCTCTATCACGTCTCTCTACCACGTCTTTATATCACGTCTCTCTATCAAGTCTCTCTATCACGTCTCTCTACCACGTCTTTATATCACGTCTCTCTATAACGTCTATCTATCACGTCTCTCTATAACGTCTATCTATTACCTCTCTCTATTACCTCTCTCGAACACGTCTCTCTATCACGTCTCTCTACCACGTCTTTATATCACGTCTCTCTATCACGTCTCTCTATCACGTCTCTCTATCACGTCTCTCTACCACGTCTTTATATCACGTCTCTCTATCACGTCTCTCTATCACGTCTCTCTATAACGTCTATCTATTACCTCTCTCTATTACCTCTCTCGAACACGTCTCTCTATCACGTCTCTCTACCACGTCTTTATATCACGTCTCTCTATAACGTCTCTCTACCACGTCTTTATATCACGTCTCTCTACCACGTCTTTATATCACGTCTCTCTACCACGTCTTTATATCACGTCTCTCTACCACGTCTTTATATCACGTCTCTCTACCACGTTTTTATATCACGTCTCTCTATAACGTCTCTCTATAACGTCTCTCTATCATGTCTTTCTACCACATCTCTCTACAATGTGCTAATAAAAGCAATGCTATTATAAATACAATTTACAAAAGTCGAGTTGACTGAGTTTTGAAGCCTTAGGTTTCTGAACCGACTGGTCTACTATATAAAAACAGTCCATCTTTGCCTCTGAAATTGACTTTGTACTAATGGCTATCATAAGTAAAAAAAGACTGACCTCCATTTCTGGATGTGTCTATGTTTCTTTCACTCTTTTGACACTCTTTATACTCCTCACTATCTCTGGCTGTTGATAGAACACTTGGACATAGCATACAAGTCAAGAAGTGGACTAGAGAGCCTAATTAGATATGGAACTTTTAAATATTGAATAACATCTTCAATATGTGCAGTCCTACGTGCGACTACTACTGAAAGTTAAAATAGTTTTAATCCAAACGGACTGATAAAAAAAATTTAAAGGAGTTTAAATTAATAATTTAATGCTTTAAAAAGTAAAAGAAAAGAAAAAGAAAAATTGGGTCATTGATGTAGAATTATTACGATTTACTTATTTTATATAAAAAAACTGGATGATATCTTTACTAACTTGGAGTTTAATTTTTTGAAAGCCTGATTTTAAAGTTATGAGAAACACAATGAGCTCCTCTTTGAGTCAGATTGCCCCCCCCCCTTTTTGAGAAAGACTTTCTATGAAGACGAGGAAAGACGTAATATTAAAACATATTTTTAAATAGGAAAATATCTTTAGATTAATCTCAAGGACCAATGGGAATTGAAGTCTTTCAGCGTAAACGCACTAGAAAAATGAAGTCTACCAGGAAACACACAAAATTCGCTTTGTACGTTTACAAGTCAACACTCTGGCTGGTAAAAAGGAGAAATTCCTTAGTACTGTGAAGAGAAGAAAGCTGAGCTGGTTCAGTCATATTGTAAGACATGACTCACTGTCAAAAGTCATACTTCAAGGTAAAATATATATATATAAATAAGCTTAAATATCAAGTCTGTATTAAAATCTTGATGTTGTTATTATTTCATACAATTAAAAAAATCTTGCTGTGGAAGACACGAAGAGAAACAGAGGTTGAGATAAGCATTCACCATCTGAAGGATTTTGTTATTTGTCTTATAGTTATTGTGACGAGATGTTAATTAGTTAATATATGGCTTGTTTGTTTAAGTCTAGGGGAAATTTGATTAATTTTATCCCGCTCACATATAAGATTTTGTACAGGCACACCGCAACTAACAGTAAGAACAGACCAATATTATACGTTTATAAATAAATATAATTTAATAAATGAAAAATTACACAAGATAAATGATCAAATAAAATTATAATTAGGAAATGAAATGAAGGTGCTAATATCTAAAATAACTGCTCATCATGGATTGCTAATTATTGAGTGATTGGAGGAGAAGAATGTTCCTATGTCTGCTACTTATTTTTCTTAGCTGCTAGCCCTTGGGTCGTCTTCTGGCGGTCGTAGGACTGGCACTCAGAAGGATGAGTCATCCGGCTCTGTCTTAGGACGTCGGCTCGGGGTATTCTCTATGCGGTAGGCAAGCTGGCTCTAGGGTGACGCCACTGCCTGTTTAGCAGTAGAGAGGGTTGGTGCTGTAGACTAAGTTGGACGATCTCTCAGCTGTGATCTCTATCTCGCAGAGAGCCGTGCTAACTCAACACCAGTTTATCTTCTGTTGCGAAGCATTAGGCAATAGCTATTGGGCAGTGGACAGTTTGGGCCGGGCACTGGGCAGATGATACTGGGCAGTATAGGGCACTGTGGACACTGGGCAATATGTTAAGGCCAGGGACACTAGGCAATGCCTTCTTGCTAACAGGTATGTAATTGGGGGGGGGGGGTATCTGGTGTGGTCTGCTCCGGTTACAGCTTTCTATGGAGATCTGGTAGTTATAGCAGTCGGGTGTAGCAACCAGGGGTAGCAATCAGGGGTAGCAACCAGGCTGGGGATAAGACAGACAATTAGGAACCTCCTAAAGGCATTGAGCAGGGATTCCCATATGCCTTGCAATCAATCAGATGTAGGCATTGGTATCAATCCCAATAGGCATTTAAGACAATTAAGTATAAAATCTTAAAGCATGCATATAACTCAATAACAAACAAAATTCAAGTAAGATAACCGCAATACACGTGTTATCATACAATGTAGGATGATACTAGTCAAGATTCATCCATTAAATTTGATTACGACGATAAGTAATCAGTTACAGTAAAATGGGGAATGAGCATATTATATACTAAAGGATAAGATGAAAATATAATATTAGGGATAGGGCTACAGTAATAAGGGTTTGATATAGTTAATCAAAATTACATTCATCCAAGGAACTATAAGTTCACAAGGGTGGGAGACATAATAACATGTATGAGGGATATACAACAGAAATGTGAAATAACTAATTTCACATGGGCTCTGTAAGTTTAGAGCACTGCGATCTAAGTTCTTAGACAGTACTTAGATTCACTTAAAGGGTATTGTTTACATCAATCACTAAAATACAGGAATGGATGAAACATAACAAATTAAATATAATGACTATAGTTTTAAATGTAGACAACCATAGCGGCATTAATAATACTATGTGAAGATATAGCATTGACATAAAATAGTACAAGCTACATACATAATCAAGTCATAATGTAATGATGGGGAACGTGGTTGTGTACTAATGTGTACTCACACATTCCTATAATATAAAATAAGCATAGTAAAATGTTTACACTTACCTGTTTGTCCCTAATGAAACCTCACAACTGAACTTCCTAACAGAGGAGACTGTATGAATCCTAGCGGGCCTAACTTAGAATGTTTGGGTCTCTCTCTATATATAGATGGGACTTTTCGTTTCACGGGTGGGGAAGAAAGCTAGCTGATTTTCTCACATGTATCGATGTACCGGAGATGTCAGGCGTCAGGTCAGATTTATGGTCAATATTCGTTGCCTACCGTGAGAGTAAAGTCTTAAGCGAATATGTATCTGTCCAGCCTGAGTGCAATGCTATTCTTAGAGCGATGTGTATCCTGCGGGGGGGGGGGGGGGGGATAGGTGTGAAAAGTTATTAGGCCGCGGAGCGACTTATTGTGTGTTGGTCACCTGTCCAGCGGTCAATAATTAAAAGTTAGCCCTAGAGAAGCTAGTTAATGTTTTACGTCGAGATTCGTCCCTTGAGAAACCGTGCGAGGGGGGATAAATCCTACAAGAAATTAGCTGTGGGTGGACAAGAAAATAATTGTTTTAAGTTAAAAATTAAAGTTTCTCACGGTTTGCTGGGAAAAACTCGAATGAGCTTTTGCATGCAAGTTTCGTATCGTCACAGTAATTTAAACACACACAAAGCTAAGATTTGAAAGTCTTCATACTTGTTCAATTTATTCCTATGTTTATGGGCAGATATTTAGACCATACGAACAACGATCTGACTTGCTCTAGCACATATTTCTAATCTGATCTATCCTGGGCATGACGTCTCCATGCCCGGACTGCAGATTTACCCCTACACCATCAAGCCACTGTATTCGTGGTCTGCCGTTGGGGAGCCTGCCTTAAGGTTTTTGACGGACCACATCTTCCCTGTCAACATTTATCTTCTCTTCACCAAACAAAATAAACAATCACGTGATACACCTATATCCTTCCCCTTCCTCCAGACCAACGTTGATAGTTGATCAACAGCTTAGCGTTGGTTCTTGGCTTTGTAGTTCTAATCATACCTATGATATTTGCTGATATCTTAATTCCATTGCTTTGCTCTATCTCCGGGGAGCCCCAGAAGAGACAATAATATTGATTCACCATTTTTCTTTTCGACGCGCTTTCAAGGAAGACTTTTAAGACCCCAGTGAGATTTCTCAGGCAGTAGCACACGTTACTGCCTTCTTCCTTACGCCCACAGGGCAACTCGTTCAGATTGAAATAGCACACCTGAAAGTAAAAAGTTGCGACTAGTTTCAGACGGACTGAGGGGACATTTATATTAAGTCTAATATGTGTGGCTCAGTCACAAAATCGATTGGCTTCCTAACAAAGGGGTTTGAGTTCAAATCACAGCTTGGTTTGAGTTTTGTGATCGCCCAAAGACAGTATGACCCTCTCTCTCTGACATAGATATTTGACTTTGAATTGGAATAAACCACTTTATAACGATTAGAACACACGCACACACGTTTGGCCCATGAATTCCAGTATCACTTGTATCCATCCTACTGAACAAAAAAAAGTTTTTCTAATGTACATTCTTAGAGTTTCCCTCGGCTTCTCTATTCAACATGGAAATATTGAATATACTCTATATTACACACCTCCACACACACACACACAAACACACACCGGCTTTCATTTTTTTGGCACTTTTTATTACAATGGCAAACCCTACATTTTTGCAGCGTCCAAATATACTACCACTCACTATGCTCTTTACAGCTTTTGAATTCTAGATGTAGCAACTTTGGTTAGATTGACCTATTCTATTTACTCTTTTATTGTAAGCAGGGTGGGCATCGAAATATATGTTTACAGAATCAGGCATAAATATCTTCCACATTTTGAATGAGTCTACCAAAAGATTCCAACTATCTAGAAAACAATGCTTATATTTTTGAACAGTAGATTAAAAAAAAACAGTTTTGTTTTAAAGGGTTTTCAAAATGGTTGTCCTGTTTGATACAGCTACATTTCGACTGAACGCAAAGCGTGGCTACTACAGAGAGATTCGTTTCATTCTATGATTCAAACAAAGTCACAATGTACGCCTATCCAATTCATGATGGCTTAGGAAAAAGAAAGAAAAAATGTTCTAATGATTGAAAATGGTAGAGCTTAACCAGTAGAGTTTACTGCCGGAGTACGAAGTGTGTAAAGCAGTATAGTCATCTTCCTTGAAACATTTGTAAAGTCTGTGTTATTTTGTTACCAATAGTACATTTTTAACTGAAAATTCTTAGACATTAAAGCGTTACGTTATTTTGGAGCTCTGAGTTGTTAAGTTTTTTGAGTTGGTAGTGTCAAGTGGTGCAGTTTGCAAAGAGCCTGGGAACTGAGAGTCGTTACAGTGTACCAAATCCTTTGCATTAGAAACACAAGCAAGAACACCCTAAGATATTCAAAATCTTACAAATAAGTCCATTTCGGTTCATTTCAATAGCTGATCTCCTCATCACTGCTGTTCAACAATGCAATGACAAATAAACCCGTCTGCAGATGGAAAATACACTTATTTACATGTCAGCCTTGACAGTCACCATCCACCTTTAGCAGGCACAATCCAGCCTTGGCAGTCACCATCCACCCTTGGCAGCCACCATCCACCCTTAGCAGCCACCATCCATTCTTGGCAGCCACCATCCTCCCTTGACAGACACCATCCACCCTTGGCAGTCACCATCCACCATTAGCAGTCACCATCCACCTTTGGCAGTCACCATCCACCCTTGACAGTCACCATCCACCGTTAGCAGTCACCATCCACCCTTGACAGTAATCATCCACCCTTGGCAGTCACCATCCACCGTTAGTAGTCATCATCCACCCTTGGCAGTCACCATCCACCGTTAGCAGTCATCATCCACCCTTGGCAGTCACCATCCACCCTTGACAGTCACCATCCACCCTTAGCAGTCAGCATCCACCCTTGGCAGTCACCATCCACCCTTGGCAGTCACCATCCACCCTTGGCAGTCACCATCCACCCTTGACAGTCACCATCCTCCCTTGGCAGCCACCATCCACCCTTGGCAGTCACCATTCACCGTTAGCAGTCATCATTTACCCTTGGCAGTCACCATCCACCGTTACCAGTCCCCATCCACCCTTAAAAGTCACCATCCTCCCTTGGCAGCCACCATCCATCCTTGGCAGTCACCATCCACCGTTAGCAGTCATCATCCACCCTTAGCAGTCACCATCCACCGTTAGCAGTCACCATCTACCCTTGACAGTCACCATCCTCCCTTGGCAGCAACCATCCACCCTTGGCAGTCACCATCCACAGTTATAAGTCATCATCCACACTTAGCAGTCACCATCCTCCGTTGGCAGTCATCATCCACCTTTGGCAGTCACCATCCACCGTTAGCAGTCATCATCCACCCTTGGCAGTCACCATCCACCGTTAACAGTCATCATCCACCCTTGGCAGTCACCATCCACCGTTAGCAGGCACAATCCAGCCTTGGCAGTCACCATCCACCCTTGGCAGCCACCATCCTCCCTTAGCAGCCACCATCCATTCTTGGCAGCCACCATCATCCCTTGACAGACACCATCCACCCTTGGCAGTCACCATCCACCATTAGCAGTCACCATCCACCTTTGGCAGTCACCATCCACCCTTGACAGTCACCATCCACCGTTAGCAGTCACCATCCACCCTTGACAGTCATCATCCACCCTTGGCAGTCACCATCCACCGTTAGTAGTCATCATCCACCCTTGGCAGTCACCATCCACCGTTAGCAGTCATCATCCACCCTTGGCAGTCACCATCCACCCTTGACAGTCACCATCCACCCTTAGCAGTCAGCATCCACCCTTGGCAGTCACCATCCATCCTTGACAGTCACCATCCTCCCTTGGCAGCCACCATCCACCCTTGGCAGTCACCATTCACCGTTAGCAGTCATCATCCACCCTTAGCAGTCACCATCCACCGTTAGCAGTCATCATCCACCCTTGGAAGTCACCATCCACCGTTAACAGTCATCATCCACCCTTGGCAGTCACCATCCACCGTTAGCAGTCATCATCCACCCTTGGCTGTTACCATCCACCATTAGCAGTCATCATCCACCCTTAGCAGTCAACATCCACCGTTAGCAGTCACCATCCACCCTTAGCAGTCACCATCCACCGTTAGCAGTCACCATCCACCCTTAGCAGTCACAATCCACCGTTAGCAGTCACCATCCACCGTTAGCAAGCAGAATCCACCCTTAGCAGTCAACATCCACCGTTAGCAGTCATCATCCACCCTTAGCAGTCACTATCCTCCCTTGGCAGTCATCATCCACCCTTGGCAGTCACCATCCACCGTTAGCAGTCACCATCCACCTTTGACAGTCACCATCTTCCCTTGGCAGTCATCATCCACCATTGACAGTCACCATCCTCCCTTGGCAGTCATCATCCACCCTTGGCAGTCACCATCCACCGTTAGCATTCATCATCTACCCTTGGCAGTCACCATCCACACTTGGCAGTCACCATCCACCCTTGACAGTCACCATCCTCCCTTGGCAGCCACCATCCACCGTTAGCAGTCATCATGCACCGTTAGCAGCCATCATCCACCCTTGGCAGTCACCATCCACCCTTGACAGTCACCATCCACCCTTAGCAGTCAGCATCCACCCTTGGCAGTCACCATCCATCCTTGACAGTCACCATCCTCCCTTGGCAGCCACCATCCACCCTTGGCAGTCACCATTCACCGTTAGCAGTCATCATCCACCCTTGGCAGTCACCATCCACCGTTACCAGTCCCCATCCACCCTTAAAAGTCACCATCCTCCCTTGGCAGCCATCATCCACCCTTGGCAGTCACCATCCACCGTTAGCAGTCATCATCCACCCTTAGCAGTCACCATCCACCGTTAGCAGTCACCATCTACCCTTGGCAGTCACCATCCTCCCTTGGCAGCAACCATCCACCCTTGGCAGTCACCATCCACAGTTAGAAGTCATCATCCACCCTTAGCAGTCACCATCCTCCCTTGGCAGTCATCATCCACCTTTGGCAGTCACCATCCACCGTTAGCAGTCATCATCCACCCTTGGCAGTCACCATCCACCGTTAACAGTCATCATCCACCCTTGGCAGTCACCATCCACCAGTTAGCAGTCATCATCCACCCTTGGCTGTCACCATTCACCATTAGCAGTCATCATCCACCCTTAGCAGTCACCATCCACCGTTAGCAGTCATCATCCACCCTTGGCAGTCACCATCCACCGTTAACAGTCATCATCCACCTTTGGCAGTCACCATCCACCGTTAGCAGTCATCATCCACCCTTGGCTGTCACCATCCACCATTAGCAGTCATCATCCACCCTTAGCAGTCACCATCCACCGTTAGCAGTCACCATCCACCCTTAGCAGTCACCATCCACCGTTAGCAGTCACCATCCACACTTAGCAGTCACAATCCACCGTTAGCAGTCACCATCCACCGTTAGCAGTCACCATCCACCCTTAGCAGTCAACATCCACCATTAGCAGTCATCATCCACCCTTAGCAGTCACTATCCTCCCTTGGCAGTCATCATCCACCCTTGGCAGTCACCATCCACCGTTAGCAGTCACCATCCACCTTTGACAGTCACCATCTTCCCTTGGCAGTCATCATCCACCCTTGACAGTCACCATCCTCCCTTGGCAGTCATCATCCACCCTTGGCAGTCACCATCCACCGTTAGCATTCATCATCTACCCTTGGCAGTCACCATCCACCCTTGGCAGTCACCATCCACCCTTGACAGTCACCATCCTCCCTTGGCAGCCACCATCCACCGTTAGCAGTCATCATCCACCGTTAGCAGCCATCATCCACCCTTGGCAGTCACCATCCTCCCTTGGCAGCCACCATTTACCGTTAGCAGTCATCATCCACCGTTAGCAGCCATCATCCACCCTTGGCAGTCACCATCCACGTTAGCAGTCATCATCCACCCTTGGCAGTCACCATCCACCGTTAGCAGGCACCATCCTCCCTTAGCAGTCATCATCCACCCTTGGCAGTCACCATCCACCGTTAGCAGTCACCATCTACCCTTGACAGTCACCATCCTCCCTTGGCAGTCATCATCCACCGTTAGCAGTCACCATCCACCGTTAGCAGTCACCATCCACCCTTGGCAGTCACCATCCACCGTTAGCAGTCACCATCCACCCTTGACAGTCACCATCCTCCCTTGGCAGTCACCATCCACCGTTAGCAGTCACCATCTACCCTTGACAGTCACCATCCTCCCTTGGCAGCAACCATCCACCCTTGGCAGTCACCATCCACAGTTAGAAGTCATCATCCACCCTTAGCAGTCACCATCCTCCCTTGGCAGTCACTATCCACCCTTGACAGTCACCATCCTCCCTTGGCAGCCACCATCCACCGTTAGCAGTCATCATCCACCGTTAGCAGCCATCATCCACCCTTGGCAGTCACCATCCTCCCTTGTCAGCCACCATCCACCGTTAGCAGTCATCATCCACCGTTAGCAGCCATCATCCACCCTTGGCAGTCACCATCCACGTTAGCAGTCATCATCCAATCTTGGCAGTCACCATCCACCGTTAGCAGTCACCATCCTCCCTTAGCAGTCATCATCCACCCTTGGCAGTCACCATCCACCCTTAGCAGTCACCATCCACCGTTAGCAGTCACCATCCACCCTTAGCAGTCACAATCCACCGTTAGCAGTCACCATCCACCGTTAGCAGTCACCATCCACCCTTAGCAGTCAACATCCACCGTTAGCAGTCATCATCCACCCTTAGCAGTCACTATCCTCCCTTGGCAGTCATCATCCACCCTTGGCAGTCACCATCCACCGTTAGCAGTCACCATCCACCTTTGACAGTCATCTTCTTCCCTTGGCAGTCATCATCCACCCTTGATAGTCACCATCCTCCCTTGGCAGTCATCATCCACCCTTGGCAGTCACCATCCACCGTTAGCATTCATCATCTACCCTTGGCAGTCACCATCCACCCTTGGCAGTCACTATCCACCCTTGACAGTCACCATCCTCCCTTGGCAGCCACCATCCACCGTTAGCAGTCATCATCCACCGTTAGCAGCCATCATCCACCCTTGGCAGTCACCATCCTCCCTTGGCAGCCACCATCCACCGTTAGCAGTCATCATCCACCGTTAGCAGCCATCATCCACCCTTGGCAGTCACCATCCACGTTAGCAGTCATCATCCAATCTTGGCAGTCACCATCCACCGTTAGCAGTCACCATCCTCCCTTAGCAGTCATCATCCACCCTTGGCAGTCACCATCAACCGTTAGCAGGCACCATCCAATCTTGGCAGTCACCATCCACGTTAGCAGTCATCATCCAATCTTGGCAGTCACCATCCACGTTAGCAGTCATCATCCAATCTTGGCAGTCACCATCCACCGTTAGCAGGCACCATCCTCCCTTAGCAGTCATCATCCACCCTTGGCAGTCACCATCAACCGTTAGCAATCATCATCCACCCTTGGCAGTCACCATCCACCGTTAGCAGTCACCATCCACCGTTAGCAGTCACCATCTACCCTTGACAGTCCCCATCCTCCCTTGGCAGTCATCATCCACCGTTAGCAGTCATCATCCACCCTTAGCAGTCACCATCCACCCTTGGCAGTAACCATCCACCGTTAGCAGTCACCATCCACCCTTGACAGTCACCATCCACCGTTAGCAGTCATCATCCACCGTTAGCAGCCATCATCCACCCTTGGCAGTCACCATCCACGTTAGCAGTCATCAACCACCCTTGGCAGTCACCATCCATCTTTGGCAGTCACCATCCACCCTTGGCAGTCACCATCCACCGTTTGCAGGCACCATCCACCCTTGGCAGACACAATTAACCCTTGGCATGCACCATCCACCATTGGCAGACACAATCCACCTTTGGTAGGCACCATCAAATCTTGGCAGGCACCATTAAACCTCACTAGATTAAAAAAGAACACACTTTTATAGAAAGTGAGGTGATAGAGAAGAACATTGTACAAATAACTAATTTTTTTTGTTTATGTTTGTCTTTTTGGTTTGTTTTGTAGCTGATGACGGCCTGGTGGCCCACACGTCCTTTATTTTTTACTTGGCCTGGCAGGGTTACCTATATGTATGTTTGTTGTTGCAATATTACATAAACAAATGTTGTACATGGAAAAATCACGTGACTAAATCTAACCAACGACACTATAACTAACCATTTTGCAGGATGTCACGTTTCTCACACAAAAGCCAACATGGCTGCCCAAATACCAGTTCGGACGTCTGTTAGTGTCAACTTGACCCGAAAGAATAATAGGATCCACGTCCTCTACTAACGCATCGGAGCAGGTCGTTGAATACTGCCTCCACCGGTAGGTCCGAAGGTATGTGGCCAATCCAATCTTAGCCTGAGAATAATGTGCTGTGAGTAGAAAGATCTTTTAAACAAGGTTCTGTGAGTTAGAAGAATAATCTTTTAAACAAGGTTCTGTGAGTTAGAAGAATAATCTTTTAAATAATGTTCTGTGAGTTAGAAGAATTATCTTTTCTGGAATGTGTTCGACTGCTTTTATTCAAAACTTATCTAGACTAGACAACTTTATTAGTTTTGTTGAATATCGTTTATATTCCAATGGCGCCTTTATATCACAGTATTCTCTATCTATGTTATATTAATTAAACTATTGTGTTGCATCACTGTGACAATTCAAAAGCTTGCTGTCAGAGTCACTCAAATTTATCACAGCATTAATTATTATTTATTATTATTTGCTTATTTTATTTTAATTATTTCCCCTTTCTATCCCCAATTTCTTCGCCCGCCCCACCTTTTCTTCTCCAGGCTAGACTTAGTCGACCACCTTGGGACAACTAGACCAAGGCTTTCACTTATCTCCCTTGATCGGGGAAAGATAAACACACAGTCTCTTTGGTCTTACCGGCCAGTTGACTCCATCTTGGGTGGAATGCAAGCCAATCTTTCTCCCCCCCCCTCCCACGTCTCTCTTTGATCAAAGAGATAACTCGGGTCAACACGCCTCTCGACACTCAAAGGTGCGACTCCCATCTCGAGTCAAATTCACCCACGTGAGAGATAATCTTAAGCCTAGGACATTTCCTGTTTCCACCCGTCTCTCCCAGGCCTTTAAAAGGTAAACTAATTCAAACCATCCTAGCTGAGCAATTGAGTCTGGACTACTTCATTTATTCTTACTCTTAGAGGAATACCTGGTGCCTCCCTCAGGTGTCTGCCTATTTATTTGTCATTGTCTGCCTAGTCAACTGCCTACTTGCTATTGAGAATCATCTACTGCCTACGTGGATCTACTCAACTCTTTTACTTGGTGCTATCGGCTCTACTTGCCTGCCTATTGGACAGTCCACTTGTCAACTTATTAGGTACGACGACCCAGAGTCTGTGCGAGACGTCATAGCTACGCCAAACCCTCCGCAACTCACTGGACTTATCCTGTTAACTACGCTGCCCACGGCAGATCAGCTCTGCCCGCAGTACACTTTTGCCCATGGTAGCCGGCCACCCGCCCTACTGTGCCCACTACAGATATCAGAACTTTGGGTTGAGACTCCACAAGAACTGTATCACCGGCGTCCCTCTACCCGCTAGAGCGCCACCTCCAGCTGCAGAACCTCAAGCCAGGACACAGCCAGCTGCAACCCAAGCAGGACAAACAGCTAAGTTCAGAAGACAAAGTGACATACTCTCTTATTAAGTGCAAGAGTGATGATTAAATATAGTATTGATTAGAGATAGAAGCAAACCCTCCCCCTTTTCATTCTTCTATGTAAATATTTATGTAAATAAATATTCTTCAATTTTTAACTTTGTATCTCTCTTTCATTGCTTGTTTCGTTGCGTGCCTGCTCCCGATTTATATGCTGACGGGTTGGTGTGTGATAATTTCAAAAATAATCATCCCCTAGACATTAAACATGCCAAACACACGTCACTTTTGCTAACCTGTCACAATCACATTACATTTAATACTTACTGTTCTTTTTAATATGTATGTTGTATAGAACACGTAAAACACATGGACATTTACTAAAAACGTTTTACAAAAAGTAAAGTTTCCTTTTTCGAGACCATGCGGTCTATAGGGCAAATTTCTGTAGCCCACTGTTAACGAGGGTGTCATGTGACCAGCACAACGTAAAGACGATTCGACTTAGAGACGCCCCAAAGATGGAGAGATAAAAATCCCAGTCATCACTAGGATTCGAAACCAGGACCCTCCGGGTCGGAAGTTAAGAGCTTTACCATTCAGGCAATGCTAGAACTGAGCATTTACTAAACATGTACAATACACGGAGAGGTCACTCCATAGACATTTACTAGACATGTACTAGACATCAGTTTATCTCCGTCATTCTTTGAGAAAGTATATTTTCGAAACTATTTGAATACAAAAATTCAGCTTTTTTTCCGCCCTTGTCACATCTCCTATTATTCTCACGAGCCTTCATTTGTTCCTTTATTATTCTAAGCGTAAGAGAACAAAACATTGTTGTCTAGCCAGAAAAGTAACAGCGCAGTATTATTCTTCATGGCTACAAAGACCCAGCTGTAACCTACATATTTTGCCGCACAGTACGCTGATAGAGTCGTAATCAATGTATAAAATTGACATGGAAGTATTATTTTACTTGCTACTTTGTCAGTATTATATTGTGATGTTATGTTAATAAATATGTTTTAACTACATTTAATCATAACTAAATTGCAGTCATGGCTTCAGAATGGAAACAATTATACTATTGTTATGTCTATGCTGCTATCGTGAATTTATCAATTGACCATTGCTTACTGTATACCATAAAGATGAGGTCAAAACTTACTGGTTAAGCACAGTAGTAAATACTCCAACATAATAAATGCACACACCATCTTTTACAGTGAATGAACACGTGCATCTTAGCAAGCATGCCTATAAGGGAGATAATGCATTTATTTTTAATACGCCCATATTAAAGTTAAAGAAGTACTGATAGAAACATAATGACCAAATACATAGTCTGGGTGTTTAAACCCATGTAGTTATTCGCCTGTCACATATTATACTTGCAACGAATGGGATACTGTTCAAATGGAGAAGTTGACATGCTCAAAGCCAGACAAAAAAAATACATAGATCTAAGTAGATTAAGACCAGGCTAGAGACGGACCTCATGAAAAAGTTAACTTTTTCTACCACGAGTAACATGGTGGCTCTTGCAGGGCATGAGAAATCATGTATAAACAACTAGGTATGTATTTTTTTCCAACTGTGGGGTCGTTTCATGAAAGGGGCTTAAACTGTTTTCGCGAGAACTACCAAAGAAAAGATTTACTAGTAATGCATTTTAAAGAGACTATTTCAATGTTCTACGAATGTCTCTCACTTTTGAGATTTGACCAGTCCCACCTTTAATTGGCTTTAGTAGGAACAGCACAGACTAGGAAGTACACAATCCCACAATCCTCGGTTAGTTGCTAAGTTTTTTAGAGTAAACATTATGCCTTAGTTTCTCGAATCTCTTCATAGAAGCAGCGTCGTGCCCCACCTCCCCTTTTTGAAAGGTAAACAGGAGCACTTTAAATAAACATGGGCGATAAGTTGTTATGCGCGTCGTCACCAAAGTTATAAGTGCAGCGGTATCGCTAGATCTTCGTTTGACTATATGTTTACAAGGAGTTTGAGTCAGGTCCAAATCAGTGTTTGAGTCATGCCTTGGTTAGTATTTGAGCTAGGTCAAAGTTAGTGTTTGAGTCAGGTGTTGGTCATTGTATGAGCCAAGTTGATGATATTGTTAGCTAGCCTGAAGCTACGATCTGGTCACATTGGTAGATATCCTTTAATGTGTGTGAGGAGCGTTATTTCTTTACAAAGCTTATATTAACTCACTCTCTGTTTGATAAAAATGTTAAACGCGTTATTTCTCCCAAACCCATTCTCTGATTAAGTTGAACATTTACACAATTATTTGTTATACCTAACAAATCATGACTCAATAATAAACATTAACCAATTTCTGAATTGATTACTGGTAATTAATTATTTTTTTTTATACTAACAAGGGAAATTCGTCATTTAGTATTTAAAGATTTGACTAAATATGTGGGATTTCAACTTGATCCGACAATGGCTGTGGAATAAATAATGAGTTCACAATTTGGACCAGACAGACAGACAGACAGACAGAGTGAATTTATATAAGGTTTGTAAAAAAGAGTCGTTATATTCAAAACACATTTCCCATAAGAATCGATGAAGTTGTCTTGTCTTGGCCTGACTCTGTGATCTAGATGATAGATCTAGTCTAGAGTAGTAGAGTTCTACTCTAAACTCTCAGTTACTCTATAATATAATAATTATAATAACATAAGTCTAATCTAGACTAAGATTTGAACATCTCTAGATCTGGTTTAGATCTAGTTCATTGTCACTATCTCTTACCCTATCATATTTTTAGTTTACTATATTCACGTATGTTACTGAACAAACTGGCCACCATGAGGTCTTGGCGAAAGTCTAGTCCATGTGTTTGATGATATCCTTAACATTTCTAAATCAAGATGTTTATAGGCCAGGTGAATGTCTGGAGAAACTCTAGACGTGGAAACAAAAAACAAGCATGTCAAGTTCAACACTCGCACACACATATTGTATTTTCCTCACAGTATTTTGATGGTGCGCAAGTCACAAAGATGTACGGTGTATACATATAGTCTATGGGTTAAATGGAATTAACTACATGGTTACGTATCAAGTAGGAAGTTTTCTAGTCCCACTCTTGAGCTGAGTTGTGTTGACTGAGCGCTTAAAGACCTAAGGGATTAATTAGTAGGATCCGTTCAAGTTTGTCGAGTTTCATACATAGAGGTTCGGTACATATCTAAATGAAACATAGAGGTTACGGTACATATCTAAATGAAACATTGAGGTTACGGTACATATCTAAATGAAACATAGAGGTTACGGTACATATCTAAATGAAACATAGAGGTTACGGTACATATCTAAATGAAACATAGAGGTTACGGTACATATCTAAATGAAACATAGAGGTTACGGTACATATCTAAATACCAGGCAGCTTGTGGTCTATCCGGTGTACAGAATACGGAAGTATAATGATGGAGTTGACAGCAAGGAATCTTTCAATATGGCATCCTAGACATTGTTTCTTTTATTTATTACAAAAATCTTTCCCGACCCTTCTCTTTTTATTTTGTTTTTTTGTAGGTTTAATTTAATTGACATCTCATTTTTTTCATTTCAATTGATCTTCTGTTTCTCTCTTAATCTATTGTTTAAAGATGTAGGTGGACATTTGAAAAACTCACTTTTAGTGTAACAATCTCTTTAAAAGATGTAGCGTATGTGTAGCATATCAACTGTGTGTAACATGTCGAGTCTGTGTATATATATATATATACGAGCCGATACTCGTGCACGAAATGGTTGGTATGAGTTTATTTGGCGCGGATCACTTTTTTGTAACCAGTCAAGAAAACGGCCCACATTACAACGCTTTCGACTGACAACACATTTTTTCCAGGTGCTTTGTTTTGTCTCATCTTTAAATTGAACGTCCCGCAACCTTTAAATATAGAGTATGTACAAAAACTTCTGCCCATCAGTTGTATCTCTCTTTTCTACCCATCTTACAGCACCCACCCACATCTTTAAATAATAAGAAACGTTAGGCTTATGTATCTTCTAATGGAAACGTATATTATTACTTAGCGAACAGACAGCATTACGATGACATCGCGCTAAGGGTCGCGTTGTGATCGTCGTTTCCTGGTAGCTCGAAAAATCTACCCTCATGACTTTGCACCCTGAATAGCAAACATGAGGTAGCGTTTCTCATTCAATTGAGCAATCTTTAAAAGATCTCTTGAGAGTACCTTGTTCTCTCTTGTGTTGGCCATCTAAACATCATCAACAGTTTTCAATTGAAAATCCTATCTGCTTTGTAACTTCAATGTATATATCACATAAATCGTTTGGATACATATCAAGGGGAGACTATAAGCTCGAAACCAGGCTCGAGCTTAGTTGTTGTTCGTTGAGCGCCTAAAGGTAGCACGGAGACATTTACCTAGATCAGGGCTGGCGAACCTATGGCACGCGTGCCCAAGGTGGCACGCGAAACGATTTTGTGTGGCACGCGACGACGATGATATTAAGAAATGTGTTTTTTAGAAAAAACACGGATATCTCAAATTACCATAATTAATAACGTTCAATTATTTCCGAGAACTGTACATAATATGGAAGAAGCGCTAGTGGATCATATCCCATATAATTATTTTCATATGACTGTGTTTCATTTGGGGAGCGTAGGGCATAATAATTTTTTTTCAAGACAAATCTCGTATTTGAACGAGATCTCCTTAGCTTCCGCCATTTTGTTGATATTGAAAACGTGTCGGTCTTACATCGATTGCTAGCGTTACCATCAATAAATTTTTATCAGAATAATTACCATAACATGTCATTCTCAAAAATAAAAAAAAGAAAACTTAATGAAGAAGAAGGAAGTGGCAGACCTTTTCAAGACTGGTGGACTGAAAGATATGGAATGATTCACAGAGAAAACAAGGCCTTATGTGCCATGTGTTTTGAAAGTGTTGTTTGTCGGACATCATCAGTAAAACGTCATTATGAGTCCAATCACAGCTGGCTTGTAGACAAAAGCGAGGATGAGCAAAAAGAACATGTATCGCGTGAGTTAAAAAAAGCGATTTCACAATCCAGTTCTTTTGTAAACTTTGTTAAAAGTTCTTCTAACTTAGTGGCTGCAAGTTTTGAAGTTTCAAAAATTATAGCTAAGCATGGAAAACCTTTAAGTGACGGTGATTATATCAAGGAAGCAATGTTAGAATATGCGTCTTGTTTGTTTGAAGACTTTCAAAACAAGGATAAAGTCATTCAGAGAATAAAGGATTTGCCAATAAGCCGAAACACGGTTAAAGCGAGAGTTATGAAATTGCACGTTAATATTCAAGACCAAGTAAAGAAAGATATTAATGCATGTCCAGCCTATTCTATTTGCCTTGATGAAAGTACTGATGTGACATCGTCCGCTAGACTGGCCATCATTGCCAAATATAGCAAAGGAAATGAAATACACGAAGAACTAATAAAATTAGCAACTTTACCAACGACAACAACAGGTGCAGATATATGTCAAACTGTTGTGACTGAACTCAGAAATGCAGGTGTAGATATCAAAAAAATAGTTTCTATTACAACTGATGGTGCTCCAAGTATGACTGGAAAAGATACAGGTTTCGTTACTTTGTTTACAGGACATGTTGGACACCCACTAATAACTTTTCACTGCATTGTGCACCAACAAGCCCTATGTTCAAAAAACGGCTTAAAGGAACTTGAAGACATTATGAAATGTGTAACAAAAACCGTAAACTTCATTACTGCCCGTGCTTTGAATAAGAGAAAATTTGAACAGCTGCTAAATGAAGTTCAGTCCAGTTACTCTGGCTTATTAATGTACAACAACGTACGTTGGCTAAGCCGAGGTCACGTTCTGGAACGGTTTGTGGAATGCCTTGATGAAATTCTTATCTTCTTATCTTATATAATACAGACGTTACTTCAAAAAAGAAGATGATTACGTCCTACGCGTCATGCATTTAGTCATGCATATTAACCAATGACTTAAATTCTGCCAAGTCACTGGTTTTCCTGGCTAGCTCAGGCAACCCATTCCATGCTCTAATAGCACTAGGGAAGAAGGAGTATTTGTACAAATTTGTCCTAGCATATGGGATGAGGAATGTGCCTTTATCTTTGTGTCTTTCAGAGTATTTTATTAAATTTTGTTTTTGTATTTGAAGATTATGGTTCAGTGTTTTATGTATTATTGCTACTTTACTTTTGAGTCTTCTGTCCTGAAGGCTTTCTAAATTTAGTGATTTTACTAAAGGTGTTACTCTAGTCAAATGTGAATATTCGTTTGTTATGAATCGCACTGCTCTATTTTGTGTCTGTTCTAGTTTCTTAATGTTTTCTTGAGTTGAGGGGTCCCAAACAGAGGATGCATATTCTATTATTGGCCTAACCAAGGTTAAATAACATTTTAGTTTTATGTTCTTATTTGATTTATAGAAATTTCTTTTAATAAATCCTAATGCTCTGTTTGATTTTTTTGTAGTTTCATCAATATGTGGATTCCATGACAGTTTTTCATTTATTATAACACCTAGGTATTTTGCGTTTTTAGTCTGTGTTACTGGTTTGCCATGAATAAGATAAGTGGAATTAATTTGTTTTAGTTTTTTTGTTACTCTTAACAACTGACATTTTTCTGGGTGGAAAGACATGCTCCAATTTGATTCCCATTTCTGTAATTCATCTAATTCTCTTTGTAAAATATCTGTGTCTTGTGTTGTTTTTATTGTTCTATATATTATGCAATCATCTGCAAATAATCTGACTTTTGTTCCTGAAGTAATGCAATTTGGTAAATCATTTATGTAAATTAAAAATAGTAGTGGACCCAAGACTGTTCCTTGAGGTACACCTGAGTTTACTGTTATCGGTGTTGATTTAGAGCCATTTATTATTACAGTTTGTTCTCTCCCTATCAGAAAGTCTTTAATCCACTGATGCAGTGGACCATTAATGCCGAAATATTTTAATTTTTTAAGCAAACTATGGTGGTGAACTTTGTCAAAAGCCTTAGAAAAATCTAGTAAGATAGCATCTATTTGTTCACTATTATCTAAACCTTTTGAAAAATCATCAATTAGTCCTATTAGTTGTGTTTCACATGATCTATATTTCCTAAAGCCATGTTGGTATGGTGTGAGGACATTATGTTTGTCTAAGTGGTTTATGATGTTGCTACATATTATGTGTTCTAGGATTTTACATGTGATGCTGGTAAGTGATACTGGTCTGTAGTTTCCTGGGTCAGATTTTTCTCCTTTTTTAAATAGGGGGGTGACATTAGCTTCTTTCCAGTCCTTTGGTACTCTGCCCTGGTTAAGTGAAGCCTGAAAGAGTATTTTGAACACTGGGGCTAGCTCATTACTTAGTTCTTTGAGTAATCTAGCTGGAATACCATCAGGTCCAGAAGCTTTATTTGGTTTGGTGTTGGCTAATAGTTTTTGAATTCCATTTTCTTGTACTACTATATCTTCTATGTTGTCTACTTGGTTCAAATTCAGTAATATGTCTTTGTCTCCTGGGGCTGAGAATGCTGATGCAAAGTATTTGTTTAGAATGTTTGCTTTAGTTTCATTATCATTATGTATTATGTTATGTTCATCTTTTAATGGCGCTACGCCTGTTGTTTCCATTTTTTTAGATTTAATGTATGACCATAGGTTTTTGTTGTTGTCTTTAGATATTACATTGTTTATGTATTCACTCTGCAGCTGTCTGCTTACTTTTTGGGTTAAGTGTTTAATTTTTATATACTTTTTGTAAACTCTTTCTGCATTAGTTTCTTTAAATTTTCTATATAGGTTTTCCTTCTGTTTACAAAGCTTTTTTAGTCTATTATTAAACCAGCATTTATTTATTTTGTTTGATGTGTATTTAGTTGGTATTTGATTTTCTATAATGCTTTTAAGATGGTTTTTAATGAAATTCCAGAGGTCATCGACTGGTTGGTTAATGTCTTTTTCTAATAAGAATGTTTGTTGAAAGTTTAATGCAGCTTGGTGTAGTTGTGTTAGGTTACATTTATTCCAGAGTAAGATTTTTCTTTTGGGTTTTGTATTGGCTACTGCTTTTATCTGACTGTGTATTTTTATGATCTCATGGTCTGATAGACCAGGGATAATATCATAATCAACTGGACCCGCGAAATCCGTTTTGCATTGGGCTCCACAATGGTTCAGTCAGGCCCCGCTATTTAGTAACGGTTGAATACAGAGTAGATTACCTCTTCCCTTTTTAATGACTTCTTTGTCACAATGGTTAAGTCAGGCCCTGCTATTTAGTGACGGGTGAATACTACTTGTTATCCCCCCCCCCCTTTTTTTTTTCACCTCTAAAATTACGTAGGGTAACTCTAGTTCGTCCGACTTGCAGAAATAAAAGAGTGATCTTTCCAATCTTTCCATTACTTGGTGTCCAAACTCTTGAGCCATGAAGAGAATTATATGTATTGATAGATGCATAAAAAATGTTCACTCAGGGCTCAATGGGACTAATTCAGTTTATACCACCACATCTATCAAGTACGTTTTCTTTCCCTTATTCAAGATACCAAACAAAATAAGTACTAACCAATAGTTAATTAACTAATTGGTTATGTTTTTTACATTGTTTTATTTTATTATTTTTTTTTTATTCTTGTGTTGTCAGGTAACTTTTGACCTAACAGACAGACAGAGTGAATACATATAATCTTTGTAAAACAACAAGACTGTTTGGTCAATATAGTTATTTTCTCCAAATTCTGCTGCTAAAGATTATGTAACCAAATGCGGGCCGCTCTTAGAGTTGAGAAATCTGTTGTATCAAATGTGTCAATATGACCCGCAAGTTATGATTAGATTGTGTTGTCACACAAACATTGAGTGGGGAAAATGTAAACTAAACTGATTAAAATATGACTTCAATATTGGCTCAAAAACGTATTAATTGATGTTTAAATGAATGATTTTAGAATTTGTGAAACTAGAAAAATAAGATTAGAAATTTCATTTAGGGTTACATATAAGGTAACATTGAGAGACTGAAATCTAATCAATCAAAGCAATGACTGGTATTGTCAGTTCTAATACTATTAAAGAGTCCTCTGTATTGCAGTACGTATTTCGCAATGCACAGTTAGCTCTAGAAGTGAATGTTGTAACAAATATTCTTGACATATTTTTAGTGGTTTCTTTGTAAAAAACTTCCCCAAAAAGCGAGTCTATGTGTCACTGTCATTCATATTTTTTTTTAATTCATTATAGACAAAAACAGAAAGAAAGTTGACTAAGAATGTAGTATCAAATCTTTGTATCAAAAAGAAAACTAATATATAAATACATAATAGTATTTCTGTTTTAATTGATCTTTATATAAATTAATGGCACATATTTAAGTGTATTCTATGGATGTATTATCTTGTAGAACCTTTTATTTTTTAATTTTTGTTAGGTTTGTGTAATTCAAACAAATTGTTTAATCAATAGCACTGACATTGGTAGGCCTCGCTTGAAAGCGGACAATCTGAATGTGTCAAGACACAACGGCCGCCACTATGGTTGAGTTCTTTACACCTGTCATCACAAGACAACCATAGAACACCTGTCAGTCCGCTGCTCCACCTGATAAAGGAATTACATCTTTACTTAACGTTTAAGTGTGATAATATACACCTGTTGAACATAACTATAAATAAAGTTAACAATATCCATAAAGCGTTTCGCAGGAACAACATATTAAAAGCAAACTAGCTAGATAAAAAACAACGCAGGAACAACATATTAAAAACAAACTAGCTAGATAAAAAACAACGCAGGAACAACATATTAAAAACAAACTAGCTAGATAAAAAACAACGCAGCAACAACATATTAAAAACAAACTAGCTAGATAAAAAACAACGCAGGAACAACATATTAAAAACAAACTAGCTAGATAAAAAACAACGCAGGAACAACATATTAAAAACAAACTAGCTAGATAAAAAACAACGCAGGAACAACATATTAAAAACAAACTAGCTAGATAAAAAACAACGCAGGAACAACATATTAAAAACAAACTAGCTAGATAAAAAACAACGCAGGAACAACATATTAAAAACAAACTAGCTAGATAAAAAACAACGCAGGAACAACATATTAAAAACAAACTAGCTAGATTAAAAAAAAACGTATATAAAAAAATTAAACTTATATAAAGGAACCGCCCAATTAATACGATATTTCTTATTACTACGAGATGTATCTCCCCTTTTCTGTATTAAACTAAATTAACTTATTAATTGTTTTTTTTCTCTTGATTCTTGTATTGGTATCGACAATGAATATTTGTGCAAAGTTTCAACCTGATCCGTCAATGGGAAAAGGTAGAAATAACGTGTACAAGATTTGCATCACACATAAAAACGTGTAAAAGAATCCACCATAGACATATATATATATAGACTGGACGATAAAGAACAAATTATTATCGGAAATATTTGGGAAAAGATAAGTTTGTAGATCCACATCACAAACCTATATATATTTGCCTATGTCTATGATTATGAAACAAATACAAAATATTGGGAATATGGCAGTTTTGTACTTTTCAAAACTAAAGATCAAAGGTATATATTGGCTGAAATGTTAGTCCTAGAATTTATAGCTCAATCGCCGCCATTTTTTTTCACATAGATATAGTACATAAAACATATTTGACTTCCCCCAAATAAAAATAACTTCCTACTTCCAGTCTATATTTATTTATGTCTATGGAATCCACCCAAACAGACAGACAGATTGAGTAAGTTAATTATAGCTTTGTAAAAAAAATAATGCAAGTAATCCATTCTAGAATATTTAAAAAATAATGTTCGGATTCTGAAACAAAATTCTCAACTTTATTTATAATTTCAGATCTAAAAAACAACAAAATTGTAGGTATACTTTTAAAATGACTAAGCTAATGCTTTAAATCTACACATAATTTTAGAAATGTGATAATTTTTTATACTTATCTATTAAAGGCAGAAACATTAAAAATAAAAACAACTAATTTTTACTCTGAGCATCTGCTCCAAGTCTCGTAACAGTCACCAAATCCCGCCTCGACATCAGACATGATGAGGCCGACAACAAGCAGGGCAGAACATAGCTTTAAAGCAGCAGCCATGACTATAAGGCGGTGCAGACGACACGAGAGAACGTTTTGGCGCTCTCTGCTTACGTTTACAGTTCGAAACTTGCTTTCATTTATATGTCTAATTGGATGACTAATTGTTTATGTTGACTGATAGCACTCAAGGACTTAGTTAACCTATTGTGGGAGAAAGATAAGGACACCAGTAGGGCAGGAGCGGACCTACTGTGGTTGGGGTCATTTTTTTTTTAAAGCCTAACCCTTTTCCAGAAAATACTAACCCTAAATCTCTCTCTCTCTCTCTCTCTCTCTCTCTCTCTCTCTCTGTGTATGTATGTATATATATATATAGATTATATAGTGCTACGTACCGTCACAATAAAGCCCTGTATATATATATTTAAAAGTTGTCAATAATATTGAAGACATTGGTGTGGATAAACACTCCATGTTCGAGGTATATTGAAGACATTGGTGTGGATAAATACTCCATGTTTGAGGTATGTTGAAGACATTGGTGCGGATAAATACTCCATGTTCGAGGTATATTGAAGACACTGGTGTGGATAAACACTCCATGTTTGAGGTATATTGAAGACATTGGTGCGGATAAACACTCCATGTTCGAGGTATATTGAAGACACTGGTGTAGATAAACACTCCATGTTCGAGGTATATTGAAGACACTGGTGTAGATAAACACTCCATGTTCGAGGTATCTATAAAATTTTAATTTTTACGTTTTCAAAGTCATTTCTCAAACTACTTACTCATTATAAATATTTTGTTGTTAATTTCTATTCGACTTGCCGCTGAGCCTCTACCATGCTTGTCTAACTTTGATTGCACTCACAGTTTAGGACTTGATTCTAAGTTCAACTTTCTCTATTGAATTGCAGAAGCGCCCATCGTAATATACTGTGAGCAAAAAAAAAATAAAAATAAAAATAAAACGAATATGCACATTTTGAACCAAGTCAAAGAAACTTGCAGCTTATCGACCACGTGATTTTAAAGTTGTGATTTGCACAGTTAACATACTACAAAAGTCTGCTTTTATTAAAAAGTAATGCCCAAATTTCAAAGGTCATTGTTTGCTTGTGATGAAGGCGACGTCATAGCTAAATGTTTGCACCTTATTTTAAAATTGTTTTTATTTGCTAGGTGTGTCTGTTTAAATAGTCTGCACAACTCGTTGCTGGGTGTGTCTGTTTAAATAGTCTGCACAACTCGTTGCTAGGTGTGTCTGTTTAAATAGTCTGCACAACTCGTTGCTAGGTGTGTCTGTTTAAATAGTCTGCACAACTCGTTGCTAGGTGTGTCTGTTTAAATAGTCTGCACAACTCGTTGCTAGGTGTGTCTGTTTAAATAGTCTGCACAACTCGTTGCTAGGTGTGTCTGTTTAAATAGTCTGCACAACTCTTGGCCTTTCCGATACGATATCGTTAAAAGGAGTCTTTGTTTGCCATGTGGGCAAATATTAGTCTAATCTTTTTGTTTGGTCAACAATTTATTGAATAATTGAGTTACATCTTTTTTTTTATTCCTTTCTTAGCAATGAATACAGCGACTTACAGATTTATTGCGTCGTTTTATGTAAAAGAAGTAGTTTGAACTTTTTTTTTATGGTTGATGAAGTTCTTGAAACACTAGATGTAGATCATTTTTGGAGTTCAAATATCTCACAATTAAGACATTTTTAAAAATAATGTATATGACTTATAAGATAATAGTATATATCTTATAATAACGATCAAATAATACGCTATTGCAACCAACTTGTCACATTAGTTTGTTATTTCACCCAAATGTTATATTTATGACTAAAATATATAACACCATGAACGCTATGTAAAATAAAAAAATTGATCCATTTCAATTCTTACTGTAAACGGTACTTGTGGGCCCCCTGTGCGTTATGGTAGCTACGCCACTGTCTAGGATGTCATTAGTTTAACTCTTTGTTTATGTCTAGGTTTAAGTCCCAGATCATAAAAAAAAACGACTTGACCTTTGACGTTAGATTTATTTTGTTTCGTTTGTTTCGTATTGTAGTTTCAAAAAATCACAAAGATTAAGTGTCATAAAAATACAAAACAATTTTTAGTTCATAAAAATAAATGTTAAAGTTGTCAACAAGAAGTTCTACTCACAAGGTCAGCTATAGCCACATTAAAAGCGCTTGCTAAATATCTATCACTTCATTGTTCTTCAACACAACGTTTTTTAAAACAACACATGCATATTTTTTATCTATCCTACATATATATATGTGTGTGTGTGTTCCTCCATCGTGGTACGTTGATGACCACTTTGGGCATCCAGAGGGCTGAGGGCTTTGCACTGGGGTTTTCTGTCTCCTCAGGTGGCTGGTGAGACCTATGTGAGCCCCGAATTTTCGACTGCTCAATGGGCATGTTATTCCATCTGCAGCTAGTGTCATTGGCCATGCTTGTCTTCTCTGGCGTTTTTCTTCTGCCAGCGCTGTTCTCTTGTTCTCTGCAATCTGTGCGCCAGTTTTCACAACGCGACCTCATGATGCTCTGTCATGTGCTTCCGACTC
Source organism: Biomphalaria glabrata (assembly GCF_947242115.1). Taxonomy (NCBI): domain Eukaryota; kingdom Metazoa; phylum Mollusca; class Gastropoda; family Planorbidae; genus Biomphalaria; species Biomphalaria glabrata. The sequence continues at coordinate 17,048,492 of NC_074722.1, read as the reverse complement.
CCAGGTGGCAGAGTCAATGCTAAAAACTTTCAGAGAAGTTTTGAGGATGTCAATAAAGCGTTGTTGTTTTTTTGTCCACCTGGTGGGCGCTTCCCTTCCCTTATTTGGCCATAAAGCAGTCAGGCCACATTCAGAATGAAAGAGTCCTGCATCCATAGACGACTGGCTTTATGATCAAATAAGGGGAGAGAAGCGCCCATGATCAAATAAGGGTAGAGAAGCGCCCATGTTCAAATAAGGGGAGAGAAGCGCCCATGTTCAAATACTATAGAATAATTTTTTTTATGAATTTTAATATCTATCTATCTATCTATCTATCTATCTATCTATCTATCTATCTATCTATCTATCTATCTATCTATCTATCTATCTGTCTATCTATCTATCTATCTATCTGTCTATCTGTCAATCTATCTATCTGTCTATCTATCTATCTATCTATCTATCTATCTATCTATCTATCTATCTATCTATCTGTCTATCTATCTATCTATCTATCTATCTATCTGTCTATCTATCTATCTATCTATCTATCTATCTATCTATCTATCTATCTATCTATCTATCTATCTATCTGTCTATCTGTCTATCTATCTATCTATCTATCTATCTATCTATCTATCTATCTATCTATATATCTATCTATCTGTCTATCTGTCTATCTCTATCTATCTATCTATCTATCTATCTATCTATCTATCTATCTATCTATCTATCTATCTATCTATCTATCTGTCTATCTGTCTATCTATTTATGTATCTATCTATCTATCTATCTATCTATCTATCTATCTATCTATCTATCTATCTATCTATCTATCTGTCTATCTATCTATCTATCTATCTATCTATCTATCTATCTATCTATCTCTATCTATCTATCTATCTATCTATCTATCTATCTATCTATCTATCTGTCTATCTATCTATCTATCTATCTATCTATCTATCTATCTATATGTCTATCTGTCTATCTGTCTATCTATCTATCTATCTATCTATCTATCTATCTATCTATCTGTCTATCTATCTATCTATCTATCTATCTATCTATCTATCTATCTATCTATCTATCTATCTGTCTATCTATCTATCTATCTATCTATCTATCTATCTATCTATCTATCTATCTATCTATCCATCTCTATCTATCTATCTATCTATCTATCTATCTATCTATCTATCTATCTATCTATCTATCTATCTATATCTATCTAAGTTGGGAGGGGGGGGGAATAGATACTCGACAATATGGGCTGGTCAAATCGCTACTTAAGGAATTTATGTGGGAGATTGTACTTGTGGTCCTTTTTTATCATTATCTATTATTATTTAAAGTACGGTAGAAAAGAAAAAAGGGCGGCTTACATGGCAAAGTAACAAATATATAGCCAGGGAACACATCAAGAGGGGTAGCCTGTGGGTTAATGCTAGATATTATAAAAATACATGCAAAGAAACAAGATTACAATGAGAGTTTGTGTTATCACACAAACTCATAGGCGGCCCCCATAGAAAAGTAACCAATGGATCAGGAATATTTAAGCTATAATCTTGTTTTGTTCGTTTAAATTAATGAAATTGTAAAAAATCATTGCGCTTTTTTTTACATAAAAGCAAACAGGATAACACTTCGTCTTTGATAAGACTCTTCTAACTCTTCTGGAAAAGTAAAGTAGAAATCCAACTGATCACCTAAAAATAAAATGGAAACATTCCTGACAGTGTCGGTGGCACCTGGTGCGGTAACTTTGGGTGTCATCCCTTCCCATTAACTTTCTTCAAATATGTTACAATAAACACTATTGCTTGTTAGTTCTTTTTGTTGAACAAATACAGTGAGCTGATTACATACTATTATTGATTTTTACTCAAATGTAAAATGAGCGTCAATTCTATTATAAAATACCACTGTTTATGACATTTATTCAAATATTTTTGCAAATTTTACTATGATATTTAATAAAATTAGAAATAGACTAAACATTACCTGAACAGGCTTCGTTGGTTATACTTTAAGACAGAAATGGTATAACATTGTGCCATGTCATTTAAACTTAAACTACCATCTAGACGTGTCTAGGCATGTTTGGGCATATATCTAAAGATTTTAATATAATTATTTTTTCCGATGTGTCAGCTTATGCCAAGATATAATTTTTCAACTTGGTTGTCATCCCCAAAATGGTTTCACCCGATGCGACCTCACCCTTCGCACTCCTCTTGTGACGCTACTGCTCCCAGTTACGTACCTCTCCCCAACAATGTCAATAATTATACTGGAGTAGGCGGACTAGGAAATAAAAAAAAAATTAGCCCGCACAACTGAACAGTTTCCCATGCGAACAGCATAGTGTATTATTACCCACTAGTAGGCTTACTAATCCTAATCATGATCGCTCTATCTATTTTATATTTCTAGACCTACCTCCCCTGAAGTTTTTCATTTAAAAGTGGTATATTTTTTTGAAAAATCTGATTGTATAGATAATTTTAAAAATTAGATGGTTCACTTTCGGAAAAGAAATAAGTAGCTGTTGCATCAGAACTTTGAATGATCTAAAATATCATGATGTCCGATTTTCATTTTCTCTAAACGGTACGGACGGACGGACAGACAGGCCACACAAAACTAATAACGTCTTTTCCCCTTTCGGGGGCCTCTAAAAACGGTAAAGCAATTGATGAGCTACATTCATATATTTCTATATTTATATCTTATACATCAATAACATTAGCTGGAGTTTATAAGGGAGATAAACGATGATGGTCTGAATTAAAAAAATATATGTGGTTATCTATCTATATACTTTAAATGAAATATACTTTACATATATATTTTAAAAGAAATATACATTTATTTTTGTATTACAAGAAAATGAACACAGTCTACAATATTGTTTTCATTTCATGCATTTCAGTCATTGAGAGACATCAGACTATCAAACATGTTGACTTTGGATGTGTCTGTTCTGTCTGTCTAGGTTCCTCTGGACAAGGTAGTCATAAGGGTAATGACTGGGCGGTGTGGAAACGTCATCCAGGACTGTCATCTACATGGTGAAGGTACAATATTACAAGACAATTAGTCAATAATTTATTGCATTGCTTCCGTATAGTGCATAGTTTATGCTATAGCAGGCTCATTGTGTGAAGGTCCTATTTTTGAGGGCTTTTGCGGGGAGGGAGAGGTATGTTGGACACCGTTTCTATGATGGCTTTAGCGATTAGCAAATACAACTCAGCTAAAGCTGGGGATCGAATTCTACCTTCCCCTGATAAGAATCCAAGCTGCTTATGCCAGGCAGCTACACAACCCACATGTGTTACGGTATCAATGTTTGTATTGAGATCACAGTTAAGAATAAACAAACTGTTCATTCTATTAATTTAAGTTATGTTCATTTTTTTAAACAAGTTTTCTAAACAATACTTGAAAACAAATTATCTATAAATGTATCTAGTTCAGGATACCAGCACATATTGAATTAGAAGGAAATGAGGAGGCTGGCATACTTGCCAAGTGTGGAAGAACAAACTCACAATTAAACATTGCATTCTATCCAAAAGAAATTAGGAAAGTAATAGTGAACGTAATCTATGATAAATCAACAAGCTCTCATTCGAAACGCTAGATAACGGACACCTATAATAAGCTATCCAGACAAGACCAACGTCTAATCATTCGCCTCAGAACCGACACAACAGAATGAGACAACATATGTTCTGGAAGTTCAAAATTGGAACTAGTGAAATTTGCTAATGTGGAATGTCACCAGAGAAAGCTGACCATGTCCTGCAAAACTGCATTCTTTATCAAGAGGACATAACAATGCACTGGCCCCAAAACACCACAATAGAAAGAAAACTATATGGAGAGCTTCCTCATCTGGAATCTGCTGCGCAGTTTATCTCATGTATTGGTCTAAACATCTGAATGCTCCAACATAATAATGAGAATGAGGGCTAAGCAGAAATCTAGGATAGGTTTAGTTTATATCTGATGGATGGTTGTCTGGTCGTGCTTGGAACTGTCATACCACTTGGAACTGTCATACCACTTGGAACTGTCATACCACTTGGAACTGTCATACCACTTGCTCGTTGCAATCTGCTTTACAGGTATACAATCTTAATTTCTGAAGTGAAAACAAAGCGATCAAATGTTCACTATTTTGGAGTACTCACACCCTCCTTCCCATTCAAATCTGTTTGGCAATAATTGTTTATATATGACATCTATCTAATTATCCATTCCAATGGCGCTACAGCTCTGGGAGGGTTTTAGCCTGCTTCACACACATGCTCCCATTCAGATCTCTCCTGTGCCTTTCGTCTCCACGCCTTAATCCTAAAGCTGATGCAGATCTGCCTCCATATCATCAATCCATCGCATTCGGGGTCTGCCTTTTGGTGTTTTTGGTTTTTGCCTGTATACAATTTTTGCTCCTCTATTATCTGACATTTTTTCAAGTTGACCTCTTCAACTTTTCTTTTTTATTTTTGTCACTAACGGTTGGGTCTTCATTCAATTGATATATCTCATGGTTAGTGCGTGTCCTCCACACTGTTTCATCCTGTATAGCACCATAGATTTTCCTAAGAATATTTCGTTCCCAAGTAGTTAGTATTATTTTCGGTTGTCTTTGTCAATGTCCAGGTCTCACTTGCATACATTGCTGCTGGTCTTATTATGGTTTTGTATATTATTTTCTTGGTTTTCCTTGATATTGTTTTGCTCTTATGTAAATGATGGATGCTATAAAATGCTCTGTTGCCTCCAGCTATTCTTTTCTTTATTTCTGTTAGTAAATCATTTTTGAAATCAATTGTACTTCCTAGATATTTGAAAGTTTGGACATTTTCATTATATATATATATATATATATATTATAATATATTGTCCCTCTGTTTGATTGTCTCTTGTCATTGCAATGTAATTTTTTTTACTGTCATTGACCTCAAGTCCTGCTGGTCGAGATGCTTCTTCTAGTTGTGTGAAGGCTCTAGCAATGTCAGCGGTTTCTTTACCCAATAAGGCAATGTCATCGGCATAAGCAAGGTATTGTAGAGGTTGGCTGTATATAGTCCCTGTTGGTTGTGGACCTATGTTTTCTCTCCTGAAGTAGTTAGTAATAGTTCTCCTTGTGTGTATGTGTATATTTCTTATAAATCTCTCCAGTATCAAATTGAAAAGCATGCAGGAAAGTGCGTCTCCTTGTCTTAATCCTCGTTTAATCCTCAATTCTCGTGAGTGTTCTTCTTGAATTATGACTTTACTTTTTGAGTTGTTTAATGTCAGTTGTATACGTCATGTTAGGTATTCCAAAATCCTGCTGAGTCACATAGATATTTCCTTCTGATACTGTCATAAGCCATTAGTTATAAGCCTAGACAGGATCTTATAAGTCATATAGAGAGATTCCTCTGTAATTACAGCACTTTAGCTTGGAGCCTTTTTGTGTATTGGGGTTAAAAGAGCTGTTTCCCATTCTGTTGGTATTACTTCTTCTTCTGCTGTAATTTGGTCCTGTCCTGGCGCTTTGTGATTCTTCTTGGTTCTATTTTTTTCTGATGTTTCAATGAGTGTTGGAGGGTTCACTAAGGGATCTGGTCCCCAATGTGGCAGTTCATATTCTCCATTGTCTCCATCTTCAGTGGTATTTAGGATCTCCTCAAAGTATTCAGCCCATCTCTCAATGACCCTGCTGTTTTCTGTAATGAGCTGACTATCTTTGTTCTCACACATCTGTGATCTAGCTTGAAATCCGTTCTTTTCATCTTTAATTTTCATATACATTCCTCTCATGTCTCCCTCCTTTGCTAGTTCCTCAATTTGAATAATCTTGGACTTTTCCCATTCCCGTTTTTTCTTTCTCACAACTTTTGTGGCCCTTCTTCTTGCTTCATTGTATTGCTGTCTAGTGTTCCTGGTTTCTCTCTGTAGCATTATCATTCGGGCATTGTTCTTCTCTTCTATAGTTTGTCTGCATTCATCATCATACCACCCTATTTTCACGTTCGTTTGTTTAAATCCAACCACCTCTTCTGCTGTTCTTTTGATATTTATGTTATTTTCACTGTCCTTTTCTAATGTTGTTAGTTGCGTTTGGAGTTCAATACTATAAGTTTCTGCCACCTGTGGATCCTTTGTGAGTTTTTGACTATCATATTGTTGTGCTATTATACTTTGGTAATTGTGAATGGTACTTATTCTTTGTCTAAGTTTAGCTTTTACTAGTAGGTGGTCTGAGTCAGCATTAGCTCCTCTGAAACTTCTTACAGATATCTAGTACATCCGATCCATATCTCTTATCAATGAGTAGGTGATCTATTTGATTCTGGGTGTTGCCATCAAGTGAGATCCAGGTTACCTTGTGAATATTCTTATGTTGAAATTTAGTGCTGCAGATAGACATTCCTTTTCCTGATGCAAAATCTACTAATCTAATGCCATTAATTTTGACTCTTCATGTAAGCTTTCTTTGAAAATTGTTGGTCTAAATGATTTTTTTTTTTCAAATTTTTGTTTTGAAATCTTGTAGGACTATTTTGATGTCATCCTTTGGTGCTTCAAATTCTTTGCACTCTATTATAGAAGGCCTCTTTGTGTTATCATCTGTATCTCCACTAGGGGCATGGACATTGATAAATGATATGTTGAAGAAATTTCCTCTCAAACGTAGTGAGCAGAGTCTATCACTTACAGGTTTAAATCCAATGACATTACCTACCATTTCCTTTTTAACAGCAAAACCTGTACCTAAGTTGTTAGTGCTTCCACCACTGTAAAATATAATATACTCCTTGGTTCTGAGAATGTCTGAGTCTTTCCACCTGATTTCCTGTAGGGCTACAAGGGGTATCCTATATTACTTTAACACTTCAGTAAGTTGGGCTAGCGCACCTGCTCTATAAAGGCTTAGCACGTTACATGTCGCAAAACAAAAATCATGTCCTTTTCCAGGCCTAGGTCGTTTTCCGTTGAGATCTGTCCGGGTTTTCTTGTGTGTAGAAGCTTTCGTAAAAGTTTTTTTTATATGACAGAGTTGTAAGTCCTGCGCATAACCATCTGGACCGTTGTGTTGTGTTGTCTCGATGTATGGGGGGGGGGGCTGCCTTTTTCAGCTCTCTAGATAGCTGCCTTTATTTTCAGATAAGGTGCCCTAGCCTTTGAGGATCCGTCCACTTCTTGCAAGGCAGCAGGTTTGACTTTGGTCCACCCCGGGTATTTTATTTCCCCGGTACCCACCATTTAAAATTCATAGCTTGCATAAATATCGCTCTATGGCTTTACAATTTTATTTTTTTGATGTTTTATTTTTGCAACAATTTACCTCCTCCTGTGACAAAGTCCAGCCACTGCCGGCCCCCAAATTGTCTTCAAGCTGCTCCAGAGTTCTGGCCCCTATGATAACAGAGGAGACAACTTCTTTCTGCAGCAGCCAACGTAACGCCACTTGAGCAACACTGCGACCTGTAACAAAGGATGATATTAACACAATTAGTTAGACTTAGGACAAAGTCTTTAAACTGTTGTTTTCCTAGAATTAACGTCAAGAACAACATACTCTGGTAGACTATTAGTAAAACCACGGTTTAGGAAGCGAATTCTGTAATAGAAATTTGGTACGAAAACAAAACAAAGTATAACCACTCTATTTTATAAGCGGATTAAGAAGATGCATTTAATCGTCAGATAATTCTTAGATGATTCCAACGACACACTCAGGTCTTGGAGCCAAACATACCGGTTGTAGGTTCTACTGTTTTATATACATATTTTATTTTGTTGATAGACGGTGAGACCACTTTCGCTATACACTCATTAGAGGCAACCAAAGGTGCTGTTGCCCTTAGAGATGGTTGTCTGTCTCTTTAAATAGTGATGCCTTGTGAGATAATGTACTGACCAGGTACACAATATGGTCTATTACAATTTGGGGTGGGGATTTAAATTATTTTAAAATATAGCTTTACTTTAATATCAGACGAGTAAGGCTTGCATTATACTGTATGCTCTTTTAGAAACGCAATGACAGAAATATTAAGTTTGCTTTCCTTCTGAAATTTATGGGATGGGTGGTTATCATGATTTTTTAGCGAAAATTTATTTCACCTTTTCAAGACTCCCAACAATTAATAAAATTAACAAGTTAAAAACTATCAAACAGTAAATCATAATGTTTAAAATGAACCGCTAGATATACAGTACACAGAGAGCTATTAACTGTATAGTATCACATAAGGTAGTTTATACAGACAAAACACTTCTATTCCATACCATATTTGTGACCAATGACTTCAGCAGTCTCAATGATATCAAACGTCCTATCATTTAAATATGATTTGGCTTTGGCTTTAGTGATGGCAACTGACCACCCTAGTCGTCCCTCTGTTGGAATCTGGCCACGCTTGACCTTCCCTGTCAGCAGACCACTTTATATACAAAAAAAAAATATTTAATTTCATGTAACAGCTCAGCAGTTTCTTTTCTACACTGACACGCAACGTCGACTTCAAAACTTAAAATGAACTCTTTGAAATGCTTTTAACAAAGCAAAGAAGAACCTAAATAACAAATCGGCCACACTTTGTGACTCTCAATTCAAGAAAACATAAAGAAACTAGACGCAAAATAAAGCAGTGAGATTTATAACAAACATTTGACTAGAGAAACACCATCAGTAAAATCTTTTAAAAGAAGAATAAGAAAAAGTAAAGTAGAAATATATAAAAACACGTACAAATCAAATACAAAAAAACACAAGCTAGTGAAATCTTCCAAATAACACAAAGATAAAAGCACATTTCATTGTTCATAAGCTAGGACGAATTCGTACACGTGCTCCTTCTTCTCTAATGTCATTAGAGCAAGTGAATTAACCAGGAGAACCGATGACTTAGCAGAGTTTGTCACTTTTTACATACATGAATAGATCGACTCATGGGTACTCGTGTAGTAACGCTATTATCTTATCGTTTAAAAGAACGTCTGTAATTTGTAAGATAAGATGAACAATTTGAACATCGAATTTAGATTTTAAAAAAATTTAACAAGCAGAGAGACAACTTTCTATGGCTAATTACAAGAGGCTACTAAGTCAATTCCTTGGTAGCTTCCAAATATATAAATTATTTATTTATTTTGGAATGCTGTTGTTGCGTTTGCAAAATAGCTCAAACATCAAGGGTGTTACAAGAGTTTTTAATTTCACATACTGCTGTTTGCCATTTGGGAAAATAGTTTCCATAATAGTGTGTGTCGTATTGTATCTCAGTGTATCTCGATGTATCTCAATGTATCTCTATGTATTGTATCTCAATGTATCTCGATGTATCTCGATGTATTGTATCTCAATGTATCTCGATGTATCTCGATGTATTGTATCTCAATGTATCTCGATGTATCTCAATGTATCTCTATGTATTGTATCTCAATGTATCTCGATGTATCTCGATGTATTGTATCTCAATGTATCTCGATGTATCTCAATGTATCTCGATGTATCTCAATGTATCTCGATGTATTGTATCTCAATGTATCTCGATGTATTGTATGTCAATGTATCTCGATGTATCTCAATGTATCTCTATGTATTGTATCTCAATGTATCTCGATGTATCTCGATGTATTGTATCTCAATGTATCTCGATGTATCTCAATGTATCTCGATGTATTGTATCTCAATGTATCTCAATGTATCTCAATGTATCTCGATGTATTGTATCTCAATGTATCTCAATGTATCTCAATGTATCTCGATGTATTGTATCTCAATGTATCTCAATGTATCTCGATGTATTGTATCTCAATGTATCTCAATGTATTTCGATGTATTGTATCTCAATGTATCTTGATGTATTGTATCTCAATGTATCTCAATGTATCTCGATGTATTGTATCTCAATGTATCTCAATGTATCTCGATGTATTGTATCTCAATGTATCTCGATGTATCTCGATGTATTGTATCTCAATGTATCTCGATGTATTGTATCTCAATGTATCTCAATGTATCTCGATGTATTGTATCTCAATGTATCTCTATGTATTGTATCTCAATGTATCTCAATGTATCTCGATGTATTGTATCTCAATGTATCTTGATGTATTGTATCTCAATGTATCTCAATGTATCTCGATGTATTGTATCTCAATGTATCTCAATGTATCTCGATGTATTGTATCTCGATGTATCTCGATGTATCTCGATGTATTGTATCAATAACACGTGAAGTGTTCTAATGAATGAAGTATTCAATTTGACTGTTTTTAAAGATGACTTGCTAATTTGTTATTCTATTTGACTGTTTTAAAGATGACTTGCTAATTTGTTATTCTATTTGACTGTTTTTAAAGATGACTTGTTAATTTGTTATTCTATTTGACTGTTTCTTATCCACACTTACTATACAGTAGAGAAACATTTTGACGAGAATTATTTTAAAAAGAGAAATTCGGTCAAATACAGAAATGTAATGTTAAAGGAGAGAAAGACACTGGAAAAAAATGTCCTTTCAAGGAAAAAGATTTAATGTCAAGTAAATTAGATAAAAATGACAAAAAGTCAAAGAAATAGGTAGTGCAAAGGAAAGAAAATGTCTTCAAATGAAAGAAAATATGTTTAAAAAGGGAAATACTCATTTAGCGGACTCCATGGCAACACGCCTAGGCCTGACGTTTGACAGACTTGAAAAGGTTCAAACTCAGACTCTCTGTGCAGCAAGCTGTACTGCTGCTGTTGAATGAAAAAAAAAGTAAACTTGAATTGAATAAGACACAACATAGTAAAAAAAACAAAAGTCCACACCGCAACATAATTTGAATGTCAATGTTGATGTATTCACTCTAGGTCTATTTGTTTAGTTATAGCTTTTATTTATAGCTTTTATATAGCGCTACTTTCATGCTTATAGCATGCTCAGAGCGCTTTGGTCCAATCTCATTTGTGGACCAGTGGGAGGGAGGGGGTATCCAGGAGTTGGTTTTCCGTGCTGCCTTTAGGCGCTCAGTAAACACAACTCTGCCCGAGTGGGGTGTCGAACCTCGAGCCCCCTTCTAGGTAGCCAAGCCAAGTTCAAGCGCACTTAGCCTCACGACCACGCTTCCCACGCCTGAAAATTAAAAGCGCCTAAAGGCAGCACGGAAAACCAACTCCTAGATACCCCCTCCCCCCCCACCGGTCCACAAATGAGATTGGACCAAAGCGCTCTGAGCATGCTATAAGCATGAAAGTAGCGCTATATAATAATATATTGTTTTGTAAAATAGTGTGTTAAATTTGTAGGGTAAGGTTGGGAGACTATGTGTAGAGTACTAAGCAAAATACAATATGTGTAGAGTACTAAGCAAAATACAAAATATACTTTTTATTGGTAAACAAAACTTATACAGGGCAAGCACCGCAAAATCACCTCTTTTTCTTTCAATACTACATTGTCTATCGCACATTTTTCTATGTAAATCAAAATAACTTAATTACAACCAATGGATGTCCTAATTGTTTAATATTTTGATTGATTCATATATTGTCTTCAACTGTGAATAATTATGCGAAATTTCAATTGATCCGAGAAAAGTAAGTCAGAGATAAAACCTGTAATAAAATCCACTCGAACAGACAGACAGACAAGGTGAGTTTAAATACGCTTTGTAAAAAGTAAGCACCGGATACAACAATAATCAAGTTTTAAACTTCAGGCTTAGTCGGTGGCTTGAAAATGAAAAAAAAATATTTATTTGGTTTAGAAAACAATTTTAATCTTATGTTTATTTGTTTTTGTTGTAATAAAGAACAATTACATCTATATTTTCTTTTTATTTATTTGGCTGGAACGACATTCTCAAACATAGAGGAAAGGCAGTGGGGCTTAGTAGTTATTTTTTTGGAATGGGGGTGATGTGAATTGTAGACGTAGCGAGAGTCATTCTGTGGATGCAGCCATCTAAATACCCATTATTTAAATAGTATAAAAGAAAATTAGATATACATTTTTTTTTTATGTGAAGATCACTGTTAGGTAAATATTTAATATCATATATAAGGCAAATATCAGCCTGTAAGCTACAATTCATAATAAAACATAACCTGTAAGCTAACTATCGGGTTCAGTCCGAGTCTCTCTGAAGTATCCACCAGTTTCTGGAGCTGCCACCCTGTAAAATTGCTGACACCAATGTAACGAACTTTACCAGCACGGACCAGGTCATCGAAAGTACGTAAAGTTTCTTCAAGTCTAGTTCCGTCGTCAAAGGCATGCGCCTGAAGACGTTGAAAATATATTGTAAAACATTGACACTAGTTTGTTGGAAATGAAAACACAAAATGTAGTCTGTGGTTTAGTATTCACATTTGTTTTTCTTTCTAAATTATTTTCATCAACGTTGTCTTGTTTTTTATTTTCTTGTTAATTTCACATTTATTCATGTTTGAGATACCAGTTTTAAGTATGTAATATGGTCCAAATAGGAAGAAAACAAAAAGTATGTGTACACACCGCCCGGAGTGGCCACCTTATAGACATCCAGGAATACGTTGTAAATCCAACTAAGACTCCAGTTGAGGTCAAGGGTTAACATGTCAGTTTCAGACGTACATTAGTAACACGGTATGGCAATAAGACAAGCACGTTGTCAAATAGAAAACTAAACATCTGAAGATTATATTGTTTAATGGTCGAATGACAAGGGAGGATTTAAGTTAAAGGTAATTAAATGTCTGTTTGGGGTGGAAGGATGTCTAAGCCAATTAACAAATCTATCTCGCAACTAATAAAAAAGGTGAATTCCTTAAACTATTGTGGAACTCGGATGATACGAAAATAAACAATAGATTGGAAATAACAGATTGAAAATAACAATACGTAAAAATAGAACAGTAGTTTATATCTGCATTACAATTTCATAAGGGTCCGTCACTTAGACATCCTATTCCCAACGGGAAACGATCATTTAGCGATGTCGTGCGTAGCGTGAGGTTTGAGGGACATGCTCTCCGACTGAATGAATCGCTCGCACCAAGGAGAGAAATAACTTGGAGGCCGAATAAAAGTCAAAATGCCCTCACTTAACATAGTGCTGCATCTTCCTGGAGGATTTCAGTGTAGTGGACACCAGTTGGGAAGAGGCTACAAACACTGCTGGTGACAGATGTCTCTGGAGATAGTACGCCACCCACTGCGCCAAAAAGTGCGAGAGGGTCTAATTTTTATTAAGTCTATCAATGGGAATAGACAATTTTAAGTTTGTGTTTTTATAACCCTGCCTTGCACCAGTGCTTGTGGTGCGGATGAGCGCACTATTGAACGAGGACAAAAGACTGTATGAGAAAAACAAAACAGTGGATCAAGTGACTAGGAAGTGTCTGAATTGTTAGGAACTAAGGAGCCGTCTTTTGTGTTGCCTGAAGACTGTAATAGGGACCTGGAGCGGAGCGGGGAAGACTGCAGTTGGTTCATATTCAGGTTTGGTGGAGAAAGGACTGGTAGAATTAGGAACAAGACTTTTTGTATTTAGAAGGCTGTTATGTGTTTGTCCTGATGAATAAACACAGTATTTATTGACTGTAGAACCTCGTTGGGTTGCCTGCCTAAGATTTACAACAGTATATATTGAGATACTTGCACACACTCGCCTGGTAAAGGTCCACGTAATCTGTTCGAAGGCGTCTTAAACTGGCGTCAATGCTGGAGGTGATGTGTTTTCTGCTGAGGCCCACATTGTTGGCTACGTTATCGCCCATGTTAAATCGAACTTTGGTGGCGATAATAAATTTCTCTCTCGATTGCCTTAAGAAAACATCATCGCTTATTATCAAACTCTATTCTAAATGTTGTAATATACTTTAATAAATACAAAATGATTCAAATTTGATAACAGAGAAATTTTTAAAACATCACTTCTTAACTGATTAGACTTGGCTGATTGTTATTGAGAGCATTAGGAAAGAGTTTATTTTTTAACCTTTTACTTTCGCTTGTCTAACTGCAATCAATTTCTCTGACAAAGAAACATACTTTAACATTAAAATAGTAATAAAATTGTGAGATTCACGTTTTTACCTTGCAATCCTGAATTTTAGACTTAATTGTTTATGGAATTGTGTTTGTTTAATGTTTATCATTTTTTTCTAAGGGCATATAATATTACACCGTAACCACTACCGATAACTGCTTGAAATTTTAATATTTTCGGGTCTAATTAGCTAGAAACATAAATGGTTGATATTCGAGACCAATGATTAAGAAGGATGTCATTTCTACTACGTTGGCTGTGCTGATCTCGCAATGTGATCTACAGTTTTCTAATGCTACGTGGCCGTTGTAAGAGATATCCAGCTGTCTCTGAAGCCTTTTGCTGGCACGTGTTTTCCTCTACGCTACTGCTTGCATTCAATATATCAAAAAGAGACTGCAGAAATAGACAACATAATGTCTATAGCAATGGTTCCCAAACTTTTTTGTCTCGTAGACCCCTTACCATGTTTTCTGGTTTTCGGTACACCTCCTGCTTAACTTATATTGTATTTTTTTGCAATTTTTTAAACATAATTTCTAACTGAAGTGAGCCGAAGAGTGAAAACTAATTTTAAGATGCATTTCAAGCTATAGAGATCTATCTTTTTTTATGGATAAAATTTAAATTTCAACCACTTAAAATGACAATTGATATTTATTACTGGAATCACCAAACATACTGGAAGTGTTTGTTTTTACAGGTTTGATCATCCGTTGCTACGTACATTATGTTTTTATAGGACTGCGCTACATTCTGTCAGAGCCTGTAAAGATGCTGATCCCAAAGTGTATATAATCAGCTCTGTACAATCTACATTTCTTTTTGTTAAATATTAGGTACATGTGGACAAAATTAAGCTATTTAATTAATTGTTGAAATGAAATACAATTTTTCATTTGAATAGTACAATACATATTTAAAGGATTAACTAAGGTGCAGATCATAATGCAGTTTATGAAATAATTACATTAATGGGGTGTGAAAAATAAAGTAACGACCTGCTTATGTGAAATCTATTATGGTAGACCCCAGTGGACATCACATAGACCCCCAATTTATTTTTTCACTTTCATAGACCCCTGGGGGCCTATATTGACCACATTGGGAATCACTGATGTAATCTTTGTTTTGTAACTAGATTCTCAATGGGTGTATTTTTAAGTGCAGCAGAGAAGGTTCTACCTTTCCAGCCATTTCCCTACAATATTCTCCGCTGCGCCTAGACCGTAAACATCTGCCGTGTCAAAGAAGTTGCCTCCACACTCGACAAAGCGTTTGATGATCTGGTGGGATAAATCTTCGCCGCACTGCCCAGGTCTGCCCGACTGCAATGAAATACATCACAATGACATTAAATGATTTGAACATCTTCCATCTGTGTCAACAGTTCACCTGTTAGATATCGTATACGTTATCAGCAGATATCTAATTATATCTCTCTTTTTATTAGGAAATAAAATGTCTAAATCTTTCGTATTGTAGAATATTCGTATTACACAAATAACAAACTACTGTTTAAGAGGGAAGACATATTAGGAACTCCATTTATTACGTAAACACAAGCGGTGTTGCACTGACGCGCTAGTGTGCAAATGAACATATGTTACATCTCTCTTCTTTAATGCAGAAAATCTATTTATCAGAATAACTCACAAACTAGTCAACTAAAAAGTCAATTAATTCAGCCAATCACAAATCAAGTCTCTTGGGTTTGTTAACTATTCTGCCTGAGAGTGTTACGTAAGGTTCATGTGGTCTAGAGGTGTTAGAAGAAGCAGTGTGTAGTGGCGGCTCTACATCTAGCGTAGTTTGTAATCTTGGACTCTCTAGAATACTCTAGATCTAGTGGTTCTGGTTGTTCTGAGATGTCATCTGGAAAGTCATAATTGTTGTCAAATCTGTTTGCTTTCTCAGAAGACTTTCTGATGTGTTTTCTGTTTCTTCTGTAGACCTTATTTCCACTTTTGACATTATATGATCTAGGCTTAGAATGCTTCGAATCTACTGTTCCTGGTATCATGGGCGTAGCCAGGATTTTTTTTCGGGGGGGGGGGGGTTTGGGGGGGTGGATTTTTTTCTTCCCCCCCCTCCCCCCGCGAAAACAAAAATTATATGTATTTATGTGTGTGTGTGTGTACATAATTTTTATTACATTCTGACCCTTCATTCTTTCGGAAGACGTTTATTGTGACCTAGAATAGGTTCTTCCATGAGTTAGTGGAAAAATTGTAGATTCCCCGCCATTACTAGCAAGGGGGTCTGGATGAGCGCTAGGAGCTCCCCCAGCGCGGGGCGAAGCCCCGCCGCCAAGCACTATTTCTGATATTGAAAACCAACAAAATGCATATTCTGAGGTATCTACAGTGCATTTTCCTGCTATTAACAAGTTCTATTTCAAAAACCTAATGTGATATTCTTACTGACTTAGACCCTCCCGCGCCGTTCGGCGCATTTGCTGTTAAGCTGTTTCCATAAAATTGTAGATTCCCCGCCATTACTAGCAAGGGGGTCTGGGGGAGCGCTAGGAGCTCCCCCAGCGCGGGGGTATTCTGGTATTGAAAGCCAACAAAATGCATATTCTGAGGTATCTACACTGTATTTTCCTGCTATTAAAAAGTTTTATTTCAAAAACCTAATGTGCTATTGTTACTGCGCCGTTCAGAGCATTTGACGTCAAGCTGTTTCCATAAAAATCTGTCACTGGTAATGTTTGGAGCCTCTTCCCACCTGCCATGAGGACCTCCATGAATGAGTGGCGTCAAGTTGTACTAGGATATCATTGCAACTCTTCTTATGCGTAATTTATTTTGTCGAAGAACATGTCCAGCAAACCTTATGCATCGCTCTCTCACAATCTTACTAATGGGTCGACTCCCAGTTCGGCATAGGATTTCCTTGATTTAAACCCGATCTCTATAACTGACTCCTAAAATCTGTCTTAGCCATCTTTGTTGAGCCACATTTTGTGTTTTTCAATTTCGGCAGATGACTATTCTCTGCAGTTTATTAATGGAGCCCTGCCACTGGTAAAAATGTGTAACCTCTCTTGAATACGCTCTTGGAATTAAGTGACTGTAGTTTGCTTTAGATTTTATATCGAAAAGAGAAGTAGGGGGTTTTCCACCTCAAAATGCTCTGTAGGAGGATTTTAAACTCAAAACCATCTGGAGGGGTTTTAAACTTTAAAAAAAAAGCCATCTGTGGAAGAGGGGTTTAAACTCAAAACCCCCGATTGGCTTGGCTACGCTCAAATAATTTTAGTGTGTAATTTGCTTTTTTTTTATATTGAAGAGGTATTTTTAGCATCAACCTCCTCTGAATGGGGGTTTAAACTCAAAACCCCTTTGGCTACGCTCATAGATTTAAGAGTGAGTAATTTGCTTTTATTTATATTCAAGAGGTTGCATTTGCAATGTAGTAAAACATTATTTAAAAGTTCCCTTTTTAATAGGATGAATTATGAGCTGTAGATGTCAGGAGAATGCGTTTCTGCAATGAAGAATGCAAGAAAACGCTTTTGGCGTGGGGGTTTGCCCCAATCCCAACTTTCGAGGCTTGCAGCACACCTCTAGAGTCCTAACTGTGAAGAGAAATGCCTCAACATGGCTTTTTTTTCCAATATTTTATTTTGGGCGGAGATCCGGGCGATTTGGGGTGACTCAAACCAAGAATGCCGTCATATTTGTTTCATAATGCCTTTATATGTTATTTTTAGAACAGCCGAACTTTCTTTACAGAACAAATATTGTTGGCTTTGTCGTGCGCGCGCAAAGCTTTCCTTTTGCGTTTTGTTATGTACTAGTTTAGAGAGTATGTTAATTTTGTTTGACAAAATATATTGTGTACTGTTTTTAGCGACGGTAAAAGTAGTGACGTAGTAAGACAAACGAATGACGTAGTAGAACAGACAAACAAGAGAGCAACATGGCAATAGTGTAGAAGTAGTTTGTTTTGGATGTTAGTAAAAGCGACGTTTATGAAGACTAGACGTCTTCCCAGTGATAAATAAAGGTGTGATTTTAATTAAAACAGTGAAAGCTGCTATCAAGTATATTTTTAACTTGTAATATTCTGTGGCTAATGTGAAGTAATAATTGAGATAGAAGCGAAGTCAGACTAGATTAGCCCACAACAGTTTAATATTTGTGTTTTAGAGTATTGGAAGTAGTTTGCATTAGGTGCGTTTTGTTGTCTAGATTATTGTGTATGTGTGTGTGTACGTCATCCTTAGTTTCCTCAGTGGAGCGAGCTTCTTTTGTTAGCTGGTTAGCTGGTTTTCTATTTCCCCGTTTTAACGGTACATAAGTACATAGTTTTATTAAGGAGGCTGATCTTTCTGTACGGGTGTCGCTAATGAAAAGTTCTTTATTGAAGCGGAATCGCTAGATGTTGGTGTTTTTTAGCATCTCAGGGTGTTAGGCTTGGGGCTACGGGAAATAGTGTCGCCTTTCCGCCCTTTTCCGTTAAATCAGTAACTAATCATTTACACAATTCGCTATTTTTGATTGAAAAAAGGAATAGCGTAATTTGTACTTCGCCTACATATTAATCACATTCTTGAAGCAAGAATAAATACGCAATGTTTTAGTGTTCATACATTTTGGTTAATGATATATAAGGGTTAGCAAAAGCCATTTAGATACTTTGGTATCTGGAAATTTAGGCACCGGATATTTAGGCACCGGATACTTAGGCACCCGGACCAAGTTTACATCTACCTGCGAGAAATCATTTCCTTTAAGTGGGAGTGTTTGCCTCCCCCCCCCCCCAACACCACCCGTTTTAAATGTACGACCCCTCCTTTTCCCACAAGAAGAGGGCGATTGCGATTATATTTATCGCCAACACTCCCCGACATTATAAACATATTTTATTATACTTTTTAATCTAAACTATTTACATTAGTAACTAAATATTTACACAAATTGCATAATCATCAATTAAAAAAACTCACCAGTCAACCTTAGGGGTTGGTGATGGAGGGAAGCATGAGCGGAGAATCATCTCTACCTAACCTCCCCTGAATCCTGTAATGTCTATATTATATAATGACTCAGGAGTCATTTTTTTCCACACATTCTCATGATTGTCATTTTCCCCATTTTGTCAGCTTTTCTTTAGTTAGAATTGTTATAGTTGCTATTTATTATAACGTCACTGATAGCCCATAGCCTAAGGATAAAATATACGTTAACATTTTAAAATGATTTTCAAATGTAAGGTCTCTAATTAAAGAGTGCCTAATTTTCCTGTGCCTAATTTTCCGCCTTGTTTAAAAGTGTCTAATTATTCGCTGCCTAAATTTCCGGGTACCTAATTATCCGGGTGCCTAAATTTCCGGGTGCCTAAATATCCTGTGCCTAATTATCCGTAAATTTGCGGTGCCTAAATATCCGGTGCCTAAATTTCCTAAATTCAGATATTTTAGCCAAGCGAAGAACTTAAACCAGAGGCCATTAAAGACTGATTGGCTATTTACTTTTAGAAAGGCTATATCAGCTTACTCTTTCACTCTTTCCGTCTGTCTGTCTATCTGTCTGTCTGTCTGTCTAGTAAAAAGTTTGTAGACGTTTTTTCTCCCACACCCAATCTCGGGTCAAGCTGAAATTTAGCACAATTATTTCTTTTACCTGACAACAGAAGAATCGATTTAAAAAAACACAACACAATTAATAATTAACTATTGGTATTATATTATTTTGTTTGGTATTTGGAACAAAGGATTGAAATTGTAATAGACTGAAGTGGTGATATAAGCTATACAGATATAAGTTTTTTTAAAAAGGATTTTTTTCTTGTTTATATAGTTTAACCTTCAACAGGATTAACATTATCACCATTTGAGTCAGACTCACACTGGACCAGACAATGACCATATTTTATGCGAGGCTTATACTGGACCAGACAATGTTCATCTTTTGAGCCAGTCTCATACTGGACTAGACAATGATCATCTTTGATGCCAGGCTCATACTGGACCAGACAAATAACCATCTATTGAGTCATGCTCATATTGGATCAGACAATAATCATCCAGCCAGCCAAAGGAAAAACAATCGCCTAGGCAACACCCTCCCCACACCCCGCACGTTTCTTTTTTAATGCATTGACTTGCATAGGCGGAGTTTGGAGATGAGTTGTTCAGAAATGCGTCAATTCATTTTTATGACTAACAATATTGCCCACAAAAAGACTGTTATAAAACGTTTGTAGTACGTGTGCATCTCTGTGAGTTTCTGATGGGCGCCATTAAAGACATTAACATTTTTTGTTGAATCATCTTCAACAGATTTACGGTACAACAAAGAAAGAATGTAAGAGAGACACATATACAAACACACAAATATATACCCACACATACAAACACGTCCACACGCCGGGTTAAGAGTTTTGAAAAGAAAAAAAATATATTAATGAGATCAGAGTGCAAACTAATTGCCAGGCGAATCTAGTGAGTTCAAGATCGAACAATCTAGAAACAGATTCGAAATACTGGGCTTCCTAGGCCTATTTATACGCGTACCAATAGAGAGCTGACACAGTTTAGGGCGTGCCATAAGACAACTCTAAAGTCTGGTAAGTTTTCTAAAGTCTTCATTATTTTTATGTAGTAATATCATCAAAAAATGAGGTTTCCTTTGAAATTTTATCTAGATTGTATTACTTGGAGACAATTGAGCACTTTGGAGAAACGCCTTTTTTTTTACTTCTAAGTGTATAGTCATAAACATTTTTTTTTAATTAATGCTTGAGCTTATGACCTACTTTATGTCAAAAGTCATTTCACGTTGTTAAAATAAAACATTGCGAGGTAACGTAAGGTCCTTTGACTCCAACACATTCTCTATTATATAGGGTCCCTACAGGCTTTCTTAAACCGTATAGAACGTCGCTTGACCACTTTTGTTGATCAATTTCGCCGTGGCACAGGTCTTCGCCAAACTGGCGTGTACTGTCACTCGTCACAGTTGACCGCTTGTCTAGCGCTGGACTGGGGCGATTTGCGTAGGCTAAAAACGGTTCCCGGTCACTTCATCCCCGGTTACTTCATCCCCGGTTACTTTATCCCCGGTCATTTCATCCCCGGTCACTTCATCCCCAGTCACTTCATCCCCAGTCATTTCATCCCCTGGTCATTTCATCCCCTGGTCACTTCATCCCCCGGTCACTTCATCCCCCGGTCATTTCATCCCCAATTAAATATTTTATATACAAATATGATTATGTAGAATGCTTTCTTTTTTATATTTTATGAAATATTACTAATGCGTTTTTGGTGTTTCCTCTTCCACTTTGTATTCTTAATGAGAAATCTAATATTATATGGTTAATCTGGATGTGTACTTATCTATAGCGTAATGATTAAAGGCCAAGGTGTGGTGCAAGTAGTGGGAATCTTTTGAGAGATAGAAGTGTGATTAGAATAATTATTACCGTGCCGCTGATAACTTATCATCAAAGGCCAAGGTGTGGTGCAAGTAGTGGAAATTTATCATCAAAGGCCAAGGTGTGGTGCAAGTAGTGGAAATCTTTTGAGAGATTGAAGTGCGATTAGAATAATTATGACCGTGCCGCTAACTTATCATCAAAGGCCAAGGTGTGGTGAAAGTACGACCATGTTTCACTTTATTTTATTTTTCAATCGCTCTTTCTTGAAAATGGGCGAAATCATTTTTAGTCTTGAAATATGCAGCAACACTGGCTAAGAGAATAACAAACATTGTTCATCAATATGAATCGATGGATCGTCTTCTGTACTTACAATTGATAGCTTATCTATCTTACTGATGTAGATGAACACAAAAACACTTTTTTTACATTACCTCTTTATTTTTACATGCTAAATTTTTTTATTTTTTTAATGGCATTTAATTTTAATTTTATTCTAATCTAAAGTGTTACAATTTTGTCATTTAAATAAAAAAGGAATACATTAAATATTGCTCATTTAATGCTTTTTAAAATTACAATTTGTTAGATAAAATGATCAGATGATGAAAATATCAGGGGATGAAATGACCGGGGGATGAACTGACCAGGGGATGAAATGACTGGGGGATGAAGTGACCGGGGGATGAAGTGACCAGGGGATGAAATGACCAGGGGATGAAATGAACGGGATGAAGTGATCGGGGATGAAGTGACCGGTCACCCTAAAAACACACCCAGCTTACCCCATCTGTTTCACCACCAGGTTTATAACAATACTAACAATTTCCTAGCTGAGAATATAGTTGATAATTTTAAAAAGTTGTTTTATTTCAGTGAACATTGAATTGTATTAATTGAAAGTTTCTATAGCATTTATAATTTTACAAAGTATTCAAATTTCTTCTATTATGTACAAGTTGTAATAGAGCGACTTATAAATATGTTTTTAATGCAATCTATTACAGAGAAGATATAATGCGTATAAAACCGATTACATATCAAAAAGTCTTAATTGGATATGTGATTTTTCTGACTCTAAAAAAAATTCATTTTGTCTGTTTTATTTTTTTTTAATGTAAACTATGCAATACTATAATAACTATAATTACTATAAGTATAAAAACTATAAAGCAACTAGCATTACACATTTACAATCCATCCTTTACACAATGAACTCGTTATAGCTAATTATTGCTGGAACATCCCATCATGTATTTTTTGAATAAACGGGTCACAATTTAACTCTTTCTCCTTCTCCTCTCTGTCTCTCAATTTCTCGGTTTGAACGACCCTCTTTATAATCCTCTCCCCCCCCCCAACACACACACTTTGTGTGTTCTTTGCCCGTGAATTCTAATATCACTTTTACTTTGACGCTTCTTCCCCTCCATCTGCCCCCCCCCCCATAACAACAAAGCTAGTACTACTTATGATTGCTGATTTTTCTCCGACATCTCAATTCAATATCGAAATATTCTCTGCTGCTTTGACCTGAACTGGACCCCCCTGTCACAGACAAACAAGCGCTTTCACACCTTTAGGCCCCCTTTTTTTAATTCCAATGACAAATCTTACTTTTTTTTTGAGCATGCTACAATAGATCGGCCACTTATCTTTTTTTTTTTCTAGATCCAAGGTAAATAGTAACAGGTTCAATTTTCTTATTTTTTCGTCCACGACAAGTGGGAGAACTAGCGATATGTGTATTGTTATCATTGCACTTATAGATTCAAATACATTTTAAAATATTTCTCAATTATTCATTTTTTTGGTCCACAGATATTTAAATACAAAATGTGTTCACCATTCATAAAGAAGATATTTCTGTTGACAATCCAGATAACTTTATTGTTGAGTCTCACTTTGGCAGACATTAATAATATAAAAAAGAGGCAGCCATGTGACCTTTCGTTTGCAACTCCTGGAGATCCCAACAAAGAGTTATTGTACCACGACAACCCAGACTTGAATTATCATTATATTTGGAACAAGACAACAACGTCAGCCATGGACTACAACGGACAAGTCTGTGCTGACAGATGTGACAATGGAGTGAAAGTATTTAGAAGTAAAAGCAACTTGAATATTAAATGCTTAGAATGTGAATGCAAGAGACCTGCTTGTGAAATCTATGGTATTTGTTGTGAAGACATCTCCGTTAGTCCAACATCTTCGCTCGCTCACTCATCACCAGCTCTATACTGTGACGAGGTTTCATTGCTCAATTATTATTTTATATGCATTCGATCGTGTCCCAAAGAGTATGGAAACATTGAAGTCAAGAAACTGTGCGAGGAAGATGTCTCGATAGCAGAAACAACGACAGACACATTTATGAGAGCTGTAGACAATGAGACAGAAGTCATCTACTACAACATCTACTGTGCCGTGTGTAATAACGTCAGCAAGGTTAGAATATCTGTTTCCTTCTAGTTCTAGAGCTTGTTCTTAGGTGTATTGTTCAGATTCTATATCTATTTCAGTCAAATGAAATCTTTTGTTGCATCAGATTCGGTTAATTTTTCTTAAGTGTTAATTTTTTTTCTCTATTTATTAATTATTTAATAATTTGCACATTGATATTTTTTATTTATTTTTTGTTGTTGTTGTTTTGTATAGAGCTTGTATCAGGTAACTCCGTCAGTCCGTCTAATGTTTTGTACTGAGCTTGTATAAGGTCACTCCGATATTACATATATAAACATACATATATATATATACATATTGTTATAACCCTAGTGGCGGACTGAAAGGGTTAATGTGTATGCGGCCTACTGAGACACATGATTCAGGCCAATCACACAGGTCAAGGGCTGTTGAACAAGCGACATTACTGCTAGTTCACGCAAATATGACCCATGTTGTGGTCATGTTATCGAGAGCCTTCACGGACTAGCGACAGTGTGTAACAATAGACTGTAGAGTCCAGGACAGCAAGCCGTAAGGACTGTGTGCTACAAAGTGAGTCCTTGAAAATGTAGCTGTACGAGTCTAGAAGTAGACAGAAAAAGACTTGTAGTGTTTAGTAGGCAGTTCTATTGTACAAGAAAGCCTTTTAATTTGATGTGGTCAATTGTGTTGTATTGGCTTTTTCTGTAATTGTAAATAAACGGCCATCTTGTTTATTGAAGCTCTTGTTGTCAAGTTCTTGTGTTAGATGTGCTGTTGTGTTTAGCAGTGTTTGCAGGAGGCCTGATAGAGAAGAACGCAACACTGGCGTCAGATGTGGGATCTGCTATGGCTACTACGAAAACGCTAGACCAACTCCTTGTGAAGGAACTGGGGCAAGAACTCCGTGGTCGAGATCTGAAGACACGCGGAGATAAAGAAATCTTACAAGCACGCCTTCGAGAAGAGCTGATGAAGGAAGAAGCAGATCCGGACACATATCTTTTTGAAGTCGAACTGGATATGCAACAACAGTTGGCAGCTGTTCGTAAGGAGATTGGTTCCATGCAAGAAGAGATCACCAGTAGTAAAAAGGAGCATATTGGCAGTTGTTCGTGATGAGATCAATTCTATGCGAGAACAGATGAACTCGGGGCTAGAAAACATCAATGACAAGATATACGCCAAGGACTCGGGAATCAAAACAGAGTTATTGGCCATGAACCAACGCATACAAGCTGTGGAGGAAAGAATCACTAACATTGACGAGTAGATGAATCAGAGGGTCGAGGCAGTGGAGAAGGCAATCGAAGAAATAAAAACGCAAGTTCACAGTAAGCACACTAATGCACAGGAAGCTAATATGACGTCATTTGTGCCTGAAGTCTCCGGAAAAATAAAGCTCCCCGTATTTGATGGTTCCGTGTCCTGGTAAGTGTACAAAAACAATTTGACGCAGCGGCTAAAGTTAACAAATGGAACAGTGAGGAAGAGAAAGCAACTGCCCTTGTGTTATCTCTAAGATGAAAAGCCTCCAAATTGCCAAAGTCCTTACCGAACCAGCAAGACTTCGCCGCTCTAGTACAGGCTATGGAACTCCGATACGGAGATGAACATCTGCAAGAAGTTTATCGAGTGCAATTGAAGACCCGACAAATGCGCCCCGATGAAACACTACAGGAACTAGAGACAGACATCGAACGCCTCGCACATCTGGCCTACTCAACAGCCGCACAAGATTTTCTGGAAGTCATTATCACAGACGCCTTCATTGATGAGCTTTGAGACCCCGAGTTAAAGAAAGCCACCAGAGTTAGTGGTAGTCTAATGCCAGCGAAGCCCTCGTATACGTTCTCTCATATGAAGCCACTAAAGACGCATCTGGGAGCACTCAAGGCCGAAAGTTGAAAGTCAAAGAGGGTGAATTCGCACAACTTGTTAGAATGGTGATAGAGGCACTAGATGAACAATGAACAAACCAGATACCAGAAAGTCAACCTAGGGCTCCTGTACGATGCTGGAATTGTGGCGAACTTGTTCATATACAAAGAAGCTGCACTAGAAAATTTCCACTAACTGGAACCCATCACAGATCAGAAAGGTATGCACGACCAAGTTCCCGGGGCTACCAGGGAAACTAGCACGCGCCGGCTTCAAGGGGTGGAACCCGGCGACACAGACAATGAGAGCCCCTACAACCATCATCCCGGTCAACGTGCTAGGACAGAGTAAGAGTCTAAAAATCATCGGAAAAATTGGATGTCAAAATTATCACTTCCTCCTAGATACTGGTGCCTCACGATCAGTCATCCGGACGGATAAAGTGGACAATAGCAAGAAAATCCCAGTTAGGGTCTACTCGTTGAAAACAGCCAGTGGAGAACTGATGCTCATAAAAGGCCTGATCGACATAACAGTCGAGATCGGGAATCAGTCATTCAAACACGAATTCCTGATTGCTGACGTCACAGATGACTGCATAATAGGGCTCGACTTCATGATGAAATATGGCTTTTCCTTGAATATCGGCGGAGACACTTTACAATGTGGAGGACCATGAAATACCCTTGCTTGGTGATGAGAATGAAGAAGATGGCCGTGTCAGAAGGGTTAAGTTGGTAGAAAATACGACATTGCTAGCTAAGTCTAAAATGATCATTTGGTGGGAAAATTAAGGACGACTATCCCAAGACAAGAACAGCGCTGGTAGAAAGCTTGGTCACCAACCACAATGGGATAGCAGTAGGAAAGACACTAGTCACGATTGGGAAAGACCAAAAGTATCCCTAAGAAACATTTACGGGAAGGTAGCACCTTCGCTGGCTGCCATGCTCTTGAGATGATAAGAAACTGTAGCAGTGAAAACCCCGACGAATGACTCGAGTCCAGTGAACCGCAGGTTACTAAACTTCTGACAGAAGTCAAAACGATCTTGTCGAAAGAACAGTACACCAACGCTGAACAATTCCTCAGAGAGTTTTCTGACATATTGCCATCTGATGACATATGATTTTTCGTTTCTTATATTTTTGAATTTACACTTTCTGATGTACTTTCTATCCCATTCATCGCTAGCTTCTTTCATTACACAAAATCTATCGAAGTGCCATCTGCGTAGCCAGGGGGAAAGTTCTTGGGGAGAAAGATTTTTAGCTTTGATTTTTTTTTTTAAAGTAGATATTAATATTAAACCATAATTTGCAACAGCGCAATCAGGGGGAAGGTTGAGTTTAAAATCACCTTCTAGGGGATTTTGTAGTTAGACCCCCCTCTTCTATAAAACAAAACCATAAAAAAAAATAACGCAAACGACAGTCTCCAAATTCCAAGATCATAGGTAAGGGAAATTTAGATTTACCCCCCCCCCTTAAATTTTTTTAACGATAAAAACCACGCTTCAATATAATACTAAAGAAAAAATCAGTCACCAGATTCTAAAAGCGTAGCCATGTAGCCAAGAGGGGTTTTATATCTAAAACTCCTCTCCACAGAGGTTTGAAGCTAAAAACCAAATCTACAATATAAAAAAAAGCAAATTATACACTAAAAATTCTATGAGGGGGGTTTTGAGTAGAGATGGGAATCGAACCCAACTTTTAAAGTTCGGGTTCGGTTCGGTCAGATTTAAGTTCGAGTTCGGTTCGGTTCAATGACGAGCAAAGTTCGGGTTCGGTTCGGTTCGGTCAGGTCTAAGGTTCGGGTTCGGCTCGGTTCGATGTTATGAAATTATGTAATAGCAAAATTAAGTTATAAGGTTTAATACAATTTATCAGTTAAAACACTTTCATTTGAATTTTTACATAAAACAAATTAAACAAATACTTTGCAACATATAATAGGCCTATTGGCAATACTTTTTCCAAAATAATGTTGCCTACATACATTTTAAGCGTTGTAAAAATTTCTTCATGGAGATAGAAATGAAGATGCGGCAGGTTTTCGCTCAAGTCGGCAAGTGGTTTAATTTTGGGCGTGACTCAGCGCTAAGCGTATTGTAACCTTTTTCTCTCAGTAAGAATGATATCCTATACTCTTAAGCGAGCAATTCTTGTATGTATGTATGTATGTATGTATATATATTTATATTTATATATATATATAAATTTTATTTCGAAAACGGCTCTAACGATTTTTTTTAAAAGTTCACGGTATGTGCATAATAGTGAGAAAAAAATTCTCAACTCATTGGCCACATCGGGAAAACTCGAGGTCGACCGTTATATCGGTTTGAAAATGCCTCATTATCGAAAAATTAATTTTGGCTAGAATGTTTTATGAATGAAAATTTTCCATGACGTAAACGGGAAAAACGCTGCTTACGTAACTAGGCTTATCGCAGTACACTAAAATATTTCTTTGCAAACAAGAACAAGTTTTAAAGAACCATTAGACCTAATTAAACATTTGCGCACCATCTTACTGTAGATTGATTTATTATAGAACTATGAAAGAAAAGTAATGAAATTAAATGTGCCGATGTATGATTAGTTATTGTGTTTTAAGTGCTTAATAAATTGTTTACTCTTTAATTGCGTAGAGTGGTGTAGATACCTTTTACATTGTTGTTTATTTTGCTGGTGACCTCCAGCTGTCTCGTCCTAAAGCCGCATGCAACCAGGTGCTCTCTTCTATGTCAGCTAAGGCAAGTTGGCGCCTAAACTGGTCTTTTAAGCGTTACGGTGTTACGTCGACCACTTTTTAGCTCACCAAAAAAGACTGCCTTTGGCATGCGTTCGTCTGAGATTCGTCTCCCATACAGGATACTGCTCTGTCCAGCGTAACTGTCGGACTTAAAGAATTCCATCTATACAAAGGACGCGGATACACATTTGAGACCAAAATAAAATCTGCTGCCGAGGACAGACGCAGACGCTAAAAGAAAATCTTAATCGATCAACGCGGACAATGGTTATGCTTGCCCTGTATGTGGCAAAATATGTAGGTCACAGCTGCAATCCTCATTAATTTTCGGACTCGAAGACAAGCCTTATTATTATTATTATTTTGCTGGTGAATTATTACCATGTGTTCATGCTTCGGTGTCTACTGTCCTGTACCAAAACAAAGGAAATGGTCATAACACAGCTTCTCTGCGCCTTACTTGCGAACTTCTTATAGTCCCACAGTCAGGCTGGGCAGGGCACGTATCCCGTATGGGGGACGAACATATTTTTCGGCGTAACAGAGGTGCCCCACGGAAACGTTTCTTTAGAAAACTAATGCAATGATTTAAGCCTATTAAGAAAAAATTTGCCATTTTACTTTGTCACAAAGTGCCTATTTTACCCTATAACGTAGAGATTTGCGCCACTTGATGTTTCGTACTAAAGCCATAATGAATGTATACTAATTCCATAATTAAATGTCTGAACGTAACCATCTGAGAAGTAACACTGCAAAGACTTTCTTCCAAGCCAATAATAGTAGGCCTACAATAGTTTTACGCAAAAGATGGATTGTAAAACTATAAGACGGATGTGAGATGTGGTTGGTCTAGACTATAGGAGGACTTAAGAGACTTTATATTTAATCGCCATGTGCAATTACATTTAGAACTAACAGAACACTAAAGCAACTCTTCAGATTAGTAGTCTTTATCTGATCGTTCATTTTCGTAATTACAACAATAGCCCAATAGTTTTACGCGAAAGAAGCAATGTAAAACGTTAAGACGTGAGCTGTGGTTTTCTATAGGCCTACTGTTGGGGGGACTTTCTATTCAAATCGCCATGTACTATTACATTGAGAACTGACAGAACGAAAAAGCTACTCTTCGGATTGAGTCTTTACCCATCGTTCATTTTCGTAATTACAACAATATTCCCAAAATGACTTCGGGTATATATCCTTCCTTCACAAATTATTCATCCGAGCGAGGCTCGGTCACCTGATATTATTTTTTTAAAAGACTAATTTCGATGTGCTTTCTTTCACAAAGCACCATTCATCATAATTTAAAAAAGTCGAGGGCCATATGAAATCTAATAATAAAGAGGCAGACCTGGCCAATAGAATTATGCAAGGGACATTCTAGGTAGGCCTACATATTGCGCACGTACTTCTATAATGGGCGTGATCTTTTTAAACAAATATTCTTCGTGTAAAGACGTCTCTATCGAGGATTTTTTTTCCACACATACGTCGTCACTATAATAAATTGCAATATACGTAAGAAATTCGACTATTCTGAGACAAAAAAAAAATGCAGAAGAATCACAATAGCGGAGATGTTTTAAAATGTTTACTTCAAAACGTTTTGACCCATATTGTGCATACGCGCCTCGCAAAAAGCAGACTTCAGTTGACAAGCTCTTATTAGAAGATAAAATGACATCTCCTACTTAATATATTTTAATTTTTAAACATGTATTTATACTAATATTCAGATAAGTTGCAATGAAAATAAAGCATTTTTTTCGACGCCCCCTCTCCTTGTTAGTTGGTCATTGGTTTGTCGCTTACAAACAGCTAGTACAATTGAACCAATAAAGGCGTTTTATATTTTTACCGGTAAGGAAAGTATAGAGGGACTTCTTATGGTAAGACAGTTACGCTGGGCAGGGCATGTATCGACCACCTGCAGACAGTGGTTATGCTTGCCCTGGATGTGGCAAATATGTAGGTCACAGCTGGGACTGCGCAGCCATGGGAAAAACTGCATTCCTCACTAATCTTCGGACTCGAAGACAAGCCTTATAATAATATTTAAACTTAATATTATTATTATTGTGAACAACTCAATATAGCCTAACTGTTATTACAATATTTACATACTTAACTTGAGATAGAGATGTAATATTAATGAAATATACTGATATTTAAACGAAATCTAGGTCACCACAAAACATATCTCAAGATTGTCTGCCGTTTCACATTTGCAGCACGCTAATTTCATCATACTCAATGCATAAACACCTCTTCTTACCGCCACCAGGAAACACACACACACACACACTCTATGACACTCCTTTTTGTCAGGAAGTTGCGTCTCCCCATCCCCCAATTCAAGGTACTCGCCATCCCCACCCACGGGGGAGGACCCAAAGTTTAAGAAACGCTGCATTAAAAATACTGATGATCAATAATGCAAAACAGAATAATGGTAAAAATATTCAGGGGCGTAGCTAGGAATTTTTCATCATTTGGGGGCTGGACCTCTTTGGTGGCCCCTGCATTTTGCGTAATATTGAATATTTATTGTAAAAAAACACTCATTTGGGGATCCCTCAAAAGGGGGCCCGGGGGATTTTACATTTCTCCTCCTCCTCCCCCACCCTTGCTACGCCACTGATAATATTCCAATATGGAATACTTCACAATTTTATAAAAATAAATCACTAAATAGAAGATAATTAAAATTTATTTTAAACTAGAACAGAAATGAACTTATTGTAGATTTATATCTACACTCTATAATCGGCAAAAACTATTCTACTCTCAACTAACAGCCATCTCAAATAAAAGTGACAATATTTTAATGTTGACTTTGTACTTACTAGGTACTAGACTGTAACTAGAGTCTAGATCTAGATCTAATTAGAGGGCGCCTATTCGACTCAAAACCAATGCTGCAAAACAGCCCGCGAAAATTCAAGGCCATGGGGGAGTCGGCACGTACGGAAAAACCCATGGGAATCTTAGCGCGCCGCTTTTTTTTTCTTTTTAAAGTTTTCAAAATACCCCCCCCCTCCCAAGTTTTCAAAGTATAATGGAATCATTAGGATTTAAATAAAATATTTAAGTAATTTTTTATATTTTTTAAAATCAAAAATATAAAAAAAGGATGTACAAATTGCAAAATTAGTTCGGTTAAGAAAAGAAGGGTTCGTTCGGTTCGATTCGTACCAAGCAGTTTCAAAGTTCGGGTTCGGTTCGGTTCGGTCATAAGTGAGGTTCGAGTTCGGTTCGTTCGGTTCGGGTTCGGTTCGTTTCCCATATCTAGTTTTGAGTTTAAACCCTCCCCCAGCGGGGTTTGAAGCTAAAAACCACATTTTCAATATAAAACAAGATTACAAAGAGAGTTTGTATTATCACACAAACTCAGAGCCGTCACCGTCAGAGTCGGATCCCTTTCGGCTCCGCCTATTGGCAAGGAATATTCAAGACGTGATTTTGATTAGCTTGTCAAAAGTAATAATGTTTCAAATATATTTTTGGCGTTGTGAAAATTTTTTTTTCTGTAAAATGTTTTACATGTTTTGTATGTTTCTTTAAAGTTTAAGATAATTTACTTCCTTGTCAAAACCTCCCGCTGGTCGACGGGTTATGGTAGCGAGCAATGTATAAAACCGGGACAGTCGAGATCATCAGTCCAGCGAGCTAATTGCACGACCAGACATTGATTTGAACTTAATGACAAACTAATAGCCTAATATTGATAAAGAGATATATTACACATTACTGCATGACAACTACCGGATATGTAAAATAGTTCAGACGAACGATTTTAGATCATCTCTTGGAATTAATTTGTAAAAAAAAAAAAAAAAAAAAGAACAGGTATCAAGCTTCGGCAACGGCTGCTCAATGTTCCAGCACAGTTACTAACAGAGCAATTGGCATTTTCATTTTAATTGAACTAGATTAAGGATGTAGATCTACCTAAACTAATTTTCTGATTTTTCACTCTTAAGATCTATATCTTAAATATAAATTTGGATTAACTAAGATATAATTTACTTAAGATTTATGTAACAAACAAAAAAAAAAAAAAAAAAAAAAACCTAGATAACCTATCAATAGACTGAATGCAACAATAAATTTTAAAAGTAGGTTCCTTTTTTTTAGTATTTTATGACATTGTAATATTGATCCTCGTCCTCGTGGTTTACCAGGAGCTCCGGAAAATCTCCTGAAATTGAAAAGTATATGAAAAGTCCTGGAAATCTCATCTCTTGAAGAGCTTTTTCATGAAAGATGCCTTTCCAAAACACTCACGATTCTTAAAGATAACATTCACCCATTAAACCACTGTTACATAAGATCTGAACGAAGTGGTCCTCTCCTTTCCTTTAGAACTAAAACAGAAAGATTTAAAAACTCCTTCACCCAACTGTCGGTCAGAGTGTTACAAGATCATCTGTCATCATCGAGAAGTTCATAAAAGTCAAAATCATAAAGCGCTGGTTGTGAGTGTGTAGGTGTTTCGTGTGTGAATGTTGTTCGTATTTGCATCTATAATTTTATTGTTACAGTAGTTACACTGAGGTTGTCAATTGTCAAACTGAATTTCCATTTGATTGGATCAATAAAAATTATCTTATCTTATCGTATCTTAAATACTTTGAAAACTCATACAAATCTTCTGAAATATAGACAAAATTGTTATTTCAGGCTGTCATTCAATATGGAAAAAACGCCAATCCTACGCGCGATAAAAAAACGACATTATGCACTACCCGTATATGTGGAATTTAGTGAAACAAGCTTCCTCAAACTAATTAATAATTTCTTGAGGTCAACAATTTTCGTAGATAGATTAATACTTTTGGTAATTCTTGCTACTCAGTGTGATCTAAATAAAAGTGTTATCTATCCATGATGCATGTCCTGCAAGGTCGGGCGACGTAAATATATATATATATATATATATATATATATATATATATATATATATATATATTGTTACGAATCTCACTATCCAGGCACCATGCACAATCAACATAAAGAACTTGACAACTCAGGGCTCCAAATAACGTAATAGTTTAATGTCAATAAAATAACAGCCAATATTGTACAATTGGCAGCACGTAACACAAGACTGTACAAATATCTTTCCTGTTAATAGCCGTGCCGCCGTATCAACTCTTGCTCTGGTTTCTCTGTCTTGTCTCGGACTTGTAGTGAGCCGTAGTAACGAACTGTAGATCGGGATGTTGTAACTAACTCGTCTCTGATACCTTCGCTCTTTATATAGGGACCCTGCTGGCCTTCTAGAACCGGGCAGAACGTCGCTCGATCATTCTGGGTGGTCATATGACTACATCCCTCGTGACGCTCCTGAGCTCTGTTCACGACGCCGATCCTACTCGAACCTTCATGTTGACACTCGTCTCGGCTGACCGTCGTAACTCGTCACGGTTGACCACTCGTCTAGCGCTGACTACACACACACCACTACCATCATCTGTGCCACCAAGAGGTTTATAACAATATATATATATACACACACATATATAAGATATTTTCTTCTTTTTATTGGTAAAAATGTCAAAAATTTACGTGATAACAAGTGGGACGCAATGGCAGTTTTTTTTTAAAGAACAAACATTGATTGTATTTGCATTGTAGTGATTTTATATTTAAGTATTAATTAGAAGAAAAAGCCTTCATTAAAAAATTTTAAGACCAATTAAAAATATTAATTATGTGACGTCGTTTTATCGTCATATTAGACCTTTTCTACGTTTGAATCAGATTCAACGAGTTCTATTAAAGAAACCAACGTGAATCTAGAGTCTATCTAGTTTTTACAGCAGTGCAAACCAACTTCTCTCGAATAACGTACCATCGTAATATTGACTTTTGTGTTTGTTTGCGTAAACAAAACAGTCCCGCTACAAGACGTGAACAGAACAGTCACGCTACAAGACGTGAACAGAACAGTCCCGCTACAAGACGTGAACAGAACAGTCCCGCTACAAGACGTGAACAGAACAGTCCCGCTACAAGACGTGAACAGAACAGTTCCGCTACAAGACGTGAACAGAACAGTCCCGCTACAAGACGTGAACAGAACAGTTCCGCTACAAGACGTGAACAGAACAGTCCCGCTACAAGACGTGAACAGAACAGTCCCGCTACAAGACGTGAACAGAACAGTCCCGCTACAAGACGTGAACAGAACAGTCCCGCTACAAGACGTGAACAGAACAGTTCCGCTACAAGACGTGAACAGAACAGTCCCGCTACAAAACGTGAACAGAACAGTCCCGCTACAAGACGTGAACAGAACAGTCCCGCTACAAGACGTGAACAGAACAGTCCCGCTACAAGACGTGAACAGAACAGTCCCGCTACAAGACGTGAACAGAACAGTCCCGCTACAAGACGTGAACAGGACAGTCCCGCTATAAGACGTGAACAGAACAGTCCCGCTACAAGACGTGAACAGGACAGTCCCGCTACAAGACGTGAACAGAACAGTTCCGCTACAAGACGTGAACAGAACAGTTCCGCTACAAGACGTGAACAGAACAGTCCCGCTACAAGACGTGAACAGAACAGTCCCGCTACAAGACGTGAACAGAACAGTCCCACTACAAGACGTGAACAGAACAGTCCCGCTACAAGACGTGAACAGAACAGTCCCGCTACAAGACGTGAACAGAACAGTCCCGCTACAAGACGTGAACAGAACAGTCCCGCTACAAGACGTGAACAGAACAGTCCCGCTACAAGACGTGAACAGAACAGTCCCGCTACAAGACGTGAACAGAACAGTCCCGCTACAAGACGTGAACAGAACAGTCCCGCTACAAGACGTGAACAGAACAGTCCCGCTACAAGACGTGAACAGAACAGTCGCGCTACAAGACGTGAACAGAACAGTCGCGCTACAAGACGTGAACAGAACAGAGCCGCTACAAGACGTGAACAGAACAGAGCCGCTACAAGACGTGAACAGAACAGTCCCGCTACAAGACGTGATCAGAACAGAGCCGCTACAAGACGTGAACAGAACAGTCCCGCTACAAGACGTGAACAGAACATGCCCGCTATAAGTCGCCTTTCTAAAGATGAGGACGATCTGAGGACAGCAAGCCCATTAGAATCTCACATTAACTACTGCAGCTTTTCTCAAGCTCTCTCTGAAGTTACATTTTGCTATAGAATTTTATATTGTTATGTTAATATATTTTTGTAAACTTATCCCCCCCCCCCCCCCCGACTGAACTTTTGTTTTTTCACGTGAAAATTTGTTTGAGTTGTGTTTGTGCTTGGAGGGAAACTGACCTGAGGGGTGTGATGATGTGTTAACAGAGGAGTTATGAGTTTGGATTTCGGGATCGAGTATTTTTTTTTTCTATTGAGCTAGTGAATAGAGACATGTAAATTCGATTTGGAGATTGTAATATTATTTCTTTTGAACGTGGATATTAATTGATCATAGTTGGATTGTGCTTCTGCAATCGGAGAGATACCTGCGATCCTGAGAGCACGGTGAGTTATTTACTTTCGTTAAATCTCACGTTGTAACAATATAAAATTAGTACATTAATCTCACGATTCTCATATAGTATGTTGCTATGTTGATGGCTTGAAATGTTATTAGGTGCTAGATAACCCATTCAATGTTTAAGAATGGTGTCATCAATTAGTTAAATCATATTACCACTTGCATATTTATTACTTTTCTTTTGCTTACTTCTTGATTTTGCGTGTGTTGTTAATATTTGTCCTTTTGACTGACTTTGTAGCGCTTGTGCTTTGTGGAAAAAAAATGCATTTGTTTAATTGTTAAGGAAATATAAGTGACCAACACTTACATAAAGTAGCGCGTCTCATCTATAGGTCGAGATGTGCAGCCGAGCGTAAAAAATACAGTTACAGTTGGCATGTAAACTAAAGAGTTGACCAATAGCACCATGTGAAGATCAACTCTCTTTAGGGATTGAACAAAAATTGAAAAAGCAAAAATTTGTTTGTTGTGACGAGGAAAAGATGGAAAGACTTAAAAAACATTTTTTTGTTTCCTATTTCAGCCGATACAGCTCAATTTCAAAACAAGTTGTCCAACTAATGCACTCATCTACAAGGCCCAAAACCCCAACGAACTACTAAGATTGATATTGATGAATAGACCTGCATGTCGACTTTATCAAATACTTTTGGAACACTTTAAGCCGTTTGAATGTTATGAAGAACAGAAGTACACGTAAGTGAACACGTTTTGTTTTGTCCTCCTCACGTGGACGTTATATATAGGTACGTTGGAATGGGACGTCATTGACTGCCTGCCTGACAGTGGTTTGACATGTCTCTGAAGTTCTTTCAGATCTGAATATGGCGTCATTGACTGCCTGCCTGACAGTGATTTGACATGTCTCTGAAGTTCTTTCAGATCTGAATATGGCGTCGTTGACTGCGTGCCATACAGTGATTTGACATGTCTCTGAAGTTCTTTCAGATCTGAATATGGCGTCGTTGACTGACTGCCATACAATGTTTGACATGTCTCTGGAGTTCTTTCAGATCTGAATATGGCGTCGTTGACTGCGTGCCATACAGTGTTTGACATGTCTCTGGAGTTCTTTCAGATCTGAATATGGCGTCGTTGACTGACTGCCATACAATGTTTGACATGTCTCTGGAGTTCTTTCAGATCTGAATATGGCGTCGTTGACTGACTGCCATACAATGTTTGACATGTCTCTGGAGTTCTTTCAGATCTGAATATGGCGTCGTTGACTGACTGCCATACAATGTTTGACATGTCTCTGGAGTTCTTTCAGATCTGAATATGGCGTCGTTGACTGCGTGCCGTTTGATATTATTCGGAATTTCTTTCAGATTGGAAAACAAAAACATCCTCGCCAAAGTCTCCCTCAGGACGGTGGGCGGGGGGGGGGGGACAGCAAAGTTTGAACTTGTGACTGTTCAGCGAGTGTCCAGAACTATCTATTTGATAACAAAATAATAATAATCCTTTATATTACATATTATTATCTATAAGTATAAACATGACTTGTAAGTGAGCTTGTAATGTCTGGATTGAAACAGAAACTATTTTCATTTCATTCGAAGATCATTGACAAAGATTTTAAAAAGCTATTTTCGCCATGTATTTGTAAATATTATTTGAATCTTGACATAAGGACAAAAGTTAAAATGAAAATAGAATCTGTGTTACCAATGGTAAAGTTAGTAAAGTTCGCTTAAGGATCTAGTGATCTATGAGACAGACGATGTAATGGTCATCTTTTTCTGTGGCCCACGGTTAATGAGAGTGTCATGTGGCCAGCACAACGACCAATTGCCTTTACTTTTCCCCAACTAATGTCAGGTACCCATCAGAGCTGCACTTATCTAAGGCGCCCTAAAGATCCCGAAAGTAAAAATACCAGTTTTCACCAGGACTCGAACCCAGAACCCCCGGTTCGGAAGCCAAGCGCTTTTTCTTTAAGCCACCGCTCCTCCTAATTTCCACATATTTTTAAAAATAGTTGAATCGTCAGCCCCAGCGCCGGTCCGACAGATTGCGGGGCCCTATTCGAAACGGAATTCGCGGGGCCTATTCTGGGCTTTGATAAGAATAATAAGTGAAAATTAAGATTTTGTATTAGAAAATAAATTCGTCTTTACATTTTATTCATTCTTTACTAAGTACAAAATCACTGTCAAATTAACTTTACGAGACATCTACAGTAGATAGTAGATTTTCTAACAAAAAGCCGATAAACATTCTGACTTTTAGATTTAGTCTACTATCGACTAGCAAATTATCGCTTTTTTTCAAGATGTCGAGATACATGCCAGTGACTATTAAAATAAATTAAGTATTTGAACTTCTTGGTTAAAATCGCCTTATCATTACATTTTTTATTAAATGAAAGCTGAATATGCCGTTTTTTTTTTAACCGCGAGTAGGATTGGCATTGTTTTGTCTGTTTTTATGGAGATTTGCATCAGTTTTCAGAAGATTTTCATAGTTTCAGGAGATTTTTGTATATTTTACAATTTTAGGAGAATTCCAGAAACCCTTCAACAATAAGTTAAAATGGTTTCATTTGATACTTTACACCTAGATTTCGCGCGTGCCCTATGAAAGTGCGGGACCCACTGCGGCCGCATAGGCTGCAGTGGCCTAGGACCGGCCCTGGTCAGCCCTATAGATAAGATTTGACAGCTGTATTTCAATCTTTTAATCTGTCCAACTGATCATGTCATTAACAATCTCAAGTCAATAACGATATACTTAGAGAAGACCATATGGCTTTAATAAATGTGTCTGTTGAATATTTTGAACATCCATATCTAAGCAAATTCTAAATTTGGATTATATGTTTGTTCAGGTATAATTCCACTGGTGAATGTGATCGAAATGATTCAAGACAACTCATAGACGCTGACATCGTTCAAGCGTGTAAGGAGACGACAGGCAATAAATATCAGATTTTCAATCTCTATGATTACAAATACTACAAAAATATTTTCTGTTCAATTTGTCAGACGGTAATATTTTCTTACACACTAACAACTTAGTTACTTGTTTGGTAAATGTTATATAGGTCTAATATATATATATATATATATATATATATATATATATATATATATATATATATATATATATATATACTTTCCAATGTATTTCTTAAGGCATTGAAGCCTACAACTAGAGATTCGGTTTTATTTTAAGTCTTTATTTTCTAATTCTTTCTTCTTTCAAATTTAAGTTTCCAAAACATTTTTTTTACATAAATTCGTTCGCTCTAAATGTGAATAGATTTAGCCGTGTTGACATTCATATCCCATAACACGCGCGCACCATTACATGCGCGCGTAAAGATAGAAATTAAATTAAAATCAAAGGTCATAATATCGCGCATTATAAAGGCATAGTATTAACCTAACAAACTACTTACATAATAGAATTTACTTGCCAATGTATTTTTTATAGCATTTTATCCTACAACTACTGATTGTGTTTAATTTTAAGTCTTTATTTTTACAGATGTACTTATGCGCATGTAGACTTCTTAACAACATAGCTACATATATACATTAGCCATGTTGACAAATATTATCATTCATCATATCGCGCATGAAAAGGTTAAGCATCTCGCAAATTCTACATCTAATTTTCACAACGATAAAGATAAATAATGATGGGTTTTTGTTACGTACAAAAGATAGTCTTTTCATCTCATTA
Organism: Biomphalaria glabrata; assembly: GCF_947242115.1. Classification (NCBI taxonomy): domain Eukaryota; kingdom Metazoa; phylum Mollusca; class Gastropoda; family Planorbidae; genus Biomphalaria; species Biomphalaria glabrata. Next base: position 17,008,779 of record NC_074722.1, on the reverse strand, counting down.
CTTAATAAAATTAACCTTCAAATTTGCGTTTCAAAAGCATTTCTATACAAATACGCTCGCAATGAATGTAAATGGCTTTAGCCGTGTTGACATACATTTTCATTCATCATAGCGCGCCGTGTAGGCTACTGATTTCCTTGGATCTTGGTCAACACACGCTCAAAGTGTTTTTAAAAAGGTGTTACTGTAATCAATTGTCAATATTTGTTTGTTATCAATCTTACTGTCTATTTTGTGTGTGTCTTAATTTCTGAATGTTTTCTTGAGTTAAGTGGTCGTGTTTTCTCCTGATGTTTATACCTGATTTCTCTTATCAGCCGTTGTGACACATCGGTCCAAAATAATACTAAGCTTATAAATATAAAAAAAAACGCCTGTTAATACATGAATGAAATAGTTTTAGATGAAGTCCATTAATTATAGTTGCATTGAAAAATTGATTTCACACATGCCATGGACCTTGTCATAAATATTTTATATCTATAAAATCTAGTTATAATCTGTAATCTATATAATCATAAATATTCAAGTTGAATTCAAATTGTAACTTTAGAGTCAGTATTGATCTACTCCCAGAATATATATCTAGGCTATAAATATTGTTAAATTAGAATCTAAGATAATTAGAATTTCCTCTAGACTGTAACTCTACGCAGTCTAGATCTAGAGTTTTAGACTTAGTCTTGAGTTTAAACTAGATTTCAGTCTAGTATAATATATAAACCTAAATATAAGCAGCCTTCGTGGACCTTACCAAGGCTTTCGACATGGTCAATGGTTTACGGAGCATTTGGCCAGGCTCGGATGCCCAACTATGCTCCTATCTATTCTCATGCAGTTTCATCTGGGACAGATTAAACACAATGGTGACCTGTCGATCACTTCCCAATAAAATAAATGTCATGAAGCAGGGCTGTGTACTTGCACCTACTCTATTCTTTGGCGTAATGCTGGGTCAAATGAGGCAGCGATTGCACGAAGGCATCGACATCAGGTTTCGTTCGACGGCAATGTGTTCAATCTTCGACATCAACTATCTCATACACAAACAAAAGAAATGGTCATAACAGAGCTTCACTAAGCCGATCATTGTGACCCAATAAAACCTACTCAGCCCCAAAGATCACCGTAAATGGACAACCCCTTAAAGTGGTAGAACACTTCACATATCTAAGAAGAATAGTATCGAATGACACCTAGCTTTCAAGGAAGTTGATAACCGTCTGGCCATTGCTAGTAGTGCTTTTGGACTCCTCCAAGAGTGAGTTGGTGGAATAGATCGCTCCTGCTGCCTACAAAAAAGTGTCTACCAAGCGGTGGTTCTCTCATCCCTTCTATATGGTTCTGAGACACGGGTATTAAACAGAAAGCAACTAGGACTACTTGAACGCTTTCACCAAAGATGCTTGAGCTCCATCATAGACATACGGTGGCAAGACAGCACTGCAAATAGCGATGTTTTGGACAGTAAATATTAGTATAGAGGGACTTCTTATGGTCCGACAGTTACGCTGGGCAGGCCACGTATCCTGTATGGGGGACGAACGTATGCCAAAAGCAAGTCTTTTTTTGGTGAGCTCAAAGGTAGTTGACGTAACAGAGGTGCCCCACCTAAACATTTTAAGGATCACCTTTGGCGCTTACTTGCCATAGCAGACATAGAAGAGAGCACCTGGTTGCATGCGGTCTCAGAACGAGACAGACAGCTGGAGGTCACTCACAAAAGCCGAGAGGTGCACATTTGAGACCAAAAGGAAATCCACTTCAGAGGACAGACGCAGACGGCAAAAAGAAATTCTTAATCGACCATTGGCGGACAATGCTTTCCCTTCTTGTGGGAAAATATGTAGGTCACATTAGGTGCTACGTATCCACGGGAAGTATTGCATTTTTCATTAATCTTCGGACTCAATGACAAGCCTTATTATTATTATATTGGTATATTAAGTCTTGGCGTTGAAAAGTAGATCTATAAGTAGAAATATATTTAATATTGTATAGATAGTAGATCCACTGAGTCTGATCCAGACTAGCTATAGAATTTTTCTAGATCTAGATTCTATATAGAATAATCTAGATAGTAACCTACATGTAGGCCTATCCTAATTAATAAACTTTAGTCAGGTAGAGCTAGACCTAGACTAGTGACAATCTAGTTTCAAGTTAAAATCTAGATTTCTAAAGTAGATTCGATCTGAAATGTAAATAGTCTACTTAATGACAATGTCATTCAATCCGAAGATTAATGATGAGTGCAGTGTTTACTATTTTTTTTTTAATGTTTCACGAATGACATGTGCCCCTGTTGTGATATGACTACGCCTACGGTATACCCAGAACCATCAATGGCGTGAACTGTATACGCAGAACCTATTGCGACTTGACAGCTTTTGTAATTTTTTCTGCTGTGCTGTACGAGATGCTAAAAAAAAATGTAGATTCTAAAATGCTAGAACAATAGATCTATTCCACTTAATTTATTATAAATCAACTAATCTCATTTATAATATGTAGCTCTAAATCTACCAAAGCATTCATACAGATTTTAATATAAAGATTTAATTATATTAATAAAGAGATGTAGGCCTAATTTAGATTTTTCTTCTGCCATCGTGGCTCTCTTTTCCTCATCAACCTGTTCGCCAGTTTTCACAGCGCGACGCCATGATGCTCTGTGCCTCTGTCTCCCAGGTGCCTGGGTCTATGCTGAACGCCTTCTGAGAAGCTTTGAGGGTGTCCCAAAAGCGCTTTCTTTGACCACTTTGCGAGCGCTTTCCTTTGCTTAGTTGGCCATGCAAGAGTTGTTTAGAGATGCTGTGGTCTTTCATTCTGCAGACGTGTCCTGCCCATCGCAGCTGCGACAGCATCAGGATTGTATGGATGCTTTGCAGACCCGCTCTGTGAAGGTGTTAGCGAATAGTGTTACCCAAAAGACGAACCTGGGTTCAAAAATCTGATGCTTGGTGTGTAATAGTAAAACAGCACCTACCTAAATAAATCATAAATATAGAGCAAATACCTATATTTATTGATGTATATATAGGTCTGTGTTTTTATATTATATAACTTGCGTAACTTCTTCTATAGAGAAATGACTTTTGTAGTTTCTTTTACTGAAAATTTGGGCTATTTGCGTCTGACACATATATAATTTTTATTTGCAGCAACAAAGCCCATTACATTCACGCGCTCGTTATAATTATAAAATCTTTTTGATCGCTTTATGTCCTACGGTATTTACCAAGGCAACGCGTCTTGAGGTCATGAACTTGCATCTCTACAAAAAATTAAAAACAGATGTTGACTTTTGACTTCTAAATTGAATAATTAATCTGTATTATGCTTTTTTTTTTTTTAATTGAACTCATTGAGAGTTCAATATTTTACTCTCTTAAATATACATTTGACTATACTTTTAATTAACAAAACACATTTTAAAAATACATTTAAAAACGACTATTATTTCATAGATAGATCTAGACACTAGATATAATAAACTATTTTCTTTTTATTTGGAGGTTAGAGTGTAGAAATGGGTTGACCCGTTCAGACGACTTATTTATATAAAAATATTGTAAAATATAAAATTCTTTAAAAAAGTGTTTATCCGATTTGTTAAAAAGATATATATTTTAATAGAGATACAATAAGTTTTTATTTGTCTATTTTTAGGGCCCTCTGGTAGTGTTAGCGACATTATACATACACTACGTTCTCCGCCGTTATCTAAGGAACATTTTTAGCCAGACGTTACCCGCTGCCATCGAGTCTTCATTTGCGTATCATCGATATAGTCACTGATATAGTGTATAACTAACAATATAAAATAAATAATGTGATTAGTGTAGATTAACTTATAAATACAATAAGAAATAGATCAACAACAAGGCCGATATACAAAACACACACAGGCTTTAGTCCACCATATTAGATAACGAACAGCAGCACATACTTCCGAATCCACTAAGGGAACTAACTCTCACACAACCTTACATCCTATACCAACAATAAGTAAATAGAATGCATGAATCTAAAAATATTATGAATGGAGCTTTAAAAAGAGACAACATTTAATCGTCCTAATTAAGGCTTGAAAGTTTTCTGTTGGGCGCATGCGTGACCTTTCGGTAGTGTCGAATGAAATAAGCGCGCGACATCGAGCTATCGGGCTAAGTCGCAGTTATAGCGAACGAATGTGTGTAAAAATACTTTAGAAAAGCAAATTTGAAGGTTAATTTTTATTAAATAATAAAATGAATAAACTATATTTTGTATTTTCATGTGTCAAAGTAAAAAAACAATCTTTTAAAGTGTAGTTCTTAAAATTAGATCTAGATCTAGATCCTTTCAATCTTGTCTCATGTATAATAATAACGAGAATGACCTAGATCCATGAAATAAATACTTCATAGAGTTGGGCAATTTATTTTTTTCAGGATCTTAAGCTTGTTTTAGGGCTACTTTACATACTCTACGGTTCCAGTTAGTACACAAGGAGCATTTATGCCAAGTCTTATCAAGATTAGTCAAACCATTTTGATTTCTTTGAGGGACATACACCCATACATACATAGATACGCCTTACTTTCTGCTTTATAGTATACTAGCCAGATAGTACCCGCTGCCAGCGGGTCTTAACTTGGCTATTGCTGATATAGTCACTGATATAGTGCATTAGAAACAATGAAAGAAAATAATGATGTTATAAGTAAAGCGAATGCATAAATTCATGAATATAAAAGTTGCAGCTATAGCGAACGAATGTATGTAGAAATACTTATGTTATATATACATTGCTTTTTTAGCGGCCCCCGTAAGGGAAAAAAGCCGCTACTAGGTTTGTGCAAAATGTCCGTCTGTCCGTCTGTCCGCCTGTCACACTCAGATCTCGAAAACTAGAAGAGATATGAAAAATATTATTTCATCATTAAATGCGGCTTGAAAAGTTTAGGTGCAACGGCTACTTTTGGTTTTCTAAAAGCAAACCGTTTAATTTATAAAATTAATTATGCAAGCGATTTTTTTCATAAAAATACACCAATTCTAAAACAATTACGTAAATGTAAGGGAGGCAATGTTACAATATGCTAACAAAGATGGACCAGTCTTGTGTATTTTCAGTATCACTAAGTCAAATATATTTTTAAAATGTACAGGAAATGTTTACAACAAATATAAATAATAGTTAAAGATGTTTTTTCTGCTAAAATTAAAAGAAAACATTTCTGTTTGTTTATAAAGGCTAATAATGCACTTTGTATGTAAATATCACGCACATTTTTTTAAAATGGACTTTTTATGAAACGATTTTCGTGCAGTAGCGTAACGTCGCAACATGATCAGGTGCTAAACCAATTCCTTAAACTTAAAAAAAAAAAATCAGATTTTATTTATTTTTTGCTTAGTGCCCCCGTCCGAATAAAAGAAGATTATTTTTGTTCGTTTTGTCTGTTGGTCGGTCTGTCCGTCACGATTAGATTAAAAAAATTAGAACTATAAAAGCTATTGAAAATCTGATTTACCCTTTAATGTTCCTCCCGTAACATCTCAATAGTTTTAAGTATCTAAAATTTATTGTTCCGGATTTTTTTGTGCAAAACTAATCAACGCCAACAAATGTTTGTTTGCTATTCTAACTTATATTACATTCAATTTCCATGGTTAAACGTTGCAAAAACACATTATTAATAATATGTTGTTCCGTTTTTTATGTAAATAGCATATTAATGCTTATTCAAAATCTCTATACTGACTTATATTTCATTAAGTGTAAAAATGTTCCGGATATTGTTTTATAAAACATGAATTATGCCTAATGATTGTTTGAATTCGCATAATTTACTAACATTACACTTATTTGACAATGCGTCACTATAATTTGGTTATCAATATCAAATTGTTCGTATTTTCATCTTTAAACAAATTTAAAAAATATCGACAATAGGTTGTTCATGGCTTTAAAAAAAGTAATTTACTAGAATTGATTACTGAAAATTACTTTTTAGACATTTAATTTTCTTGCTCAAACATAATATAGAAGTTTTGTAATCGATAAAGAATGTTCCGGATTTTATTTCTTACAAATCGTCGCTAGAAATTTCCGAATTTATTTAAAAATCTACTAAAGCCAAATAATTGTTTGAACTCCCTCTTCTAATTAATAAACAAATAATCTTCTCATTTACGAAATAATGTTTTTACGGATTTTTATGAAAAATATTTTAACTCACTTCTCTCTTACAGTACATTTAACTTTCTACCTGAAACATTAAAAAATCTAATGATCGTTAATATTATGTTCCGATTTTTAAGGAAAACAGAATCCAAACACCAAAGTAAGGTATGAGAATCTCTCCACATGGCTGTAGTACATCTAATTTTTATACGAGACCATCCAAAAAATTTAATTAACGGTATTACATTTATCTGAAATTCTCTCGTTCTTTTACTATTTATACAAACATCCGGAACAATCTATTATATAAACTTTTCAATAGTGTTCATACCTAAAAATTATTGCGATGTTTTTAAACGTAAAATAAAGGTTAATCAATTTTTAATAACTTTTAGTTGTTGTTTTTTTATATCAAGATGACGGACAGACCGACTGACAGACAAAACGCAAAAACAATGCGGCTTTGATCCTCTTTAAGTAAATTCTATTAGAACTCAGTGGAAAAATGTCTATGAACCATCGTTAAATATCTCGTGTAAATAAAGACATTTTTTTATGTTACCAGTACTAGCCTATTGTGAGGTAATGGAATTTTTTTTCTTGGACGTCAAATGAATGGACTCTTTAAATGTAATTCTAAAAGAACGTACTCTGTGCACCAATGTCTATTAACCCTCGAAAATTGCTCGTATTGATGAAAACATATTTTAACTAAACTGTTAACTAAGCCGTGTGACGAAGTGTTTTTTTTCCTTTGAAGTCATATGGAATGAATTCTTTAAATGAAATGCTTAAAGAACGCACTTGGTGCACCAATGTCTATGAACACTCGATAAATGGCTCGTAATGATGAAGGCGATTTTTATTCTAGCTAGGCCGTTTGACGTAGTGTTTTTTTCCTTTGACGTCATATGGAATGAATTCTTTAACTGAAATGCTTAAAGAACGCACTCGGTGCACCAATGTCTCTGAACACTCGATAAATTTCTCGTATTGATGAAGGCGATTTTTAGTCTAGCTAGGCCGTGTGAGGTAGTGTTTTTTTCCCCTCTGACGTTATATGGAATTAATTCTTCAAATGAAATGCTAAAAGAACGCGGTATAGTAATGTTTATTAAGCCTCGTTATGTGACTCGAGTTTAAAAAAGGAATGATATCTTGATCTAGATTTAATCTAGATTTTTTAAACAAGATCTAGATTTTTATTACAGTATATCTAGATCTGGATTTATATTCTAATTAAAATTATTTTAGAGTCTAGATCTAGAATTTCTAGATTTAGTTTAGACTAAAATAGACTAGATTAAAATGTAGAATTTCAATTTCTAAACTTAAAGTGTAAAAAAAAGTGTAGATTTTGATTTCCAAACGTTTTGATCAATATTGCAATGTTATAATATACTAAAACTAATCTACTATTTTTAATTTAATTTAAATTTAAATTTACGGCAAATAAATCTTTGAAACATTATTACTTTTGACCATCAAAATTAAATCACCTCTTGAATATTATTTGCGAATATGCAGATCCGACAGGGATCCGACTTCGACTGGGGCCGCCTCTGAGTTTGTGTAACAGAAACTCTCTTTGTAATCTTGTTGTAAAAAATATTGTGCCAGTACTCAGTGATGTATTGCCTAACTTTTAACTACTAATAAGATAATAATAAACGTTAAAAAAAAAGTAAAACTTTTTTTTCCCATATTGAAAAAGGTGCCTGTACGTTGTACCGGTACGTACCGTCACAAAAAAAGCACTGTATATATAGATATATATATATACCAATTGTCGAAGACAATACATGAACCACTTTAAAAACAAAATAGTAGACAATTGATTACTGATATTAATGATTTGGTTGGATACCACACCCACAAACACACATTCTCAAACTCGGATTAAGTTTAAAACTAAAAGTGATACCTAGAAGTACATAATTCAATTAATTTAGTCAATCAATTATTGACAATTAATTGTGTTGCTTGATATCGAAAAAAGAGAAAAAAACTTCAACATTTTCGAGGCATATAAAAGTTTAAATATTTGGTGCGCCCATTAGAGAAGATTTCTGTTATGTATTTCTGAAATATAATTTGCTTCTTTCTTTATCCAGATGATGTATCCTTTCGAAGTCTATAGATGGATGTGCATCGATAATATGGTTGATGAAGACAACAATCTCTATCGACTTTTGGTTAATCTGAGAGTCCAGGATCACAACATTGAAAGTCAAGATATACAGAGAGGATGTAATGATACCACGTGGCAAGCACCGAATGTAGGTATAAATGAAAGTGCTCATAGAATGCTATGATGGACTAAAATTTTTTTTTTATATATAAAAGGGGAAATTGTTATTTAAAAGTTTTAAGTTCATTTTTTTAAATTACATTACTTTATTTTTTTTTTTATAAATCACTGTATTCTTTTTAAATAAGACTTTGCATTTCTAGTATGCCGACTAGCGCAGCGGTTCTCAATCTTTTTAGCTCAGCAACCCCTTTTTTATAATTCCTCACTCTGAAGCGACTTCTCTCTCTACAGCCTCTCTTTACAGCAAAACTATTTTTGTTTTAACATTTCCTCATGTGATACAATGGAAGTCTCTGATATCTATTACCAAAGCTTTATGTTAAATCACAACACACATTATAGTCTTCGTTTGTCGGTTCAATGCCATTGTTCTCATAGTGAGTAAATACGATTGACAACATTAAAATATTATTTTTTTCTGTTTCTATTTCCCAGTCTGAACTTTCATTTGGTAGGATAATAGTGTTTCAGAAAAATCGAGCCATGCTGCATTTGATCCATGCAGTGACGCGTTAAATTGCTTGTAATTCTTGTGGCAGTTTCTTTGTCACTAATATTTGTTGATGAATCATACAGTTAGTTCCGATGACACATTCTTTACTAAACTTCGAAATCTTGACCAAAATTCTCGCAAACCTGGAGTACCATCTGTGTTGGAATCACTAATAGTTTTCAAAATGATTTTCTGTTTTTTTCAAAAATCAAATGTTTTGTAAATGTCCCATATGGTTTGCAAAAGAGAAATTCGTCTGTAAAATCGCCCTCTTTTTAAATACCTATTTTTACCTTAGAGTACTGGGTATCCAGTGGATAAACCTCGGATGTTGAGTAGCATTTATTTTGGCTACATAGATTCGGCTTTTACAACTTTGTTACAAATAACGCACTAAGATTTGTCAATTTCTGCTACAATAAAATAAAGCTATATCGATATTCTACGTTCTTTTCTTAACGCCTTTTTTAGTGAGAACTTTCTCATGGGCTATTTAATAATGAAAATATGACCTGAAATACCATGAACAAAGGCATATTGTTAGCTTAAACGAAATTTTTTTTTTTGAAAATATTTAGATTCATTTAAATTGCTAAATATATATATTCAACGACAATTAAAATGGTTGAGGTCCTACTGTCTAAAGAATCTATCCTATAAGGACAATTTCAAAACATATTAACTTCCAATACAATAAAGTTTTAGCGCACATTTAATGTTCAAACTAAATAGCGTGTTACTGTAACATTTTGTATTTAGCGCACATTTAATGTTCAAACTAAATAGCGTGTTACTGTAACATTTTGTATTTAGCGCACATTTAATGTTCAAACTAAATAGCGTGTTACTGTAACATTTTGTATTTAGCGCACATTTAATGTTCAAACTAAATAGCGTGTTACTGTAACATTTTGTATTTAGCGCACATTTAATGTTCAAACTAAATAGCGTGTTACTGTAACATTTTGTATTTAGCGCACATTTAATGTTCAAACTAAATAGCGTGTTACTGTAACATTTTGTATTTAGCGCACATTTAATGTTCAAACTAAATAGCGTGTTACTGTAACATTTTGTATTTAGCGCACATTTAATGTTCAAACTAAATAGCGTGTTACTGTAACATTTTGTATTTAGCGCACATTTAATGTTCAAACTAAATAGCGTGTTACTGTAACATTTTGTATTTAGCGCACATTTAATGTTCAAACTAAATAGCGTGTTACTGTAACATTTTGTATTTAGCGCACATTTAATGTTCAAACTAAATAGCGTGTTACTGTAACATTTTGTATTTAGCGCACATTTAATGTTCAAACTAAATAGCGTGTTACTGTATCATTTTGTATTTAGCGCACATTTAATGTTCAAACTAAATAGCGTGTTACTGTAACATTTTGTATTTAGCGCACATTTAATGTTCAAACTAAATAGCGTGTTACTGTATCATTTTGTATTTAGCGCACATTTAATGTTCAAACTAAATAGCGTGTTACTGTAACATTTTGTATTTAGCGCACATTTAATGTTCAAACTAAATAGCGTGTTACTGTAACATTTTGTATTTAGCGCACATTTAATGTTCAAACTAAATAGCGTGTTACTGTAACATTTTGTATTTAGCGCACATTTAATGTTCAAACTAAATAGCGTGTTACTGTATCATTTTGTATTTAGCGCACATTTAATGTTCAAACTAAATAGCGTGTTACTGTAACATTTTGTATTTAGCGCACATTTAATGTTCAAACTAAATAGCGTGTTACTGTAACATTTTGTATTTAGCGCACATTTAATGTTCAAACTAAATAGCGTGTTACTGTAACATTTTGTATTTAGCGCACATTTAATGTTCAAACTAAATAGCGTGTTACTGTAACATTTTGTATTTAGCGCACATTTAATGTTCAAACTAAATAGCGTGTTACTGTAACATTTTGTATTTAGCGCACATTTAATGTTCAAACTAAATAGCGTGTTACTGTATCATTTTGTATTTAGCGCACATTTAATGTTCAAACTAAATAGCGTGTTACTGTAACATTTTGTATTTAGCGCACATTTAATGTTCAAACTAAATAGCGTGTTACTGTAACATTTTGTATTTAGCGCACATTTAATGTTCAAACTAAATAGCGTGTTACTGTAACATTTTGTATTTAGCGCACATTTAATGTTCAAACTAAATAGCGTGTTACTGTAACATTTTGTATTTAGCGCACATTTAATGTTCAAACTAAATAGCGTGTTACTGTAACATTTTGTATTTAGCGCACATTTAATGTTCAAACTAAATAGCGTGTTACTGTAACATTTTGTATTTAGCGCACATTTAATGTTCAAACTAAATAGCGTGTTACTGTAACATTTAAAATTAAAAAAAAAAAAAACTTGTTCGTTCTATTCAACACAAAGATCCAGAACGTTTGTCAGTGAGAAGAGTGCACATCTAAAACTACGTTTCTTTTTATAGTGGCATTCCTTTAACCCCCACTCCCCCCTCCAGACAAAATACATTCTCGCCTCCACCCTTATCTAGCTAATAGGTCTGTAAGCATTTGGGAGCTGGAGTTTTCCTGCAGTGTAAGCTTCTGAAATTCATTATGTTTTAGTCTATACCAAACTTTACTCCTAGAATGAAAATCACGTCTAAGTCAAAGTGAAGCTTGGGACAGGTTGATAATGAACTGTGAGATATATTCTAGGCATTTGAGCATGTACATTCCTAATGGGCTGGATCGTAAGATCATACTGGTGTTCAGAAAGGTGACTTGTGGCGTGTCTATTTGTTGGCGTAAAAATTGTCAACTGAACGATGTCACGTGACTCAGAATTTAACTGTTCTGACCTAAGTGTCACGTAAAAATAAACTCGCTAGAATCTTTGTTTCCTTTACAAGACCATTATGAATTGATCTTGCTGCATTATGAAAATTCTTCATTAGTTGATGAAACGACTTCAATTAATGTAATATTTTTTTAAGCATTGATAATTATGACGTATACTCAAATCTGGATTATAAATACAACAGATTTCGATCTTAAAAAAAAAAACAATAATTCGCGAACCTTTGTCACCATTCTATGAGGTGTCTCTGCGTATGTGTGTGGGGGGGGATTGCCACATAATTTGAGAAACGCTGCCTTCTATAGAATGTAAACAACACGCAAAAGGAGAACTTACTAAAAAAAATAATTAATTGTTCCTAGATGTAGCAAAAAACTTTCTTTTTATTGTCTAATTATTTTATTGAACCTCTGTTACAAGGGCGTAGCCAGGATTTTGTTCGGCCCATTTGCCGAAGTTGTACTAGGATGTCATAGCAACTCTAATTATGCGTAATTCATTTTGTCGGAAAACATGTCCCTCAAACCTCATGCGACGCTCTGTCACAATCTTACTAAGGGGTTGACTCCCAGTTCGGCGTAGGATTTCCTTGATTTAGACTCGATCTCTATAACTGACTCCTAAAATCTGTCTTAGCCATCGTTGTTCTTTGTTCAGCCACATTTAGTCTTTTTTTTTTTCAATTTCGGCAGATGAATATTCATTGTACTTTATTAATGAAGCCCAGCCACTGGTAGAAATTTGTAACCTCTCTTGACCACGCTCTTAAAATTAGGTGACTATTTTGCTTTAGATTTTATATCAAAAAGAGAAGTTTTATCGTCAAAATTATCTGGTGTGTGTGGGGGGGAGGGGTTAAATTAAAAAATCTCTGGAGTTGTTTTTTGTTTAATTCAAAACGCCATTTAGCTACGGTCATAGAATTTGGTGACTGTAGTTTGCTTTAGAAATGATATTGAAGAAAGAGGCTTTCAACATTAAAACGCTCTGTAGGGGGATTTTAAACTCAAAACTATCTGGGGGGTTAAACTTTTTAAAAAGCCATCTGGAGAAGAGAGTTTAAACTCAAAACCCCACATTGGCTTTGCTACGCTCAAATAATTTTAGGGTGTAATTTGCTTTTCTTATATTAAAGATGAATGTTTTAGCATTAAACCCCACTGTAGGGAAATTTAAACTCAAAACCCCCATTTGGCTTGGCTACGCTCATAGCATTTTTATGTGCGTAAGTTGCTTTTTTTTATTGAAGAGTTAATTTTTAGCTTCAAACCACGCTGGTGGTGGGTTTAAACTAAACCCCCCTTTGTCTACACTTATAGATTAAACTCAAAATCTATTTAGCTACGCTCATAGATTTTATAATGTGTAATTTGCTTTTTTATATTAAAGAGGTATAGGTATTTTTAGCTACGAACCCCGCTGAAGGGGGGTTTAGATTCAAAATCCCTTTAGCTACGCTCATAGAATTTTGAATGTGTAACTGTTTTTTTTGTATTAAATTGGGGGTTTTATTGTAAATTTTGGAGAGGGGTTCAAAATGAAAATCTTCCTTAAATGTGTTCTTGGAATTTGGGGATTCTCGTTTGCATTTTTTTTTTGTTTTTTTTAATAGAAGAGGGGGATTTAAATGCAAAACCCCATGATAGGGGGTTTTAAACTAAAAACCCCCATGGCATTGCTAGGGCAAGTGATGGTTTAGTATTAAAATTTCACCAAAAATAAACGAAATGAAAGCAAAAAAATCAGTCACTAAATTCCACCCCTCCCCCCTCTTCGGAGGGGATTTCATTTCGGGGGGGGGAGGTTGAACCCCACCCACCCCTAGCTACGACCATACTCTGTTGTAACAGTTTTACTTTTCTACTGTTCACTGAATGATACATCTATAATCAATTTGGTTATTATTCAAAGATTTTTTTAAAAAGAAAACGCGATTATTCTTGTAGATACCAATTAACAAATTTAACGCGAGTGGAAATCTGGTGTAGAATTAAAATAGTCATAACGATAACTTATAAATCAGATCAATTATTAAAATAAATAATTAGTTCTATAGCGAAATGTTTGTTAGTTAAAATCATAATAAAAGAAATAATTTAAAACTTCCTGAAAATCATATTTCTTTCAAAAATATTTTGCCGCGCCTCTGCGTGTGACACTCCCCTGAGAATGGCACCAAGGCATCATGCCCCTTGCCCTTTTCCCTCACTTCGCCTATGCGTAAATATTTTACAGTTTGTTTTTCAAACATTTTTTTAGCCTTTAAAAAAAAAGAAAACTGACATTGTAACTACATTGTAACGGGAACTTCCTAGAAATGAATTGGTTTATTGGCTTCTTTTAAAGTCAATCCATTTGAGTAGGACCTACATTTACATGTACATATAAAACTCAATGCCAAGGTAATTATTTCCAACAGGGAGACTGTCTTCAGTTGCAATGTACTCCAGGCAAAGTCTTAGAAAACGGAACTTGTGTCACAGTCTTTAAAGAGATGAAAGGTCTCATGTATAGATTGAAAGCCTTAATAGTATTCAAAGAATGGAACATTACTCGTTACAATCTGACAATACACAATATGGTGCTAATGGCAGAAAGTCAGGTAATATCTATCTATTTATCTATCTATCTATCTATCTATCCTATCTATCTATCTATCTTTCTATCTATCTATCTATCTATCTATCTTTCTATCCTATTTATCTATGTATTTATATATTAAAAAAAAAAGTAAAGTTCCCCTTTAAGGCCTTGTGGTCTGTAGGGCCTTACTGACCAACAGGTAAACAAGTCCATGGTAGCTCGTGACCAGTGGACTTTGACGAGGAAAAAAAAAGGAGGGGGGTAGATTAGGGCACATGGCCAATGCAGGCCGAAAATGATGGGTAGACACGCGAAGCTGACTCTCGGGTCTGAGGGGACATGTTAACAGCAAAGTACGTGCATTGTATAACAAGCAAAACTATATATATATATATATATATATATATATATATACATGTGTGTGTGATTGTGCGCGCGCACATACACATTTATATATGCTCAGGTAAGGAAAGAATCTAGACGCTAGTAGGTCCAGGTGGATATGGACATGTATTAATAATAAACACATAAATAGACAATTGAATTAACTAAATTGTAGGTTGGCTGTCCACTGTTGTGAGTACAGTTAACATTAACAAATAAATGAGGAGTACATATTTATAGAAATTTATAAATGTAATAGTCGTGTCTGATTCAATGGTCATCAAGTTTTCGAATTAGGATGGTTAACTTGGAACACTGGTTTCCTTAGAAATCACCCACCTGATATTCCCCACCCCGCGACCTTAGGGGTGGGGGGGACAAGAGAGGAGAAAAGCGGAACCACTTAACACTTATCAGGCTTGACCATCATCCGATACCATGGTTTTACAGGAACGATTTGAATGGCGGTGGGCGTTAGGAGTGCCAACCCAAATTGATGTATGTGACACAAAATTTTAATGTCCCTGGACTTAATAGCCGTGTGTGTGTGTTTAGGCGTTGGAGCGTAACTTGGGATGTGTGAGGCCTATAGTGGGTGGTCGGATCTAAAATCGGTGTAATAGGATAATTGTACAATGCTAAGCTAGTAGTTAAGGGGGGGGTAGTTCCGCATTGGTCAGTTCAGTAACTCCCTTACACTGCTCTTATTATGTATTTCCTACAGTCACTCTTTTGCTTGTTTTCCATATACTGTATTGTATCACATTGTATCATATTGTACAATAAAAATTCGACATATTATTAATGTGATCTTTATTTTTTTTTCTTTAGTTAAAAAAGGACTTGCAGAATATCAGTAATGCGTTTAAGTATCAATTTGGAGTTGTTGGCGTTGATACAGACACAAACGTAACAGTCACAGGGCATTACCTCCCTGTCTTTTGGACCGACGTTTATGTTCTAGCCTCGAATAGTTTCATCAGAGATGACTTTGAAACAATTGCTTTAGAGAAATTCTTTGGGAATGAATCAGGAAGCACGTTTGACTATTACAACATAATTCACGAGGATCTCTCTCGTGACTGTTGCTCAAAAAAAAGCTCGATGTGGCCTAGTGTACAAATTGTGATCGGGAATTACGGACACATCTTTGCTTATTCTGTTGCACATTATATTCCTTTATCGTGGACATTGAAGTGTAGTTATATCATATTTCAACAATCCAATTTTACAATAGAATGGAACAGAACAGATATGTCGTGGAATGTTTCTGTAACAGTTAATTTTGGTGGGGCAAAGGTAATCATCTCGAACATGTCTGATCTTAGTCACATGGAAATGACCGGAAACGAGCTACACGTCTGCCCTAAAGTCTTGGAGAAATACATTCAGAAGTCTCAGAGACTTAACGAGAAAAAAACTATTTTCATAGCGATGAGTGTAGTTACATACGTCTGCTTGTGTGCATCCGAGTTATGTCTCTTGTTGACTTTAGTTACGTACCTTGGATTTCCTGAACTTCGAACTGTGCCAGGTATTAACAACATGTTCCTCTGTGTGAGTCTTCTACTTGCCCAGCTGATCTTGGTTCTTGCATCAAACGTGTAAGTTGTATAGTGTTCGCGATTAGTTTTCTAAGTTATGATTATTATTAAATTCAGACATGCGCGTAGCTAATATTTATCGTAGGCATTTAGGTGATCTCATTTAATGTCCGCTGTTGTTTTATACATTTGTAGTGAAAATCAGATAGACCAATTATTTTTAATGATTTAACTGTATAGAATTTAGCCCTTGTTATGTAAAGGGAGAGTGATCCTTAAAGGATTACGGGCACGACAAGGCCTAAATTGTGTCGATGTGCCTAAACTCAAAACTCAAACTCAACTCTATGAAATTATTTTGCCTAGTTTTTTTTTAATATAAAGAAACAATATATAGAGAGATATAATGTAACTGAAAATAATCAGTCATGGAAACAACACATACCATGGTCTCAAATCTCGGTCAAATATTTAATTAATATTTAAATAATTTTACTGTATTGTAATTTTATTACACAAGTAGGTAGGCCTGATTAGACATTGATACAAAAGATAACAAACAAGTTTTCATATTATGGTTATGAGAACATTTGAAATTATTTTTGTCACGTATTACATTCCAAGTTTAAGATAAAAGAAGGTTAGGTTAAATGTTCGCCAATTTTCAGATTTATTACATTCTAATATTTCTAACTATGATACAGATTAAACATAGATACGACAATAAGCGCTTCTAAATGTTTTAGAAAAGAGGGACCTTAACAAAAAAAATTTCTGCTATTATGATAAAACCTATTCTCATTCTCCAGATCTGTGCCCAGTACACTCTGTACAAGTGTAGGTATAATCACACATTTCTTGTGGCTGTGGCACTTCTCTTGGAGTTTCTTGTGCAGCCTCCACATGTTTCAAGTGTTTACAGCCAAGATTCCAACTCAGTCATTGAAAGGTCGGGACAAGAAGGTTATTGTTGTGAAACTGACGACACTGTCACTGATCGGTCCAGCAGCAGTTGTGTTTGCAGTTATAATTGCGTCTTATGTAACATCAAACACCATTGGCTATGGCCGACAGTCTTGTTATCTTGATTCGTCATACCTTATAGGTAGGTAGAAAATTCGGGCATTATATGCGACAAGGATCGCTGAGGAGCTCCAGAAATGTTGATTCAATACACGTCGATGTTTCCATCAGGAAACAGTTTGGCTTGGCATTCGTTTTTGTTTCCTAAATAGAGTGCACTTTTCATGCTTTGACATGAGCCGTGGTCCAATCTCTCTGAGGATAATTCCGTTCTGTCTTTAAGCGCTCAGTCACAACTCACCTGTATTCAAAATTTGATAAAAAGCCCCTTTATATACTGTAACCATAAGTAAACAAAAAATAGGTCAATAAGACGAAATTACTTCATTCTCTGTCTCTGATAACAACAGATTTGAATTTCCAAACGATATACTTCTAAGTAGACGTGACAAAAAAGAGTTATGCTGAACTTAAAATAAAGTGACTTTACAATAATTACTTTCTCCCACGGACACATTGTCTTTTTAGTGGAATGGTCGTGTAGGACACGCAAGTCATATCCTTAGGCTAGTCGAACATGAAATACCATAAGAATAACATTTGTATTTGTTTTAGTTTCAGTATTTCAATAAATTATGTCCACTAATATTTGTAATAGTTTCGTTTTCTATTTCCAGGCTTTTCCATGTTTGCTCCAATCTGTTTAGTTTCTGCGTGTAACTTGACATTTCTTGGTCTAACTGTTGCAAGCATCCACAAAGTTAATCAGATCCTAAATTTAGCTTCCTGTGAACTGGACCAATACAAAAACTGTTTACTGTATGTCAAACTGTCCTCTGTGACTGGAATTTACTGGCTAGTGACTATTGTGGCTGAGGCTGTCGACAGTGATGTCCTATGGTAAGTAATTGAAAGGGAAAACATTAGAAAATGGTCATCTAAATATAAAATTGTATGTTACTTTTTTTTTACAATTGATAGCTGTAATACTTATGTAAGCCAATGGCAACATTTAAGAACTATTATTTTGAGACAACTTCTCAGAATACTTAAGTAGCAAGACATTTATTTTACGCAATGGTCACCTCAAAGAACTTTCATTTCCTGTTAGTCATGTAGTATTGTATGTGATTTACTGTATATATCCATCGGTAATGATAATTATTTTATAAACAAAATAAAACAAAAGAAAATAACTAATTTAAAAGGCTATTTAAAATAAAATAGAAACAAATGAAAAAAAACAACCCACGTACAATCTAAACAGCAGGAATCTTTTAATCTTCTTTTAAATGCAGACGTTACTAGAAAAAAGAAGATGATTACGTCCTTCGCGTCATACATTTAGTCATACATACTGCTATAACTTAGCAATTAACCTCAACGAAAGTGATATAAAACAGAACGTTTAATAATCAATTATAAACTACATCTAGAGCCAAACTTAGAAACACATTTCAGGCCTTCTTGTTTACATCTCTAATCATCGGCCATCTTCCTTCCTCTGTTCTCTATCGTATCCTCTGGTACACAATGTCGCGCCAAATGACAGTGCGCAATGTAGAGTCATAACAATACTAATCAATAACTTAAATTCTGCCATATTTCTGGTTTTGCTTGCTAGCTCAGGCAACCCATTCCATGCTCTAAAAGCACTAAGGAAGAAGGAGCATTTGTACAAATTTGTGCTAGAATTCTGAACGAGGAATGTGCCTTTATTTTTGTTTCTTTCTGAGTATTTTATTAGATTGTGTTTTTGTATTTGAATATTACGGTTCAGTGTTTTATGTTTAATTGCTACTTTACTTATGAGTCTTCTATCCTGAAGGCTTTCTATATTTAGTGATTTTATCAAAGGTGTTACTCTAATCAAATGTGAATATTCGTTGGTTATGAATCTCACTGATCTATTTTGTGTCTGTTTCAGTTTTTTTTTTGTTTTTTTTTTAGTTGAGTTGAGTGATCCCAAACAGACTAGAAATACCTTTGCAGGTCCATATGTATTTTGTCTATTTAAGTACAATTTACATTTTGAAATAATCAAATAAAACTTTAAATCTATAAATCGTATTCGAAAATAGTCATTAACATAAACACTATAATTTTGTTTAGTTTCTTCTAATTAGTTCACATTAACAAACTAAATGAAGCTTCATTAAGTCGTATAATGAGATGGTAAAACTGTCTAGTGGCAACATCAATAGATTATCAATGCAATTCAAAATGCACTTGAAATTATTTTAAAATATTTTTTTTTATTTTGTTCCTAAAAAAATATAAAATCATATAATCTTTACACCCAGCTGTTAATATATTGAAAGTGTACTAACAATCTGTCGATTAAGCAAAGTATCATTTGAACAAACCGTATTCAACTTATCCAGGGACTTATCTTGTCATCTGAAACAGACATACAACTAGAGAGACAACCAGACTAGTATTTAAAAGAAATACTTTAAAAACAACAACAAATCTGATATTAAGTGTACTTGTATTTGTACCAATGAGTTTGGATCAGTCATATAATTAAATTTGTCTGGACAAGTTGAGGAAGGGGGGGGAAGTAGAGGGGGAGAAAGAGGGGCTAGAGGGGTAAATTGTTCCGTGAAGCTTTTCAAAAGTAGTTCATATTTTTAAAAATCTGTACGACTTGAATTCGAACTCAAGGGCTCAAGATACATTTAGCCAATACACTCAAAGATGTGCCAGCGAAGTGCTGAAAATAGGTTTCATTTCTGTCTATAGTTGGTTTCATATCTGTCTATAGTTGGTTTCATATCTGTCTATAGTTGGTTTCATATCTGTCTATAGTCGGTTTCATATCTGTCAATAGTTGGTTTTATATCTGTCTATAGTTGGTTTCATATCTGTCTATAGTCGGTTTCATATCTGTCAATAGTTGGTTTCATATCTGTCTATAGTTGGTTTCATATCTGTCTATAGTTGGTTTCATATCTGTCTATAGTCGGTTTCATATCTGTCAATAGTTGGTTTTATATCTGTCTATAGTTGGTTTCATATCTGTCTATAGTCGGTTTCATATCTGTCAATAGTTGGTTTCATATCTGTCTATAGTTGGTTTTATATCTGTCTATAGTTGGTTTCATATCTGTCTATAGTCGGTTTCATATCTGTCTATAGTTGGTTTCATATCTGTCGATAGTTGGTTTCATATCTGTCTATAGTTGGTTTTATATTTGTCTATAGTTGGTTTCATATCTGTCTACAGTTGGTTTTATATCTGTCTATAGTTGGTTTCATATCTGTCTATAGTTGGTTTCATATCTGTCTATAGTCAGTTTCAAACGTTTTATTCTTTACACGTGTATAAATCAGGGAAATTCAATGTATACAACCACTAATGTGAAATACATTTTTTTCCATTTTTTGGTATCCAGCAAAATAATTAATTAACACATTGTTGTTGTTGTTTTTTTTTTGTTTTTGTTTTTGTAAATGATTCTTGTTTTATTATGTAGTAGAAATAATTGCAAATGTTCATCTTGATCTGAGAAAGGGAGTGGGAGAAATAACTTGTAAAAAAAATGTACTAGATAGACCAACAGATAGTCAGAGTGAGCTGATAGAAGCTTTGTTAAAAGACTTTGTTTATCTTCGGCTATGAAGACAAAACTACACAGCTGTTTGCTTGACAGCTCTCACTACGTGCTGTCCCCTGCCCCATACACAGCTGTTTGCTTGACAGCTCTCACTACGTGCTGTCCCCTGCCCCATACACAGCTGTTTGCTTGACAGCTCTCAATACGTGCTGTCCCCTGCCCCATACACAGCTGTTTGCTTGACAGCTCTCAATACGTGCTGTCCCCTGCCCCATACACAGCTGTTTGCTTGACAGCTCTCAATACGTGCTGTCCCCTGCCCCATACACAGCTGTTTGCTTGACAGCTCTCAATACGTGCTGTCCCCTGCCCCATAGAATATTTACCCCAAACATCAGCAGAAGGAGGCTCTATTTGATATCACGTGCTGAGTTTCCTCTTAGGATGATTTCAAGCGATACTAATTATAAACAAATAACGTCATTAGTCGTGAAATTGAGCTCTATTTCTTAGTTTACAAAATTGATCCCAGCTTTTAAAGATACTTCTAGTTTTAATTAATATATTTTGATCTATTTCCCAAGGTTTATTTCATTATTGCTGAATGGTCTTCAGGGTGTGGCAATCTTTATTTCTTACATATGCAACAAGAGAGTGTATGGATTGATTTTTACAAAGACCTCGTCAAGTGTCATTACATCACTCCCTCAAACTTAATGAGAGTCAAGAAAGATCAGAGCCTAGTGTGTCAAAACGTTTTTCCAAAGATTACAAACAACCGGACAACAAGATTGTGTTCTAATTTCCATATCCAAGTTAGGAATTTAATGTGTTTTGGACTGGGACTGTGTCTAGTATAAGCCTTGTAGACTTGATTAGTTATGTTAGGATTCAAACGAAATTCAAAACAGATTATTAATTGTTTTTAATTTTGAATATAAAAGTAAACCCAGAGTATTTCTTTTTTTTTTAGGATACCTCAGCTTTTTAGCTTTTGACTTCAGTTGTCGAGCTGTTTACATCCTAGGAATCCTTGGGCCTTTGCCTCTTTTCTTTGCCTCTTTTTTGGGCATTGCCTCTTTTTTGGGCTATTGGCCTCTTTATTGGGCTTTTTTTTTTAATAAAAAAAGGTGCATATTTTATTAGTAAGCGTACAAATTAAGTAGTTACATTTTAAAGTACAATGATTGCAAAACATAGCAATGCATATAGTTACAATTATGTTGTCATAATATTTTAACGTTTTAAATTGCTTTGTATATGGCGTTATTTTTTTCCACTAGCATATAATGAATATTTTTTTAATTTAAGGTTCTTAAAATATATGTGGTAAGAATCAATCAAATAGTGAAAGTAGAAACTTAAATGATATTAAAACATTTTAAACATCGTAGTCACATTTTTTTTCCACTTTGTCTACATTGCTTATGGTTGTTTCCTTTGTGCTTTGCTACATTACCCCAGTTCTTTATATTAACTTCTATCAAACGTGCATACACATCTATGTGTGTACATACTTATGCCAATATAGGCATTTAAACATTTATATTGTTTCTTTTGTTGTCTCCCTTTTAATGACAATTTTTGATTTCCTCCCTTGAGATATGGAAAACTACTTCCTCATCATTAAGGTGGAAATCCTGTCTGCTAGAGTCAGTATATCGGGAGTTTCTGTTCAGAAACAATTTCTCTGTGGCTTTTTTTGGTCACAGGGACCAATTAGAGTCGTACTGAAAGTTATTTTATATGTATCTATATATCTATATACTAGACATATGTACATATATATATATATACTTTTTTTTTCTTGAATATTTTCCCCCTTCTTTCCCCCCCCCCTTTTTTAATTTTTCCTTTTCCCCTCTTTAATATATTATTTCTCTGTAGACTGCACAAGCATGCGCAATATTGACAATGGTAGTGGAGAATTATTTTTTTTAACAATAGTAAAAACTTTGACATATGACATGTAAAAAAAAAAAAAAAAAAAAAACAATTTGATGTAGAAGCTTGTTGAGATATGAAGTTATGTTGATGCTGAATATTAGAAAAACAGAAGAAGAGTAATTTCTGTACAGACTGTAAACGTCTGCAAGGTAGTAAGAAATAATATATTTGTATGTAGACTGCACAGGTATGCACAATACGGATAGTGATGGTATTTTTTCAATATTCGTAAAGAAGTCACTATGGACATAATTGTTAAAAAGTACAAATTTATACAGAGAATTGTTTGCTTAGATATCATGTGGTCATGCCTGATTCTCAATACAGTAACAACAGAAGAAAAACAATGTTTACATAAAACTTAAAGGTCTGCCCTTGTTCTTGATTTCTTGGAGTTACTCTTCTTTCCCTTTTCTTGGGTTTTCACGTGTTCGCTCCTGGTTCCTTATTGTTTTTCCGTTCCTTGACTTGCCGGCCTAATGTTCCATTTCGATATGATTCTCTGTTTTAATCGAATGAGATCTCTCGTTTTCTCCTGCCTAACTCGCTCGTCCTTGTAGACTAAACTTTGGTTTAAGTCTTTACAGTCACAGGGTCAAGGCGTGGCCTTAGTGATTGTGTACTGTCTTGAATTGTCTTAACCCTTGTCAATTTCAAGGGGCGATCACTGTTTTTTTTTATTTGGAGTACTAGACTTTTAAATTATATGGTTACAGGGTCTTTAAATATATAAAAAGGGTCATTTGGGATATATATCTATACACACGCATACACACTCGCATACACATATTTATATATATATTCCCTTTTCTTTAAGTTAATGGACAATCTTGGTATTTTTATGTAGCGCTATATTGTTTCACTTTGCGTTCAATAATTTTCTTAAAAATGTGATCTAATAATACTTCTACGCACCTTATATTATGGTAGACAATTTGTAGGTAGGTATTCCAAATAAGGTTTCATAAGTATTTCATTTTAGTTTTTTCCATTAACTGTAAAAAATAATATAAAATGCATGTGGTATTTCGTTTATAATAATAAAGATGATTAGATTACTTTAGTTTAGTTTTACCTCATGTGTTTAATTATTACTTTTAATAATTACATTAAAATCTTTTTCAGTTCTCATTTTTTATATTTTGTATTTATATATAATTGATTTACCAAAAATTTTACAATCATCTTCTATCTTCTTGAATTCATTTTTTCGTGACCCCCGAAAGGGAAAGGGAAAGACTCTAATAGTCTTTGCGAGGTTTGTCCGTCCTATTTTGATTTCATAGACAAGAAAGAATATTGAAAAGCAAATATCAAATTTTAGATCTTTCAAAGTTTTTTTTTTTCTTTTCTGAAAGGGAAAAGTTAATTTTTTTTTAAATTAACTATGCAGGCAGTATTTTCCATAAAAAAAAAAATTACAACTATTCACTATAAAAAGTAAAACAAAACCACGGTAAATAATTTAGTAAGGGTAGATATGATTTCACTGTATCTTCAACACATTTACGCATAGTATTTTGGTATTGTTTTTAAATGTTTAACTTTTTTTTTTACTAAATTTGGTATTTTCAGTCATATTAGCTACTTACTTTTAAAACAAAATGTTTATTTTGATTTAAAATAGAATCCTTTTGTATACATTTAAGTCGAATATCATTTAAAACAACAATTAATAAGCATTGTTTCATAGTATATGGGTAATGTGCACTGTTTACATTTGCACCCTACTGAATTCTGAATTGTAGCCAATTTTTGGCACCTTCAAATCCTTTAACTCCTTCTAAGTAGCAATCATTGTGCTTTCACTGAAGTAAAGATGTACGGATAAGCTCTTGTACCCTTTGACTATTAACAATAATAATAATACAAAGTCTTTATTACTGAGAATGAAATTTCATGTCAATATGTGTGCTTAACATTACACAAAAACTAGCATTGGCTTATCAGGAACTGATGCGGAAAAGGTAGGTGCACTCACCCCCTTCCCTGAATTCCGAGTAGCCAAATTTTAGACAATCTTTTGCACCTTCAAATCATTGAACTTCTTGAAAGTAGCAACATAACTAGCAATCCTTCCATTTAAGTACAGTTGCAAAGAGAAGCTAATATTGGAATAAACTAAAAAAAGCTAATCAGGAGTTGATTATCGACCATGTCTGTGGCATTTACTTTTCGAGAGACTAGAGGCGGACTGGCTATATGGGCATTTTGGGAAAATATCCGGTGGGCCGGTACCAAAATGGTCCAATTAGGCCATCGAAATGACCTCATTGATGCCAATTTGCACATCAAATTGTTAGAGGATTTATAATACTCTCTTATATAAAGGCCCTCTGAGTCTTTTGCGACGAAAAGCGCTAAGAAGGGGGCATGCACACTGCCGTTTAAGATAGAGCAGAAGGGGCGCACTGAGACGGATATTGACTTTAAGAGAACAAGTTCCCAAGTCTAGAGCCGATGTGAAGAGACTGTGCTCAAGGCAGATGTTGTTTTATGTACTTGTGAATAAACATCGTTGCCTCGTTGAGTTGTTTCTCTTAAGTTATTTTAATATTTTCCGAACTAATGAAATAGCCTCATTCGTAGACAGTACTACTAGTAGGCTTCATCCTTTTAGGGCCTACATACTTAGCAATTAAAAAGAAACAAAAGGCCTATGTTTCTTATAAAGATATAGAGTTCACTGTATGCATTCACATCGATACATTATCTAACTTAACCTAATGATTTTGAGGACAGATAGACCTAGACATGGATGCCCATCATAGAATATAGAACTAGTAGGACTGATTTTATTGAAATGGCAGGGCCGATTTTGACACCCAGTCCGCCCCTGCAAGAGACTGTTTTTCCTTTGCAACTTGAGATGGAGTAACCTCGCCATTGTTGGGGGAAAGCCTAGGTGGTAAATTTTCGAGTACTGGGCTGCCCATAAATCGGCAATTTTCCATACTGATCAGATTCAAATGGATGGAGAGCCATCGCAATTTGAGGTCAGGAGGATAGAGATCTTGACGGAGAGCAGTGATCTTACCTCTGTTCTCCTGCCTGCGGGGCTCCAATAGGGGCAATAGCTGAAACGTGAAGAACACTCTCAGCACTGTGCACTATAAGCATTCCTAGACAACTTCTCCATCGCGACGAGGAGCAATTTTTAGCGGCCCCCGAAAGGGGAAAAGACGCTATTAGTTTTGTGTGAAATGTCTGTCCGTCCGTCCCTTTCAGATCTCGTAAACTAGAAAAGATATTGAAAATCCCACATCACAATATTTTAGACCATTCAAAGTTCTGATGCAACGGCTCCTTTTTTTTTTCCTGAAACCGAATAATCTAATTTTTAAAATCAGTTATGCAAGCAGTTTTTTAAAGAGAAAAAGCTAATTGGTATGCATTATAAGTTAGACCTAATTTAAAACGAATAGTAATCTTGTTAACTCTATTTGCCTGAACTAATTACTACACAGTATACGCCATCGATGTATTTTTTTAAGGATACGAATAAAAGATTGAGCTTTTCAAAACAATTACATTAATTAAAAGACTTCAATTAGGCCAGCAGAGGCGCGTTAGCTGAGCGGTAAAGCGCTTGGCTTTCGAACCGAGGGTCCAGGGTTCGAATCCTGGTGAAGACTGGGATTTTCAACTTCGGAATCCTTGAGCGCCTCTGAGTCCACCCAGCTCTAATGGGTATCTGACATTAGTTGGCGTTGGTCGTTGTGCTGGCTACATGACACCCTCGTTAACCGTAGGCCACAAAAACAGATGAACTTTACATCATCTGCCCTATAGACCACAAGGTCGGAAAGGGAACTAGTTAGGCCAGGTTCACATCTAACTTTGCATTCAATTGCACCTATCCTTTGATCTGCTGGACCGTTGGGGCACTACACAAGATCTGTCAACCTTCTTTCTCCATTCTTATCTCTCATTTGTCTTTGATATAATTTCATTTGGATGTTCTTTCTGAAAATATTGAAGCCTGCCTGGGTGGACCACTTCGGGGGCCGATTTTGAGTTTGTTTCCACACAAACTGTCTGTGTAACCTTATTCAGTAAAGTTATTGATAGTTTCGATAACCAAAGTCGACTTTTACACTTGTTTTTTTTTTTACCGTACAGAGGCACGGACCGCACGGTTAATATCAACAATGTGTACAGTAAATACTTTGTTCGCTTGTTTTTTTATTTTTATTTCAGGAAACAAACATTTACAGAGCTCTAGTTATCACATAGGGAAAAAAGAGAAAATGGAGGGGGGGGGCGCACTAGTTCTTTTTTTTTAGAATCTGTGTAATAGTAAGTAATAAGAAAGTTAAAGCTACGACTTAAAACCACTTGCACCCCCTGCAAAACTTTTTGTTGGCGCACATTACTAATTAGTATTCTAAACAACCTTAAACATTTAACCATAGGGTTTGAAAGAAAGATTGGGCCTTTACAAAACTATTCAATGAATTAGATCATCATTTAATATTATCAGTAAGGTTCGATGCATACCTATCAGTTCATTACATCACGCAATATGAGCAGGATAATATTAACATCCCTACAACAGATAGAAAAAATATAACTAAATACAAACTTCACATTACAATATATCTACTTATTGAAATATAATCTTTTATTTCTCAACAAGTATGAAGAGAGGAGGGGGGAACACTAATAAACACAATAATAACATGTCCAAAATATCAAAAAGTATTCTAATTAACATGTTTATATATTAGATGAAATTAGGGCATAAAGGCAAAGCCTCAACAACAAAGTTACATGACAAAAAAAATGTAATTTAATTTAATTAGAGATGAAATGACCAGGGATGAAGTGACCTATATCTTATATATCCTCGGGCGCAGCCTGCGGCGTTCTGCGCGTTAATGTAGGAGGCCAAATCCCCCAGAAGGTTAGGTTTGTACAAATTGTCCGTCTGTCCATCTGTCACACTTAGATTTAAAAACTAGAAGAGAAATGAAAAATATTTTTTTCTCCATGCGTTGTGGCTTGCAAAAATTAAGTGCAATGGCTACTTTTTTTTTTTGTTAAAGCAAACGTTTAGTTTATAAAATTAATTATGCAAGCGATTTGTTAAAAATAAAATACTCAAATGAAAAACCTTGGAAAACATTCGTTATTATTGAAAAACCTTGTAAAACATTGAAAAACATTAAAAACCTTGGAAAACATTGCAAAACATTGAAAAACCTTGTAAAATATTGAAAAACATTGATAAATATTTAAAAACCTTTGAAACATTAAAAAAAAACATTAGTAATTATTGAAAGATGTTGGAAAACATTACAGAACATTAGAAACATTTAAAAACATTTAAGAAAAACTTTAAAAGACATTAAAAAACATTGGTAATTATTAAAAGACTTGAAAAAAAAACTTGAAAAAAACATTGAAGAACATTGAAAAATAATGCAAGCTCAATAAATAAACGTAAGTAGTTTTATTTCATTAAAGACTACAACCCAATTCTTATAAATCCTTGAGCGCAGCCTACAGCGTTCTACGCGTTCCCGGTAGGAGACTTAAGCCCCTCCCTTATTTTGAATTTTGTGATTGTTTTTAGCTGCCCCCATAAGGGGGAACGCCGATATTAGGTTTGTGCAAAATGTCCGTCTGTCCATCTTTCACTTAAAAAAACTAGAAGAGAAATGAAAAAATATTATTTCACAATACGTTGTGGCTTGAAAAGTTTAGGTGCAACGGCTACTTTTTGTTAAAGAAAAGCAAACCATTTGGTATTTAAAACTACGCAAACAATTTTTTCATTAAAATACACAAATTGAAAAACCTTAAACATTGGAAAACATTGAAAACCTTGGAAAACATTTTAAAAAAACATTTTAAAATAATATAAGCTCACGAAATAGACATAAGTGATTTTATTTCATTAAAGACTCTACATCCCAAATTTATTATTTTTTTACGTAATGTATTTTTTCCTTGAGGCTTTGATCCTTTACAGAACAGTTAGATCAATTTGACAATCATTATATTACAATTGCTAGGCCAGGTTCACATTGACCTTCTCCTTCTCTTTCACCTGCTGGACCGTTGGGGCACCACACAAGCTCTTTCAACCTTCTTTCTCCATTATTAGCATATGTTGAACTAATAGATGTATTTTTTTTAAATATAGAAATCAAGGAATTCGATGTACAGCCAACTAAAACACCAGTTATTATGTTCTGTTTGGGTTGGGAGGATTTAGGTCCAGATTTGTTATGTTCTGTTTGGGTTGGGAGGATGTCTAAGCAATTAATAAATCTATCTCTCAACTAAAAAAAAAAAGAATGGCAAATCCCTTAAACAAATATGGAACTTGGATGATACAAAAAATGAATAATAGATTGAAAAAAACACCAAGGAAAAAACAACAACATTTTTAGTAATTTTGCAACTAATTTTTGCCTTGATTTATTTTGTTTATTTTAGGTGACATTTTTATTTTAAACAGTCACTTGCCCCAGCGCAGCCAAGAGAGGTTTTTTAGTTTAAAACTCCCTCTCAGAAGGTTTTGCGATTTTAAACCCTTTTATATAAGACAAAAAAATAATGCAAACGAAAATGCCCAAATTCCAAAGGCATAGCCGTGGGGATTTTGATTTTAAAACCGACTCCAAATTTTTTTTACAATAAAACCCCCTCTTCAATACAAGACTAAAGCATACATCAGTCACCAGATTCTATGAATATAGCCAAAAGAGGTTTTGTGCTTAAGACCCCCCCCCCACACACCTAAGAGCTTTAAGTTAAAACTCCATACAGATGGTTTTGAAGATAAAACAACCTCTTCAATATAAAAAAGCAACTTATGCACTAAAAATTCTATTAGCGTAATCAATGGGGGTTTGAGTTTTTTAAAAAAAAAACAAGCAAATGGTTTTGACGATAAAATTTTCCACCAGTCGCTGGACTCCAATAATAAAGTGCAGTAAATAGCATAGATGACATCAGCCAAAATTGAAAAAAAAAAAGACTAAATGTGGCTCAACAAAGATTACTAAGAAGGATTTTAGGAGTCAGTTATAGAGATCGGGTCTCAATCAAGGAAATCCCATACCGAACTGGGAGTCGAACACTTAGTGAGGTTGTGACAGCGTCGCATGAGGTTTTAAAGACATTTTCTTTAACAAAATGAACTACGCATACCAGGAAAGCGGAAACAGGGAAATCCTCTTATAACACGGAGACACACTTTCATGGAGGACCTCAGAGCAGTGGACACCAGGTGGAAAGAGGCTTCAGACATTGCCAATGACAGATTTTTGTGGAGACTCCCAATATTTGTCTCAGTCATTTTTGTTGAGCCACATTTAGTCTTTTCTCAATTTGAGCAGATGACTTCCATGTCTCACATGAATATCTTGCTGTTGGAATGACGATTGTGTTAAGAAGGTGTAAATTTGTCTCAACTCCAATGGCTTGGCTTGTTCAAATAGGCTGCAGTCTTTGGAAAATGCTCCCTGCCTTTCCTTTCGGCACGCTAAATCATGGTAGACATCCCCATCGTTTGTTATGATGCTGCCAAGGTACGTGAACTTGTCCAGCTCTTCAAGCTTTGACTCGCCAAGTCTCCCGGGAGCACCCTTATATCCCACTTGCAAAATTTTAGTCTTATCAATGTTAATGCGGAGGCCAGTTTTGGGTCCCCCTCTATTTAGGCTGCTATATTATCCAATTATTTTCCATAGTGATTCCCTGTGGACACCATCAAACGCTTTCTTAAAGTCTACAAAGCTGATCGTTAGCCGTTGTTGGTACGCGTGACTTTGTTTTAAGATATTTCGTTGAACTAAGAACTGCTCTGCACATGATCTGCCTCATCGGAAGCCTACTTGCTGTTCTCTAAACCTCTCATCTACAGACTGTTGAAGCCGTCTCAACAGAACAGTGCTGAAAAGTTTAACCGGGAAAGAGAGGAGAGTAATGCCCTTCCTGATATTGCAGTCTGTCAAGTTGCCCTTTTTTGGAAGCTTTAAAATCACTCTTGTTTGCCTGTGCTCAATATTTCAGTCTTAAATGGGCGGGGTCATGTGGCTTGATTTCATTGTCGTTTCATTCACAGCTTACATTTGCCACTGACAAGGTAGTGGTCTGATCCGCTCCTATGCACGTCCGTCTAATAGAGATGACCTCCCTCGTTTGGATATGCAAATGTGATCTATCTTGTTGAGGGTTTCACCATTTGGTGATCGCCATGTTTTTTTGTATTTGTTTGTGCTTAAAGTATGTGTTTCCAATTAAAAGGATGTTGGATGGGCAGAGAGAAATAAAGCGCACACCATTATCACTGATGTTTTCTGCACAGCCATATGGTCCCATAACGTATTCAAAGTCTGTTTGGTTGGAATTGATTTTTAATACATGTGTGCGACTTGAACTATTTATACGAATTGTTTTCTTTTATCGCTATTTTATGGTTTAGCATGGTCTATGTGCCCTGATCCAAATCATACGTGTCGACCAGTGGAGTCGAGGGAGGATGGGCTGTCTGAGAGAAACTTTTCGTGTGGCTTTTCAAAAACAACTGGAAAAAAAAAATGTTGAGCGACTTGAAATCGAACTCTGGGGTACAAGTCTCTTTGATGGAAGGCCGAGACGCTTGCCAAAGAGCTAGACAAAGTTCTATGAAAATCTAAAGTTTGTATAATTATCTACAGTTATATTGAATTAGTATGTGACGACCTAATTTCATAAACAATGCCTATAACCCCTAAGCCAAAGCTAATAAAGTAAAGTAAAGTTCCCCTTTCAGACCTTGTAGTCTATTGGGCAGATGATATAAAGGTCATCTGATTCTGTGGCCTATGGTTAACGAGGGTGTCATGTGGCCAGGACAACGACCAACCGCCTTTACTTTTCCCCAACTAATGTCAGGTACCCATTAGAGCTAGGTGGACTCAGAGGCGCCCAAGGATCCCAGTCTTCACCAGAATTCGAACCCGGGATCCCCGGTTCAACCACCGCGACACCCTAAGCTAGTACTGCCTCCTTATAGAAACAACATTGATGAATTACGACTAATTTGTAAAATCATTCGTCAATTTTTTCGATTGATGAATGAGTGAGTCCTCATTTTGTTTATATAAGCTTTGTAAAAAATATTTTTGGCCTTCTTCAGTCTTAGAACGACTATGGTTTATCTCGAACACTTTTTCATGTGGCTGTGGAGCCCTATTTTGGAGAGACACTCTCGTCCACAAATAACGCAGGTTAAGGTGGCTTTTGCTTTGGTGGTAGAAAAGCTGGTCGTTTTTCGCATGGTACGCTTTTCTTCCAGAGCCGAGGCACATGTTGTTTTTTTTTGCTTTTTATAGCTTTCTTGGTCACCATCTCTCTCCAAGTAGTGCGGTTTAGGGCTATCTCTTCCCAATGGTCAGCACCAATGTTCACTGACGTGAGATGCGAGGTGCCCGTAGAGAATGACTTTCGGGATGCGATCGTACTCTACCCGGTGAATATGTCCAAGCCAGCGGAGGCGGCGGCGTCTTACGAGTGGAAAGATTCTGGATTGACCTGTTCGCGCAAGGATCTCAGTATTGCACACTCTTTTTTTCCATTTGATTATCAAGATCCTTCGAAGACAGTGCAAATGGAATGAGTTTAGTTTTCTCTCTTGCTTTGCCTAGATGGTCCACGACTCACTGTACATTAGCGAACTCAGAACGAATGCCTTGTAGACCTCCATTTTAGTCGCTGTAGGGAGCTTCTGGTTTTCCAAAACTCTTGACCTGACTGGTAGTAAAAAAAATAATAGAAACTGACAAAGAGAGTATACTGAGCAGGTGTCAAGGCGAAATGGAAGACTATACCTATTAAAGCTTGTGTTATTTTAAAAGTTTATAACTGCGTTCTATAATCAAGCAATTAA
The DNA here is from genome assembly GCF_947242115.1 of Biomphalaria glabrata. Lineage (NCBI taxonomy): Eukaryota > Metazoa > Mollusca > Gastropoda > Planorbidae > Biomphalaria > Biomphalaria glabrata. The sequence continues at coordinate 16,976,023 of NC_074722.1, read as the reverse complement.
ACAAAATATCGTCAAACATTGTAAAAAACGCATGAGAGGGGTAGGAGTGAGAGTAGGAAACACATACACTCTAGCGTTATATGTACCATTGGATTCTGAAACTTTCTCTAAGTGTTTTATTGTTAATAATAGCAGTAGCTGTCATCACCCATGACTGAAGATTATAAATAGTTCAAATACAAGCATGACAACCTAGAGTCGTTTACTCTTGATGCATAATCTTAAGTAATGGGTTTTCAGTAATGCATCTTTAATCGGCTATACAATGACTTTGACTTTGAAACTAGACAGAAAACGAACAAGATGGCGGTAACCGTTTAGAATTAGAATACTTTTAGTCTTCATGTAATGCCTAATGAGTTCCTGTTCATAGACACTGTATACACACCAAACATTATAGAAGTCCAAAAGTAATAGTTGAGCAGTTCCTTTCATTTTTATGGTCGTATTCTCATATTGATGAGGATGGTGGTTTTGTATTATTTTATCATAAATAAAGATACTGACAATCAATAAGAACCGATCACAAAATAATGACCACTGAACAATGACCTCGAGAGTTAGTTCTGCCTTTTCTTCAACCTTTTTGACCTTCAACCTCTCTCAATGTTACACTTGTTTACATCTAGTGAATGTCTTTGGATAAATCTGGTCTGACAGAAGTATTTTTTTTCTTATACATACTCACTGTGGCCTGGTAAGCTCTCCTCGCCTGGCTTGCTCACTGAGGCTTAACCATGACATTTATTCATTCCTTTTTTAAATTATTTCTTCAATAAAAATTGATATTTTTGCTTGAAAAAAGGAATAACGTAATGTGTACTTTGACTACATATCAATCATTGGCAAAAAACAAACCCCATTTGGGGAGTTGTTTGAGACAAACATCTATAAAAAAGCTAACAAGATCCTCGAAATAAAGAACCATCCTTTGTGTCAGGATTTTGTGATTTTACCATCACAAAAGAGATACAAGACACCGATAGCAAAGACAAATAGACACAAACACTCTTTTGTTCCCCTGGCAATCAAATCATTAAATAAGAACAATCTGGTATAAACTTTGTCACATGTAAATTATAAGTGAGTCTGGTGTGAATGTACACTTTGGTTTCTTATAGTTATAATTTTTTTTTGTTTGGTGAAATGCACAAATTGTAAGACTAATTTCTTTACGGATAATAAAGATTATTATTATTATTAAGTAAGAATAAATTGGCAATGTTTTAGTGTTCAGAAGTTTTGGTTTATGATAGACTAGGGTAACCAAAAGCCATTTAGATAATTTAGCCAAGCTAAGAATTTTATCCAGAGGCCATTAATGACTGATTGGCTATTCAGTATTTACAAAGCTTATATCAGCTCACTCTTTCATTCTTTCTATCTGATTGTCTATCTGTCTGTCTAGTAAAAAGTTTGTAGACGTTTTTTCTCCAACACCCAATCTCGGGTCAAGCTGAAATTTAGCACAATTATTTCTTTTACCTGACAACACAAAAATCAATTTAAAAAACACAATTAATAATTAACTATTGGTATTATATTATTTTGTTTGGTATCTCGAACAAAGTGGAAAAAATTGTAATAGACTAAAGTTTACAAGTTTTTAAAAAAGGATTTTTTTTCTTGTTTATATAGTTCAACCTTCAACAGGTTTATCATCTTTTGAGCCAGGCTCATACTGGACTAGACAATGACTATGTTTTGATTGAACACTTGGAATATTAACAATATGACAATAATATTTAATCTAAAAAAGAAAAAAACTCAGCTAGCCAAACAAAAACAATCGCCTAGGCAACACCTTCCTCACACACCGCATTTTGTTTTATACATTGACTTGCATAGGCGGAGTTTGGAGTTGAGTTCTTCAAAAAATGCGTCAATCTTGCCATAAAAAAAGCGGTTATAAAACGTTTGTAGTGAGTGTGTGTATATATGTGAGTTTATGATGGACGCCATCAAAGACATTTTGTGTTGAATCGTGTTCAGCAGACTGACTGTACATTGAAAGAAAGGATGTCAGAGGGACAGCTCATGTTTCTACACACACACACATACACTCACATACACACATACACACAAACATACAAACACATACACTCGCCGGGTGAAGAGTTTGGAAAAGAAAAAACAACAACATGTTAATGAGATCAAAGTGCTTCGTAATTATGAAAACTACGACAAAGTGCAAACAAATTGGCAGGCAAATCTAATGAGTTCAAGACCGAACAATCTAGAAACAGATTCAAAATGCTGGGCCTTCTGGGCCTATTTATACGCGTACCAATAGTGAGCTGACACAGTTTAGGGCGTGCCATAAGACAACACTCAAGTCTGGTAAGGTTTCTTAAGTTTTTATTACCTTAATGTTGTAATATCTTTAAAAAATGAGGTTTTCTTTGAAATGTTATCTAGATTGAATTATTTTTAGACAATTGAGCACTTTGGAGAAATTACTTTTTTCTATTTTTTTTTACATAGTCGTAAAGAAATGTAATTAATGCTTGAGCCTATGACCTACTTTAAATGTCAAAAGTCATTTCACGTTGTTAAAATAAAAAGTCATAGGATCAAAGCCCTTATAAATCACTGTATCCAGGCTCTCTGCAAACTGCACCACACGACACAACCAATCTAAAGAGCTTGACAACTTGGGGCTTCAAAGTAACGTAACAGTTTAATTTTAAATACATCACATCCAATACTGTACAATGGACCTAATTCACCAATCGTAAACAAACAACATTTAGTCACGTCATAATATTGAAAAAAACACGAAAAAACAGTCACGTGATAGCCACTGTGTATTAAAATTAGATCGTAATTTGTATAGATGAGATAGAGAATGTTGTTTGTTTACGATTGATGAATGAGGTCCATTGACAACAACACAACATTGACTGTACATTGACCTTGCCTCTGCTCCGAACTGTCTACTACACACCATGCTGGTTCAGACTTTGCCTCGTACTGGTCACATTGCGAGGTAACATTAAGTCCTTTGACTTTAACACATTTGCTATTACATAGGGTCCCGCATGGGCGTAGCCAGGGTTTTTTTTTTGGGGTCCAACCCCCCCCCCACCCCCGAAATGAAATCCCCCCGCCCGAAATGAAATCCCCCCCCCCCTTGGTGGGGGGGGGGTGGATCGGAATTTAGTGAATGATTTTTTGCTTTGATTTTGTTTATTTTAGGTGAGATTTTAATTTTTGAGTTTTAAACCCCCTACTTGGGGTTTTTGCAGTTAACCCCCCCCCCTCTTCTATAAAACAAAAGAAAACAAAAATGCAAACGAAAATCCCCTAATTCCAAGAGCACAGTTAAGGGAGATTTTGATTTAAAACCCCCTCCAAAATTTACGATAAACCCTTTCTTCAATAAAAAAAAAAGTTAATTACGCACTCAAAGAGTTATGAGCGTAGCTAAATGGGATTTGAATTAGTTTTTAGTTTAAACCCCACTTCAGCGGGGTTTGAAGGTAAAAATACCTCTTTAATAATAAAAAACAAAGCAAATTATACACTCAAAACTTTTTGCATGTAGTCAAAGGGGTTTTGAGATTAAACTCCCCTCCAGTGGAGTTTGAAGCTAAAAAGTACCTCTTCAATATAAATAAAAGCAATTTACTCACACTAAAATCTATGAACGCAGGGGTTTTGAGTTTAAACCCCCCGCCAGGGGGGTTTGAGGCTAAAAAATACATCTTCAATGTAAGAAAAAAAAGCAAATTACGCACTCAAAATGCTATGAGCGTTGCCTAAAGGGGTTTTGAGTTTAAACCCCCATTCAGAGGGGTTTAATGCTAAAAATACCTCTTCATTTTAAAAAAAAAGCAAATTACACACTAAAATTATTTGAGCGTAGCTAATCCAATCGGGGGTTTTGAGTTTAAACCCCTCTTCTACAGATGGCGTTTGTTTAAGTCTAAAACCCCTCCAGATGGTTTTGAGTTTAAGATCCCCCTACAGAGCATTTTGAGGTGGAAAACCCCCAACAGATGATTTTGACGATAAAACTTCTCTTTTCGATATAAAATCTAAAGCAAACTACAGTCACTTAATTCCAAGAGCGTATTCAAGAGTGGTTACACATTTTTACCAGTGGCAGGGCTCCCTTAATAAACTGCAGTGAATAGTCATCTGCCGAAATTGAATAATACTAAATGTACAGTGGCTTAACAAAGATGGCTAAGACAGATTTTAGAAGTCCGTTATAGAGATCGAGTTTAAGTCAAGAAAATCCTATGCCGAACTGGGAATCGACCCTTTAGTAAGATTGTGAGAGAGCAACGCATGAGGTTTGCGGGACATGTTCTCCGACAAAATGAATTACGCATGAGAAGATTTGCAATGATATCCTAGTACAACTTGACGCCACTCATTCATTGAGGTCCTCATGGCAGGTGGGAAGAGGCTTCAGACATTACCAGTGACAGATTTTTTTGTGGAAACAGCTTGACGTCAAATGCTCCGAACGGCGCGGTAGGGTCTAAGTCAGTAAGAATAGCACATTAGCTTTTTGAAATAAAACTTTTTAATAGCAGGAAAATGCACTGTAGATACCTCAGAATATACATTTTGTTGGCTTTCAGTATCAGAAATAGTGCTTGGCGGCGGGGCTTCGCCCCGCGCTGGGGGAGCTCTAGACCCCCTTGCTAGTATTCGCGTGGAATCTACAATTTTTCCACTAACTCATGGAAAAACTTATTCTAGGGCACAATAAACATCTTCCGAAAGAATGAAGAGTCAGAATGCAATAAAGATTATGTACACACACACAAACACACACATAAATACATATTTTAAAAAAATTTCGCGAGGGGGGGGGGAGAGAAAAAAATCCCCCCAACCCCCCCCCCCCCGAAAAAAAATCCTGGCTACGCCCATGGGGTCCCTACAGGCCTTCTTCTTCTTCACCACTGAGTTCCACACCAGAGGCCAAAGATATGTTTTATGACAACCTTTCGTCTGCTCTTAGCGAGATCCCAACTACAGAACAGGTTATCTTCCTCGGCGACCTCTCTGCATGGGACAGCTGTATTGGGCGTTTTGGTGTCGGAAAAGTAAATGAAAAGGGACAAATGCTACTCGAGGTTTGTTCACTACACTCCCTCTGTGTCACTAATACCTATTTCAAGACTAAACCACAGCACAGAGTATATTGGCGGCATCCTCGCTCCAAACACTGGCACCAACTAGACCTAATCATGGTAAGACAAAAGTGCTTAAAATTTGTCCAGCTTACCAGGTCCTATCACAGTGCAGACTGCGACACAGATCACTCCTTGGTATGTTGTAAGATCAATCTTCTCCCCAAAAAAATCCACCATACCAAGCAGATTGGAAGACCCCAATCGGATGTAAGCAAGATATGTCACCCTGATCTCCAGATATAGTTTGCGAAATCTTTTGAATGCGAGTATAAAAATATCTCTGGAAATACAGCAACAGAAAAATGGGAACACCTCAAGTCCACCATACAAAAGACTTCCCTGGAAATCTTTGGAAGAAAAATTACAAAACAAAATGATTGGTTCGACTCTACAGCAGCTATTTTAGCACCTGTCATCAGAGCAAAGAGAGATGCACTCGCTACTTACAAGGCAAAACCTACCCAACACAACCTGTTAAGTCTGAAAGAAGCTAGAGCCAATGCACATAGGACAGCAAGAATCTGTGCCAATGAATACTGGGTAGAGCTCAGTGAAAACATTCAGCTCGCAGCCCAAGTGGGCAACATAAGAAGTATGTACGAAGGAATCAAAAAAGCTCTCGGACCCTCCCTAAACAAGACAGCACCTCTTTAATCAACCACTGGCGAAATTATCACAGACAAGTGCCAAAAAATGCACAGGTGGGTTGAACAATACTCTGAGCTCTACGCCACAACAAGCTCTAGTCTCTGACTCAGCCCTAAAGGCCATCATACAATTACCTACAATGAACGAGCTAGATGAAACACCCACCCCTTCAGAGCTCAACAAAGCCATAGACAACATTGCTGCCCGCAAAGCACAAAGGTGCGATGGTATCCCTTCAAATCTTCTAAAACAATGCAAAACTACTCTAATCCAAAATTTACATGAACTGCTTTGCAAATGTTGGCAAGAAGGTGCTATGCCACAAGACCTGCGGGATGCTAAAATCATTACACGTATAAGAACAAAGGTGACAGACGCGACCGCAACAATTACAAGGGAATCTCCCTTCTAAGTAGTGTAGGCAAAGACTTTGCTCGAGTGATACTTCCCAGGCTACAAAAACTGATCGGGTCTATCCAGAATCACAATGCGGCTTTCGCTCAGGGAGATCCACTATTGACATGATTTTCTCCATCCGCCAACTCCAGGAAAAGTGCAGAGAACAAAGGGTGCCTTTGTACATTGCGTTTATTGACCTGACAAAGGCCTTCGATCTAGTTAGCAGAGATGACCTCTTTAAAATTTTACAGATAATAGGCTGTCCACCCAAGCTACTAAATGTAATCATATCTTTCCACCAAAATATGATGGGTACAGTGCAATTCAACGGTGCCAGTAAAAACAGTGGAGTTAAACAAGGATGTGTCCTGGCCCTAACCCTCTTTGGAATACTATTTTCACTGCTTATCCACAAAGCGTTTGACAAATCCACTGAAGGCATCTATCTCCATTCCAGATTTGATGGCAAACTCCTAAATATTGCCAGACTGCGGGCCAAAACTAAAATCAGAGCCACCTTCCTAAGAGATATGCTATACGCGGATGACGCAACGGTAGTGGCACACACGCAAGTGGAACTTCACTCACTAATGTCCAGCTTCTCTCAGGAATGTAAAGAATATGGCTTGACTATTAGCACAAGGAAAACAAATGTTATGGGACCACCTGCTACAGCACCACCCTCCATCCTCATTGACGATAACAAGCTGGACGCTGTAAACGAATTCTGCTATCTGGGATCCACAATTACAGATGACCTGTCTCTAGAACAGGAGATTAAAAAACGCATAGGGAAGGCTGCCTCGACCTTTGCTAGACTCATGTCAAGAGTTTGGGAAAATCATAAGCTAACTACGGAGACAAAAATGGAAGTCTACAAGGCATGCGTTATGAGTACACTGCTGTATGGCAGTGAATCATGGACCACCTACGAAAAGCAAGAGAGAAAACTGAACTCATTCTATTTGAGATGTCTCCGTAGGATCTTGAATGTCACATGGAAAGAAAAAGTGTGCAATACTGAGATCCTTGCGCGATCAGGTCTTCCCAGCATCTTTACAGCTCTCAGACAACGCCGCTTGCGCTGGCTTGAACATGTTCGCCGAATGGAGGACAAGCGCATCCGAAAAGTCATCCTCTATGGTCAACTCGCGACTGACACAAGAAAAACTGGTCGCCCCCACCTCCGTTACATAGATGTAATAAATCCCGACCTCCAATCAGTGAACATCAATACTGACAATTGGGAAGACATAGCTCTAGACCGCAACAGATGGAGAGAGACAGTGACCAAGAAAGCTATGGACAGTAAAAGTACATGGGTCTCAGTTCAGGAAGAAAAACGTACAATCCGAAAAAACGGCCAGCTCCTCTACCACCGAAGTAAAAGCCACCTTAACCTGCGCTATCTGTGGAGGGGTGTCTCTCCAAAATAGGGCTCCACAGCCACATGAGGAAGTGTGCTCTGAGATGAACAATAGTCGTTCTACGACTGAAAGAGGCCAATGATGGTGATGACAGGCCTTCTTAACCCGCATGGAACGTCGCTTGACCAATTTTGTTGATCACATTCGCCGTGACACAGATCCTAGCCAAACTGGTGTGTACTTTCACTCGTCACAGTTTTCCGCTCGTCTAGCGGTGGACTGGGGCGATTTGCTTAGGCTAAAAACACACACACAGCCTATTCCATATGTGTCACCACCAGGTTTATAACAATACTAACAATTTCCTAGCTGAGAATACAGTTGATAATTTTAAAAAGTTGTTTTATTTGAGTGAACATTGAATTGTATTAATTGAAAGTTTTTATAGCATTTATAATTTTAAAAAGTATTCCCATTTCTTCTACACTGTTCAACTTGTAATAGAGCGACTTATAAATATGTTCAATGCAATCTATAACAGAGAAGATATAATGCGTATAAAACCGATTATATATCAAAAAGTCTTAATTGGATATGTGATTTTTCTGACTGTAAAAAAAAAATATTCATTTTGTCTGTTTTATTTTTTATAATTTTTTTTTTATAGTAAACTATGCAATTCCATAATTACTATAACTATAAATAAAGCAAGTAGCATTACACATTAGCTTCGCATTTGTGCACTCACGCGCTCTTTATGGCTAATTATGGCCGGAACATCCTATCATTTAAAAAAAAATAGGGTCACATTTTAACATTTCCCTCTCTCTCTCTCTCTCTCTCTCTCTCTCTCTCTCTTTCTCTCTTTCTCTCTCTCTCTCTCTCTTTCTCTCTTTAACCCCAATTTTGTTTTATGTTCACCCTGCGTTTCGTAATATCTCTGACATAAACTTTTGAATTCATTTGAACGACCCACTTTATACCCCCCCCCTCCCACACATACACACTTGTGTTCTTGGCCCGTGAATTCTAATATCACTTTTACTTATAGGCTTCTCCCCCTGCATCAGCCCTTCCCGCCACACAAATAGGCTTGTGCTTATAGAACTTATATTTACAAATGCTAACTTTTCTTTGACATCTCAATACAATATTGGAATATTTAATATACTCTCTGCTGCTTTGGACCGGAACCGGAACCCCCTCTCATACACAAACAAGCACTTTAACACCTTTAGGCCGTTTTTTTTTAAATTCTAATGACGAATCTTACATTCATTTAGCATGCTACAATAGATCGGCCACTTATCTTTTTTTTTCTAGATCTAAGAAAAGTAGTAACAGGTTAAATTATCTTATTTTTTCGTCCAATGAAAGTGGGAGAATTAGCGATATGTGTATTGTTATAATTGCACTTTTAGATTCAAATACATTTTAAAATATTTCTCAATTCTCAATTATTCATTTTTGGTCCACAGAAAATTAAATACAAAAATGTGCTCACCAATCATAAAGAAGATATTTCTGTTGACTATCCAGATAATTTTATTGTTGAGTTGTATTGTGGCAGGCGATGCCAATTTTCTAAAAAAGAGGCAGCCATGTGACCTTTCGTTTGCAACTCCTGGAGATCCCAACAAAGAGTTATTGTACCACGACAACCCAGACTTGAATTATTATTATATTTGGAACAAGACAACAACGTCAGCCATGGACTACAACAGACAAGTCTGTGCTGACAGATGTGACAATGGAGTGAAAATATTTAGAAGTCAAAACAACTTGAATATTAAATGCTTAGAATGTGAATGCAAGAGACCTGCTTGTGAAATCTATGGTATTTGTTGTGAAGACATCTCCGTTAGTCCAACATCTTCCCTCGCTCACTCATCACCAGCTCTATACTGTGACGAGGTTTCATTGCTCAATTATTATTTTCTATGCATTCGATCGTGTCCCAAAGAGTATGGAAACATTGAAGTCAAGAAACTGTGCGAGGAAGATGTCTCGATAGCAGAAACAACGACAGACACATTTATGAGAGCTGTAGACAATGAGACAGAAGTCATCTACTACAACATCTACTGTGCGATGTGTAATAACGTCAGCAAGGTTAGAATATCTGTTTCCTTCTAGTTCCAGAGATTGCTTGTTCTTAGGTGTATTGTTTAGATTGCATATCTATTTCAGTCAACTGACATTTTGTGTTGCATCAGATTCGGTTCATTTTTCTAAAGTGTTTAAATGTTTTTTCTATTAATTAGTTATTTAATAATTTGCACATTAATTTTTTTTTTGTACTTTCTTTTTGTTGTTTTGTACTGAGCTTGTATTAGGTCACTCCGTCTGTCTAGCCTAAATGTTGTTTTCTACTGAGCTTGTATTAGGTCACTCCGTCTGTCTGGCCTAAATGTTGTTTTGTACTGAGCTTGTATTAGGTCACTCCGTCTGTCTGGCCTAAATGTTGTTTTGTACTGAGCTTGTATTAGGTCACTCCGTCTGTCTGTCCTAAATATTGTTTTGTACTGAGCTTGTATTAGGTCACTCCGTCTGTCTGGTCTAAATGTTGTTTTGTACTAAACTTGTATCAGCCACTCAGTCTGTCTGTTCAAAATGTTGTTTTGTACTTAGCTTGTATCAGGTCACTCCGTCTATCTGGTCTAAATGTTGTATAGCTAATTCTCTCTGTCCTGCTTCAAATTTTGAGATCAAGTTTTTGCAAAATGAACCAAGAAACAATTTGCTAATCAATTAGTCGTAATGAATTTATTTTATTTTATAATGATCTATACGTGTCATAGGTACTATACAGAAAGATAACTATAAATAAATAACTATAAATCATTCTATTTCCATAAGCATTAAGCTGGCCCTTGAGCTTGAATTCAGGTCGCTCACCTTTTTTGTTTATAAATACATTTAAACAGAGATCACGGCAATATTCACCCTGATGTCACATTCACCATCTCTCATCCCTTCCTTTTCCAACTGGTCCAGATAAGTGATAGCACTAAACAAACACATTTGGTTAAAATATTTCTAATCACACAGATTTATTATTGTTAGTGTAGATCTATTACAAATTCAGTTTAATTACATTATGGATTCCAAAAAAAAGTTACAATTACACTTAATATAAGCTTTTCTTCTGTTATTAATTTTAATCTAGGCCTACTATAGTGCACTTGTTTAGTCACGTGTAGACTACATTGAGGATTGTAGGAACTAACGATATGGACATTAATATAACGCCCAAGATTTTAGAGAGCTTTAACTTTTTTTAGCAGCCCCCGTAAAGAGAAAAGCCGCTATTAGGTTTGTGCAAAATGTCCGTCTGTCCGTATGTCACGCTAAGATCTCGAAAACTATAAGAGAAATGAAAAATATTATTTTAACATGCGATGCGGCTTGAAAAGTTTAGGTGCAACGGCTACTTTTAGTTTTGTAAAAGCAAACCGTTTAATTTATAATATTAATTATGCAAGCGATTTTTTATAAAAAATACATCAATTCTAAACCGGTTGCGTAAATGTAAGGGAGGGAATATGCTAACAAAGGAAGACTACTTATACACTACTTTCAGTATCACTGTCAAATATATTTATAAAATGTACAAGAAATGTTTACAACAAATATAAATAATAGTTAAAGGTTTTTTGTTTTGTCAACTAGCTGCTAAAATTAAAAGAAAAAAAATATTTTTGTTTATAAAGGCTAAGAATACACTTTGTATGTAATTATCACGCACATTTTTTAAAATGGACTTTTTATGCAGCGACTTTTGTGCAGTAGCGTAACTTCGTGGCATGATATGGTGCTATACTAATTCCTTAATTTTTTTTTTTAATAATCAGATTTTATTTATTTTTTGTTTAGTGCCCCCATCAGGATAATAGCCTCTCATTTTTGTGCGTTTTGTCTGTTGGTCTGTCTGTCCCTCCCTTTTTTTTATAAAAAAACAACAACTAATTAAACGCTATTTAAAATCTGGTTTAACCTTTAATGTTTCTTCCAAAACATTGCAAAAGTTTGAAGTATGTATAATAGATTGTTCCGGATGTTTTTGTGAAAAACAAATAAATGCCAATGAACGTTTCTAACTTATATTACATGTAATTTCCTTTCAATGAACTATGAAGAACTATAAAATAATAATGTCAAACGATTATTTGAAAAAGCGTCATTGAATAAGATTACACTTATATTATTGAAAAATAAGTCACTATAGTTTAATTATCAATATTCAATTGTTCCGTATTTTCCACTTAAAACAAATTTATGTCAAATGAATTTTTTGTTTCAAAAATATCGACAATAGGTTGTTTAGGATTTTAAAACGAGAAAGTAATTTACCAGAGACGATTATTAAAAAACACTTTTTAGACTTATTTTACATTGAATTTTTTTCTGAAACATAACAGAGGTTTTTTTTTAATTTGTTTACAATATTACGGATTTGATTTTGAAAAAGAATTTAACCTACATTACATACATTTTCTAACAAATTGTCACCAAAATTGTTCGAATTTTATATCTGTTTGAAATCCTTCTTCTAACAAATAAAAAACAATAATCTTCTTCTCATTTACGAATATTGGTTATTCCGGATTTTTATGAAAAACATCCTAACTCTATTTATGTAAATCGCACTTCTGTCGTACATTACAGTTAATTTTCTAGCTAAAAATCTTAATATCTAATTATTGTTAATACTATGTTCCGATTCTAAAGGAAAACAACTTCCTAACACCAAAAAATCATATAAAAATCTCTCCCAACAGCTAATTTTCATACGAGACCATTCCAAAAATTTAATTAACGGTATTAGATTTATTTAGAATTATCTTTTTCTCTCATTATATATACAAACATCAGGGACAATCTATTATAGATGCCTTAAAGTATTGCGATGTTTCGGAAGGAAAAGTAAAATTTCAATAGTTTTACTTTTTTTTTCGACATTAACATGACAGACAGACTGACAGACAAAATGTAAAAACAAATCCACCTTTATCTTTATATATATATATAAATATAATATCTTTAAATGAATTCTATTTGAACTAAGTGCACTGGAGACTATGAACTCTCGCTAAACCTCTTGTGTCAATAAAAACATTTTTTGTTCCTAGCCCATTGTGACGTATTTTTTTTTCCTTTGACGTCAAATGAATGTATTTTTTAAAGGTAATGCTAAAAAAACCTCGGTACACCAATGTCTATGAGCCCTCGTTAACTAGTTTGTAGATCTAGATTTTTTTACAGTATATCTAGATTTTTGTAACTAGATTTGGATTTATATTTTAATTAACATCTTTGTAGAGTCAAAATCTAGAATTTCTAGGTCTAGTTTAGATGAATATAGACTAAATCAAGATATAGAATTTCAATTTCTAGACTTAAAGTTTTAGATTTTGATATCCAAACGTCTAGATCAATATTGCAATGTTATAAGATACTAAAACTAATCTACAATTTTTAAATTTAATTTTACATTTAGTCTATTGATAGATTATCTAGGATTTTTTTTTCCGCATAAATGTAATCTAAATTACATCTAAATTATTCCAAATTTATATTATAGATCTAGATCTGGTAGATATAGATGTTATGAGTGCTAAATCAAAAGTTTAGTTTATGAAGATCTACATCCTTATTCTAGTTCCCTTTTAAATGAAAACGTCAATAGCTCTGTTAATTACTGTGCTGAGACATCGAAGTACATCTGTTCTTTTCTTCTTGTTTTTTCAATTACAAATTAATGCTGAAAGATTATCTAAAATCGCTCGTCTGAAATATTGTACATATCTGGTATAGATGTCATTCTGTAATGTGTAATATATCACTTTATCAATAATTGGGTATTAGTTTGTAACCAGTTTGTTATTAAATTAAGAGCAATGCTTGGTCGTGCGGTTAGCGTGCTGAATTGATTATCTCGACTGTCCCGGTTTGTTTGTTTATTTGTTTTACATGTTTCGGATGTTCCTTCAGAGTTAAAGATAGTTTACTTCCTAGTCCAAACCTCCAGCAGGACGACGGGGAATGGGAACGAGTAGGATTTGAACCAGGGGCCAACAATAAATTCGTTCGACAGTCCAGCGCGCAAACTGCACCACCAGGCAGGGTTCTTACCTTGCTCGCCGCCATTCTCCGTCGTTCAGCGAGGAGTTAATTATTTTTAACTTTAAAGGAACATCCGAAACATGTAAAATAGAAAAAAACACATTTTGACAATCAAAATTAAATATCATCCTAAATATTTCTTGCGAATAGTTGGATCCGAAAGGGATCCGACGGGAACCGCCTCTGAGTGTTTGTGATAACACAAACTCTCTTTGTAATCTTGATTGTTCTAGGAATTTGGCGGATGATTTTAATGGGAAATCGTAATAGTTTTTTTTTTTCTAGCCGTTATATCTCAAATTTGTTTTATAGTTTCACCCGATGGTTTTTATAGTTTCCTTTCTACAAAAGCTTCGGGAACGAAAATGGAACGCTATTACAGAAAATAAGAAAGTCGCCTCAGGCTTCAAGCGATGTCAGCCAGCCTTTGCAATTAGCCAATTATTGAAAAACTGCTGAATTTTTTTTTTGTAATTGTTTTTAGCGGCCCCGCGAAAGGAGAAAAACCGCTATTAGTTTTGAGTGCTTTGTCGTGTCAGTCTGCCCGTCCCTTTAGATTGGAAAACTAGAAAAGAAATCTTAATATTTTAGATCTTGAAAAGTTCAACGGCTACTATTTTAAATACAAAATTTGCAAGCATTTTCCCCATAAAAATACACCAGTTTTTAAAAATAGTCTTTATAATAGATCATTTGTGGATACGCGCACTGGAAATAAAACAAGAAACCATCCTAAAAGACATACCTCTTGTTTACAATTTATTGAGCCATTACTTTTTCTTCAATAATTAATGGATGTGACATTGAAAATATTTTTTTTTTATCCAGCCCCACCACCCCCTCCCAGTTTAAAATATTATAACTTTCAAACAAGAGATTTCCAAATGTGGCCAATAAACTAGTTATTCTTTTTCCAAAGATTCAAAGAAACTGTCAAATTTCAAGGAAAATCGTTAAAATCGTTAGAATCGATTTCAAAAACCTTGTCTAAGCTCCACACAAAGGTTTTTTACACGAAATAGAGGTCATTAAAAAAAACTATTAATGACTGTTTATTATTAGTAACAAATATTATTAGAGACCCGGTATGTTGTGTTGGGGGCTAATATTATCTGACTTCGATTCTATCTCCATTATTACTTCACATTAGCCACAGAACATTACAAGTTAACAATATACTTAATAACGACTTTCACTTCTATAAATGAGACCTTCATTTATCACTGGGAAATCCATCCAGTCTTCATAAACGTCGCTATTTCTAGCTCATATCCAAAAACAAACTACTTCTACCTCACTGTCCATCTCACTGTCCACCTCACTGTCCATCTTCAAGATCATCAAGAAGCATCACAACTTCATGACATTTGCCTATTATGGATACAAACAATAAAACATCCATTAACAGCTTATTACAACGTTTAAACAGTGATACTTGAGGCATCCCTACATTCCCAACCCATCAATAGATTCAAGTTTATTTCTTCCTTTGCTCACCATAACCCTATGGAATCTACATTGTACACATGATTAATTGGATGATATACATAAAGAAAATATAATGCTTCTACTTATACTTACTTTGCAGTAAGTCCTCAATATATATTTTCTCCCTTTAAAATTATAACTCTACAAATTATTTCCCTTTCTCATCAATACAGTCTCATGAGTACCATGCTATAACATACAAATAAATATCATAACATATGCAACTTATTTACAAATAAAAAGAACTCAACATGTTCATGCAATATGCAATTAACCAAATGCTAGTATATATATCTATATATATCTATATCTATATCTATATATATATATATATATATATATATGCTTATAAGTAAACCATCAAGAAGTTACCTTCTCCAACTATATTCAGCTTCTACATTTCTTCTTTGGTAAGGTCTATATGGCCTACCATTGTCCCTTGTACCCTGGTACTCATTAGAGTTGTATCTTTTCTGAGGCTTCCCTCTTTGATACTATCATAAACATCACCATCAAAATTTCTTTCATACCCATAATGATCAGATCTAAGACTAAGACTACTTTATTGATACTTAAGCAAATTTGTTGTGATTACAAGGACTCTTTTCTCATATAAAGACAACACAACAGAAACATACACATAAATACAACAGACACAACATAAAAAGTTCATTCAGCGACAGCACACAGGCATCTTGGTCCTTTCATGTTTTCTGATCACTGAGTGGCGTTTATATAGCCAGACCGAGTGAGCTACGAATAGCAGATTAGGTTTCTATGCTCAATTTTGTAAGTCGCAGGATAATGTACTGGAGATACCTCGGTATATGCATTTTTATTTGTTTTAAATATCGTAAATAGTGCCTGGCGGTGAAGCTCAATGCGCTGAACGGCGAGGGAGGATCTAAGTCCTAAGTAAGTAAGAATAGCAGTGGACATCAGGTAGGAAGAAGCTTCAGACATTGCCAGTGACAGATTTTTGTGGAGACAGCTTGTCGACTAATGCGTCGAACGGCACAGGAGGATCTAAGTCCTAAAAATAGCAGATTACGTTTCAGGATAATGCTCTGTAGATACCTCAGATAATGCTCTGTAGATACCTCAGATAATGCTCTGTAGATACCTCAGATAATGCTCTGTAGATACCTCAGATAATGCATTTTTATTTGTTTTAAATACTGGAAATAGTGCCTGTCGGCGGGGCTCTGCGCCCGAACCCAGTCGTGATGGATCACATCCCGCCCCTAGACCCCCTTTGCTGTCTAAGGCGGGTGTCTATATATTTTCAACTAACTCTTAGAAAAACCTATTCTAGGGTACAATAAACGTCTTCCGTAAGAATGAAGGGTCAGAATGTAATAACGATTAATTATGTATAAGCACACAGAGACACACATACAAGTATATATATATATACTATCTTTAAATGAATTATATTAGAACTTAATGCACTACAGACATTGAACTCTCGTTAAATCTCTCGTGTTAATAAAAACCGAATGGAAAAATTAAATATTGTCAAAAAACTAGAAAATTTACAAATAAATAAATCTCACAACATATACCCAAATATGTCTAGGCATATCTACTGTAATAACCTAGATCTATAAATTTTATTGAAGCCCTTTTGTATACATATACCGCTTTTTAGCAGGGCGGCTTTAGGCCACTGCAACTTATGCGACCACAGAGGGCCCTGAACTTTTATAGGCCCGCGCTAATTGTAGGTGTAAATTATTAAATTAAACCATTTTATAATTTATAAAAATTTTTTCGAGTCTTTCTGATTTACTAGAAGCTCCTGAAAATCTTCTGAAATTGAAAAGTATACGAAAAGTCCTGGAAATCTCCGGAAAATCCAAAAATATTTTAAAAACTAATACAAATCTTCTTAAATATAGACAACATTGTCATTTCGGGCTGTCATTCAATATGAAAAACGCCAATACTACGCGCGATAAAAAAAAAACAGCATTATAGAATACCCGTAATTGTGGAATCTGGTAAAAGAAGCTTTTTGCGCCTCAAACTAATGAAGAATTACTTGAGCTCAACAATGCTCGAAGATAGATTGAGATATTAGGTGATTTTTGCTTTTGAGCATGATCTATGTAGGAAACAAATTTTTTTATGATATACTGTATGGCTTCGGTAAATTAATTCTGTAGGTAGTAAAGAATGAATAAAATGCAAAAATGAATTTATTTTCATATAGAAAATCTAAATTTTCAACAGATTGGGTCAGCCAGATGGCTGTGGTTCAAAAGCCAAATGGGGATTTAAGGATCTGCATTGACCCAAGACATCTAAACACTGCTTTAAAAAGAGAACATTTTAAGTTACCAACTTTGGAAGCTGTAATGCCACAGTTCCTAAATGCTAAACTATTTTATAAATTAGACGTAAAGGAGGCTTACTGGCATGTACGTCTAGATGAAAAGTCTGGTCTACTAACAACAATGATCACACACAGATGGTCAAGTCTTCCTTTTGGACTAAGTGTAAGTGGAGGAATATTCCAGAAGAAGTTAACAGAAGCATTGTTAGAATTAGAAGGATGCATTAATGTGGCTGATGATATCGTGATTGTGGGATGTTGTCAGTCCAAAGAAGAAGCAGAAAAAGATCACTCTGACAAACTGAAGAGATTAAGAGAGAGTTGCAAAGAGAAATGCATTAAATTAAATGAAACAAAAACAGTAGAGAAACAAGACCAGATAAGTTTCATGGGACACTGCATTAGTGTGCAAGGCATAAAGCCTGACACCAAGAAGATCAAAGCTATTCTGGAAATGAAGAAACCAGAAAATAGCCAGGAAGCAAGAAAATTATGTGGAATGTTGCAGTATTTGTCAAAATTTTTTAACAATCTAGCTGAAGTGTCTCAACCATTAAGAGAACTAACAAAGAAAGATTGCAATTTTAGATGGACTGAAAAATGTGACGAGGCATTCAACAAGATAAAAACAATGATTACCAATACTCCAGTCCTTATATTCTACAACCCCGACAAGAAACTTGAAATACAAGTGAACAG
This sequence comes from Biomphalaria glabrata, assembly GCF_947242115.1. NCBI lineage: Eukaryota > Metazoa > Mollusca > Gastropoda > Planorbidae > Biomphalaria > Biomphalaria glabrata. Next base: position 16,957,802 of record NC_074722.1, on the reverse strand, counting down.
TAGTCAACATGGACTTGGAGCTGTACTAATGCAAGAAGGACAACCAATAGAATTTGCCTCTAGAGCATTGACACCAACTGAAAAACGGTGGGCTCAGATTGAAAAAGAACTACTTGCCGTATTTTTGGGGCTAGAAAGATTCAATCAATATACATTTGGAAGACATGCCATAATAATAAATGATCATAAGCCACTTGCAAACATATTAAGGAAGCCTCTAAACCAGGCTCCAAGAAGATTACAAAACTTGATGTTAAGGAGCAATCGTTATGATTTCTCATTTAAGTGGGTAGAAGGAAACAGTTAACACATTGCAGACACATTATCACGACTGTGCAATCAAGAGGAGAAGCAAGATGAAGTTTTTAACATATGCCAGACACAAGTTGTGGCCATACCGGATCCGTTATTAGAAAGAATAAAACAAGAAACAGACTTAGATGACACATTAAGTAAATTATCAAAGCAAATAATGAATGGATGGCCTCAAAGAAAATAAGATTTACACAACACGATAAAACCATATTTTGATTTTGCTGATACTTTAGGACTTAGTAATGGAGTAATTTTGAAAGGAGAAAGGGTACTCATACCTTTCAGTATGCGTCAAGAAATGAAGAAAAACCTGAACACAGCACACATTGCATATGAAAGAATGATGATGCGGGCCCGACAGACGATATTCTGGCCAGGCACGGCTGATGAAATAAAGCAAATGGCAGATACATGCACTGCTTGTCAAGAAAGAAAACCTATGAACTAGAGAGAAACACTTATACAACATGATGAAGGAAATGTTCCATCGGAAAAAGTTGGAGCTGACCTGATGGAAGTGGATGAAAGACAGTATCTAATTACTGTTGATTATTACTCTAATTTTATTGAGTATGATTATCTTTCAACAACAACATCTCAAGATATGATTAGAACATTGAAAGAACTAATTGCTCGTTTTGGTGCTCCAAAAATGTTAGTAACAGATGGCGGTCTACAATTTAGTTCAAATGAGTTTTTGAGATTCACAAGACGATGGAACATCAATCGCATCAGATCAGATCCTGGTTATCCGAGAACAAATGGCAAGGCGGAAGCTGCTGTAAAGATAATGAAGAATTTAATACTGAAAACTAAACATAATGGTGATGATCCTTATGAAGCTTTACTGGAACTTAGAAATACACCTCGGCAATGTACTGGATTTAGCCCAGCTGAAATGTGCCTCAAAAGAAGTCCTCGGACATTGATTCCCAGCACTTCAAAGTGTTTAGGTGAACATGTTGTAGCTGAGAAGAAAGAGAATTATAAACAACAAGTAAAAAGATAATATGATTAGCAAGCTCGGGATTTACCAAAACTCCATCTAGGGCAAACTATTTATTAACCAAACCAAGGTCAAACAGGATGGTATCCGGGAATAATCAGGGAACAACCATCTCCAAGATCTTATAAGCTCAAGGGAGATAATGGAGGATTCTACATACGCAACAGATTTCATATTAGGCCAAGGAAAACTATTTTGAAAGACACTGATATCTATGATGGGAATGTCTTGGATGATGATAATGATAATGAAAGGCTAGATTTTTCTGATAACTGTTATCAACATGCAGCACAGTCTGAAGTTGTTTCTCATGTACCAGACAATAATTGTGATAGTAATAAGCCAGCTAGAACTAGCACTCGAGAAACAAATAGACCTGTGTGGCATAGGGATTATCATATATACTAAGAATTTATGACAATATTAATATGCATGTTGAAACATTTATTCTATATGTCACACTCTCAATTGATATTTATTTTTATTTTTAGTTGTTACAATAGTTATCAAATAAGATGTGTTATTAATTTTGTTATTTTAATTGCAAATATTTCTGATATATGTTTTGTTGGCTATAGAAAAGGAAGAATGTTGATGTGTGTTTTATATAGGTTGCACCACTCGGTGTTTGGGAGTAACATCCCTTGTAACTGTTGTTGTCAACCAAGATGGCGTTACATTAAACAGCTGGTTTCATGTCTTATAATTTATATCCAGAGCCTTGTTATTATTCGTTCATTATAAACAACAATAAATACAAAATAGAGTCTATTGATTTCATTATTTAATATAATTAACCTTCAAATGTGTGTTTCAAATGCATTTTTACATAAATTCGTTCCTTATATCTGCGTATTTAGAATTCCTGATGTACATTCTTTTATTAGACATTACCCAATAGGTTACACATCTCTCTATTCCTAGGTATAAAACTCAACTCCAAGATGATAGAACTTCTCTTCGCAAAGATAGTTGTATACTTTAATACATGAACATAGTGATTATAGTCTATTCATTTCATATTTGAATCAAATTAACATTCAAATTTGTTTTTCTAAAGCATTTTTACATGATGGTAACTCTATTCTTAATATCGCGTGCATTCAGGTCAATTAGATATTTTTAGTTACATTCATATAATTTATGCATTCGCTTTACTTATAACATTATTATTTTCTTTAATTGTTTCTAATGCACTATATCAGTGACTACATTAGGATTAGCAATACAAAAGTTAAGACCCGTTGTCAGCGGGTAATATCTTTTTAGTTATATATCTAGAAGATATTTTATTTTCTTTGGTAAAAATAGCTAAAAAGTTACGTGATAACAAAGGGGGAGGGGGGGGGGGGGGGCAATGGCATTTTTTTTTAAAGAACAAACATTGTTTGTATTTGCATTGTAGTTATTTTATATTTTAGTATTAATTAGGCGAAATATCCTTTGTTCATCCTTTTTAAGACAAATTAAATTATTAATTATGTGACGTATTTTTATCGTCCAAGTAGAACATTTCTACATTAGCAGCAAGATCAGATTCAAAAAGTTTTATTAAAGAAAACAGCGTGATTTTATAGTCTATTCCATTTTTACAGCAGTGCAAACCAACTTCTCTCGACTAACGTACCATCGTAATATTGACTTTTTTTTTTGCGTGAACAGAAACATGCCCACTATAAGACGTCTTTCTAGAGATGAGGATGGTCTGAGGACAACAAGCGCATTACAAACTCACATTAACTACAGTACTACTGCAGCTTTTCTCAAGCTCTCTCAGAAGTTACATTTTGTTATAAAATGTTATATTGCTATGTTAATATATAACTTTATCACATAAATGTCATGATTCTCATATAGTATGTTGCTATGTTGATGGCTTGGAATGCTATTAAGGGCTAGGTAACCAATTTACTGTTTAAGAATCGTGTGTTCAATTAGTTGAGATATCGTTGTTCAGCCTGTTCGGTGTGAGGAATTTGCCCTCCCTGGTGGGCCAAAGAGTCTGCAGTAGTTTTGCCAGTTACACCTATATGACTCGGGGTACCCATTGCATTGTTACAGGGGTGTCATAGTGTTGCTTTATGTGGTATGAAGCCATGATGACAATGTCAATATTAGGGGGCCATGGTCCAAAGCTTTGCAAAGCCTGTAGTACAGGTTTTGAGTCAGTGACCACAACAATCTGTGTTGCCCTCAAAAGTCCCTAGCCGAGTTGAGATGAGAGTTAATGACTTTTAAGGCTTCACAGACTGCCATGGCCTCCACATCAAAACTGCAAACAATACCACATAGTCCAAAGATGTTGACTAAGTCAGAGACAAGAACGTCGATGTAGGCACCATAGCCTGCTCTTCCAGAATCTATTCATGCTGTCCAATCAGTATATGCGTAAATGGTACTGGGTTTGAAGGCACAATGGTCTCCAGTGCAAGAATTTGTATAGTGGTTGCGCTCCTTCCGGATTTCTAAAATCAATATATGTTGGTGTGGAAACAAAAGAGCTGACTACTTCATGAGATCTGAGACTCATACCACCAACTGAAGATCCGATCTCTTTTAGGGTTTAAAAAAAGTTTTTTTAAATTTTAAATCTTTCAAAAAGTTGGTTGTGACAATAAAAAGAAGGAAAGTAATAAAACATTTTTGTGTTTCCTATTTCAGCCTGTACAGCTCAATTTCAACACGAGTTGTCCAACGAATGCACTCATCTACAAGGCCCAAAACCCTAATGAACTACTAAGACTGATATTACTGAATAGACCTGCATGTCGACTTTATCAAATACTTTTGGAACACTTTAAGCCGTTTGAATGTTATGAAGAACAGAAGTATACGTAAGTGAACACGTTTTGTTTTGTTCTCCTCACATGGACGTTATATATAGGTACGTTGGAATGGTTACAGTGGTTTGACATGTCTCTGAAGTTCTTTCAGATCTGAATATGGCGTCATTGACTGCCCGCCTGACAGTGGTTTGACATGTCTCTGAAGTTCTTTCAGATCTGAATATGGCGTCATTGACTGCCCGCCTGACAGTGGTTTGACATGTCTCTGAAGTTCTTTCAGATCTGAATATGGCTCATTGACTGCCTGCCTGACAGTGGTTTGACATGTCTCTGAAGTTCTTTCAGATCTGAATATGGCGTCATTGACTGCCCGCCTGACAGTGGTTTGACATGTCTCTGAAGTACTTTCAGATCTGAATATGGCGTCATTGACTGCCCGCCTGACAGTGGTTTGACATGTCTCTGAAGTTCTTTCAGATCTGAATATGGCGTCATTGACTGCCCGCCTGACAGTGGTTTGACATGTCTCTGAAGTTCTTTCAGATCTGAATATGGCGTCATTGACTGCCCGCCTGACAGTGGTTTGACATGTCTCTGAAGTTCTTTCAGACCTGAATATGGCGTCATTGACTGCCTGCCTGACAGTGGTTTGACATGTCTCTGAAGTTCTTTCAGATCTGAATATGGCGTCATTGACTGCCTGCCTGACAGTGGTTTGACATGTCTCTGAAGTTCTTTCAGATCTGAATATGGCGTCATTGACTGCCTGCCTGACAGTGGTTTGACATGTCTCTGAAGTTCTTTCAGATCTGAATATGGCGTCATTGACTGCCTGCCTGACAGTGGTTTGACATGTCTCTGAAGTTCTTTCAGATCTGAATATGGCGTCATTGCCTGACTGCTATACAATGGTTTGACATTATTCGGAATTTCTTTCAGATTGGAAAAACAAAAACATCCTCGCCAAAGTCTCCCTCAGGACGGTGGGGGGGGGGACAGCAAAGTTTGAACTTGTGACTGTTCAGCGAGTGTCCAGAACGAATCCTTAACTATCTATTTGATAACAAAATAATAATAATCCTTTATATGTTCATATTATTATCTATAAGTATAAACATGACGTGTTCGTGACCTTGTAATGTCTGGATTAAAACAGAAACTTTTTTCATTTCATTCGAAGATCATTGACAAAGAGTTTAAAAAGCTATTTTCGCCATGTATTTGTAAATATTATTTTAATCTTGACATAAAGACAAAAAAATGAAGATAGAATCTGTGTTACCAATAGTAAAGTTAGTAAAGTTCGCTTAAGGTTCTAGTAATCTATGGGGAAGATGATGTAACAGTCATCTTTTCTGTGGTCCACGGTTAACGAGAGTGTCATTTGGCCAGCACAACGACCAATTGCCTTTACTTTTCCCTAACTAATGTCAGGTAGCCATTAGAGCTGTACCTACCTATGGCGCCCTAAAGATCCCGAAAGTAAAAATCCCAGTCTTCACCAGGATTCGAACCCAGAACGCCCGGTTCGAAAACCAAGCGCTTTTCCACTAAGCCACCGCTCCTCCAAGATTTCCACATATTTTTTTAAATAGTTAAATCTTAAGCCCTATAGATCGCAGGATTCGACAGCTGTATTTTACTCTTTAAATCTGTTCAACTGATCATGTCATTTACAATATCAAGTCAATATCAATATACTTAAATAAGACGATATGGCTCTAATAAAATGTTTGTGTCTGTTGAATATATTGAAGCTCCATATGTAAACAAATTCTGTTTTTTAATTATATTTTTGTTCAGGTATGATTCCACTGGTGAATGTGATCGAAATGATCCAAGACAACTCATGGACGCTGACATCGTTCAAGCGTGTAAGGAGACGACAGGCAATAAATATCAGATTTTCAATCTCTATGATTACAAATACTACAAAAATATTTTCTGTTCAATTTGTCAGACGGTAATATTTTGTCTTACACACTAACAACTTATTTACTTGTTCGGTAAATGTTATATAGGCCTTATATTATATATATAACACAATTTACTAACCAATGTATTTTTAAGGCATTTAAATTGGAGTTTCCAAAACATTTGTTACATAAATTTGTTCTCTCTAAATGTGAATAGATTTAGCCGTGTTGACTGTCACAAAACGCTGTGTGCCCAGACCCGTTTGTGTGTGTAGCAGAACAACACCAGTCCACTACGGGCATGGCTATGGAATGTTGACCCAACTGACATAAACACGCCTTACTTTCTACTTTATAGTATAAAAAGAATATGTATATATATATATATAATATATATATATATATATATATATATATATATATATATATATATATATATATATATATATTGCTTTTTTGTAAAAAAATTTGCCGGTACTCAGTGATGGATTGCCTAACTTTTAACTATTAATTAATTAATAAAAAACATTAAAAAGGGAGAAAAGTAATATTTTTTCCCACATTGATAAAGGTATATATACATAGTACCGGTGCGTACCATCACAAAAATGCACTGTATATATATATATATTATTTAGCGAAGACAATACCTGAAGCAATTAAAAAAAAATAGTAGCCAATCGATTACTGGTATTAATTATTTGGTTGGAAATTAACAAGAGTAATTAATCCTTCAGTATTTACAGATATGGCTAAATATGTGGGGATTGTCCCATTAGAAACTGGTACACGTTATTTCTCCCACACCCACTCCCACACACACACACACACACTCGGATTAAGTTGAAAATATAAAGTTGTACCTAAAAATACATAAATCAATTAATTTAGTCAATCAATTATTGATCATTAATTATGTTGTTTGATATCGAAAAAGAGAAAAAAAACTTCAACATTTTCGAGGGATATATAGGTGTAAGTATGGAGTTTGTCCCCTTAGAGAAGGTTTCTTTTCTGTATTTTTTTTATTATAATTTGCTTCTTTCTTCATCCAGATGATGTATCCTTTCGAAGTCTATGGATGGATGTGCATCGATAATCTTGCTGATGAAGACAACAATCTCTATCGGCTTTTGGTTAATCTGAGAGTCCAGGAGCACGACATTGAAAGTCAAAATTTACAGAAAGGATGTAATGACACCACGTGGCAAGCACCGAATGTAGGTATACATCAAACAACAATCTCCCAAATATAGTTCTTTTGACCGTGAATTCTATTAACAACATCAAATTGTTCACACACCCCCCCCCCCACTGATTCGACGCCTTAGAAAATAGTTCTTATTACATTACATTTGTATTCTTTAACTTTTCAACTTTTTATTAAAATAATTAAAAGACTTTATGAACTTTTCAAACACCATACATTTTTTAATCAAGTGTTAAAATGTATCTTATGATCGAAGTGATACATTCCGTTTCAACTTTTAGGATCAAGTGTTACAATGTATCTTATGACCGAAGTGATACATTCCGTTTCAACTTTTAGGATCAAGTGTTACAATGTATCTTATGATGGAAGTGATACATTCCGTTTCAACTTTTATGATCAAAGTAGTCAAATAAAATTGTGCGAAAAACAGTATTTAAAAAAAAACATATACGCGCGATTAGAGACTTGAACCACTGTCCATCAGATATAAATGATATTATACTGACTGAGCAAACAGAGTATGATGAAATTACGCAAAAATTGTTAACAAAAGTTTAATCGTTATAATACGCGCTGGACTGACGTTCGGACTTCTCGATGGTCTAGGGCTCATTTCCTGCCCGCTGACATCCCAATCGTATTACGGGATGTTTGGACTAGAAACTACATTATATTCAACTCAGAAGAAACATTCGAAACATGTAAGACACACATTTGACAAACAAATATATAGTCTAGTTAGTTCTTGTCAAAATGTTGAATTAAAAAATAACTGTGTCGAAACTGCAATAAAAATCGTTTTCGGAAAATTTAACAGCAGCGGTTTCAATCATGTATGTATATGAAAATTCCAACCACAGACTGGGTGTCTAACAGTAGTTCACAAAACCTACGTAGTTTCTGATCATACTTCATTAATAAACTGTAGATCACACTTAAACTGTCCTGATGTCAGATCACACTTGTACTGCCCTGATGTCAGATCACACTAGTATGATGATACTATCCTGATGCCAGATCACACTAGTATGATGATAATGTCCTGATGTCAGATAACACTTGTATGATGATACTGTCCTGATGCCAGATCACACTTGTATGATGATACTTTCCTAATGTCAGGTAACACTTGTATGAGGATACTGTATGAGGATACTGTTCTGATGTCATATAACACTAGTATGTTGTTACTTTTCTGTTATCAGAAAACATTTGTAACATTTTGTATTTAGTACACATTTAATTTTCAAAATAAGTAGCAAGTTGCTGTAACATTTTGTATTTAGTGCACATTTTATTTTCAAACAAAGTAACGAAATTCTGTAACATTTTGTATTTAGTGCAATTTAATGTTGAAACTAAGTAGCGAGTTGCTGTAACATTTTGGATTTAACGCAATTTAATGTTCAAACTAAACAGCTTTTTAATGTCAAATTTTTTAATTTAAAAAAAATAACTTGTTCGTTCTATTCAACACAAAGATCCATAAGGTTTGTCAGGGCACATCTAAAACTACGTTTCTTTTTATAGTGGCATTCCTTTAACCCCCACTTCCCTCTCCAGACAAAATACAATCTCGCCTCCACCCTTATCTAGCTAATAGGTCTGTAAGCATTTGGGAGCTGGAGTTTTCCTGCAGTGTAAGCTTCCGAAATCCATTATGTTATGTTCTATACCACACTTTATTCTTAGAAAGAAAAGCGCAAGACAAAGTCAAAGTGAAGCTTTGGATATGTTGATTCTAAATTGTGATATATATTCTAAACATTTAAGCATGTACCTTTGTAATGGGCTTGATCGAAGGATTAATCTGGTGTCCAGAAAGATGTCTTGTATCGTGACTGATTGTTTGTGTAAAACGATAACAATAGTAATCCACTCGGAATTTAACCGTCCTGACGTAAAGTGTAAAAAAAATATTTTAAAAACTCGCTAGAATCTTTGTGTCCTTTAAAAGACATTTATGAATTAATCTTTCGGCAGACAGTATGAAAATTCGTCAGTAGTTGAGGAAATAATGTCATTTAATGTAATAATTAGTTTTTAAGCATGATGTAAGTGTGTGAGTAAGGGGGGCATAGTTTGAGAAACGCTGGCCACATTAATGTAAACAACAGACAAAAATAGGAGAACTTACATTATTCTAAACTAAACTAAAAAAAAATAATTGTTGATCTAGAATCCTAGACGTAGCAAAAAATATTGTCTTTTTAATGTCAATCTAATTATTTTATTGAACTCTGCTATAACAGTTTTACTCAACCACTGTTAATGAATTATAAATCTATAATCAAATTTGTTATTAGTAAAAGAATTTTCTATGAAAAGGCAATTGTTCTTGTAGATGCCAATTAAGAAATTATCTTATCTTATAAAATACAAACATTACTTTAAAAAAGAAGATGATTTCGTCCTACGCGTCATGCATCTAGTGATGCATATTAACCAATGACTTAAATTCTGTGAAGTCATTAATTTTTCTTGCTGGCTCAGACAACCCAGTGCTTTGTATTTAACAGGGTGAATACATCTGAGATGAACTCCTATTGAAAAAAAGAGCAGAAAGGACTACTCTTCCAGTAATGTTCTGGCAAGAAACTGGGCCATTCGGTATAAAGCCTCGTAGCTATGTTAATACATAAGATTAAACGCTAGTGGAAATCTTAAGTAGAATTCAAATAAGCATGACGAGAATGTATAAGGCATATCAATTATTGAAATAATTAGTTCGATGTGAAAATGTCTTTTAGTTAAGATCACTACCAAAAAAAAGGAAAACTTCCAGAAAATCATATTTCTTTAAAACATATTTTACCGATCGTCTGCTTGTGACGCCTCTCTTAGAATGGCACCGTAGGCATCATGCCCCTTGCTCTTTTCCCTCACTGCGCCTATGAATAAATGTTTTACAGTTTGTTTTTCAAACATTTTCTTAGCCTTTCAAAAAATGAAAACTGACTTTGGATTGCACAACTTTGTCATGTGATCGTATAGAAAATAGGAATAGCCTAAATTGTAACGGGCACTTCCTAGAAAAGAAATTGGTTCATGTCCTTGCTTTTCAAAGTCAATACATTTGTGCAGGACCTACAGGACATGTGCATAGATAACTCAATGCTACGGTAATTATTTCCAACAGGGAGACTGTCTTCAGTTGCAATGCACTCCTGGCAAAGTCTTAGAAAACGGAACGTGTGTCACAGTCTTTAAAGAGATGAAAGGTCTCATGTATAGATTGAAAGCCTTAATAGTATTCAAAGAATGGAACATTACTAGTTACAATCTGACAATACACAATATGGTGCTAATGGCAGAAAGTCAGGTAATATCTATCTATCTATCTATCTATCTTTCTATCCTATTTATCTATGTATTTATATATGTATGTATGTATGTCCAGCATAGAAATAAAAAAAAGTTTAACCAATCTTGATAAAACTTAGCATAAAAGTTCCTTGGGTACTAACTGGAAGCGTTACGTATGTTATGTAGGAAACTTAAGACCCTCAAAAAAAAAAGTAGCCCAACTCTATGAACGTATTATTATTTCATGGATCCAGGCCATGTTGACCATGTTTAAATGAGAAAAAAGATCAAAAAGATCTAGATCTAATATTAAAAACTACACTTTGCATTTTTTTTGCTTTGACACATAAAAACTTATCTTATCTTATCTTATATAATACAGACGTTACTTCAAAAAAGAAGATGATTACGTCCTACGCGTCATGCATTTAGTCATGCATATTAACCAATGACTTAAATTCTGCCAAGTCACTGGTTTTCCTGGCTAGCTCAGGCAACCCATTCCATGCTCTAATAGCACTAGGGAAGAAGGAGTATTTGTACAAATTTGTCCTAGCATATGGGACGAGGAATGTGCCTTTATCTTTGTGTCTTTCAGAGTATTTTATTAAATTTTGTTTTTGTATTTGAAGATTATGGTTCAGTGTTTTATGTATGATTGCTACTTTACTTTTGAGCCTTCTGTCCTGAAGGCTTTCTAAATTTAGTGATTTTACAAAAGGTGTTACTCTAGTCAAATGTGAATATTCGTTTTAAACTACAAAAATATAGTCTTATATTGATTTCATTATTTAATAAAATTAAGCTTCAAATTTGTCTTTCAAAAGCATTTTGACATACATGTGTTCCTTATATCTGTGAAGTTATAAGCCCTGACATTCTCTCATTAGACATGACTGAAATGTGACACATCTCTCTAATCAACTCTATTCCTAGGTCTAATTCAACTCTAAGATGATAGAACTTCTCTTCGCAAAGATAGTTTTATAATTTAACACATGAACAAAATAAATATTCTCCAATTATTTCATATTTTAATAATATTAACTGCCAACTTTGTTTTTTTTAAAGCATGTTTACTTAGATTCGTTTGCTATAGCTGCGTAGCCGTGCTGATACCGGTATATATTTAAAAAGTTTCATTCATGTGTCTCGCACGCCTTACATGCGCAGTAAAAACACACAGTGATTGGATAAATGAGGCTCTACATAGGTGATTTTAAATATACTAACATAAAATAATTATTAAGCTTATTGAACCTTAAATTCAAACTTAAACTGATAGATGTTTAGTTTAGAATGTTTATTGAAAGTAAATGTTTTTCTTAATTCAAACAAATGTATCTAATTTTAATCTAGGTCAAAAAAGTATACTAGACTCTAGATCTAGATCTCAATATATATGCAAGCAAATCTTTTTGTAACAAAAATGCATTTAGTCGATTAGCTGTTTTAGTAGCACTATTCCTACTATTTTTACATTCACGCATTCGCTTTACTTATAACATTATTATTTTGTTTAATTGTTTCTAATTATTATTATAGCTTTTATATAGCCCTTCTTTCATGCGTATAGAATGCTCAGAGCATTATGGTCCATTCACATTTGTTTCCGTGCTGCCTTTAGGTGCTCAGTAAACACAGCTCGAGTCGGGTGTCGAGCCTCGAGCCCCCTTTATAGGTAGCAAGGCCAGGCCAAGTTCATACTTAGCCTCTCCACAACGCTTTCCATAAACTATTCTAATGCACTATAGCAGCGACAGGCATATTGAGACGTTTCTCACTATCCGCTCTCTGCTAACTGCACCACACGACACAACGAACATAAAGAACCTCACAACTCAGGGCTCCAAAGTATCAGTAACAGTTAAATTTCAAATACATCACAAATACTGTACAGCTGTAAAAGAGCAACACCGACTGTTCAAAAACATATCTTCTGCTCAGGACTAACTTCACACACAAGACTGGTTCTGACGTCGCTTCATACTGGTCACATTGCGAGGTAACGTGAAGTGTCTTTACTCTAACACACTCTTTCTTATATAGGGTCCCTTGATCACTGGTTGATGACTTTCGCCGTGACTTATGTGCATAATATTTACAATACGAGTCTATGCCGAACTGGCATGTACTGTCACAATTTACCGCCCGTCTAGCGCTGGCCTGGGGCGATTTGCGTAGTCTAAACTACACACAGCACTACCCCCATCTGTGACACCACCAAGTGTATAACTTTATATATATATATATATGTCTTTCTATCTATCTCTCTATTTATGCAACTATTTGTTCTTCATAACATCTTTTTGAATTATATTTATTTATAGCATTAACTCCCTTACACTGCACTTATTATGCATTTCCCAAAGTCATTCTTTTGTTGTTTTTCATATTATTTATTGTATAACAATTTTATCATATTGTAGAATACTAATATGATCTTTATTTTTTTTTTCTTAAGTTAAAAAATGACTTGCGAAACATAAGTAATGCATTTGAGTATAAATTTGGCGTTGCTACAGACACAAACGCGTCAGTCACAGAGCATTACCTCCCAGTCTTATGGACGGACGTTTATGTTCTAGCCTCGAAGAGTTTCATCAGAGATGACTTTGAAACAATTGCTTTAGAGAAATTCTTTGGGAATGAATCAGGAAGCACGTTTGACTATTACAACATAATTAACGAGGATCTATCTCGTGACTGTTGCTCCGATAAAAGCTTGATATTTCCGAATGTTAAAATTGTGATCGGGGATTACGAACACATTTTTAAAGCTTCTGTTGCACATTATATTCCTTTATCGTGGACATTGAAGTGTAGTTATATCATATTTCAACAATCCAATTTTACAATAGAATGGAACAGAACAGATATGTCGTGGAATGTTTCTGTAACAGTTAATTTTGGTGGGGCAAAGGTAATCATCTCGAACATGTCTGATCTTAGTCACATGGAAGTGACCGGAAACGAGCTACACGTCTGCCCTGAAGTATTGGATAAATACATTCAGAAGTCTCAGAGACTTAACGAGAAAAAAACTATTTTCATAGCCATGAGTGTAGTTACATACGTCTGCTTGTGTGCATCAGAGTTATGTCTCTTGTTGACTTTAGTTACGTACCTTGGATTTCCTGAACTTCGAACTGTGCCAGGTATTAACAACATGTTCCTCTGTTTGAGTCTTCTACTTGCCCAGCTGGTCTTGGTTCTTGCATCAAACATGTAAGTTGTATAGTGTTCTCGAATAGTTTTATAAGTTATGATTATTATTATATTTAGACATGAGTGTAGCAAATATTTATCGCAGGCATTTAAGTGATCCTCTTTGATGTTTACTGCTTTTTATACATTAGAATTGAAAATCAGATTAGGAATATGAAATTAATTGGCCTAGTTTTCTATATAAAGAAACAATATATTTAAATATGATATAACTGATAATAATAATTCATGGAAACAACACATACCATGGTATCTAAACTAGGTTAAATATTTAATTAATATCATAATACTTTTACTGTATTATAACTGTTTTGCATAAGTAGGTAGGCTTAATTAGTCATTTATAACAAAATAGCTTTCATATTATATTATAAAGGGAGCATATGAAGTCTTGTTTTTCACTATAAAATTCCAAGTTTAAGATAAAAGAAGGTTAGGTTAAATGTTCACCAATATTCAGATTTATTACATTGTAATATTTGTCACTATGATACAGATCAAACATAGCCACGAAAAAATCGCTTCTGAATATTTTAGAAATCATGGATTTTAAGAATAAAAACTAATTTCTGCTATTAGAAGAATACCGATTCTCATTCAACTCTCTCCAGATCTGTGCCCAGTACACTCTGTACAAGTGTTGGTCTAATTACACATTTTTTGTGGCTATGGCACTTCTCTTGGAGCTTCTTGTCCAGCCTTCACATGTTTCAAGTGTTTACAGCCAAGATTCCAGCTCAGTCATTGAAAGGTCGAGAAAAAAAGGTTATTGTTGTGAAACTGACGACACTGTCACTAATTAGCCCAGCAGCAGTTGTGTTTGCAGTTATAATTGCGTCATATATAACATCAAACACCATTGGCTATGGCCGGCAGTCTTGTTATCTTGATTCGTCATACCTTATAGGTAGGTAGAAAAATTAGGTATTATATAAGACAAAGGTCGCTGAGGAGCTCCGGAAATTCGATTAATAAAAAAGTCGATGTATCATCTATCGCAAAACTATTTGGCTTGGCATTCATTTTTTCTAAATAAAGCGCATTTTTCATGCTTTGACATTCGCATTGGACCAATCTCTCGGAGAATGATTTCGTTCTGTGTTTAGGCGCTCAGCCAACTCACTTCTATTAAGAATTTTATTAAAAGCCCCTTTATATATTGTAAGGAAAAGTAAAACAAAAAATTTCAATACGACAAAGTTACTTAAATCTCTGTCTCTAATAACAACAGATCTGAATTTCCCAAGAAAATGCTTCTAAGTAAACATAACAAAAAGAAGTTATGCTGAACACAAATATAGTGACCTTACAAAAAATACTTTCTCCCACGGACACATGTTCTTTTAGTGAAATGGTGACCGAACGTCGTGTAGGACACGCAAGTCACATCCTTGGGCTAGTCGAACATGAAATAACATAAGTATAACATTTTTATTTGTTTTAGAAAATAGTTTCAATTTTTGAATAAATTCTATATCCACAAATATTTCTAATAGTTTCGCTTTCTAATTTCAGGCTTTTCCATGTTTGCTCCAATCTGTTTAGTTTCTGCGTGTAACTTGACATTTCTTGGTCTAACTGTTGCAAGCATCCACAAGGTTAATCAGCTCCTAAATGTAGCTTCCTGTGAACTGGATCAATACAAAAACTGTTTACTGTATGTCAAACTGTCCTCTGTGACTGGGATTTACTGGCTAGTGACCATCGTGGCTGAAGCTGTCGACAGTGATGTCCTATGGTAAGTAAATTAAAGGAAAAACAATAAATCTATTAGAAAATAGTCATCTAAATATAAAATGTATGCTACTTATTTTGCAGTCAATAGCCGTAATACTTATGTAAGTGTGACTGACCTTGTGTATGAGTGGCTTGTTGAGTGTCTAGGGGATGATTATTTTTGGTTAGTCACACACTGGTTCATCCGAGATATATCGGGAGCAGACACGCATTGAGACAAACAATGTAGAAAGATACGAATAACGTAAGATTAAAGAATATTTATTTACATAAATGTACAAGGTAGAATAAAATGGGAGAGGGATTTGCATCTATCCCTTTAGCTATGTTGTATCATCATACGAAGCACTTAATGAGAGAGTATGTATCACTTTGTCCTTTGCACTTAGCTGTTTGTTTTGCTGGTGTAGCAGCTGGCAGTGTTCCTGGCTGGAGGTCTTGCAGCTGGAGGTGGCGCTCTAGCAGGTAGAGGGTCGCTGGTGATTAATTTATGATATCTGTAGTGGGCACAGTAGGGCGTGTGGCCATCTACCATGGGCACAAGTGTACTGCGGGCATAGCAGATCTGCCGTGGGCAGCGTCATTAGCAGAGAATGTCCAGTGAATTGCGGAGATTTGGCATAGCTATGACGTGATTAATTTATGATATCTGTAGTGGGCACAGTAGGGCGTGTGGCCATCTACCATGGGCACAAGTGTACTGCGGGCATAGCAGATCTGCCGTGGGCAGCGTCATTAGCAGAGAATGTCCAGTGAATTGCGGAGATTTGACATAGCTATGACGTCTCGCACATACACGTGGTCTATAAGAACGTCGTGCCTAATAGGTTGACAAGTTGATGGTCGAATAGGCAGGCAAGTAGGCCAATAATTAATTGAGTAGTGTCAAGTGGGCAGATGACACTGGATAGTAGTTCCAAATAAATAGGCAGACACCTGAAGGAGGCTGCGAATAAACAAAGACAAGTTAGGACATGTTTCTCATGCATCTTATCGATGCCCTCGACTGAGGTGAATTCGATAGTTTGTTAGAAATGCTTTTGAGTACAATGGGGAGATGACGACTAATGGGAGTTGGAAAATAAATGACTGAATATAAAATGTACACAGTTATTAGCGAAAACAATCTCAAGTAAACAACATAAGTAGAAAGAGAGAGGGGGGAAATGGACGATGGTCAGAGACCATTACGCTATTGTTTACATACGGCTGCATGCCATGTATAATCGAGCGAGCTTGAATGGAGAGAGCGTCCGTTCAAGGGGTGCATCTCTCGTTAAAGTAAAATGAGTAAAGGGGATATAATTCGTGTATCTTTTCTAAGAGCAGTATTAGTGCGCTAGTAAAATTATCAAGGCGGTCAGCCGAGATAAATGAAATAAAATCAGATGTACAAATATATACGTCAATGATCACTTGAACAACGTAACAATAATATTGTGGACATAGGTAAATGCAATATATATATACATATGCAATTTTTATGTGTCTTACTTACGCAAGTGAGAAATGCACAATGCACACACTTAACATAAAGGAAATGAGTAAAATACACATGATAATATCCAGCAAGAAATATACACAGACTAATTAAGATGGAACCGTGATTAAGTTCGGCTTACCACCAGGAATACCTCTAGAAGTGAGAATACAGGATTAGTCCACTCGATTGTCAGCGAGAAAAATGAGAGAGTGTGTCTTTTTCGACTTGGTCTACCTTATAAAGGTCCGGAAGAGATGGGCGGAAACATGTAAGGCGATAGACTAAGGATTATCTCTCACTTGGGTAAGGTCTGACAAGAGACTAGGGTCGCACCTTCGAGTGTCGTGAGTCGTGATGACACGAATAATCTCCTTGAGCAAAGAGAGACGCGGGTAGGGGTGGAAGAAAGAATGAAGTATGTACCTGCCCAGGTGGTGTCGACGTGAAAGTTGGACATCCGGCGCCTAATGCCAATATACGTGACTGTTTGTTTGATCTTTTCCCCGGTCAAAGGGGAGATAATCGAGAAGACGTGGTAGGGTTTGTGATGAAATCGGGCCGAAAATAAGAACTACTTAAAATAAATAATAAATAATAATAATTAATACTGGGATAAAATTGAGTGACTGTCGGCAAGCTTTTGACTTGCGACAGTAAACCAACAGCAAAATTTAAGAACTTTTTTTACACAAATTCTCAGAATACTTAAGTCGCAAGACATTTACGTTATGCTTTCATTTCCTGTTAGTAATTTGTAATTCGCTGTATGTATTCATCGGTAGTAATAATTAGCTAATAAACAAATTAAAGCTCTTTTTGTATAATTTATTTTTAAAAAAGACAGACAAGATCTACGTGAGACACAGAAGAAAATATCTTATTTAGAAGGTTATTTAAGATATAAAGAAATGGGGAAAAAACATGCACAATGTAAACAAATTAGTTTTCTTAACTTCTTCTATAATACAGACGTTACTTCAAAAAAAGAAGATGATTACGGACTACGCGTCATGCGTTTAGTCATGCATATTAACCAATATTATGTTTCATTGTTTTATGTTTAATCATGAAGACTTTCTACAAGTAGTAATTTTACTAAAGATGTTACTCTAGTCAAATAAGGCTATTCGTTTGTTATGAATCTCGCTGCTCTATTTTGTGTCGATTCCAGTTTCATAAGGTTTTCTTGAGTTGAGGGGTCCCAAACAGATTAGAAATACATTGGTCCAAATATCTTTAGTTTATTCGAAGTACAATTTCCATTTTTTAAAAATGAAATAATTCTTTAAATATACAAATCGTATTTAAAAATAATTGTATAAACATTAACACTATAATTTTGTTTAGTTTCTTCTAACTAGATCACATCAACACACTAAATGAAGCTTCATTAAATTATATAGTAAGATGCAGGGGTGGACTGGGTATCAAAATCTGCCCGGGCAGTTCTATACTTTCCGGCCCATAAATTGTATATTATATGATGGACATCCAGTTCTAGGTCTAGCAGTCACTCTAGCTGTCTTACAAATCATTATATTAAATTTGATAATGTATCGATAGCTGTACACAGGGCCGGTCTTAGGCCACTGCAACCTATGCTGCCGCAGTAGGCCCCGCACTTTCATAGGCCCCGCGCGATGCGAATTTAAGGTGTAAATTATTAAATTAAACCATTTAACTTATTATTAAAAGATTCCAGGAATTCTCCTGAAATTATAAATTATATGAAAAAGTCATGAAAATCTCCTGAAATTATTAAAATCTTCTGAAAACTGATGCAAAATTGTCATTTCTGGGTGTCATTCAATATTGAAAACGCCCATTCTACTCGCTAGTCAATTTTAAATCTAAAATGCAAACCTGAATGTTTATCTTCTTTTTGTTGGAAAACTACTATCTACTGTAGATGACTTGTAAAGTTAATTTGACAGTGATTTGGTACTTAGTAAAGTATGAATAAAATGCAAAGACGAATTTATTTTCTAATACAAAATCTTATTTTCCCTTATTATCCGTATCACAACCCAAATTAGGCCCCGCGCAATCCGTTTCGCATAGGGCTCCGCAACCCATAGGACCGGCCCTGGCTGTACACATGCTTACAGTGAAGACTATCTCCTTATAAACAATAAAGGCTATATGTTGCTTTTTAAACGGAAAGTTTATAGGCCCTAAAAGGATGAAGCTGTACAGATGTAGGCTTTATATTATTTCGGAAAATATGTTAGATTAAATTAGTAGACTTTATTAGAGTCTGTAAAAGATTTGTAAACAATACTTACTTCGCTCAGCGGCCCTTCCCATGAAAAAGGAATACTATAAAACATTTCACAATTTAATAGTGGCATCCATGTGGCCCTTATTTTATAAAATACAGATGCTTACAGTGGTCCTACCGGCCCAATAGGATACCGGCCCACCGGGCATTTGCCCGAATGCCCATATAGCCAGTCCGCCCCTGGTAAGATGGTAAAACTGTATACAGGCAACATCAATAGATAATCAATATAATTCACAATACTCTTGTTAGATGCATATTTTTTTTTAATATTTTTTTTTAGTTTTTCCTAAAAACAAATATAAAAATCAATATAATGTTTACACTATGCTGTCTTAATTAATATATTGAAATCGTTCTAAAAATCTCTCGATTAAGCAAAGTATCATTTGAACAAACCGTATTCAACTTATCCAGGGATTTATCTTGTCATCTGAAACTGACATACTAGACAGACAACCAGAAAAGTATTAAAAATACATTAAAAAACAACAACAACAAATCTTATATATAGTGTAATTGTATCAATGAGTTTGGATCAGTCATGTATTTAAAATGATTAATACATTTAAGTTAACAATAATAAATCTGTGCAATTAGAAGTATTCTTACCAATTGTTTTTGTTTAGCGCAATATCATGCTTGTGAGCTTTCTCAATACACTAATGATCCTATCACTTGTCTGGACCAGACGGGAAAGGTGAAAGGGGAGGGGGAGAAAGAAGGGAGTATATGGGTAAAGGTGACCGTGAATCTTTTGAAATTTTATATTTTAAAAAGGCTCTAAAACATTAATTTGAACTCGAGTGCTCAAGACTCCTTCAGCCACTACACTAACACATGTTCCAGCGAAGTGATGAAAATAGAAGGTTTCATAGCTATCTATGACCTAATTCTCTACACATGTTTAAAAGAGACTAATTCAATTTACACAACCACATGTGTGAAATACATTTTTTTTCTCTTGTTTGATATCAATAATTAATTTTTTTTTCAAATTGATTCTTGTTTTTTTTAGGTACAAGACATAATTGCAAATTTTATCTTGATCTGAGAATGGCTGTGGGAGAAATAACTCGTAAACTTGTAGTAGATAGATTGACAGATAGACAGACAGATAGACATGCCTAAATACAGAATGATAGCCAGACAGAAGGGCAGAGAGATAGACAGACAGATAGACATAGAGATAGACCGATAGACAGACAGAGTGAGTTCATATAAGCTTTGTATGTGTTCATTTTAGGCCATAAAGAAGAAGAAAAAGCTACATAGCTGTTTACTTCAAAGCTCTGAAGACATGCTGTCCCCTTCCTTAGAGAATATTGAAACAAATATGAGCAATAGGAGAATATATCATGTGTTGAGTGTTGTTTTCTAGTCAAATGACGTCATTAGTCGTGACATTCAAATATATTTAATAGTCTATAAAACTAATCACAGCTTCTAAAGATACTTTTAGTTTTATTTAATATATGTTGTTATATTTCCCAGGTTTATTTCACTATTGCTGAATGGTCTTCAGGGTGTTGCTATTTTTATTTCTTACATGTGCAACAAGAGAGTGTATGGATTGATTTTTACCAAAACCTCCAAGACCTTGCCAAGTTTCAATTCATCACTTCCTCAAACTTTAACTACCAGTGAATGAGAGTCAATAGAGATCAGAGCCTAGTAGGTCAAAACGTTTTCCCAAAGATCAGAAACAAAGGGACAACAAGATTGCGTTATAATTTTCATGTCGAAGCTAGGAATTGAATGTGATTTGGACTGCCTTTGATATCAACCCTGTAGACATGATTAGTTATGTTAAGCTTTCAACGAAATTAAAAATAGATTCGTTTTTATCTATCTTTTGTTTTGAGTAGAAAAACAAAACGTCAAATTATTTAATTGTTATTATTTCCATTGACTTTTGAAAATATGTTAATTGCATGGGGAATTTTGTTGACAATAATATATATGATTAGATTAGTTTAGTTTGGTTTTACCTCAAGTGTTTAATTACTAATTTTAATAATTACTATAAAATCTTTTTTTTTTAATTCTCATTTTTTGTTTTGTTTTTATTTATAATTGTTTTTATCTTCAATCTCCTTATATTTTTTTTAATAACACCCGAAAGGGGAATAGCGCTATTAGTTTTGTGGGTTTTTTTCGTCCGTCAGTCCGTCCGTCTGTCCAATTTACATCTCAAAGACTAGAAAAATATTGAAAATCTGATATATTATAATACGTTCTGATGCAACAGCTATTTTCTTTTCTTTTCTGTTATCGAAAAGTTTAATTTTTAAAATTAACAATGCAATCAGTTTTTTTTTTCTATAATAATACACTAAGTTTACAACTATTCACTATTAACTCTTTCTCTCCTAATTGACGATGCCAACGTTGATTATTTCCATTAAACTAAATTGATTTTTGAATTTATAAACTTTAATTTTTGTTGTGTAAAAAGAACATGCATTCTCCTATAATTCGATACCAAATATTACATTTACTGATAACAAACAAAAAGTTATTGAAGTTTAATCATAACAGGATAGTGAAATACAAATGAGCAAAATGAATAAGTTTATCGGAAAGAGGAAAATTATTACGTAGAGAAAGAGTTAAGAGTAAAAAAAATGAGAAACTGTTAGGCAAGTGTAAACAGGATTTCCATATATTTATAAAACATTTAATTCAAATATGTTTGTTTTTTAAATGTTTTTTTTTTGTAATGTATTACTAAATTTAATATTAGCTCTTTACTTTTTAAACAAAAAGGTTTACTTTTGTTTTTAAAATGATAGACTTTTTTGGCATGCATTTAAGTCGAATATAATTTAAGACAACAATAATAATAATAATTAATAATTATAATAATTGTATTTATAAAGCGCTGTTAACAAACAAAATGTAGGCTCAAGGCGCTGTAACAATAAATTATGGGGTCTCATTATATCGGTGAAGTGGACTATAGTAAGCATGAAAGGATTTCTTGACATTTAACTAAAGGCATTGAATGACAGATTGGGCCTTTAGAAAACTATTAATCTATTAGATAATTCTAATAACACCAGTAACGCCAAGTTCATATTGAACAACATCTAAAAAACTATCGATTCATTGATGTCACGTACACAGTATCTATGTCACGTACACAGTATCTATGTCACGTACACAGTATCTATGTCACGTACACAGTATCTATGTCACGTACACAGTATCTATGTCACGTACACAGTATCTATGTCACGTACACAGTATCTATGTCACGTACACAGTATCTATGTCACGTACACAGTATCTATGTCACGTACACAGTATCTATGTCACGTACACAGTATCTATATTTAGCTCGTCAACGACCTCGGGTAATTCCATCACGCTGTATCACGCGGAGAGCTATGTGTCAGAATAAAAGTGATTGGGTTGAGGTGTTGATTGTTGCTGCATTTATTGGTCAGATTTAAACCAAGCGGCAATAAGATACGAGTCACATGGCAAAACGTCTGACATCCATAATAGATGAACGTGATAATTGAATACATATTAATAATAACAATGCAATAATAATAACATTAGTAAATCTCCGTATCCTGTGGTATCAAGTCGTTAGTCGAACTATCAACACAACAGTATGGGCAACACTTTCGACACGAGCACGTCTCCTATTTTTGTCTCTACGAAGATAGCGTTGTAGTTGTTGATAGTTTGTAGTTCATAGTTTCTGTAATTCTTACCTAAGCGTACCACTTCGAAAGCCGATTTTAAATTTGTGTTTTCTACACAAACTGTCTTTGTAAGCTTGTTTTTTATTATATTGGTTCACATCGTAGGTATGTACAAAACTTTTGAACGCTTTGAAATCGACACTAACTGTAAGTTGCTGTGTAAACAGAATGTTTTCTTGCTGGACGATGCTGCTTCATGTCAACTTTAAATAACATTTTCAGGACTTCAATGACCAAGTCATTCCTACCATTCATTCTTTCGGGAGACGATCATTGTACCCTAGAATAGGTTTTTTCTAGAGCACAGAAGCACTTTTTCTGGTATTTGAAACAAACACAAAAAATGCTTATTCCATGATATCTACAGTGCATTATCCTGCTATTAAAATAAATTAAGTTAAAAAAACTATTCACTGCACTTTATTAATGGAGCCTAGCGACAGGTAGAAATTTGTAACCTCTCTTGGCTACGCTAATGAAATTTGGTGAATGGAGTTTGTAAAAAACAAATTTCCCCTTAAAGACCCTGTGTTCTATAGGTCATCTGTTTCTGTGGCCTACGGTTAACGAAGGTGTCATGTGGCCAACACAACTACCAACCGCCTTTACTTTTTACCAACTAAAGGTACCCAACAGAGCTGGGTGGACTCAGAGGTGTCCAAAGATCCCGAATTATAAAACCCAGTATTCACCAGCACTCGAACCCGGGACCCCGGTTAGAATGCCAAGATCTTTACCGCTAAGTCACCGTGCCTCCAAAACCGTTTGTACGGAGTTATAAACTTATAGCCATCTGGAAAGGAGGATTAAACTCAAAAGCCAAAGGCTACACTCATAGAGATTAGTGACTCTAGTTTGTTGTAATTGTATATTTAAGAGGTGGTTACTAGCTTCAAAACCTGCTGAATAGTGTTTTTTAATTTAAAACCCTCTAGAGCGGATTTTAACTTAAAGCCCTCTGAAGAGAAAGTTTTTAACCCAAAACCCTTCTTGGCTACTCTGATAGACGACACTGTTGTATGTTTTAGTATCATATTGAATAGTGGGTTTTATCTTTTAAAAAAATTGAGGGGTTTGAAAATTAAAATTTCTCAGGCTACGCTCATGAGATTCACTGACTGTCGTTTGCATTATTTTTTGTTCTTTATGAAAAGTTTTTTTTTATATCAAACACACTAGAGGGTGATTTAAAACTCAAAACCCTCCTTGGCTGCTCAGGGCAAGTGTTGGTTTAACATTAAAATCTCATCTAAAATAAATACAAATCAAAGCGAAAAAACATTCATAAAATTCTGTCCCCACCCCACAGAGAGGGGATTACATTTTGGAGTGGGTGGGGTTGAACCTTAAACCCCCATTCAGGCTACGTTCATGGACTAGTCGTCCTCTAACAATTGCAATGTAATACAAGGTTACAAAGATAGATTGTGTGGAAACACAAACTCAAAATCAGACCCCGAAGTGGTCCACCCAGGCAGGAAAAAAAGCAGGTTTCAATATTTTCAGAAGAATATCGGTATTAAATTATGTAAGAAGTGGTCCTACCAGGCAGGTAAAAAGACAGGTTTCAATAGTTTCAGAAAGAATAACAATGAAATTCTATCAAAGGCAAATGACAGAGAAGAATGGAGAAAGAAGGTTGACAGATCCTGTGTGGTGCCCCAAAGGTCCAGCAGACGAGGGATAGGTCAGTGAATGTGAAGTTAGATGTGAATCTGGCCTAACTGATGTCTTATAATGAGTATATTATTGATCTTATTGTTTTGTAAAGGGTCAATCTCTTATTCAAAGCCTATAAAAAGAAAACGTTTCCGTAAAAAAAAAAACATGGTCATATTTGCACTTTTCAGTTCACGCGATATTATTACAAACTATTTATTAATTGTTGTTTTAAATTATGTCCAACGTATTTGCATTGTAAATAGATTTTTTTCTCTTTAAAAAAAGTTTACATTTTTTTGGTAAATTTAGTAATTAGTATGACAGAACTTACTTAACTTAGCAATAATTTGTAAGCAAAAATATTTTTTAAATAAAAAATCTAAAACCATTTGCATACATGTCTCTTACTAAAAAGCCTCCAGTGTTTGTTACTATTAATAATGAATAGTTGTAAAAATGGTGTATTTTTATGAAAAAAAACTGCTTGCATAATTGATTTTAAAAATGAGATTTTTCTCTTTCAGAAAAGAAAAAAGTAGCCGTTGCACCGGAACTTTGAATGATCTAAAATATCATGATGTCCGATTTTTATTTAATCGTCTAGCTTCTGAGAAATAAACGGGATAGACGGACGGACAGGCGGACAGACAGTCCACACAAAACTGATAGCGTCTTTTTCCCTTTCGGGGGCCGCTAAAAATGCATTTTTAGATACACCCTTGAAACATAAATAAATAAAATACATTTGTAGTTGTTTGTAACCAAAAGTAA
The DNA here is from genome assembly GCF_947242115.1 of Biomphalaria glabrata. NCBI lineage: Eukaryota > Metazoa > Mollusca > Gastropoda > Planorbidae > Biomphalaria > Biomphalaria glabrata. Next base: position 16,932,379 of record NC_074722.1, on the reverse strand, counting down.
TTTAAATATAAAAACACAAGATATTTGTAAGTAAACTCAAAGTAAGCTCTCATATACATCTATGCAATCTGTGAGACAGATAATTAAAAACTCATCTGTCTGATGGCTAACGGTAAATGATGGTGACATGTGGCCAACACAATGAGCAATTTTATTTAACTTTCCCACCTAATGCATTGTAACGGATACATGTGTAATAACAGATGTACTTGAAGTATTTCTAAAGATACTTCATTATACTAAGTGCGTGCGTACCTTGTTGAGTGTATTTTAACTGCGAGCTTGACATTAACATTACGTTACAAGAAATGAGCAGGTACAACAGGATCAAAGTCTCAAGAACCAAGTTTAATCCAGATGAACAATATAAACAATCTTTAATACAGAATGGGTCACAGTCGAGTCCGTCACTACCAACGATGTTAACCCCTCAAGAGTCTAGCAGTAACTGATTTCTAAAAGTCTATTCTAATCTCTAACCCAAAGTCTATGTCGTCACTATATAATGTACGTTAACTGTCTGTCTAATAAAGTGCGAAACCAACTAACTAAACTAGCTTTCTAACATCATATACATCTTGTTAAAATGGTTAATGTGTACATAAAAACAATATTCATATGCCAAAGGGCTGGTTTTCAGAGAGTAAATGTTGCACAATATCATTTGTCACTATCTAAAACTCAATAGTTCTATTTTGTGGATCTAAACGATATACAGTCGAGATAAACGTTCATACAGACCAACAGCACAAAAAGAAGGTTGATTTTATTGCTTGCTCCTCTAAAACAAAAGAAAAGCAAATTTAACACTTTAAATTTAGAAAGGGAGGCAGAACTTTTATGGTTTTAAAAAGTAACATTTATCTCTCTTTCATTTTTACTCACAACAATACCACATACAAAAATTTATATTGATAAGTACATTTAAAATATGATTAATTGCGATAACATCCTGTTAAAGTCATTTGTTAAAGATAAGTACGTCCTACGCCTATCCATATATCAAAACCTACCATGTTTGTTGGCTAGGGACTTGAGTTAAAATTATTTACATGTAAAAAGTAACAGAAATTCTTTTTGTAAGGAATTCAAAGTGTTTTTTTTTTCTCACGAAGATTATTTCACGAAGAGTTTAAAATAATACAAGCTCACTTCTTCTTCTTCTTCTAGCCAGCTTTATTGCTGCTGAGCTGTGAGCTCTTTTGCAAACTGTGCCAAGAAAAAAAAAGTGTGCTGTTTTCTTCAGTTGTTCAGCACTGCCGTACAGGGTGTTGGTTATGTTTGGCTGTAGTGGAAGTAGGGTCTGCCTAAGGTGGATTAGGGGGGGGGGGGGGGCATAAGTGATGTCATTTCATAAGAAACTCTACATCCCTTATCTTATATATCTTGTGGCATATAATCGCGAGAACTGTAATGCCTGGCTATTGCAATAAAACACTGAACTAAAGGAAGAGGAGAATTTTTTTTTCTTGAGGCTTTGAATAAGAGATTGACCGTTTACAGAACAATTAGATCAATTAGATACTCATTATAATACATCAGTTAGGCCAGGTTGACATCATACTTCTCTTTCTCTTTCACCTACCCCTTGATCTGCTGGACCGTTGGGGCACAACACAAGCTCTTTCAGCCCTTTTTCTCCATTCTTCTCAGCCATTTTCCTTAGCTAGAATTTCATTCTGATATTCTTTCTGAAAATATTCAAACCTTCCTTTTTACCTGCCTTGTTGGACCATTTCGGGGGCCGATTTTGAGTTTTTGTTTCCACACAAATTTTCTTTGTAACCTTGTTTCTTTCTATATTATTTTCATCAGCATATTTTTAAGTATGTAATATGCTCCCCTTTCCACCCAAAGAAAAAATATCAAGACCATATACTGAACTAATAGATGTGCTTTTTTTTATAGAAATCCAGTCCAACCAAGATTCCAGTTATTACGTTCTGTTAGGGATGGTAAGATTTAATTATATGCTAATTACGTTCTGTTTGGGATAGGAGGATTTAAGTATAAGTAAATTACGTTCTGTTTGGAATAGGAGGATTTAAGTATAAGTAAATTACGTTCTGTTTGGGATAGGAGGATTTAAGTCTAAGTAAATTACGTTATACTTGGGTTGGTAAGATTTAAGTCTTGATTAATTACGTTCTGTTTGGGTTGGGAGGATGTCTTAGCAATTAATAAATCTATCTCTCAACTAATGTAAAAAAAAATGGCTAATTTCTTAAACAAATATGGAACTCGGATGATGCAGAAATGAATAATAGATTGAAAATAACACAATGAAAAAAACAACATTAGTTTATATCTACATTACAATTTTCATGAGGGTTTGTCAGAGAGACAAACGACCACTTAGCGAGGGAAATGATCTCCTACTGAATTAATCTCTCGCCCAGAGGAGAACTATAACTTGGAGGCCGAATTGAGATCAAAAGTTAACATAACATAGCGCTGCATCTTTATGTAGGATTTCAGTGAAGTGGACACCAGTTAGGAAGAGGCTCTACGCATTGCTGCTGACAGATCTCTATGGAGACAGTGCATCATCCCATCAGTGCAGTGAACAAAAGCTGTAAACTGGCTTTATATCTCTATGGAGACAGTGCATCATCCCATCAGTGCAGTGAACAAAAGCTGTAAACTGGCTTTATATCTCTATGGAGACTGTGCGTCACCCAATCAGTGCAGTGGACACTAGCTGGGAATAGGCTATATCTCTATGGAGACAGGCGCCACCCAATCAGTGCAGTGAAAAAGAATTTGGAAGAGGTTATAAACACTTCTGGTGACAGATATCTATAGCATGGGCATAGCCAGTGGGCTTCTAGGGGTTCAAACCCCCCTCCGAATGAAATCCCCCTGCAAGCAAAATTTTTCTTTTGATTTATTTTGTTTATTTTAGTTAAGATTTTAATATTACACCATCACTTGCCCCAGCACAGCCAAGGGTGATTTTGTTTAAAATCCCCTACCAGAAGGTTTTGCGATTAAAGCCCATTTTATATAAAACAAAAAAAAATAGTGCAAACAAAACGTCCCAAATTCCAAGTGCATAGCCAATGGGGATTTTGATTTTAAAAACCCCTTCGAAATTTGTTCATAATGAAACCCCCTCTTGAATATAAGACTAGAGCATCCATCCATCACCAGATTCTATGAATGTAGCCCAGATGGGCCTTGTGTTTCAATATGTATCGCCGCACAGTGCGCCTAGGCAATTTCGGTAGACAACATATCGCCGCTTTCTGTGCCAAGCGTATAATATTTCTTTTAATGAGTATTTCTACTTTTTAAAGCACTTTTATTTTAAATATTTTTCATTACTTCTATTCTGAAGAGGTTCAACTTCCTTTATGTTATTTTGGTTTGATTATTGCGAAGTTTTTTTATTTTGTTATAGACATTTCACCACGTTGTGTTACAGTTTTTGAAACAAAAGTTTGTGACAACAAAAAACAGCCAATTTAATGGCTTCTTCTAGTGATAGCTCTAGACGTAAGGATAATCAATACAGATGCATAACGGCTCAAGAAGCCAGTCAGATAATTCTATTTGATTCAGAATCAGATGATATATATTGTAATAGTGATATTCTAGATTTAGAACTTGAGAGTCTTCGAGCAAAAAAAAAGTCTAGCAAAAAAAAATTCAGAATTTAGGGAAAAGCTTGAAACTTAGCAGAAGTAGTTCTAGTAGATCTAGGCCTAGACCTATTTTTGATGATGATTCTGATATGGACCTACAACTTACATTTGATGACACTGACAGTGATGAAGATTATGAGCCACCAACCAGACCTCACCCTCAGCCAACACTTGTGAAAAAAACTGCTTCATGTTCATCAACTAAAGAGAAAGGGAAATGTTCTAGATCTACTAGTCTTCAGGTTCTGAATGGGACAATGTTACTTCTGGAACCTCTAAAAATAATTTCAGCTTTCACCCTCTGAGAATACCTGGAGTTGGCCCTGATCTACTTTTAAATGATCAATCTTCTCCCCTATATTTTTTTATGTCATCTTTGATGACAAAATAAAAGATAATTTGATAAATTCAATCAATTCATTCGCAAGGAAAAAATGCCAACTCAACAACCCACCGCGAAAGCAATCTGTGTTCGGACAATGGATTGATGTTACAAGTTTATGGCAGTTCTGATTAAAATTGAAATTGAAACAAAGACCAGCTATTTAGTACTAGTGGACATTGCTGCAGAATTGTGTGTTCCTTGGATTCACCATGTGTTAAACAGGGAACCCTTTCAAGATATTTACCACACCATGCTTCACTGTGGCGATGAAGCATTAGAAGGAAAGAAAAAAATAGAGCTATTCATGAATTTATTGACCAATAAGTTTTAAAAATGTTTCTTTCCTTTCCAGGAGCTCAGCATAAATAAGATGGTCATTGGTTTTAGAAGTAGGTGGCAATAGAAGATGTTTAATGCCACTAAACCTAGCAAATATAACAACAAAACCTTTGGCCTGTGTGATTCGGCAACCGGCTATGTTACAATCCTAATGCTGGAAAGATTGGCGGACAAGCTGTACAGGTTTTTGACACTCTCCTTCAACATGTGGGAACAGGGCATAAAATATTCGCTGACCGGTTTTGTAACACTAACCCTGGAAACACATCAACTATTTGCTAAACAAAAAAAACCCAGTTCTACACAGGTACACTCAACGTCAACAGACTAGGTTTCCCAAAGGCACTCAAGAGTTTGGTTTTAAAACACAGAGAAATGTAATGGTTCCTCCACAAAGAGAAAACAACGCTCTGCGATGCATTCAAAGACATATGTATGCTGTACGCGCGTTTATGGACAGGGTTAGGGTTTAATGGGCGTTAGGGTTAGGGTTTGGAAAAAAATCGCCCCCCCCCCCCACTCTAAAGTTCTGGCATATTTATCCTTATATTATTGTTAGCAGGTCAGGAGGCACTAGACCTTTTTCTGCTAAACAGATTTTATGTAACCGGTAGGTTGGTGGTAACTCTACCGTGTGGGTCCGATCTGTGCACTCCGGTCTGCGACCGCACAATTAAACTAAACTAGCTAACTAAAAATAAAATAACAAACTGAACTAAATTTATAAAACAAAACTTATATACACTTTATTTTCATTGACACAAAAAAACAGTAATAAAACAAATATACCCACTACAAAACAATAAACCACTCATATAACCTAAATTCCCCATACTAAACAGTAAGCTACTAGCGGCAGAAAAGCAGAACTACAGCAGACAGGCAGAACAGGAATTATAGCCTCTTCTTGTATTTCCAAAATGATGAAAGATCCATCTAGTAAACTTGTCTGTATGCCACATGTCATATGTTTTAGGCAGTCCACACAGAGAACGTCCACACAAGAACAACACTAAAAATAACTTTCTAACTCACTGCTTGGTCACACAGACCAGCTAATCAAGCACTGACCTATAAAAGTAATTAAAATAAAATATACAAAATAGATAAAATTAGCTCAAACAGCGCCAGCTCACATTATCTTCATGTTAAGCGACCCTCTTGTAGTAGGCCTGTGTTGGTAAGTATAAAACATCTACAGAAAGATGGTTATACGCTAAAAAATATTTATTTTTCAAGAACCTTTTGAATAATGTTTTACTTGAAAAATATTTAATATGATATCATTGGCCGTTTACTACATTGCAAATACAACCAATTTTGTTTATTAAGAAGATAAGATTAATTAAGGCTTTGATAATTGGCGCCGAAAAAAGAATATATTCAGAAAATAATATTTTTAAAAAAGCTCATTTGTAAGTGGTAGATTTCGTTTAATAGACCTTTTTGTAACTTCGTTTTGCTACAGAACTATAATTTAAATCTCTAAACAAAAGTTTGGAGGGGAAATTGAGTGGACAAATTAGATTCTACTCAAATTTTTTTGCATTCATAGGGTTCAATAATAAATTATAAATTATAGTCCCAAATGTATTTATACAGTTAAAAAAATATCAGATTGAGAAAAGGTTGGGAAAAGGAGACTAGGATAAAATATTGGGCTCAGAACACATCTCAGTTGCTACTATAAGTATTATACTGAAATTTTTTTTATGAATTCTAAATTTTCCAAATCGAAGTCTTTTTTTTACAATAATCTCTGTCGCCACATTTGACTATTATGTTTAAAACGTCATGTTTTCATCTAAATTTGTGAGGAAGAGGTAGCGTGAAAAGTATAAATCCAGTAAGAGTCTTTGCTCCTTTTTATTATTTCTGCTAATAATTGCATTTGGCATTAAATGGGGTGGGGCGACTCGATATACGAATTTAATTTATAGCATATGTAAATTATATCAGAGACAGAATTTTTTATTTTGTTATTGGTTTGTCCGATGGGCGGAAGGAAATTGCATTTATCGTCCATTCCACCTGGTACATATTTTATTTTATGTTTATTAACGAAACAATTTGAGATTAGAGTGTGGTGCGACATAATATACAAATGGGTTCAAATATCAATAAGTAGCTTATATTATATAGATATTCAACTAATTTTGTTCACAAACTATGGTTTCTCCATAAAAATAGGACTGCCCCCTACACTCAGAGTGCTAGAGTGCAGTAAATGCAATCGTACCCCCACCCCACCAAATCGGCCAAGATACCAGACTAAAGCGAAATAATAAAAAAATTATATAGTAATTCAACTATTGTTGTTTACAAACTATGATTTCTCCACGAAATAGGACCGCCCCCCCCCCCCTCAAAAGGCAGTATATGTATTCGCCCCCATCCCACACAATCGGCCAACAGGGAACGACATAATATAAAGATCAATAACAAGTTTTAATTGTAATTACATAGATATTACATCGATTATGTTAATAAGCTGTGATTTCTATCAATAAATTGAACCACTCCCCACTCGAACGATTATGGTGGGAGGGGGGAGCGGAACTGATGCCATCGCCCCCTCCCCATCTAACCCAATCGGCCAACTTACTATAGGGGGTGACGAAATAATCTAAAAATACGTTGAAATATAAAAAATTAGTATATATTTTTAACATAAGTAATAAATTCGTATACAAATTGTGTGATTTCTGTAATAAAATTCGTCCACCACCACCCTTTGGTGGGGGGTCGCCGAAGTGGGGAGGGGCGATTACCTCTACCGCTCCCCCTTGGATCCGCTAGTGCCATAATAATAATAAATATACGTAAAGAAAGGAGTCATATTTCTTCAATTACAATTGCCTGGAAATTAGACCCCTCAGAAACGACAAGTGTTATAAATGTACATCTATTGGTAACCGCCTCCTTGAACCAGACAAAAAACATTGGAGCGTTGTTATTGTGTTATAGAGTCTCACAAGTTGACGAAATGAAGAATCTTACGACCATTGAAAACTCTGGCACAATTTCATGCAATTAAAAGATATTTAGTAAGACACAATTATGTCTACAGTTTCACTTCAGACCCAATGGAGAAGCTGGTGAATAACGTCACAACAGACTTAAATTTTGAAGTCACAGAGCGGATGTATTTAAAATCATAGACCATAATTCCAGCATACATTAGCTTCACTTATCAACCCTTCATTAATCAGTCTGTAATCATGCATGAACATTGCATCAAAACATTTACCATACATCAACTATACATAAAATATATATCAACCATAAACATACATCAAACTGAAAATGGAAAGTCTCACATTAAAAAAATTATATGCATTAAAATTATTAATAACATTTTATTTTTAAAACTTTTTAGGAATTGGGAAAACATTTAAAACTTGCTTTTTTTTTTTTTTGGTAAAACTTCAAAAGCTGGCAAGATTGGGCTCCCTTAAAAGTACAAAAACACGCAAACCTATTCTCCTTTGATTTGTCTGTACAGATAGCTGCCACATTCAAACAGGAGAGAAGATGAACCTATTGCATGCAGTCTGGGTAACTGCCATTAAATAATGATTTGGTATAGTTGGAGGGAAAATCGTTGTACTAGACAGTTTGTAATGATCGAGACTATCCATTACCCCCACTGCTTACCTAACAGGGAAACATGTAACGTGGACTGCTTCTTAGTTTGTAGGAGACACATTTCTTTCTTTGCTATTCGGTTTGTAAATAGTCTACTGTAGCAGACGAATGACCAAAATATTAAAGCAACAAAAAAAAAAACTAAACAAATTACCTGAGGTTCTCCAATGGTCAAAGTACCGAGACACAAGTTTGAAACTTTAACTCCAGACTGACCAAGAAATGTACCTGATAAACATGAAAAGAATTCAGTTGTCATGGTGACAGGTTTAAATATAGAAAGAAAGAAAGCCTAACTCTTAAAATGATGTACATTAAGCAATCAAACCGCACGCCAAGAATATTTTTTTACAATTCTTACTTTTAACTGTATTTATTGTCGAGTGTAATATTGTCCAGTGTACTTATTGTCCAGTGTATTTATTGTCCAGTATACTTCTTCTCCAGTGTACTTATTGCCCAGTGCACTTATTGTCCAGTATACTTCTTCTCCAGTGTACTTATTGCCCAGTGCACTTATTGTCCAGTATACTTCTTCTCCAGTGTACTTATTGCTTAGTGCACTTATTGTCCAGTATACTTCTTCTCCAGTGTACTTATTGCCCAGTGCACTTATTGTCCAGTATACTTCTTCTCCAGTGTACTTATTGCCCAGTGCACTTATTGTCCAGTATACTTCTTCTTCAGTGTACTTATTGCCCAGTGCACTTATTGTCCAGTATACTTCTTCTCCAGTGTACTTATTGCTTAGTGCACTTATTGTCCAGTATACTTCTTCTCCAGTGTACTTATTGCCCAGTGCACTTATTTTCCAGTATACTTCTTCTCCAATGTACTTATTGCCCAGCGCACTTATTGTCCAGTATACTTCTTCTCCAGTGTACTTATTGCCCAGTGCACTTATTGTGCAGTATACTTCTTCTCCAGTGTACTTATTGCCCAGTGCACTTATTGTCCAGTATACTTCTTCTCCAGTGTACTTATTGCCCAGTGCACTTATTGTCTAGTATACTTCTTCTCCAGTGTACTTATTGCCCAGTGCACTTATTGTCCAGTATACTTCTTCTCCAGTGTACTTATTGCCCAGTGCACTTATTGTCCAGTATACTTCTTCTCCAGTGTACTTATTGCCCAGTGCACTTATTGTCCAGTATACTTCTTCTCCAGTGTACTTATTGCCCAGTGCACTTATTGTCTAGTATACTTCTTCTCCAGTGTACTTATTGCCCAGTGCACTTATTGTCCAGTATACTTCTTCTCCAGTGTACTTATTGCCCAGTGCACTTATTGTCCAGTATACTTCTTCTCCAATGTACTTATTGCCCAGTGCACTTATTGTCCAGTATACTTCTTCTCCAGTGTACTTATTGCCCAGTGCACTTCTTCTCCAATGTACTTATTGCCCAGTGCACTTATTGTCCAGTATACTTCTTCTCCAGTGTACTTATTGCCCAGTGTACTTATTGCCCAGTATACTTCTTCTGAAGTGTACTTATTGACCAGTGCACTTATTGCCCAGTATACTTCTTCTCCAATGTACTTATTGCCCAGTGCACTTATTGTCCAGTATACTTCTTCTCCAGTGTACTTATTGCCCAGTGTACTTATTGCCCAGTGCACTTATTGTCCAGCGCACTTATTGTTCAGTGTATTTATTATCCAGTGTACGTACTTTCGCTTTACTTTAATTTACCTAGTGTTCAGTGCTACTATGGACAGGGGGGGGGGGAGTTCTTTTCTTTACTATTATAACAAGCAATTTGAGGATTCGACTTTGAGCCATGAGTAGCAGCTTGCACCCCACTGCAAAAAATTCTGCAGGCGCCCATGTACATATACACACCCACGCATACACACACAAATACACATAAACATACACACACGTGCACACACCGGGCTAAGAGTTTTGAAAAGAAAAAACATGCTAATAAGCTCAGAATTCTTCGTAATTATGAATACTTTGGCAAAGGACAAACAAATTGCCAGAGAAATCTAGTGAGTTCAAGACCGAACAATCTAGAAACAGATTCGAAATGCTGGGCTTTCTGGGATTATTTATACGCGTACCAATAGTGAGCTGACACACTTTAGGGCGTGCCATGGGACAACACTCAAGTCTGGTAAGTTTTCTTAAGTTTTCATTTTTTAAATGTTGTAATATCTTCAAAAAATGAAGTTTCCTTTGAAATTTTATTTAGATTTTATTACTTTCAGACAATTGAGCACTTTGGAGAAATTACTTTTTTTCTTTCTAATTTTTTTTTGCTACTTCTAATTGCATAGACTTATTTTTTTTTATTAATGCTTAAGTTTAAAACTTCTTTAAATGTCAAAAGTCATTTCACGTTGTTAAAAAAAGCCATAGGATCAAAGCCATTGTAAAGTCACTGTATAATGCTAACATTTTCCAAGCTGAGAATATAGTTGATAATTTTAAAAAGTTTGTTTTATTTGAGTGGACTTTTGAAATGTAATTATTGAAAGTTTTTATAGCATTTATAATTTTAAAAAGTATTCCCATTTCTTCTACACTGTACAAGTTTTAATAAAGCAACTTAATAATATGTTCAATGCAATCTATTACAGAGAAGATATAATGCGTATAAAACCCAAACTATATCTAAAAAGTCTTAATTGGATATATAATTTTTCCGATTCTAAAAAAAAAATATTTATTTCGTCTGTTTTATTTTTTATAATTTTTGTTTATGTATAGTAGGCAGTACCATAATTACTATAACTATAAAAAACTATATTACAACTAGCATTGCACATTTGACACACATCGGTATACACACGCACTCTTTATAACTAAATACGGCTCATAATTTTGTTTCAATTAACGGGCCACATTTTAAGGTTTCCTCCTCCTCTCTCTCTCTCTTTCTCTTGAACCCAAATTTTGTTTTATGTTCCCCTTGCGCATTGTAATATCTCTGACATAAACTTTTGAATTGATTTAAACGACCCACTTTATAACCCTCCCTCACACACACACACACACACACACACACTTGTGTTCTCGGCCCGTGAATTCTAATATCACTTTTACTTTGACGCTTCTTCCCCTCCATCTGCCCCTCCCCCCCCCCCCATAACAACAAAGCTAGTACTACTTATGATTGCTGACTTTTCTCCGACATCTCAATTCAATATCAAAATATTCTTTGCTGCTTTGACCGGAACTGGAACCCCCCTCTCTCACAGACACAAATTCAAGGTAAATAGTGACAGGTTAAAGTTTCGTATTTTTTCGTCCACGGTAAGTGAGGGAACTAGTGATTTGTGGACTCTGTGTGTGTGCTTGAAATCTAGATTTAAATACATTTTAAAATATTTCTCAATATTCAATTTTTTGGTCAACAGATATATAAATACAAAATGTGTTCACAATTCATAAAGAAGAGATTTCTGTTGACAATCCAGATAATTTTATTGTTGAGTTGTAGTGTGGCAGGCGATATCTCTATTGTAAAAAAGAGGCCAGGATGTGACCTTTCCTTCGCAACTCCAGGTGATCCCAACGAAGAGTTATTGTACCACGACAACCCAGACTTGAATTATCATTATATTTGGAACAAGACAACAACGTCAGCCATGGACTACAACAGACAAGTCTGTGCTGACAGATGTGACAATGGAGTGAAAGTATTTAGAAGTAAAAACAACTTGAATATTAAATGCTTAGAATGTGAATGCAAGAGACCAGCTTGTGAAATCTATGGTATTTGTTGTGAAGACATCTCGGGTAGTCCAACATCTTCGCTCGCTCACTCATCACCAGGCCTATACTGTGACGACATGTCGATGCTTAATTTTTTCTTTCTTTGCATTCGATCGTGTCCCAAAGAGTATGGAAACACTGAAGTCAAGAAACTGTGCGAGGAAGATGTCTCGATAGCAGAAACAACGACAGACACATTTATGAGAGCTGTAGACAATGAGACAGAAGTCATCTACTACAACATCTACTGTGCCATGTGTAATAACGTCAGCAAGGTTAGAATATCTGTTTCTTTCTAGTTCTAGAGCTTGTTCTTAGGTGTATTGTTTAGATTGCATATCTATTTCAGTCAAATGAAATCTTGTGTTGCATTAGATTCGCTTAATTTTTCTTAAGTGTTTAAATTTGTTTTCTACTAATTAGTTGTTTTGTACTGAGCTTGTATCAGCTCACTTCGTCTGTCTTGACTAAATGTTGTTTTGTAATGAGCTTGTATCAGGTCACTCCGTCTGTCTGGTCTAAATCTTTTGTACTGAGCTTGTATCAGGTCACTTCGTCTGTCTTGACTAAATGTTGTTTTGCAATTAGCTTTTATCAGGTCACTCTTTCTGTCTGGTCTAAATCTTTTGTACTGAGCTTGTATCAGGTCACTCTTTCTGTCTGGTCTAAATCTTTTGTACTGAGCTTATATCAGGTCACTCTTTCTGTCTGGTCTAAATCTTTTGTGCTGAGCTTATATCAGGTCACTCTTTCTGTCTGGTCTAAATCTTGTTTTGTAAAGAGCTTGTCACTCCGTCTGTCTGGTCTAAATGTTATATAGTTATTTCTTTCATTCTTTCAGACGTGATACTATACAGAATGATAACTATAAATAGATACTATAAATCCTTTTATTTTCATAGGTATTTCCTTGGCACAGTGGTTAGTATAACTTTAGAGGCTTTAGCCCTCGAGTTGATTTCAGCTCGCTCAAACTTTTTTGTTTATAACTAAATTTCAAAGACCTCACGGCAACATTCACCCTTCATCCCCCACTCACTCCTTTCCCAATAGGTCTAGATAAGTGATAGGATCTTAGCGTATTGAGAAAGTTAAAGGCATGAAATAGTGCTAAACAAAAACAATTGATAAAAATATTTCAAACTGCACTGATTTATTATTGTTAGTTTTGATCTATTACAAAGTCACGTTATTTACTTTATGGATTATTTTTTTTTACAATTACAATTAAGCTTTGTTTCTTTCAGTATTTTAATGTATAGTTCTGAACTTGTTGAGTTACGAGTAGACTGCATTGAAGATGGTTTTATTTTGTTGCTTTATATCAAACTGGCTTTATATTTTCACCCGATGTTTCACTTTAGTATTTCCTTTCTACAAAAGCTGCGGGAACAAAAATGGAACGCTATCACAGAAAATAAGGAAGTCGCCTTAGGCTTCAGGGGATGTCAGCCAGCCATTGCAATGAACCAATTATTGAAAAACTGGTGAACTTTTTTTGTAATTGTTTTTTTTTTTTTTTTTTGCGGCCCCTGTAAGGAGAAAAACCGCTATTAGTTTCGTGTGCTCTGTCTTTGCACCTGCGTGTCTGTCTGTCCGTCCGTCCCTTTAGCTCGCAAAACTAGAAAAGATATCATGATATTTTATATCTTGAAAAGTTCTGGTGCAACGGCTACTTTTTTGTTTAATGGGAGGTAACGATTTTATTTAATACAAAATATGCAAGCAATTTTTTCCATAAAAATACACCACTTTTTAATAAAATAGTTCGGGGTGGCTTTTATAATATAGTTTTTAATGAATAACTCTTAACTCCATCTAAGGATTCGCGCATTGGAAATAAAACGAGAAAACCTTTTTTAAGAAAATAATATCTCTTTTAAAAAACTTATAGAGCCATTATTTTGCTCTAAAAAATTAATGGAGTTTTTTTAATCCAGCCTATACACCCCCCTCTCACTCTGAAAAATTATAATGGTCAAACTAGATAGTTCCCACTATGGCCTATATACTAGGTAGTCTTTTCCAACGATTCAAAGCAACTGTCGAATTTCTAGGAAAATCGTTAGAGAAGTTTTTTTCCACGAATGTAAGAGTTGAATAGAGGTATTGTAAAAAAGCATTAAAGATCATAATTAAAAAACAAACTATTTATGACTGATTATTATTAGTAAAAATTATTATTACAGACCCGGTATGTTGTTATATGTTATCAATTAGTTCTAGTCGAACAAGGTCCACATTTAGTCCTAGCTAAAGTATATTTATATTTAGACTCTAAATAAACATTTAGGTCGCGTCAGTCTGGCAAAAATGAATGAATTTCACTCCGTTACTCTAGATCTAGATATCTATAGCTATTTCAGATTGATTTCAGGTTACAATTAGATATGCATAGAAATATAAGGCTATAAGTAAATCAGAGATTGAAAGATAATTAAAATAGTCTGTTTGATAAAAAAGAACTGTTAACTTAAGTCCTAAAAACAAGAAGAAAGCACTTGTTGCTACGTGATGTGAAGTTAGGACAGCGGTAAAATTAGTAAAATTATTTTCGTTCACTAGCCTAAATAATCATAACTATATTTAATTGTATTCTTGTAACATATATTTCTAATTATTTCTAAAATAAAAATTAATGAAATGTTATCGCTGATTAGCATTTATTTAGTTTTCTATTTCTTATTCACTATAATCACATTCCCATTTATGTGACACTTTAAAAAGCTTGGCGGAGCAGTTGTAGAAAGTATTGTCACAATAGTGTTGGGACGGTCTGAGCATGATTCTGTTTCACCAGATCAGGAATCCTCGGGACACTTGAAAGATGATAGCGTATGTCATGTACAACATGAAGTCTACTTCTGTAGCTAGACCTAATAACTAACAAGCTCGAAAACTCATGTTTCTGAAAAAGAAAATAATAATTTTTAAAAAATTTTGTAAATGGAAGAAATGGTGCATTCGGCATATGACTGCAAACACATGATTCAGATATGTGTAACTGATATTGCAGAGAAATCATTTGTCTGTGGAACATCTTCAATTTTGACTTTGAATGGACTTCTGACAAGTGCAAACGTGAAGTCTGGTAGCTTGGCAACAGGAAATGTTCTGTCACAAAAATTATCATTTCATTCGTTTGTCAGGTTCCATGTCATTTTCCTCATAGAGAGCAGATAAAATTGGTAACATGTTTGCCAATCAGAAGTTTCATTTAGAAGGATCCGATTCATTTTCCAGACAAATTAAGGTATGTTACAGTCACATTTTTAAAAATTTTTATTGAAATTCTAGTGGCAGTGTTTTCATTACTTGTATTCGTGGATGAAACACACAGTTAGTTCTGGTGACTTTAAGTAAATCTTTACCAAACTTTGAAATCTAGACCATCACACTACCAAACTTTGAAATCTAGACCATGACACTAGCAAACTTGGAGCTCCATCTGTATAGACACCACTAATAGTTTTCAAACTGATTTTATACTTTACAAAAAAAAGAAACAATTTTGTGTTATACGTTTCAAAAGGTTGTTAAAAAGAGACTTTCGTCTTTTGAATCCAATATGCTGGGTATTTTTGCCGACAAAGTTCGAATGTTTGGAAATCAAAATGACGTTACAGCTAAATAGGTATTATAGATTCGGCTTTTAAAACTTTCGCTACAAAGGACGCACTAGGGTTTTTAAGTTTCTGCTTAAACTATTGAAGTCAAACCAGACCTTAAAAATTGGAAATTCTATTTTCTTTTGTTTACGTTCTTTCGAACGAGATGTTCATGATTCATACTCAAATCTGTATGACCTTTAATTCAATGGTCTATTCATACTCAAATCTGTATGACCTTTAATTCAATGGTCTATTCATACTCAAATCTGTATGACCTTTAATTCAATGGTCTAATCATACTCAAATCTATATGACCTTTAATTCAATGGTCTATTCATACTCAAATCTATATGACCTTTAATTCAATGGTCTATTCATACTCAAATCTATATGACCTTTAATTCAATGGTCTATTCATACTCAAATCTATATGACCTTTAATTCAATGGTCTATTCATACTCAAATCTATATGACCTTTAATTCAATGGTCTATTCATACTCAAATCTATATGACCTTTAATTCAATGGTCTATTCATACTCAAATCTATATGACCTTTAATTCAATGGTCTATTCATACTCAAATCTATATGACCTTTAATTCAATGGTCTATTCATACTCAAATCTATATGACCTTTAATTCAATGGTCTATTCATACTCAAATCTATATGACCTTTAATTCAATGGTCTATTCATACTCAAATCTATATGACCTTTAATTCAATGGTCTATTCATACTCAAATCTATATGACCTTTAATTCAATGGTCTATTCATACTCAAATCTGTATGACCTTTAATTCAATGGTCTATTCATACTCAAATCTATATCACCTTTTATTCAATGGTCTATTAAACGATTGCTAATTATTAGTTTTAAATTATAAACGAAATAGCTTTTCAATTACGTCAGGACGTTACCACATAAATAATATTATCTTATCTTATCTTATATAATACAGACGTTACTTCAAAAAAGAAGATGATTACGTCCTACGCGTCATGCATTTAGTCATGCATATTAACCAATGACTTAAATTCTGCCAAGTCACTGGTTTTCCTGGCTATCTCAGGCAACCCATTCCATGCTCTAATAGCACTAAGGAAGAAGGAGTATTTGTACAAATTTGTCCTAGCATATGGGACGAGGAATGTGCCTTTATCTTTGTGTCTTTCAGAGTATTTTATTAAATTTTGTTTTTGTATTTGAAGATTATGGTTCAGTGTTTTATGTATGATTGCTACTTTACTTTTGAGCCTTCTGTCCTGAAGGCTTTCTAAATTTAGTGATTTTACTAAAGGTGTTACTCTAGTCAAATGTGAATATTCGTTTGTTATGAATCGCACTGCTCTATTTTGTGTCTGTTCCAGTTTCTGGAAGGAGCGCAACTACATTTACACATTCTTGCACTGGAGACCATTAATGCACTCAAGTCCAGTACCATTTACGCATATACTGATTTGACAGCATGGATAGATTCTGGAAGAGCAGGCTATGGTGCCTACATCAACGTTCTTGGCTCTGACTCAGTCAACATATTTGGACCATGTGGTAGTGTTTGCAGGTTTGATGTGGAGGCCATGGCAGTCTGTGAATCCTTAAAAGTCATTGACTCTCAGCTCGGCTAGAGATATTTGAGGGTAACACAGATTGTTGTGGTCACTGACTTAAAACTTAATCTGCAGATACCAGCCCTACTCACACAGCACTCGTTGCCAAACAACAACGCTATCTTATCTTATATAATACAGACGTTACTTAAAAAAAGAAGATGATTACGTCCTACGCGTCATGCATTTAGTCATGCATATTAACCAATGACTTAAATTCTGCCAAGTCACTGGTTTTCCTGGCTAGCTCAGGCAACCCATTCCATGCTCTAATAGCACTAGGGAAGAAGGAGTATTTGTACAAGGTTGTCCTAGCATATGGGACGAGGAATGTGCCTTTATCTTTGTGTCTTTCAGAGTATTTTATTAAATTTTGTTTTTGTATTTGAAGATTATGGTTCGGTGTTTTATGTATGATTGCTAGTTTACTTTTGAGCCTTCTGTCCTGAAGGCTTTCTAAATTTAGTGATTTTACTAAAGGTGTTACTCTAGTCAAATGTGAATATTCGTTTGTTATGAATCGCACTGCTCTATTTTGTGTCTGTTCCAGTTTCTTAATGTTTTCTTGAGTTGAGGGGTCCCAAACGGAGGATGCATATTCTATTATTGGCCTAACCAAGGTTAAATAACATTTTAGTTTTATGTTCTTATTTGATTTATAGAAATTAGGACTGAAAAAAAAGTTTTGTAAATTTTGATTCCGACAAAATAGTTGGTTGTAACGTGAAAGAAGAAAAGCGTTAAAACTTTTTTTTAAATTATATTTCAGCCTGTACAGCTCAATTTCAACACGAGTTGTCCAACGAATGCACTCATCTACAAGGCCCAAAACCCTAATGAACTACTAAGACTGATATTGATAATTAGACCTAAATGTCGAATCTATCTTATGTTTGAGGAACACTTGAAGCCGTTTGAATGCTACGAGAAACAGAAGTACACGTAAGTGAACATGTTTCGTCGTCCTAACAATCACATAAAGTAGAGAAGTTTAAATGTCATTGACTGCTTGCCATACATTTGTTTGACATGTTTGGGAAGTTCCTTCAGATTGGAAGACAACAGCATTCTAGCCAAAGTCTCCCTCAGGACGGCGGGGAAAGGGGGGGGGCTGGCATCAGACCTTGAACTCGTGACAATCGAGCGAGAGTCCAGAACGAATCTCTAACCTTCTTTTTCATAACAATATAATAATGGTCATGTATATGTACATACTAATATCCATGGGCGTAGCCAGGAGGGGTTGGGGTTGGGGTTCAAATCCCCCCCCCCCAAAATGAAATCACCCCACGCAGAATTTAGTGAGATTTTTTGCTTTGATTCTGTTAATTTTAGGTGAGATTTTAATACTAAGCCATAACTTGCCCAAGTGCAGCCAGGGAGGGTTTGAGTTTAAAACCCACCACCACTGGGTTTTGCAGTCAAAACCCCCTCTTCTATAAAACAAAACTAAAAAACATGAAAACGACAATACCCAAATTACAAGAGCATAGCAAAAGAAGAATTTGATTTTGATTTTAAAACTCTCTCCGAAATTTACAATACCCCCCCCCCTCTTCAATATAATACTATCCAAACATCAGTCACCAATTTCAATGATCGTGGCCAGAGGAGTTTTGTGTTTAAAACTCCCCTCTACGGGGTTTAGAGCTAAAAACCACCTCTTCAATATAAAGAAAGCAAAATAAAACACTCAAAATTATATGAGCGTAGCCAAATGGCTTTTGAGTTTAAACCCTCCTTTAGTGCGTTTTGAAGCTTCAAAAATACCTCTTCAATATAAAAAAAAGCAAACTACATAATCAAAATTCTATGATCATAGCAAGGGGGGATGTTGAGTTTAAAACCCCTCCTACAAAGGTTTTTTTTTAAAGTTTAAAACCCTCCTGATGGTTTTGAGTTAAAATACCCCTTACAGAGAGTTTTGAGGTTGAAAAACCTTTATAAGTTCTATGAGCGTAGCTAAAGCTGATTTTTAGTTAAAAACCCTCAAACAGATGATTTTGACAATAAAAATTCCCTTTTTTGACATGGTTTTACTTTTAATAACCCCATACAGAGAGTTTTGAGGTTGAAAACCGTTCTCTTCAATTTTATTCTAAAACAAACTGCAGTCATCAAATTCTATGAGCGTAGCTTAGAGTGTTTTGAATTTTAAAAAAACAAACTCCACAGATTATTTATTTTAAACTCCGAAATTGTGAAAAATTGGGGCTCAACAAAGATGGCTAAGACGGATTTAAGAATCAGTTATAGAGATGGGTCTCAATCAAGAAAATCCTATGCGGAACTGGGAGTCGACCCCTTAGTAAGGTTGTGACAGAGCGTCGCATGAGGTTTGCGGGACATGTTCTTCGACAAAATGAATTACGCTTAATAAGAGTTGTGATTACATGGAGGCCATTACGAGAAAAGCGCAAACAGGGACATCCTAGTACAACTTGGCGCCACACTTTCATGTAAGTCCTAAGAGAAGGTGGGAAGAGGCTTCAGACATTGCCAGTGACAAATTTTTCTGGAAGCCGAACGACGCGGGAGGATGTAAGACAGTAAGAATAGCACATAAGGTTTTTGAAAAAAAACTTTTTAATTGCAGGATATTGCACAATAGATACCTTGGAAAATGAATTTTGTTGGCTCTGAATACTCAAATAGTGCTTAGTGGCGTGGCTCCGCCCCGGGCTGGCAATGGCGGGGAGTCTAAAATAATTTCCCACTAACTCAGGAAGAACCTATTCGAGGGTACAGTAAACGTCTTCCGAAATAATGAATGGTAAGAATGTAATAAAGATAAATTGTGTGTACACACACACATCATATATATTTTTTTTTGGGGGGGGGGGAAGAAAACCAAAAAAAATTCTGGTTACGCCCATGCTAATATCTATATGTATAAACATGGTGTTTGAGGAGCTTGTAATATCTGAATTGAAACAAAAACTATACGACATTTTATTTCATCCAAAGATCATTGACCAAGATTTTAAAAAGCTATGTATTTGTACATATTTTTTTATCTTTCCATAATAAGAAAAGTAACAAGGTTACAAAAGACAGTTTGTGTGGAAACACAAACTTAAAATCGGCCCCCGAAGTAAAATGTTTTACATAATTCGGATAATCCTTCAGAGTTGAAGATAGTTTACTTCCTAGTCCAAACCTCCCGCAGGACGACGGGGGATGGGAGCAGGCAGGGTTTGAACCTTCGATCGTCGATAAATCCAAACGACAGTCCAGCGCGAAAACCGCACTACCAGTAGTCCACCCAGGTAGGCTTCAATATTTTCAGAAAGAACATCCGAATGAAATTATATCAAAGACAAATGAGAGATAAGAATGGAGAAAGAAGGTTAACAGATCTTGTGTAGTGCCCTAACCGTCCCGCAGATCAAAGGATACGTGAAAGTGAATGTAAAGTTAGATGTAAACCTGACATAATTAGTTTGTGGTCTATAGGGCAGATGATGTAAAGTTCATCTGTTTTTGTGGCCTACGGTTAACGAGGGTGTCATGTAGCCAGCACAACGACCAACCGCCTTTGCTTTTCCCCAACTAATGTCAGGTACCCATTAGAGCTGGGTAGACTCAGAAGTTGAAAATCCCAGTCTTCACCAGGATTCCAACCCTGAACCTCGGTTCAAACTAAATAAGTTTATTGTTTTGAAAAGGCTCAATCTCGTATTCGAATCCTTAAAAAAATAAAAAAAATAAAAAAATCCGCTATATAGAAAAAAATAGTTCACGAAAATGATAGTTATAAGATTACTATTCGTCTTAAATTAGGTCTAACATATAATGCATACTAATTACCTTTTTCTTATAAAAAACTGCTTGCATAATTGATTTTAAAAATTAGAATTTTCGCTTTCAGGAAAAAAAAAAGTAGCCGTTGCATCAGAACTTTGAATGGTCTAAAATATTATGAAGTCGGATTTTCAATATCTCTTCTAGTTTTAAGAGATCTAAACGTGACAGACGGACAGACGGACAGACGGACAGACATTTCGCACAAAACTAATAGCGTCTTTTCCCCTTTCGGGGGCCGCTAAAAATGAGAAATTTGAATCTATGCAAGCAATAGTAAACTTATTAAAGTTCCACTTTCAGACCTATGGGGCAGATGATGTAAAGATCATCTTTGCTTGTTACCCACCGTTAACGATAGTGTCATGTGACCAGAACAACGACCAATCTCATTTACATTTCCAAAACTAATGTCAGGTTTCCATTATAGCTGGGTGGACTCTAAGGCGCCCTGAAAATCCCAAAACTAAAAATCAGTCCTCACCAGGACATGCGCTTTACCACTCAGCCACCCCGTCTGCAATATTTTCACATTTTTTGAAATAGTTGAATCGACAGGCCTATAAATGGCAGGATTCGACAGCTGTGTCTTTTAATCTGTCCAACTGATCATGTCATTGACAATATCAAGTCAATATCGATATACTTAAAGAAGACCATATGGCTTATAAAATGTTTGTGTCTGTTGAATAAATATATTGAATTTCGAAGCTCTTCTGACATATCTAAGCGAATTCTATTTTTGATCATATGTTTGTTCAGGTATAATTCCACTGGTGAATGTGATCGAAATGATTCAAGACAACTCATGGACGCTGACATCGTTCAAGCGTGTAAGGAGACGACAGGCAATAAATATCAGATTTTCAATCTCTATGATTACAAATACTACAAAAATATTTTCTGTTTAATTTGTCAGACGGTAATATTTTGTCTTACACTAGTAACTTTTTTGGTAAATGTTAATCTATCTATCTATCCATCTATCTATCTATCTATCTATCTATCTATCTATCTATCTATCTCTCTGTCTATCTATCTATCTATCTATCTATCTATCTATCTATCTATCTATCTAACTCTTTATCTCGCTCTTTCTCTCTCTTTCTCTCTCTCCTTATATATATATATATATATATGTATATAATAATACTAATTATAATATGTATAAAAAGGCTTGCCTTCGAGTCCGAAATTTAATGAGAAGTGCAGTATTTTCCGTGGCTACGCTGCCCTAACTGTAACTTACCTATCTTCACACATCCAGGGCAAGCATAACCATACTCTGCCGGTGGTTGATTCAGATTTTCTTTTCGCCCTCTGCGTCTGTGAGTTACCTCCAGCTGTCTCGTTACGTTGCTTGCTACTATTTAAGCTAAGGCAAGTTGTGGCCTAAGGCGTCCAAAAGCACTATTGGCCCTCGCCAGACAGTAATTAACTTCCCTTGAAAACAAAGTGTCATTTGATACTAAGCTTCCTAGATATTTGAAGTGGTCTACCACGTTTAACGCTTTCCATTTGGTGATCTTTGGAGCTGAATAGATTTTATTGAGTGACTTCTGCAACATGGCTTCTATTTTCCAGTGGTTTATATGTAAACCGAAAGAGGCGGCAGCGTATGCAAATTCGTTGACCTCGATCTCATTGTGGACTAGCCGGGCGCAATCATCGGCACAGAGAAGCTCTGTTATGATCATTTCTTTTGTTTTTGTATGGGATAATAGACGTCGAAGGTTGAACTTATTGCAGTCCAAACGACACCTGGTGTAGATGCCCTCGTGCAATCTGTAACGAACTTGGGTTAGTTTTTGAGGGGCGTAATTAAATGCCCCAACTGTAACAAATTTATAATCGTACAAGTGTTATAAAGTACACTCATCAAAGGAGTAGAAAATGAGTATCTGTTTACAGCATACAATGAGTTAAACATATATTATAGAATGCATAATCATCAATACTAATAGTCTTAAATGTGCCCAAATTAAATATTCCAGGGCGCCTTGACTAGATACAATAATAGATTACTTAAGGGTAATATCTCCATACTCTGGGTATAATAAGAGAAAAACTATCACGAACACCCTACTCAGACACGGTCAGCTCTCCAACTGACAAGATCACTAGATACTCTATCAACTCCCTTGAAAACCTCGTGCTTAAACAATTCACAACTCAACTAATAAAATAAACAAACATACACAAAATCTCACATCTTTCACACCCCTGCTCTTGACACAATCGTTGTTTCATTTGACACAGCATCACACAAAAGAAGAATGCGAATAGAGTAGGAGCAAGTACACAGACCTGCTCTCACTGGCGGATCCAGGGGGGGGGGGGGGCGGTAGGGTAAGATTTTAGATTTGGAATTCATACAATTTGTATACGAATTTATTACTTTTGTTAATAATATATACTAATTCTTTATATTTTTAACATATTTTTAGATTATTTCGCCCCCCCCCTCTAGTATGTTGGCCGATTTGGTGGGGTCGGGAGGGGGCGATGACATCAATCCGCCCCCTTCCCCACAATAAACTCTTGAGTGGGGGGGGGGCGGTCAAATTTATTTGTAGAAATCACAGCATGCTAAAAAAATCAATTAAATATCTATATGATTAAAACTTGTTATTGATATTTTAACCGATCTTTATATTATGTAGTTCCACTGTTGACCTATTGGGGGGGGGGGGCGAATACCTATACTGCCCTTCCCACCTTAACCCTTTGAGTGGGGGGGGGGGCGGTCCTACTTTTATGGACAAATTATAGTTTGTGAACAAGATTAGTTGAATTAATATATAAATTTTATATTATGTCGCTCTCCTTCTGGTATTTTGGCCGATTTGGTGGGGTAGGGGGTATGCGATTGACTGTACTGCCCTCCCCACTCTAGCCCTCTTAGTGGGGGGGGCGGTCCTATTTTTATGGAGAAGTCATAGTTTGTGAACACAATTAGTTGAATATCTATATAATATAAATTACGTATTGATATGTGAATCCATTGTATATTATGTCGCACCACACTCTAATCTCAAATTTTATGATTTTTAAATATAAAATGAAAAAGGGTTGTACCAGGTGGAAGGGGCGATACATGCAATCGCCTTCCCTCCCATCGACAAACAAATACTTTTTCTTTTTGTATTATAGTTAAGAAATTAAAAAATAAAAAAAAAATGTCACTGATATAATTTATATATGCTATAAATTAAATTCTTATATCGAGTCGCCCCACCCCTATTCTTTAATGCCAAATGCAATCATTAGCAGAAATTATAAAAAGAAGCAAGGATAAATCGTTTTCACTCAATCGCGCCGCCCCTTTCCAGACAGATTTTATGTAATTTCACATGAATTTATCATAATTTTTTTAAGAAAGACTTTTCTTTGGAAAAGTTAGAATTCAAACGAATTTTTTCAGTAATAGAGTCACGACTGAGATGAGTTCTAAGACCAAAATAATTGTTTCCTAGTTGACATTTTTCCAACCTTTGCTCAATCTGATATTTTCTAGTTACATAAATTTGGGACTATAGCTCACAATTTACGCTTGAATTATATTGAATATTATTTATCGAATAATTTTTTCTTCTGCTGCGATCCTCAAAGCTTTAATCTAAATATGTGGGGTATCTTATCTTTTCAAGGAACAAATCGGATTTATTTGTAATTTATTAAAGGCCTATAAATTCATATTAGAATAGTTTACAACACTATTCAAAAGGCGCTTTTTAATATGGAGCTTTAGGTCAGGAGAATGCGTTTCTGCAGTGAAGAATGGAAGAAAACACTTATGTCGTCGGGGCTTCGCCCCGAACTCCATTGATGAGTAATGAGCTGTAGATGTCAGGAGAATGCGTTTCTGCAGTGAAGAATGGAAGAAAACACTTATGTCGTCTGGGCTTCGCCCCGAATTCGATTGATTAATAATGAGCTGTAGATGTCAGGAAAATACTTTTCTTCAGTTAAGAATGAAAAAAAACACTAATGTCATCGGGGCTTTGCCCCGAACTCCACTGATGAAAAATGAGCTGTAGATGTCAGGAGAATGCGTTTCTGCAGTGAAGATTGCAAGAAAACGCTTTTGGAGTCGTGGCTTCGCCCCGAACTCCATTGATTAATAATGTACTGTAGATGTCAGGAGAATACTTTTCTTCAGTGAAGAAAGCAAGAAAACATGACTGGTTTTTTTTTCGCATGTTTATGCATAGGGTTAGGGTTTACTGGGCGCTAGGGTTAGGGTTTGAAAAAAAATCGCCCCCCCCCCCCCCCACTCCAAAGTTCTGTATCCACTAGTGCCTGCTCTACGTCATTTTCTATTTGGAACAGACCAGACAGGTCACCATTGTGTCTAATCTGCAAAGACAATACAATAACCAATTTAGAAAAAATAGTTGTCAATTGATTACTGGTATTAATAATTTGGTTGGATACCCACAAGAGTAATAAATCCTTTAGTATTTACAGATATGGCTAACTATGTGGGGTATTGTCCCTTTAGATAAATGTACACGTTTTTTCTCACTCACGCACAATCAGATTAACTTGACACCCTTCTGTACTACGCAAAAAAAACATGAACCAATTAAAAAATTTAACTATTCATCCAATCAATTAGTGATAAAAAATTATTTTGTTTTATATCGAAAAACATTATTGAGGGATATAGTTCTATGTATGAAGTTTGTCCCCATAGAGAAGATCTTTTTATGTATTTCTTGTATACTTCATTTGTTTCTTCCTTCAGCTGATGTATCCTTTTGAAGTCCCAGGGTGGAAGTGCACCTTTAACTATCTTAATTCAGACGACAATCTCTATCGGCTTTTGGTTAATCTGAGAGTCCAGGATCACGACAGTGAAAGTCAAGATATACAGAAAGGATGTAATGACACCATGTGGCAAGCACCGAATGTAGGTATAAATTATAGTTCTGAAATCTCATTAAATACTTTGATAGACTAGGACATTTAAAAAAAATAAAGGCGCAAATGTTAATTAAAAAGTTTTAAGTTCATTTTTAAAATTACCTTACTTTTTAATTTTTTTGTTAATCACTCTATTCTTTTTAAATCAAGACTTTTCATTAGTACCCCACTTGCGGATCCAGAATGTTTTAGGGGGGGGGGGGAGAGATTTTTTTCCAAACTCTAACTATATTTCTAAAAGCACACACGTGTATATCTACCACAGACTGGATGTCTAACAGTATTTCACAAAACCTACGTAGTTTCCCATAATACTTCATTAATAAACTGTAGATCACACTTGTACTGTCCTGATGTCAGATCACATTAATCTGATAATACTGTCCTGATGTCAGATCACATTAATCTGATAATACTGTCCTAATGTCAGATCACACTTGTACTGTCCTGATGTCAGATCACATTAATCTGATAATACTGTCCTGATGTCAGATCACATTAATCTGATAATACTGTCCTGATGTCAGATCACACTAATCTGATAATACTGTCCTGATGTCAGATCACATTAATCTGATAATGCTGTCCTAATGTCAGATCACACTAATCTGATAATACTGTCCTGATGTCAGATCACACTAATCTGATAATACTGTCCTGATGTCAGATTACACTAATCTGATAATACTGTCCTAATGTCAGATCACACTAATCTGATAATACTGTCCTGATGTCAAATCACACTAATCTGATAATACTGTCCTGATGTCAGATCACACTAATCTGATAATACTGCCCTGATCACACTAATCTGATAATACTGTCCTGATGTCAGATCACTTTAATCTGATAATACTGTCCTGATGTCAGATCACACTGGTATTAATATACTGCCCTGATGTCAGATGACATAGCAAAGAATTATGGGGAAAAATGCATGATTTGTAATTACTGCACACTTAATGTTCAAACTAAGTAGAAGTTACTGTAACATTTTTACATTTGTGCAAAAAATATATATTTTACTTCTATTGAACACAAAATAAATAGCCTTTCAGTAAGAAGAGTTCAGATCTAAAATAGTTTCTTTCCTTTAAACCATCTCTTTCATCTGAAAAAAATACATTTGCGCATTCATCTTTATGCAGTTGATAGATCTGTACAATATTAATAATAATAATAATAACGCAAAATCGTTGGGGTCAGAGTTTTC
This sequence comes from Biomphalaria glabrata, assembly GCF_947242115.1. NCBI lineage: Eukaryota > Metazoa > Mollusca > Gastropoda > Planorbidae > Biomphalaria > Biomphalaria glabrata. The sequence goes on along the minus strand of NC_074722.1, from coordinate 16,905,467 downwards.
CTCCATTATAAACTTCCGAAATTCCTTTTGTTGTGGTCTACAATGGTTAAGGGGGGGGGGGGGTAAAGAGATACTGGTGTTTGAGTAGGTGTCTTTCCGAGGATAAACCCCCCACACAACCTAGTACTTTGGCTCTATGTTCCTCTAGACCTGAGGCCCAGATGGCCAGCTCTGAGTCAACCGGCTGGTCACGCTGAGCTACAAGCATAGATCATCGACTTATGTTGGAGGGCAGTTACTGGAGCGTCAATCAGGTAGCTGCTGTATTGGACACATGTCCAATGAAGCAGCTGACTGAGTATAGCACTAATTAGATCGAGTTCCCCTCTCCAGAGAGAAAGACTTCCCCCCCCCGCCCCTCCCAAAAAAAAAGATTGTCCTCCTCTCCATCCACTATGTGGGGATCCAACGATACTGTCACAAGAGGTCATTTGCTGGAAGATATCTTCTTCCAACATGATTTATGCATACTTAATGATGCATCTTCGACCTACTTGCATCAAGGAACTGGATCTCTCACGTGCATTGACCTCACCGTATGCGTCCCCGGACTTCTGGATGATTTTAAATGGTCAATAAGCAAAGCAATGCTAACCATCTCTCCTCATTGGGACGACCTCAGTGAAGGAAGCTGAATAAAGACGATTGGGAAGAATTTAAAAAAAAAAGATGCTACGAGGATATCATAGAAAAATGAACAGAGTCCAGCTGATATCTTTGCTAGCAAGCTACTTGATATTGCCCGAAAATAGTTCCCCTAGCCTTCGCAAATCCAAAACAGCCTAGCAATTCATGGTTTGATACAGCTTGATAAGTGCTATTGGTGATAGGAAAAAACGACTGGCTGCATTTATAAAAATTCCTCCAAGGAAAATCTAAAGCTATTCAGGATAGCTAGAGCAAAGGCTAGACAAACCAAAAGGAATTCCTGGAGAAGTTTTGTCGGCAGTCTGGATGCCAAAACTTCTGCTAGAGCGGTTTGGAAGGCAGTAAGGCGGATCAAAGGGAATGAATCAAATGCAATAGGGCATTTGAAAAACCAAGGACGAACTGTTACGTCCCCCAGAGAGATAGCTGACTGCTTTGCATACTCAATGGAAAATACTATCATCCACTGCACACTACACGCAGAATTCCAAAAAGTCAAAATCAGGGAGGAAAGACACCCCGTTGAATTCAGATCAGAGAACAATGTAAATTATAGCAAACCGTTCTCAGTTGAAGAACTGAGGTACTGTCACAGCCTTGTTCTTGTTGTAGGCGTGATGATGCGAATGTCTCTGTATTGTAGGTACCTTTTGTGGTACTACTATAATGTACTTCTTAACTAAATACTTTCTTACACGCACTAGATTTGCAAGTGCGTAATAACACTAGCATACTAAAGTCTCCTACGACAACATTTAGAATTATTGATAAACACACTGGTAGCAGACATACATTTTATTCACACAATAATTCACAAAAGATATTGGCAACTTAAGCCATCACAAAATGTAATCCAAATGAAAAGAACAGCATACTACATAATAATTACTCAGTGCTCATACAATATACCTAAGGAGATAATAACGCTCCTCTCTCTCTAAGAGTCCATGGTCAACTGAGGTGTCCACCTCGTCGTCAGTCCCCGACCAGGAGAAAAATCTCGTGGTGTTAGCAAGAAATAGTTCAGTGACTACTAGTCACCAAATATTACAGGGGTTCTAAAACTGATACATGACAGGGACTAGCTGGACAAAGCACAAGAGACAGCGCCAGGAGAAGATTAAATCAATTAATAGTTTATCAAGCATCTTCCCGAACCCAAAATCGGTAGCCCTGCTAAAAATGTATCACTGTGTGGTAAACAGGTGCTTTCCCAAACAGCTGGAGAAAAGCCACAGTTATACCGATACCTAAACCGGGAAGAGATAGGTCTGTTCCAGATAGCTACCGCCTAATATCACTAACAAGCTGCATCTGCAAAACCATGGAAAGGATGACAAACAATAGGCTGGTCTGGTACCTTGAGAGAAATAAAATAATCTCCAACTAACAAATGACCATCTGGTAAGGCTTGAGGCTTTCAACAGAAATGCATTTCTTAGACGAGAACATCTAGTAGCTGTATTTTTCGATTAGATTATGATACAACCTGGAAACATGGCATTCTACGTGACCTGGAGCTTATGGGGCTTAAGGGACACCTTCCCTGCTTTGTGAGGGAATTCTTAATTGACCAGAAATTTACGCTTCTGACACTTATGAACAAGAAATTGGTGTACCCCAGTGCAGCATTCTCTCAGTAATCCTGTTTAACATTAAAATAAACAGCATTATAAAGGCTCTGTCCCCTGGCATAGAGTGCTCTCTATATGTTGATGATTTTGTTATGGCAAAACATGAATACTTTAGAAAAAAAAATTACAATTATGTTTAAATAAAATTCAAAATAAGTCAAACGAAAATTGTTTTAAATTTTTGGACTCCAAAACAGTTTGCATGTATTTTTGTAATTTAAGGGGTATTCTCACAGACCCTGAGCTATATTTACACAAAAAAGTTCCCTGTTGTGAAAACTACAAAATTACAATTTTAATTTACTCCAACACATTAAGGAACGAAGAAATGCCAAAAGTCATTAAACATACTCAGAGTACTCAGCAATATGAACTGGGGAGCTGACAGAGGTACCTTTCTGCTGCTATATCTGATCCAAGTTAGACTATGAATCCATAATATATGACGCAGCTAGGAAATCTTACCTAAAAATACTGGATCCCATACAAAATGCTGCCCTGCGTCTCTGTCTAGGCACGTTTCGTACATCACCAATCTCAAGTTTCCATGTGGAGGCTGGAGAACTATGGACAATAGAATGAAAAAACTTGCAATGCAGTATATAGTCAAGCTAAAATCCAACCCCACGAACCCTGCTTTCGACTCCATTTTTTAACCCTACAGATGTAGAACTGTACAATCGAAGGCCTAACGTCATACAGCCTTTAGGCCTTCGAATGAGAGAATCTATCCAAAATTTAACCCCACCCATTGACCAAATTTCTAAAATAGAAATTCCACAGAACCTTCCTTGGTTGATGAATAAACCCAAATTAAATTTATCCCTTCTTAACTTCCAAAAAGAAAATACAGACCCAAGCATACTACAAGTCCACTTTAGGAAACTGCAGAGTATGTGGCACCATTTACACTGACGGATCAAAAATGGATAAAAAGATCACGTGTGCGTTTCTCCTTTCGGAACCAAACAATCTCCCGTAGACTCCCCGATGGATGCTCCATCTTTACAACCGAATTACACGCAACATCGATTGCACTTATGGCCGTCAAAGCATCAGAAAGGAGAAAATGTATCATATGCTCCGACTCCAAATCTGCATTGCAAGCTTTGGGGGTGGATGGAGACTGACATTTTATTGGTACATAAGAGCCTAAAGCTTATGGACCAAATAACAGTTGACCATGGGGATGTCACCTTCATCTAAATTTCTTCCCATGTGGGCATAGAGGAAAACGAAACGGCAGAGAGATAAGCAAAGAGAGCCCTAAATCAAGCGGTGTCAGGAACCCAAATTGCTTGCTAGGACCTGAGACAGAGTATTGCCTCTGCCACCTATCGAGAATGTCAGGATTGGTTGCAAGCATAGATCCACAACAAACTCAGACAGATTGTGGCGGATGTCAGGTGGTGGCTCACATCTAAGGGTCTGACATGGCGTGGAAGCACGACTAGGTCCAGACTTAAGATTGGTTACACCTACATCACGCAGTTCTTTGTGCTGAAGAGAGAGAGGAGCCTCCACTTTGTGAGTACTGTGACTCTAGTCTCACCGTTGAACATATCCTCATTGATTGCCCCAGATACCTTCGATGAAGTCCAGTAGGGAATCGGCGCCGGAGGCGCCATTATCCCGTTGATGGTTAGAAAGGCTTTTATCCAACCACCAGGCCTGGACATGGGGCTCTTCACCCCTGTCCTGTCTGAGGGCACCCAACGGTAGGCGGCCATATTGGTTGACTGACTGGTAAAACCGGGCCGTGCCGTGTACACAGCGCACCGTCCCCGAGTCTTAAGTCACCCGCTATAAGTGTCAGGGGCAGCGCTAACTGCGGGGAGCTTGTCTCATATTCCTATACTGTAACCGCCACTGTTCCGTGCAAGGGCCGCCAATCCAGCAATCCGGAACTGATGACGACCCCCTTTGTGGAACGGCGTGGAGGACTTTTTGGACTGGGTTGCAGGTTACTTGTTCCATCCCCACCCCGAGTGAGATAAAAAAAACAAAAGCTCACCCAGGGAGACCTGCTAGAAGGCCTGGTTCGCTACTCGTTCTTAGCCTGTCCAGATCCACCTCTGGATGTTTCCACCGGAGGGCCACGCTGAGGCGACGGGTAGCTGGAAATCCTCCGGGCCCCAGATACCAGGATATTAGAGGAATTATTTTTTTAGACCACACAACTTAAAAACGCTGCTCGATAGTGTTGACCCTGGGAAGGTACTGGGCTTTGTTCGGGAGGTGGGGCTGTCTACGAAGATTTGATTTGTGAAATTGTGAACATATATTTACAAAAGATTTTTACTTAATTATTAAATTTTTCACTACTTTTGCTATTTTAACTATAAACAGACCATGTTTTTAATAACTTAACTAAATAAAATGTAGATCTTGTGGTATGAAGAGAGAGTGACCTTTTAGGTATTACGGGCACGACATGGCCTAAAGTGTGCCGATGTGCCAAAAAACTCAAAACTCAAACTCAAGGAATCTTTTCTCATATAAAGACAACACAACAGAAACATACACATAAAAAGAACAGACACGACATAAAGAGCTCATTCAGCGACTACACACAGGCGTCTTGGTCCTTTTCCTGTTTCCTTGTCAACTGCTGGCGTTGATATAGTCTGACCGAGTAAGGTTGGAACGAGTTTTTGTACCGCTCTGTTCTTCTCGTCATTGACAGTAGTCACCCACTTCGAGACTACTTGACGTAGTTATGTTGGTGCGGACGTCTGTTGTCTTCCAGATTTTTCCGATTTTTATTAGACATTTATTCATAAAGCTCATTCAAAAAATCTATAATCGAATTTGTTATTAGTAAAAGTATTGTAAATGAAACTCAATTAATTTTGTAGATGTTTATTAACAAATTGTCATAACATTGTATCCAACACGGTGAATACATCCGATGTGGCAGTCTCACGTAGACTTCAATAAGCATGACGATACTTGATAAGGCAGATCAATTATTGAGATATGTAATTAGTTCTATAGGAAAATGTTTGTTAGTTAAAATCATAAGGAAAAAAAAGACTTCCAGAAAATCATCTTTAATAATTTGCCGCTCCTCTATGTGTGACGCTCCTCTGAAAATGGCACCGTATCCATCATGCCCCTTGTCCTTTTCCATCACCGCGCCTCTGCATAAATGTTTTACAGTTAAGTTTGTTTTTTCAGCTTTTAAAAAGAAACAAAACTGACTTTGGATAGCACGCCATGGTCATGTGAGCATATAGAAAATATGAATAGCCTAAATTTCTAATTTTAACTTCCTAGAAAAGAAACTGGTTCATACCTTGGTTTGAAGTGAATATATTTGAGCTGGAACTATATAACATGTGCATGAAGAACACTATACTAAAGTAATTATTTCCAACAGGGAGACTGTCTTCAGTTGCAATGTACTCCTGGCAAAGTCTTAGAAAACGGAACTTGCGTCACAGTCTTTAAAGAGATGAAAGGTCTCATGTATAGATTGAAAGCCTTAATGGTATTCAAAGAATGGAACATTACTAGTGACATTTTGACATTACACAATATGGTGCTAATGTCAATAAATCAGGTAATATCTATCTATCTATCTATCTATCTATCTATCTATCTATCTATCTATCTATCTATCTATCTATCTATCTATCTATCTATCTATCTATCTATCTATCTGTTCTTCATAACATCTTTTTTAATTCTATTTATTTATCGCATTAACTCCCTTACACTGCTCTTATTATGCATTTTCCTAAGTCATTCTTTTGCTTGTCTTCCATATACTGTATAGTATCTAAATGTATCATATTGCAAAATACAAAATTCGACATAATATTAATAAGATCATTTTTTTTTCTAGTTAAAAAATGACTTGCAGAACATCAGTAGTGTGTTTCAGTATCATTTTTGCGTTGCTACAGACACAAACGTGACAGTCAAAGGGCATTATCTCCCAGTTTTATTGACGGATATTTACATTCTAGCCTCGAAGAGTTTCATCAGAGATGACTTTGAAACAATTGCTTTAGAGAAATTCTTTGGGAATGAATCAGGAAGCATTTTTGACTATTACAACATAATTCACGAGGATCTATCTCGTGACTGTTTGTCCAATAAAAGCTCAATGTGGCCGAGTTTCAAAATTATATTCGATAATTTCGAACACATTTTTGATGCTTCGGTTGCAAATTATATTCCGTTATCGTGGACATTGAAGTGTAGTTATATCATATTTCAACAATCCAATTTTACAATAGAATGGAACAGAACACATGATTTGAGCAATGTTTCTGTAACAGTTAATTTTGGTGGGACAAAAGTGATCATTTCGAACATGTCTGATCTTAGTCACATGGAAGTGACTGGAAACGAGCTACACGTCTGCACTGAAGTATTGGAGAAATACATTCAGGAGTCTCAGAGACTTAACGAGAAACAAACTATTTTCATAGCGATGAGTGTAGTTACATACGTCTGCTTGTGTGCATCAGAGTTATGTCTCTTGTTGACTTTAGTTACGTACCTTGGATTTCCTGAACTTCGAACTGTGCCAGGTATTAACAACATGTTCCTCTGTGTGAGTCTTCTACTTGCCCAGTTGGTCTTGGTTCTTGCATCAAACGTGTAAGTTGTAAAGTGTTCGCGTATAGTTTTATAAGTTATGATTATTTTTATATTTAGACATGAGCATAGCAAATATTTATTGTAGGTTCCAGGTGATCTCATTTGATGTCTGCTAATTTTTATACACTCGTAATTTGCCAGTTTTTTTTTTAATACAAAGAAAAAATATATTTAGAATTGATGTAACGGATAATAATCAGTCATGGAAACAACACATACCATAATCTAAACTATACAAATATTTTATTAATTTTTTAATAATTTAAAAAATGTTCGCCAATATTCCGATTTATCCCATTCTAATATATTTCACTATGATACAGATCAAACAGAGATACAACAATAATCGCTTCTGAATATTTTAAAAATAAAAACTAATTTCTGCTATAATTATAAAACCACCTATTCTCATTCAAATCTCTTCAGACCTGTGCCCAGTTCACTCTGTACAAGTGTTGGTATAATCACACATTTCTTGTGGCTGTGGCACTTCTCTTGGAGTTTCTTGTGCAGCCTCCACATGTTTCAAGTGTTTACAGCCAAGATTCCAGCTCAGTCATTGAAAGGTCATGACAAGAATGTTATTGTTGTGAAACTGACGACACTGTCACTGATCGGTCCAGCAGCAGTTGTGTTTGCAGTTATAATTGCATCTTATATAACATCCAACACCATTGGCTATGGCCGGCAGTCTTGTTATCTTGATTCGTCATACCTTATAGGTAGGTAGTCAGTCAATATATTATAACTTTTTCTTCATCTTACCGTTCGTAGTCATACGTTTTGGCGTAATTTGCTTTAAGATAGGTGTTAAAACATTTTTTTAAAATCTATTTTGATAGCCGGACCGTTGGTAGTCTATGTAAATATTGTCTGATATCATTGAAAATAATGTAATTAATTTTAAGCAATTTAATATCAGATCAGAAATCTTTCAAGACAATGTCTTTCTTTCTTTGAGAATTTTTTAAAATAGAAGTTCTTAGATATATAATCGAACAAAAGATAGTGAAATGCACAGTTGGTAAACAGGGCAGAGTTTAAAAGTAGAATAAAAAAGAATATATATACAATTTAAGACTACAAGAGGCTATACAAAGACTGTTTACTTTATTTGAAGATACCTTTTGTAAACTAATCATCCTGGCCAGCGTAAAGGGATCATCTCAGAAAGTTACTGTAAATTCTAGTTATTCTGCACAAGATCCACGAGTGCGCGTGGGTCAATTAATAAATGTCTATCTACAATATCAGTCAGGACATTTTTATAAACAGGATCTGGTGACTGAGTCTCGATTGACTGAATGATTAGTCGAGTCTCATTGGCTGAATGATTATTCAAGTCTCGCTTGGCTGAATGATTTGTCGAGTCTCGCTTGACTTAATGATTGTCGAGTCGCGCATAGCTGACTTATTTGTCAAGTCTCCATTGGCTGAATGATTTGTCGAGAAATTTGATAATTATCTGAACTCATTTTGGAAATATTTTTATAATGACGAGAATAATCGATTGGGAAACTACTTTCAAAACACATGTTCAGTTAGTTCTTAATGGGATTGTAAGAGACAAGTGCGATAGAGAAACAAGTTCCGCTAGGATCTAGGAAAAACGTTACTATCGTTCAGTTTTTTTGCATTCCAACTTTTATGTAAAACTATAGGTTTTGAAGATAGTCCATGCAGAAAAAGTAAAACTTTTGTTATGCTCAGTATTCATAGTAGCTTTTTTGCCAAACTTTGTGTATGCTTGTGTCTTTCAGAGTATTTTATAAGATTTTGTTTTTTAATTTAAAGATTATGGTTCAGTGTTTTATGTATAATTGCTACTTTACTTTTGAGTCATTTCTCCTGGAGGCTTTCTAAATATAGTGATTTTTACTAAAGGTGTTACTTAAGTCAAATGTAAATATTCGTTAGTTATCAATCTCACTGCTCTATTTTGTGACTGTTCCAGTTTCTTAATGTTTTCTTGAGTTGAGGGGTACCAAACGGAGGATGCATTTTCTATTATTGGCCTAATCAAGGTTAAATAAAATTTTAGTTTTATGTTCTTTTTTGATTTATAGAAATTTCTTTTCATAAACTCTAATGATTTGTTTGATTTTTTGATAGTTTTAAAATAGGGAATTTATGACAGTTTTGCATTTTTTATAACACCTAGGTATTTTGCGTTTTTAGTATGTCTTAAGTGGAATTAATTTGTTATACATTTTTTTACTCTTAATAACTGACATTTTCTAGTCATATATCAAAAATTAGTCTTGTTGGGGGAAGTGGGGCTCACCAACATATTTCTGAACCCGGGTCCACGGGTACCTTACTTTGTCACTGCATGTATATATATATATATATATATATATATATATATATATATATATATATATATATATATATATATATATATATATATATATATTACATAATGTATAAGTCTAATTTATTTAAATACAGGTCTTTCAGTTGTGGCTCCAATCTGTCTTGTGTCTTCGTGTAACTTGGCATTTCTTGTTGTAACTGTCGCAAGCATTCGCAAAGTTCAACACATTTTTAGTTTGGCATCCCAAAAACTTGACCAATACAAAAGCTGTTTACTCTACGTCAAGCTGTCTTCTGTGACTGGAATTTACTGGATAGTGACCATTGTTGCCGAGGCAGTTAATAGTGATGCTCTTTGGTAAGTGAAAATGGAATCCTGCTAAATGTCACGTGGTCGAAATAGTCAACATAAAAAAACACAATAAAATTGGCAACACGTACACTGTACAAATATCTCTCCGATAACTCCGTACCGCCATATCAACTCTTGCACTGGCCTCTCCGTCTCGTTCCGGGCTTGCACTGGGTTAACAGTTATGGACTGACTTCACACACTAGGCTCGTTGTGTCGGACTCGATCGCAGACCAAGATCAAGACGCCAGTCGTCTCAACTGTACTTGACAGTACTCCACACTGAACCGTCGTAATGCTACGTACAGAACCAAACCGTTGAACTGTGCTGTAGTCGACCGTGTTCTGAGCCCCTGTCGTGAACCGTCTTGACTGCGACACCTCCGCTCTTTATATAGGGTTCCTAATGGCCTTCTAGAACCGGATGGAACATCGCTCGACGTTTCTAGCTTCGTCACATGACTACATCCCTCGTGACGCTCCTGAGCTCTGTTCACGACGGCGATCCTTCCCGCACCGTCATGTTGACACTCGTCTCGGCTGACCGTCGTAACTCGTCACGGTTGACCGCTCGTCTAGCGCTGGCCTGGGGCGATTTGCGTCGTCTGACTACACTCACACCACTACCCCCATCTGTGCCTCCACCAGGTTTATAATAATATATATATGTGTACAATTTTTAACACACTTATCTCCTCTTTGTTTGAATTTCAATATTTTAGACCCTGCTTAAATTATTTGTTGCAACTAAGTACAGAGATCTAAAAAAAAAAAGGAATCCATGTCAATTGTTCGCGCGTCAATTGTTCGCGTGTCAATTGTTCGCGTGCCGATTGCCTCATACTTTAAATCAATGAAAGATCAATAATTCAGAATAACCTAACCCTAACCCTAACCCTCTACTTGCTCCACACCTTGGCCTTTGATGATAAGTTATCAGTGGCACGGTCATAATTATTCTAATCAATTGACGCGCGAACAATTGACGCGCGAACAATTGACGCGCGAACAATTGATCTGATACAAAGAAAAGGCTAATTGATGTGACCTTGAGGAATAATGCTCGCAGGCAAATGTTTTTAAAGAGTCAGCCGGGAAACTCTTATTTCAAGTTCATGAAACTTGGTGAACAACTACCCTCAAACCAACCATTTCGATCAACAATGTCAACGGCCGAAAACTTTATCTTTGGATTAACACGGGGCAAATGCCAGGTGGACATTGTGACAGCAGCAAAACTAAAACACAGAAGCCCGAACACGTTTTCTTTTTTTTTTCTTTTACAATTAATTTTGTTTAAAATGTCACAAGATTATCAAAGAATTTGGATTGCCTCTAATTTTGATTGCCTCTAATAATTTTTTTTTTCTTTAGACATGGAAGAGCTCTGGGAACAATTCCATTCTTTGTGCTAAACAGTGCATTAAAATTATTGCATACCTTTTAAAAAGCAAAACTCATCAGCACTTTATTTCGTACACCGGATACACCAAAATCTTGTTATTTCTAAGTGTATGAGTATCTCCAATACAAGAGCAATCATTAAAAACGCACACATGTCTGAAGTGTATGATTAATTAATTAAGAGAAAAAAATCCTCTTATGTTTTTTGGTTCTATTTTAATTGACGTATTTATGCATCTATTTTGTCATGTCCAGGTTTATCTCTCTATTGTTAAACGGCCTTCAAGGTGTTGCAATCTTTGTCTCGTATATCTGCAACAAAAGAGTTTTACAACTTTATATTCGTAGACAGTATCCTCAAGGCAATTCGAATACACAACAGACTACAAGTACCAGTGATTGTCTTTGAACAGCTCCTGATGACTTTCAATAATTCTATTTTCTTATAATTTACACATTTTGTTTGTAATAATGATGAAATTGTATTAACTATTATACAACCTTTCTTCTGTTAAATATTGTCATTGTGATAATAATGTTTGTGATAAAATTCACAGTCTTGGGTTTGATGGTATTGGTATTTCTTTGTTTGGCAATATTGAAAGTATTGAAATATTGAAAGTAAAAGTGTTTGGTTCTTTTTTATATTAAAGTTTCCTTTAACGGAGAAATGTGTTTGAATTTACGGAAAATGAATATATTGTTCTTTTTCCTTTTAGTAAAAAACAACAACAACAACTTCCATATGGGTGTTCTTCCGACTTGATTTCTCTGCGTATCAAACTAGTCATATGTTTTTAAGGGTTTCTATATGACGTCAGAAAGGTTGATTGCACACTATAATAGACAATGCTTGGTATACTTATGTATGTATATCTGACTAGCATCATATGTATGTATATCTGACCAACTACATATTTATGTGTATCTGACCAACTACATATTTATGTGTATCTGACCAACTACATATTTATGTGTATCTGACCAACTACATATTTATGTGTATCTGACTAACTACATATTTATGTATATCTGACCAACTACATATTTATGTGTATCTGACTAACTACATATTTATGTATATCTGACCAACTACATATTTATGTGTATCTGACCAACTACATATTTATGTATATCTGACCAACTACATATTTATGTGTATCTGACCAACTACATATTTATGTGTATCTGACCAACTACATATTTATGCATATCTGACCAACTACATATTTATGCATATCTGACCAACTACATATTTATGTATATCTGACCAACTACATATTTATGTGTATCTGACTGTCACAGTCTTAGTTGACATTGCATGATCTAAAGTTCACGTCATGTTAATAGTTTAAAAGACACGTGGAATTCCTGATGTAGAAAACAGGAAGTAGAATGAAAAGTTGACTTTGAGTTCAGTCAAGTCAAGTCAGTAAGGTCTTGCTCCCGGTCCAGGCAGGTTGGACGTTTCTTCCTGGACACTTGTATATGTATGCATATAGCATGAGAGTCGAAGGACTAGTCATTGTTGATTAATAATATTTGAGAGTTGATTTCATAATGTGCTTATTGGATATTAAGGTATTATTCGTATTTCAATGGATATCTATAGTTGAAGCTCCAGTGTCACTAGTAGTAATTGTTCTTATTGTTACCCGCTGAGATGCGGACGTGATTGATACTTTTGATACCGCTGTTATGCGGATAGGATTATTATTTCTTGACTTGTAGCACTAACAAGGAGTGCAGTATATTATTATTATGTTGTAAATAAAATCTTCATGTTGTCTGCTGAACGGACTTGAGTCAGTCGTATAGTGTTTGTCTCGTCACGTGTCTAGAGTACTTCAGGAAGTAAGAACCCAGTATTACACCATTCAATCAGTCTCTGATATTCAACGTTCATTTACACTGACTAACTACATATTTATGTGTATCTGACCAACTACATATTTATGTGTATCTGACCAACTACATATTTATGTGTATCTGACCAACTACATATTTATGTGTATCTGACCAACTACATATTTATGTGTATCTGACCAACTACATATTTATGTGTATCTGACCAACTACATATTTATGTGTATCTGACCAACTACATATTTATGTGTATCTGACCAACTACATACTTATGTGTATCTGACAAACTACATATTTATGTGTATCTGACCAGCTACATATTTATGTGTATCTGACCAACTACATATTTATGTATATCTGACCAACTACATATTTATGTGTATCTGACCAACTACATATTTATGTGTATCTGACCAACTACATATTTATGTGTATCTGACTAACTACATATTTATGTGTATCTGACCAACTACATATTTATGTGTATCTGACCAACTACATATTTATGTGTATCTGACCAACTACATATTTATGTGTATCTGACCAACTACATATTTATGTGTATCTGACCAACTACATATTTATGTGTATCTGACCAACTACATATTTATGTGTATCTGACCAACTACATATTTATATGTATCTGACAAACTACATATTTATGCGTATCTGACCAACTACATATTTATGTGTATCTGACCAACTACATATTTATGCATATCTGACCAACTACATATTTATGTGTATCTGACAAACTACATATTTATGTGTATCTGACTAACTACATATTTATGTATATCTGACCAACTACATATTTATGTGTATCTGACCAACTACATATTTATGTGTATCTGACCAACTACATATTTATGTGTATCTGACCAACTACATATTTATGCATATCTGACCAACTACATATTTATGTATATCTGACCAACTACATATTTATGTGTATCTGACTGTCACAGTCTTAGTTGACATTGCATGATCTAAAGTTCACGTCATGTTAATAGTTTAAAAGACACGTGGAATTCCTGATGTAGAAAACAGGAAGTAGAATGAAAAGTTGACTTTGAGTTCAGTCAAGTCAAGTCAGTAAGGTCTTGCTCCCGGTCCAGGCAGGTTGGACGTTTCTTCCTGGACACTTGTATATGTATGCATATAGCATGAGAGTCGAAGGACTAGTCATTGTTGATTAATAATATTTGAGAGTTGATTTCATAATGTGCTTATTGGATATTAAGGTATTATTCGTATTTCAATGGATATCTATAGTTGAAGCTCCAGTGTCACTAGTAGTAATTGTTCTTATTGTTACCCGCTGAGATGCGGACGTGATTGATACTTTTGATACCGCTGTTATGCGGATAGGATTATTATTTCTTGACTTGTAGCACTAACAAGGAGTGCAGTATATTATTATTATGTTGTAAATAAAATCTTCATGTTGTCTGCTGAACGGACTTGAGTCAGTCGTATAGTGTTTGTCTCGTCACGTGTCTAGAGTACTTCAGGAAGTAAGAACCCAGTATTACACCATTCAATCAGTCTCTGATATTCAACGTTCATTTACACTGACTAACTACATATTTATGTGTATCTGACCAACTACATATTTATGTGTATCTGACCAACTACATATTTATGTGTATCTGACCAACTACATATTTATGTGTATCTGACCAACTACATATTTATGTGTATCTGACCAACTACATATTTATGTATATCTGACCAACTACATATTTATGTGTATCTGACCAACTACATATTTATGTGTATCTGACCAACTACATATTTATGTATACCTGACCAACTACATATTTATGTGTATCTGACTAACTACATACTTATGTGTATCTGACAAACTACATATTTATGTGTATCTGACTAACTACATATTTATGTGTATCTGACCAACTACATATTTATGTGTATCTGACCAACTACATATTTATGTGTATCTGACCAACTACATATTTATGTGTATCTGACCAACTACATATTTATGTGTATCTGACCAACTACATATTTATGTGTATCTGACCAACTACATATTTATGTGTATCTGACCAACTACATATTTATATGTATCTGACAAACTACATATTTATGTGTATCTGACCAACTACATATTTATGTGTATCTGACCAACTACATATTTATGCATATCTGACCAACTACATATTTATGCATATCTGACCAACTACATATTTATGTATATCTGACCAACTACATATTTATGTGTATCTGACTAACTACATATTTATGTGTATCTGACCAACTACATATTTATGTGTATCTGGCCAACTACATATTTATGTGTATCTGACCAACTACATATTTATGTGTATCTGACCAACTACATATTTATGTGTATCTGACCAACTACATATTTATGTATATCTGACCAACTACATATTTATGCATATCTGACCAACTACATATTTATGTATATCTGACCAACTACATATTTATGTGTATCTGACTAACTACATATTTATGTGTATCTGACCAACTACATATTTATGTGTATCTGATTAACTACATATTTATGTGTATCTGACCAACTACATATTTATGTGTAGCTGACTAACTACATATTTATGTGTATCTGACAAACTACATATTTATGCATATCTGACCAACTACATATTTATGTGTATCTGACCAACTACATATTTATGTGTATCTGACCAACTACATATTTATGTGTATCTGACCAACTACATATTTATGTGTATCTGACTAACTACATATTTATGTGTATCTGACCAACTACATATTTATGTGTATCTGACCAACTACATATTTATGTGTATCTGACCAACTACATATTTATATGTATCTGACCAACTACATATTTATGTGTATCTTACCAACTACATATTTATGTGTATCTTACCAACTACATATTTATGTATATCTGACTAACTACATATTTATGTATATCTGACTAACTACATATTTATGTGTATCTGACAAACTACATATTTATGTGTATCTGACCAACTACATATTTATGTATATCTGACTAACTACATATTTATGTATATCTGACTAACTACATATTTATGTGTATCTGACAAACTACATATTTATGTGTATCTGACCAACTACATATTTATGTATATCTGACCAACTACATATTTATGTATATCTGACTAACTACATATTTATGTATATCTGACAAACTACATATTTATGTGTATCTGACAAACTACATATTTATGTATATCTGACCAACTACATATTTATGTATATCTGACCAGCTACATATTTATGTATATCTGACCAACTACATATTTATGTGTATCTGACCAACTACATATTTATGTGTATCTGACTAACTACATATTTATGTATATCTGACCAACTACATATTTATGTGTATCTGACTAACTACATATTTATGTATATCTGACCAACTACATATTTATGTGTATCTGACCAACTACATATTTATGTATATCTGACCAACTACATATTTATGTGTATCTGACCAACTACATATTTATGTGTATCTGACCAACTACATATTTATGCATATCTGACCAACTACATATTTATGCATATCTGACCAACTACATATTTATGTATATCTGACCAACTACATATTTATGTGTATCTGACTGTCACAGTCTTAGTTGACATTGCATGATCTAAAGTTCACGTCATGTTAATAGTTTAAAAGACACGTGGAATTCCTGATGTAGAAAACAGGAAGTAGAATGAAAAGTTGACTTTGAGTTCAGTCAAGTCAAGTCAGTAAGGTCTTGCTCCCGGTCCAGGCAGGTTGGACGTTTCTTCCTGGACACTTGTATATGTATGCATATAGCATGAGAGTCGAAGGACTAGTCATTGTTGATTAATAATATTTGAGAGTTGATTTCATAATGTGCTTATTGGATATTAAGGTATTATTCGTATTTCAATGGATATCTATAGTTGAAGCTCCAGTGTCACTAGTAGTAATTGTTCTTATTGTTACCCGCTGAGATGCGGACGTGATTGATACTTTTGATACCGCTGTTATGCGGATAGGATTATTATTTCTTGACTTGTAGCACTAACAAGGAGTGCAGTATATTATTATTATGTTGTAAATAAAATCTTCATGTTGTCTGCTGAACGGACTTGAGTCAGTCGTATAGTGTTTGTCTCGTCACGTGTCTAGAGTACTTCAGGAAGTAAGAACCCAGTATTACACCATTCAATCAGTCTCTGATATTCAACGTTCATTTACACTGACTAACTACATATTTATGTGTATCTGACCAACTACATATTTATGTGTATCTGACCAACTACATATTTATGTGTATCTGACCAACTACATATTTATGTGTATCTGACCAACTACATATTTATGTGTATCTGACCAACTACATATTTATGTGTATCTGACCAACTACATATTTATGTGTATCTGACCAACTACATATTTATGTGTATCTGACCAACTACATACTTATGTGTATCTGACAAACTACATATTTATGTGTATCTGACCAGCTACATATTTATGTGTATCTGACCAACTACATATTTATGTATATCTGACCAACTACATATTTATGTGTATCTGACCAACTACATATTTATGTGTATCTGACCAACTACATATTTATGTGTATCTGACTAACTACATATTTATGTGTATCTGACCAACTACATATTTATGTGTATCTGACCAACTACATATTTATGTGTATCTGACCAACTACATATTTATGTGTATCTGACCAACTACATATTTATGTGTATCTGACCAACTACATATTTATGTGTATCTGACCAACTACATATTTATGTGTATCTGACCAACTACATATTTATATGTATCTGACAAACTACATATTTATGCGTATCTGACCAACTACATATTTATGTGTATCTGACCAACTACATATTTATGCATATCTGACCAACTACATATTTATGTGTATCTGACAAACTACATATTTATGTGTATCTGACTAACTACATATTTATGTATATCTGACCAACTACATATTTATGTGTATCTGACCAACTACATATTTATGTGTATCTGACCAACTACATATTTATGTGTATCTGACCAACTACATATTTATGCATATCTGACCAACTACATATTTATGTATATCTGACCAACTACATATTTATGTGTATCTGACTGTCACAGTCTTAGTTGACATTGCATGATCTAAAGTTCACGTCATGTTAATAGTTTAAAAGACACGTGGAATTCCTGATGTAGAAAACAGGAAGTAGAATGAAAAGTTGACTTTGAGTTCAGTCAAGTCAAGTCAGTAAGGTCTTGCTCCCGGTCCAGGCAGGTTGGACGTTTCTTCCTGGACACTTGTATATGTATGCATATAGCATGAGAGTCGAAGGACTAGTCATTGTTGATTAATAATATTTGAGAGTTGATTTCATAATGTGCTTATTGGATATTAAGGTATTATTCGTATTTCAATGGATATCTATAGTTGAAGCTCCAGTGTCACTAGTAGTAATTGTTCTTATTGTTACCCGCTGAGATGCGGACGTGATTGATACTTTTGATACCGCTGTTATGCGGATAGGATTATTATTTCTTGACTTGTAGCACTAACAAGGAGTGCAGTATATTATTATTATGTTGTAAATAAAATCTTCATGTTGTCTGCTGAACGGACTTGAGTCAGTCGTATAGTGTTTGTCTCGTCACGTGTCTAGAGTACTTCAGGAAGTAAGAACCCAGTATTACACCATTCAATCAGTCTCTGATATTCAACGTTCATTTACACTGACTAACTACATATTTATGTGTATCTGACCAACTACATATTTATGTGTATCTGACCAACTACATATTTATGTGTATCTGACCAACTACATATTTATGTGTATCTGACCAACTACATATTTATGTGTATCTGACCAACTACATATTTATGTATATCTGACCAACTACATATTTATGTGTATCTGACCAACTACATATTTATGTGTATCTGACCAACTACATATTTATGTATACCTGACCAACTACATATTTATGTGTATCTGACTAACTACATACTTATGTGTATCTGACAAACTACATATTTATGTGTATCTGACTAACTACATATTTATGTGTATCTGACCAACTACATATTTATGTGTATCTGACCAACTACATATTTATGTGTATCTGACCAACTACATATTTATGTGTATCTGACCAACTACATATTTATGTGTATCTGACCAACTACATATTTATGTGTATCTGACCAACTACATATTTATGTGTATCTGACCAACTACATATTTATATGTATCTGACAAACTACATATTTATGTGTATCTGACCAACTACATATTTATGTGTATCTGACCAACTACATATTTATGCATATCTGACCAACTACATATTTATGCATATCTGACCAACTACATATTTATGTATATCTGACCAACTACATATTTATGTGTATCTGACTAACTACATATTTATGTGTATCTGACCAACTACATATTTATGTGTATCTGGCCAACTACATATTTATGTGTATCTGACCAACTACATATTTATGTGTATCTGACCAACTACATATTTATGTGTATCTGACCAACTACATATTTATGTATATCTGACCAACTACATATTTATGCATATCTGACCAACTACATATTTATGTATATCTGACCAACTACATATTTATGTGTATCTGACTAACTACATATTTATGTGTATCTGACCAACTACATATTTATGTGTATCTGATTAACTACATATTTATGTGTATCTGACCAACTACATATTTATGTGTAGCTGACTAACTACATATTTATGTGTATCTGACAAACTACATATTTATGCATATCTGACCAACTACATATTTATGTGTATCTGACCAACTACATATTTATGTGTATCTGACCAACTACATATTTATGTGTATCTGACCAACTACATATTTATGTGTATCTGACTAACTACATATTTATGTGTATCTGACCAACTACATATTTATGTGTATCTGACCAACTACATATTTATGTGTATCTGACCAACTACATATTTATATGTATCTGACCAACTACATATTTATGTGTATCTTACCAACTACATATTTATGTGTATCTTACCAACTACATATTTATGTATATCTGACTAACTACATATTTATGTATATCTGACTAACTACATATTTATGTGTATCTGACAAACTACATATTTATGTGTATCTGACCAACTACATATTTATGTATATCTGACTAACTACATATTTATGTATATCTGACTAACTACATATTTATGTGTATCTGACAAACTACATATTTATGTGTATCTGACCAACTACATATTTATGTATATCTGACCAACTACATATTTATGTATATCTGACTAACTACATATTTATGTATATCTGACAAACTACATATTTATGTGTATCTGACAAACTACATATTTATGTATATCTGACCAACTACATATTTATGTATATCTGACCAGCTACATATTTATGTATATCTGACCAACTACATATTTATGTATATCTGACTAACTACATATTTATGTATATCTGACTAACTACATATTTATGTGTATCTGACCAACTACATATTTATGTATATCTGACCAGCTACATATGTATGTATATCTGACCAACTACAGATGTGTGTGTATCTGACCAACTACATATGTATGTATATCTGACCAACTACATATGTGTGTGTATCTGACCAGCTACACATGTATGTATATCTGACCAACTACATATGTGTATATCTGACCAACTACATATGTATGTATATCTGACCAACTACATATGTATGTTATCTGACCAGCTAGATATGTGTGTATATCCGACCAGGTTGCTCAAATCACTCAGAAACGTAGACTATTTACTGTTTTATAAGGTGTCAGAGTTCAAGTTAAAATTAGCATTTAGATCTAGATAATTACTTCGGCCTATCGATTCCAACAAAAGTGTGTATTACTTGAACAATGACTACAGGTTTGGGTTCAAGGGAAGGCAGGCGAGGGTACAGCCACAATTAAGGAACCTCCATAAAAGAGATACAAATATATCCGAATTTCGGAAAAGTCAGAAACTTTAAACTTTTTTTTTTTCTAAAACTTCTTTTCGCCTTTTTACTGCTGGCGAAATTGTCGTGATTAAAGAGCATATTGCTTTTAGAATGCTCGGAATAATAAATACAGATCCGGATTTTCTACAGTGCGTCTATTATTATCCACAAACTAAAAAAATCTACACTTTAAAACAAAAAACATGCATGTTAAATATTTTCTAAAAGGAAAATGAGATTAAATTTACAATAATTCTATTTCTTTCTTCTAAAATAAAACATGCTTGTAGATAAAAATATGTTCATTCATACGTGGATTTTTATTAAATATTTCGAAAACTTGTAGGCGCCTCCACATAAATCTTACCCCGGAGCCTCCACATACTAAATCCGGCACTTAATGACTATCATACCCAATAGAGTAGTATAGACTAAGCTTAGCAGTCACTGTAAGAATGAAGCGATCGTAACCTTCAACCTATTTCGAAGATACAGAAGCGATTTGATTAGTAAATCTAAAGGGGAGTGAACATGGTAATGACTAAAAAGCCAAAATATTAGAGTGATTTTTTTCTTAAAGATGTGAAGAAATTACTGTCGTATTTATGATAATGTATGTTACTGAGCACCTAATTAAACAAGGTTACAAAAGACAGTTTGTGTAAAAACACAAACTCAAAATCGGCCCGCGATGTAAAATGTTTTACATAATTCGGATAATCCTTCAGAGTTGAAGATAGTTTACTTCCTAGTCCAAACCTCCCGCAGGACGACGGTGGATGGGGACAGGCAGGGTCTGAACCTTCGATCGTCGATAAATCCAAACCACAGTCCAGCGCGCAAACCGCACGACCAGTGGTCCACCCAGGTAAGCTTCAATATTTTCAGAAAGAACATCCGAATGAAATTATATCAAAGACAAATGAGAGATAAGAATGGAGAAAGAAGGTTAACAGATCTTGTGTAGTGCCCCAACCGTCCCGCAGATCAAAGGATACGTGAAAGTGAATGTAAAGTTAGATGTGAAACTGGCCTAACTAGTTTGTGGTCTATAGGGCAGATGATGTAAAGTTCATCTGTTTTTGTGGCCTACGGTAGCCAGCACAACGACCAACCGCCTTTGCTTTTCCCCAACTAATGTCAGGTACCCATTAGAGCTGGATAGACTCAGAAGTTGAAAATCCCAGTCTTCACCAGGATTCGAACCCGGGACCTTCAGTTCGAACTAAATAAGTTAATTGTTTTGAAAAGGCTCAATCTCATATTCGAATCCTCAAAAAAAAAAAAAAAAAAAAAAAAAAAAAATTCCGCTACATAGAAAAAGGTTCACGAAAATGATGTTTATAAGATTACTATTCGTCTTAAATTGGGTCTAACATATAATGCATACTAATTAGCTTTTTCTTATAAAAAAAACTGCTTGCATAATTGATTTTAAAAATTAGAATTTTCGCTTTCAGGAAAAAAAAAAGTAGCCGTTGCATCAGAACTTTGAATGGTCTAAAATATTGCGAAGTCGCATTTTCAATATCTCTTCTAGTTTACGAGATCTAAACGGGACGGACGGACAGACGGACAGACATTTCGCACAAAACTAATAGCGTATTTTCTCCTTTCGGGGGCTGCTAAAAATGGCATGACGTTTATTGATACGACTTTGTACACAAAATGTAAAAATGTCGATAACTCCAATTTGACAAAAATCTTGTTGTTGATCCATCCTTTATAGTACAGACTTTACTTAGAAATGAAAGTGCCATATAGTGTACATAGGACGTGTCCATTTTGTCATGCATCCTAATCAATTACTTAAACTCTGCTAAGTCGTTGGTTTTACTTTAAATAAATAAAGTCCCTCTTTCAGACCATGTGGTCTATACGACAGGTGATGTAAAGGTCATCTGATTATGTGGCCAACGGTTAACGAGGGTGTCATGTTGCCAGCACAACGACCAACCGCCTTTACTTTTCCCCAACTAAGGTCAGGTACCCATTAGAGCTGGGTGGACTCAGAGGCACTCGAAGATCCCAAAATAAAAAATCCCAGTCTTTACTAGGATTCGAACCCCGGACCCTGGTTCGGAAGCCAAGTGCTCCGGTTTAACTTTTAATAGTGTGAAATTGTTCAGTTAAAGATATTCCTATTTGTTTTAAACTTTTGCAGATAATTATTGCGAGGCTGGCTTTGATATTGTTATTCTTTTAGTCGTCGGAATCAATGTGTTTTAATTATAATAATTTATTCGTTGTTTTTGTCTATCATTACTCGAAATAATTTAACAATTTTATACCTCATTTTGGACAATGTTTCTAACATAATCAATTTAAAAAAATAAAATTTCTATTATTTCTTTTTTTGTTTTGTTTTATGCATGGTTATTAGAAATTTTGCTCAGATTTTGTTCATATATTGTTCAATTTATAAATGATAATACTTGTTAAAATTGTACATACTAAATTAAATTTTTTTTTTCTGATAAAATTTGTATGTGACACAATCTTCAAATACAAAAACAAAATTTAATAAAATAATCAGAATGACGCATAGACAAAGGCACACTCCTCGTCCCATATGCTAAGACAAATTTGTACAAATGCTCCTTCTTCCCTAGTGCTATTAGAACATGGAATGGGTTGCCTGAGCAGCCAGGAAAACCAGTGACTTAGGTCATTGTTTAATTTGCATGACTAAATGCATGGCGCGTAGGGCGTAATCAGCTTCTTTTTTGAAGTAACATCTGTATTACATAAGATAAGACAATGGAATACAAAATTATTTCATTTAATTTTTTTTTTCAAAGTTTTGCAATACAGATATTTGTATTAAATTGCTTAAGCAAATGAAATTAAAATTGTCAGATCTACACTTTTTGGTCTGATTGGTGAGAAAAAAAATCTAATCGTGCATGTCCATTAAAGACGTAACGTCTTGGCGTGTTCTGACAGTTTTTACCAACATTTTCTTCTGAATTCAATAAAAGACAAGTAACATAAAAACAAGTTGGTTTATTTTTGTCTTGTCAGACCATTCTTCCTTCATGAAGATGTGTGTGTCTTTTTGTAAAAGGGATTACATTGCTCTTAATAACTAAAAACGTGGATTTAAAAAATTGACCATTTCATACATTGCCCCAACATAAAAAACATCAAATGAAATTAGTCTAGACTAGAATAATGGATATAGTTAGAGGTATGGTATTACCGATTCTAGTTTTGTGATATAGATCCAGACTTAAAATATAAATAGACAGTAATCTAGACAGATTTCTACATAAGACAGTGTGCACATTTTTTTCTTTAGTAAATATAATCATGGATTTCCACTTAAGTGTATCTAATTCGATATATAGACCGTCTAGATCAGTGATTCCCAAAGTGGTCTATATAGACCCCCAGGGGTCTACAAAGACTTCCAAGGGGTCTACGAAAGTGAAAAAGTAAATTGGGGGTCTATCAGATGTCCATGGGGGTCTATGACTTTAATTTTCACACACCATTAATGTAACTATTTCAAACACTAATAAATGAGTTGTACCTTAGTTATAAATATTTATTCCTTTATTCAAAAGTAAAATAGTTGTATTTAATTTCAATACTAATCTAAATAGTTAATTTTGTCTTCATGTAAGTAATGTTTAACAAAAAGAAATCTTGATTTTACAGCGTTGATTATTTATTTCCTTGTCAAATAAGCGATTGTCTAAGAGCCTTTTTAAGACCATATGAAACCATATACACTGAAGCATTATTTTAGGCGATGCCACCCTAATAAAAAGGTAAAAGTGAAAAAAAAAATTAGAAAACTCAAAGATAATGTTCAGAATAGACCCATAAAATCTTTCTTCAACATCATATAGGCCTAGAAAAGATGGTGGTTTGTGAGCGTCATAGAAGATCTCTTTACCTAAAGCCAAATACGGAAAAAACACTATAAATATAACATTGATTTTTACCAGCCCTTGAAGTAGTTTTAAAAACTGTTTTACACAAACCTTCATCTAATATGAAACGAATTTCTTTTAGTAACACTAGAGTTCAAGGGCACATCGGTGGGATGAGCATTAAAGCTGCAAACTGCAAACTGGTCTTCAGCTCCATATTTTTTACCAGGGCTGACCCACGAAACCTTTCCCATGTTTGGGTGTATAGCAGCAAAGTAGCAGAGGTTTGAATTCTATTTTCTTTCGGCTATATGGGCTACAAGCCAAGGCTAATGAGTCCCTCCTGCCCTAAGCTTACTGGTTTAGGCGCCAGTAACTCACCTTTGCCCCTTCTCCTGTTAGTGAAAACAGTTTCGCAGGCCCAATATTTGAGGCAAACGTGAAAGATCAAGAAATACACGTGAAACTCTTTGAGAAAACTTTTATGAAACAATATCTGTAGAAACATTCAAAAAAAATAAAAAAATTACCAATGTGTATGGTGATTCCAGCAAAACATATTAATTGTTATTTTAATTGATTTAAATTTGAATTATATCTGTAGAAAAAGATAAATCTCTCTAACTTATGATGTAGCTCTACATTATTTTTCCACTATTTGACTCACTGCAGTTAGAAATTAGTTTAATTAGTTTATGAATGTGCAAAAATGCAATATAAGTTAAGCAGGGGGTCTACCGAAAACCAGAAAACATGGCAAGGGGTCTACGAGACAAAAAAGTTTGGGAACCACTGGTCTAGATCTTGAGACCAAATTTAATTTTGAAACGATTATATTTTGAAAAATTGAAACAGTCAAACTGGATTTTTCTCTTTGTGATCAATTAAAATATTTAATAAAATCATAGTAGCAGGTGACCGAGACTCGCTCGGAGGAATAATCTATAACGAAAAATATTTACCCAAACTTATTTTTTATTGACGCAAATGAGCGATCTGATAGAGGACTACCAATCTGAAGTGTCGCTTATGTGTTCTTTTAGTTCTAAATGACATTCTACATGCCATACATGGCGATTCAAAATGAAAGTTCCCATGTAGTCTCGAGAAACAAATCTCACATTGAATCTTTTGCATTAAACTATTGGCCTATTATTGGCTTGGTAGAAAGTCTTTGCAGTGTAACTTCTCAAATGATTACGTTCAGAATTTAATTTTGCAATTAATATATCAATTAGGCCTTTGGCTTTAGTACGAAACATCAAGTGATACGAAATCTCTACGTTATTGAGTAAAACATACACTTTGTAACAAACTAAAATGGCAAATTTTCCCCTTAGAGACTTAAAAATATCGCGTTAGTATTGTAAAGAAGCGTTTCCCTTCGAGCACCTCTGTTATGCCGAACACCTTTAAGCTCACTAAAAAGCCTTTGGCAGATGTTAGAGCCCCATACGGGATACGCGCCCTGCTCAGCGTGACTGTCGGGAAGTGCATACCAGTGTTCGCTAGAACATCGCTGTTTGAAGTGCGGTCCTGCCACTGTATGTCCATGATGGTGTGCAAACATCTTTGATGAAAGCGTCGAAGAAGTCTTAGTTGCTTTCTGTCAAGTACCTATGTCTCAGATCCACATAGAGAGGTAAAGAGAACCACTGCTTGGTAGACACTGATTTTTTAGGCTGACGGAACGATTTATATTGCCACACTCCTGCTTGGAAGCGTCCAAAAATATTACTGGCCCTGATCAGACGCTTATCAACATCCCTTAAAGACTATCAATCTGAAGAGTTGCTTTTTCGTTCTGTTAGTTCTCAATGTAATTGTACATGGCAATTAAAATAGAAAGTCTCCAAGTCCCCCTCCCCCAACAGTGTAGACAAACCACAGTTCACGTCGTGTCGTTTTACATTGCAATGTTTGCATAAACCTAGTGGGCTATTATTGGCTTGGAAGAAAGTCTTTGCAGTGTAACTTCTAAACTGGTTACGTTCAGATTTTAATATTGCAATTAATATATTCATTATGGCTTTAGTACAAAGCATCAAGTGATACAAAATCTCTACATAATAGGGTAAAACGTGCACTTTGTAACAAAGAAAAATAGCTGAACATGACGGTTGGGCTATAAGAAGTTTATACCATTTCGCAACAACATCGCTGTTTGTAGTGCGGTCTTGCCAACGTATTTACATGATGGTGTGCAAATATCTTTGGTGAAGGCGTTCAAGAAGTCTTAGTTGCTTTCTATAAAGTACCCATGTCTCAGATCCGCAAAGAGGCGTTGAGAGAAGCACTGTTTGGTAGACACTGATTTTTGTAGGCAGGCGTAGCTATTTATTTCGCCACACTCCCGTTTGGAGGCGTCCAAAAGCACGACTAACCCTGATCACATATCAACCTCCCTTTAAAGCAATGCGTCATTCGATACAATGGTTCCCAGATATGTGAAGTTGTCTACCACGTTAAGGGATGCCTATTCGCGTTGATCTTTGGGGCTGAATAGATTTTATTGGGTGACTTCTGGAACATGACTTCCGTTTTACAGAGGTCTATGGTTAAACCAAAAGAGGCGGCAGCGTAGTGAAAATTCGTTGACCGCGAACTGGATATCGTCAGGGCCGGCCTTATACCACTGCAACCTATGCGACCACGGTGGGTACCGAACTTTCATGAGATCCGCGCTAATTCTAGGTGTAAATTCTTAAATTAAACCATTATAACTTATAACAGTGTTTCCGTAGTCTCCTTATTTTCAAGGAGCTCCCGGAAATCTCCTGAAATCGCAAAAATATACTAACAGTCTGGCAATCTCCTGAAATTATTTAAATCACCTGAAAACTCATAAAAAATGTCCTTAAAATAGACAACATTGTCAATTTGGGATGTCAATCAATATGGTAAACGCCAATCCTACGAGCGATAAAAAACGGCATTGTCAACTTTCATTTAGTAAAAATGTAATGCAAAGACGAATATATTTTCAAATAAAAAAATAATTTTCACTTATTATCCTTATCTCTACCCTAACTGAGCAGCGCGCAATCCATTTCACATAGGGCCCCGCAAATATGAGGGCAGGCCCAGGAAATGATGTTCAGTGTGCAAGTAAGGAGTAGAGAAGCTGTGTTATGACCATTTCCTGTGTTTTGGTATGGGACAGTAGACTTTGAAGTTTGGGGCAAAAAAACAACAAAGTAAAAGATACCTACGGGTCTACGCAATTAAAGTGTAAACAATTTATAAAGCCATTAAAACACAATAACTAATCATGCATCGACATAGCTTCATAATAGATCAATCTACAATAAGACAATGCGCAAATGTATAATTATGCCAATTGATTTATTAAAATTGTTCTTGTCTGCGAAGAAATGTCTTGGTGTACTGCTGTGAGCCTAGTGACGTAAGAGGTGTTAAGTTTTTTTTCTCTTTGACGTCACATAAAATTTCATTCATAAAACATTCTAGCCAAAATTAATTTTTCAATAATGCGACATTTTCAAACCGATATAACGGTCGACCTCGAGTTTTCCCGATGTGGCCAATGAGTTGAGAATTTTATTCTTAATAATATGCACGTACCTTGCAATTATAAAGTATAAAGAAAAGAGCCGTTTTCGAAATAAAAATTATATATATATATATATATATATATATACATACACACATACATATAAAAATTTCTCGCTTATATACACACATACATACAAGAATTGCTCGCTTAAAAGTATCAGATAGGTTGTATGATAACTCGGTGGTCAATTAGCTAGTAAAGGTAGTAATTTAGTTTCCAAAAAGATAAACATAACCTGTAAACATTTCTAGAAAAATTGTTAAAGCCTTTTTCAAGGTAAGTTACCAGAGTTTACCACTTTTTTATTCCTGAACCCCATTAAGAGCTGAAATGAGAAATTGTAAAGAAGGAAATGAAAAGGTAAATGAAGTTTACAAAGTTTACAAAAACACTTTTTTAAAATAACAATTTATTTATAGCATTTACTGTTAGAACACTTCAAAAATATCACCCCATTAGGATGGTGTAATATTGTAATGGATTATACAAACTCAGCGATGCTAGTGACAGAAATCTCAGCTCTTGGTGTTCTGGCGACTAAATGACCTTATTGGACAAACAGTTTGTGCATTCAAAACTACTCATTTAGCTTGATGATGTTTCTTTGTGTATCATCACTTCTCATCCTCAACAACCTTTCTGAGAGTGAAGCTATTGCTTTGAAGAACTAAAGTCAACTAAACCTTTCTTCTTTCCTGAGTTTGCTTTTGATGACATTGTAAACATTTCAATTCTATAAGAGATCTACAATTTATACATTAAACCATACAAAACAGTAGAAGAAAGAATGGTAAAAGTGCAACAGCGCCCGATGATTACAGATGATTACCTGTGACCCAGTGACCGCAGATTTGTATCAAGGATTGGCCTCTTTAGTCACACAAGAAACTTCAAAGTGAAAAGATATTTCCTTGTGCATTAAAATTAAAGTAATGCAATGATGTAGCCATTAGGATTCATTTTCTTTGAGACTATTCACCCTCATTATAAGGCGTAGACAATGTCAAAGAAAAACAAATTAGAACCAACATCGAGCAAGTCTTCAACATGGACATCAGACTTGGAGGCGAAACATTGACAAGTGTCCTACGTTTTAAAAACCTTCGAGTTGTTGTCTCAGATGTAGTAAGACTAGACGTGAATTACTGGCTCCTTGGCTTTGGGACTTTCTTGTATGCTTGTGGATCATGGACTCTTGCTGCTAAATTAGAAACAAGGACCCTAGCAATAAAATCGAGATGTGAGCAGTTACACACACCGGCTATGTCCGTTGATTTGTTCCCAAGCTTTATAGGGTTTATTTTGGACGGACCCAAACAACATCTCCTTTTCTTTTTTGAATTATAATAAACGGACCACATATTAACTATCAATCTTACTTTTTTTAGGCTGTAAATAATTGTATCTGTTACAAAATAAAATATCACAGCCAGCTCTCTCTTCCCGCCCTCTTTCTTTATCTAGAAACCCCACATTTGTTTTGTTTTTAACTTGCACATCGTAATTACACCGAAATAGACTATCGACTTGATTTGGAAATACTCACTTCTTAATGTTCTTCAGACATATGCACGCACTCATATTATGGGCCCGTTTATTCTAGTATCACTTTTAGATATCCGCTTTCCCCTCTCCCACCCGCCAGCTACAAAATGTTAGTCCTTCGTACACTCTATGACTTTTCTTCGACTCCTCAATTCTCTCTATGTTGTAGTTTGACCGTTAACGTGATATTTTGTTCACTAAATAAAAAAAAATCTTAATTTGGTTTTATTAATTGTAATCATTTTTACCCTTTTTTAATGTAGCGAAATAACAATAGATCTATATTTATTTATTTATTTATTTTTTTATATACTTTTTTTTTACTTTTTTATATTTTTTTTTAAATTAATTAATTTATTTATTTATATTACCTAAGTTTCAATTAGATCCGAGAATGGGAAGTGAGAGAGATCACGTGTTCAAAAGATGTACCAGAGTGAGTTGATACAAGCTATGTAAACAGAGGGGAAGATAGGGGTGCATGATAGTATGGAGTGCGAGGCATGTTGGAAATGTTTGCTCAGCATTGTTAGCTTTAACGACTAGCGACAATTAAACTCATCATAACCATAGAAAATAACCAAATAATTTTCAGCTTAATGACAGATTCTACATTAGTCTAACTATTTGTTGGGATGAAAAAGGTCATGGATGCAATTTAGTAAACTATAAAAAAAAACAAAGATAATGATTTGAGTAAAGGCTATTATTTTTTATTGCGCATCTTTATGATACGTTAGTAATCTCAGTGCGACTGGATATAATTTCTTTTGTAGCATGAGAAGGGGAATATGTGAGAAATATTCTAATGCTGCCTTCAATATCTTAGCAAAAGCAACGCATCTCTAGGCAATAGATAGATAGATAGATAGATAGATAGATAGATAGATAGATAGATAGATAGATAGATAGATAGATAGATAGAAATAGATAGATAGATAGATAGAAACAGAAAGATAGAAATATAGATAGATAGATAGATAGATAGATAGATAGATAGATAGATAGATAGATAGATAGATAGATAGATAGATAGAAATAGATAGATAGATAGAAATAGATCGATAAATAGGTAGATAGATAGATAGATAGATAGATAGATAGAAATAGATAGATAGATAGAAATAGATCGATAAATAGGTAGATAGATAGATAGATAGATAGATACATAGATAGATAGATAGATAGACCAAGAGGTAGATAGATAGATAGATAGATAGATAGATAGATAGATAGATAGATAGATAGATAGATAGATAGGTAGATAGATAGATAGATAGAGAGATAGATAAACAAATAAATAGATAGATAGATAGATAGATAGATAGATAGATAGATAGATAGATAGATAGATAGATAGATAGATAGATAAACAAATAAATAGATAGATAGATAGATAGATAGATAGATAGATAGATAGATAGATAGATAGATAGATAGATAGATAGATAGATAGATCAAGAGGTAGGAAAATAGATAGATAGATAGATAGATAGATAAATAGATAGATAGATAGATATACCAAGAGGTAGGTAGGTAGATAGATAGATAGATAGATAGATAGATAGATAGATAGATAGATAGATAGACCAAGAGGTAGGTAGATAGATAGATAGATAGATAGATAGATAGATAGATAGATAGATAGATAGATAGATAGATAGATAGATAGATAGATAGATAGATAGATAGATAGATAAATAGATAGATAGATAGATAGATAAATAGATAGATAGATAGATAGACCAAGAGGTAGGTAGATAGATAGATAGATAGATAGATAGATAGATAGATAGATAGATAGATAGATAGATAGATAGATAGATAGTAAGAAAAAAACAAAACAAACAAGCCTCATTTTGAAAAAAAAAAAACTTATGCAAAAAAAAACGTTGCGAATAAAAGGGCGGGCTAAAAGTTATTGTCAATTTTATCGTCTGCAATTTAGTGAAACTTTCGCAATCCCCTGACGAGCCTGTCTACATCGACGATCACGTCACTGTTTAGTATGGCAGGAAGTGAAGGACGTGTGTCTGGGTAAAGAAGTAAGTTTTGGATTTATTGAGTTTAAGTTTAGTTTTAACTTCTGTCCTGTAATGGCTACTTGATGTCCTAGAGACATTACATTATGGATTGTTATCTTTCTTTTTTTTTTCCTTTGTCATTATTAAATGCATCCATATGTTAGATTCAGCAGATATTATCAACTTAAACAAAATAAAAACAAAACAAGCGAACGACAAAAAAAAAACAACAACAATAAGCTGTAGAACCGCCCAAACATTTCCATATCTCTCAATACGGCAGAGATTAGTTCCCATGTTCTAGATAAAACAAAATCAAATAAATTACCAATAATGAATTAACCATGGAACTAATTCTTTCATCATAATTTATATATGTATTGTCATCGTGTATTAATAACTTTTCAAAACAATAACTTGAACATGTACAATAAATCAGCTTTCTAAAATCTAAAGGAACTACAAACAGTCTCTATACGGTTTACATAAGGTTAACGATAGATGGAATCAAAAGAAGAAAAGGTGGATTGGATTTCCTATTTGGAAATAGCATGGGTGTAACCAGGGATTTTTTTTTTCGATGTGGGATCCCTCCCCCCCCCCCCCAAATATATATAAATATTTGGAGATAATATTCAAGACATTAAGTATCTTCATTTTTCGGACGTCTTTAATACCCTAGACTAGACTCTTCCACAAACTGTTGGTTAAACATCCAATCTGCTATTCACTGCACTTTATAGATAGATATCTGGGCGCAAAATAAACAAGTAGTTAAAGAATTTAACTCCTGCAAACTAATTAAATAACACTTCCAAACCTTCTCACCAAAAACTAGTCTAGATTCTAGGTATAGACCTAATGTAGATGTAATTAAGATAAGATTTATGTAAATAAAAAACCTAGATAATCTATTAATAGACTAAAAGCAGGGGCGTAACTAGGGATTTGGGGGCCCGGGGGGATTGACCTCTTTGGGGGCCCCTTGCATTTTGACATTCGACATATGACATGAGATAATGTACGCAAAAATAAATAAGCCCCAAATCAAATTGGTTCAGTATATCAGTAAACTTAACAAATAGTAATCATCAAGACTATTTTAATGAATAATACCGTTGTTTATTAGTTAAATAATGCACAAGTGACAAATCTAAATTAATATCGCTTCACGTCGTGCATTATGTGCAGCAAAGACATCTAAAACATCAACTACATCGATACTTTCTAGTATTTGTGACTTCACTGACATTAAAACCATGATAAGTCATTGTGCTCCTGAAATAGTTTTTGATGAACTTGAGCTTTGAGAATGATCTCTCACATGACGTAATGGAAGTGGCCTGAGTTAGCGGTATTCTGAGGAGATTGCAAAGTTTGAGCTCAATATGTCTATTGGTGATTGTATTACTGGTTTGTTAATGAAAAGTGCTCGTGCATCAATGACATCATGAAAAAGCGATTTTCCATTTATTTCATCATACAAACAGGAAAAGTAGCACAGTTTGTCACAAGCGTGTCTTCATCTAACAGGTGTCTTGGTTCAAGAAGAAACCCAAAGGTATTCATTTTCTTTCCAGCCTTTGGAATCTGCCCTTCATCTCCATATGAAATTTGTCCAGCACTTCTGTCGTATTACGTTTGAATTGCAGTTCTATTGACAGTCCTACATAAGAACTCAACTTCCCATCAAGTCTTTTCTTTCTTCTGGTTGTTTTGATTACTGGGAATCCATAGTATTCACTACCTTCTTTTGCTTTTTCGATGGATTGGGTTTTTGTCAGTTTCTCATCATTTTGCAGAAAGCATGAAAGGATACTAATTTCTTTAGCAGCTTCCCGTATATGCAGTCCAGACTTTTGTAGTTTCTTCTGAACTATATTAATTGGGCGCAGGAGCTTTGACCAGAATTCAAGATAGGCAAAAAATTCTTAATTTTCCACTGCATGAAGAAGATTCTGTGCTAATATTATATGGAATTACGTCATTGTTGGTTGTTTATGTTTTGTGCGAAAGCAAAAGGATTCAGAGCATACAAAAGTGAGAAAGATCCATATCTCGTTAAGCTCGAGTATAGAAATACTCCGATAAGTAGACTGCCGTATTCACCATCACAATTGCTGACGAGTAGAAGACTCAGGGAATGATTCCAACTGATCACAAACTATTGAAACCATCGGTAGCTCAAAATGCAGAGACATTACTCAACGAACGACAGATGAAAAGAAAAGTGAAATACGATGCAAAAGCAAGACTACCTAAAGATTATTCTGTCGGAGAGTTCAAACATGGCAGAAAGCAGTTGTCATAAAAAAACATTCATCACCCAGATCTTACATCATAAAGACAAACGGAGGAAAAACATACAGAAGAAATCCACGCTTTTTGAATAAGAGTTTCAATGAAGACATCTCTGGGTACTATGATACCGATGAAGACAATGAACTGCAAACTGTTGGAACAAACGAAACAGACAGTTATAGACCAACGTCTAGAGAACTTGTTGTGCCAGTCAAGACAACCAGAAATGGACGAATTCTTAAAGTTCCTAGTAGAAAGGGCCGGCCTTAGGCCACTGCAGCCTATGCGGTCGCAGTGGGCGCCGCGCTTTCATAGGCCCCGCGCTAATTCCAAGTGTACATTATTAAATTAAACCATTATAACGTATATAAAATAACAGGTTTTTCGCGACCTCCTGATTTTCCAGGGCTCCAGGAAATCTCATGAAAAGGCAAAATATACGATAAAGTCCTGAACTTTTTTTGAATTTGTTCAAATCTCCTGAAGAATAGACGAAATTGACATTTTGGGTGACAATAAATAAAAAGTGACATTGCGAGCTTTCATTTGATAAAAATTTATTGCAAAGACGAAAGTAGGCCTATTTTCTAATTCAAAAAAAACATTATTTTGACATTATGCTTATCCCTACCCAGACTAGGCCCCGCTCGATCTGTTTCGCATAGGGCCCCGAAAATGCTAGGGCCGGCCCTGCTAGTAGATATCACTCTTAAGAACTTTAAAAGGAAGGGTGTGATAATAACTTCAAAAGGAAGGATGTGCTAATATTATATGATATTACGTCATTATTTTTTGTTTATGTTTTGTGCGAAAGCAAAAGGATTAGATGGAAATAAAAAGAGTTTCCATTGGATTGAGGAAAGATGAATAGAGGGGTAATAACTCGAGTGTGAAGTTTAATTGTGAAATTATAGACGCCAAACACGAATAATCGACTATTCTAGCATTATTAAGAATAACTTTTGGATCTGTTATACTTGATTCTGTAAATTTTGCTTCAAGGTTAATTAGTGTAGCCATAAAATGCTCGCCATTTAGATCTATTATTAGTAAAGGTAACAAGATACCTGGAATTCGCTGTATATCATGCAGTTTTATTCGTGGCAACAAAGTTCAAAATGTAAGACTAATTTTAGTTTTTAAATTTGATCTCTGTGGGAAAAAATATTTTTAAAATGTCAACAAAGTCAACGTACTGATAGACCTAGATCTAGGTTTAGTCTTTGTTATAAATTTAATCCATAAATGTTGAAAAAAAAAAAGACACCCGTTGACACTATTTGTCAATCAAACATATTAATTTATGTATTTACAAATAAATTTCGGACACCCATTTGGGGGCCCCCCCTAGGTGGGGGCCCGGGGGGATTTTAAAATTCTCCCCCCCCATCCCCCCCCTTAGTTACGCCACTGACTAAAAGCAATATTAAAATTAAAAATAGTAGATTAGTTTTAGTACTTTATAACATTTCAATATTGATCTAGACATTTGGAAATAAAAATCTATACTAAATTCTAAAAATTGAAATTATAGTTCTTGATCTAGTCTAAATCATGGCAGTCTGGTCGTGCGGTTTGCGCGCTGGACTGTCGTTTAGATGTATCGATGGATCCAGGTTCAAACCCTGTCCACTCCAATCCCCCGTCTTCCTGCGGAGAGGATTGGACCTCAACTCTGAAGGGACATCCGAAACATGTAAAACAACAAACATTCTAAACTAGACCAAGAAATTCTAAATCTAGAATCTACAATAATTTTTATTAGAATATAAATCTGAATCTAGTTTTAAAAATCTAGCTCTAGTGTAGATCTAGTTTGAAAAAATATAGATTAGATCTAAATCTAGCTATTATGTCTTTTTAAAATACGATTCATAAAAGGAAAAAAAAATCCACTACGTCACACGGCCTAGTTAGACTAAAAAAAAAGCCTTCACAAATACTAGCCAGTTATCGAGTATTCATAGACATTGGTGCACTGAGTGAGTTCTCTAGCGTTTCATTAAAAGAAT
Source organism: Biomphalaria glabrata (assembly GCF_947242115.1). Taxonomy (NCBI): domain Eukaryota; kingdom Metazoa; phylum Mollusca; class Gastropoda; family Planorbidae; genus Biomphalaria; species Biomphalaria glabrata. Next base: position 16,869,241 of record NC_074722.1, on the reverse strand, counting down.
TAATTCTACATGACGTCAAAGGAAAAAAAATGCAGCCTAGTGAGAATAAAACATGCCTTCATCAATACGAGCAATTTTTCGTGGGTTCATAGACTTTGGTGCACCGAGTGTTTTTAGCATTACATTTAAAGAATCCATTCGTATGACGTCAAATTCCATTACGTCACAATAGGCTAGTAGGCCTACCAAAAAATATTCTTTATTAACACGAGATATTTAACGAAGGCTCATAGACATTGGTGCACTAAGTTCTAATGGAACTCATCGTTTGTGCGTTTTGTCTGTCAGTCTTTCTGTCCGTCTTGTTAATATAAAAAACAACAACTAAAAGCTATAAAAAATTTGATTAACCTTTAATTTTCGTTTCGAAACATCACACTTGTTTTAAGTATGAACGCAATAGATTTAAGTTTATATAATAGATTGTTCGGATGTTTGCATAAATAGTAAGAGAAAAAGAGAATTCCAGATAATACCGTTAATTAAATTTTTGGGATGGTCTCGTATAACCACAGCCTTGTGGAGAGATTTTCATTCCATACGTTTGTGTTTGGAAGTTGTTTTCCTTAAAAATTGGAACATAATATTAACGATAATTAGGTTATGTAACGTTTTAGCTAGAAAATTAAATGTACAGTTATATAGAAGTGAGATTTTACATAAAAATAGAGTTAAAATATTTTTCATAAAATCCGGAACAATATTTTTTTTCGTAAATGAGAAGATTACTTGTTTTATTAATTAGAAGAGGGATTTCAAACAGTTATTTGGCTTTTAAATTAAAACTCGGAAATGTTTGGCGCAGATTTGTAAGAAAATTTAAGTAATGTAGGTCGATTTTTTTTCCTAACGAAGACCCGATTATTCTTTATCGATTAAAAAACTTTTGTTATGTTTTAGCAAGAAAATTAAATGTAAAATAAGTCTAAAAGGGGTATTTTAATAATTTTTCTAGTAAATTACATTCTTTTTTTAAAGCCCTGAACAACCTAATGTCGATATTTTTTTAAATTTGTTTAAAGATGAAAATACGGAACAATGTGATATCAATAATCAAACTAAAGTGACGTATTGTCAAAGAATATAAATGTAATATTAGTCAATTATGCGATTTCAAACAATCATTTGTCATAATTCATTTTTTATAAAACATAATCAGGAACATTTTTACAGTTAATGAAATATAACTGTCATTATAGAGATTTTGATTTAGTATTTATATGCTATCCACATAAAAAAACGGATTAACATATTATTGATAATGTGTTTTTGCAACGTTTAAGCATGGAAATTAAATGTAATATAAGTTAGAAGAGCAAAGAAACATTCGTTGGCGTTGATTAGTTTTGCACAAAAACATCCGATACAATCAATTATTGATACTTAAAACTATTGAGATGTTACGAGAGGAACATTAAAGTGTAAATCAGATTTTCAATAGCTTTTAGAATTATTTTTTTATCTAAACGTGACGGACAGACCGACCAACAGACAAAACGCACAAAAATAAGCTTCTTTTATTCTGATTGGGGCACTAAACAAAAAATAAATAAAATCTGATTAGTTTTTTAATTTTGAGGGAACTGATAGCATATACTTGTCACGCTACTGCACGAAAGTCGCTGCATAAAAAATCCATTTAAAAAAAAACGTGAGTTATATTTACATACAAAGTGCATTCTTAGCCTTTATAAACAAACATAAATGTTTTCTTTTAAGTTTAGCAGCTAATTGACCAGAACAAAGACCTTTAACTCATATTTATATTTGTTGTGAACATTTCTTGTTCATTTTATAAATATATTTGACATAGTGATACTGAAAATATACAACAACAAAAAAATCGTCATTCTTTGTTAACATACTGTAACATTTCCTCCCTTTCATTTATGTAATTGTTTTAGAATTGGTGTATTTTTATGAAAAAAAAAATGCGCTTGCATAACTAATTTAAAAAAAAAACAACGGTTTGCTTTTAGAAAACCAAAGGAAGCCGTTGAACCTAAACTTTTCAAGTCGTATCGCATGGTAAAATAATATTTTTCATTCTCTTCCAGTTTTCGAGATCTGAGTATGACAGACGGACATTTTGCACAAACCTAATAGCGGCTTTTCTCCTTACGGGGGCCGCTAAAAATCAAATTACACACTCAAAATTCTATGAGCGTAGTCAAAGGGATAGTATGCCGTCAAGATGTTTCCACAAAAACTCAAAACTTAGTCAAAACCAATTTATCTACGCTCATAACATTTTGAGTACGCAATTTGCTTTTTTTTTATATTGAAAAGGTATTTTTAAGCTTTAGACCCTACTGAAAAAAGGGGGGGGGGAGCCGAACGGCGCTGGAAGGTCAGCAGGGTTTGAAGGCAAAAAAAATAACTCTTTAATATTAAAATATATTATTATATATTATATATTACATATTTTTAGTATTAAAAACAAAACAAATTATACACTCAAAATTCTATGAATTTAGTCAATGGGTTTTTGAGTTGAAACTCCCCTCCAGTAGAGTTTGAAGGTAAAAAATAACTCTTCAATATTGAAAAGAAGCAAAATTACCTACTCTAAAATCTATCTGGTATAAAAATATACATCTTCAATGTAATGAGCGTTGCCAAAATTTGCCAATATAAAAAAGCAAATTACACACTAAAATTATTTGAACGTAGCCAAGCCAATTGGGGGTTTTGAGTTTAAACTCCTCTCGTACAGATGGCTTTTTTAAAGTTTAAAACCCATCCAGGTGGTTTTGATTTTAAAATCCCCATACAAAGCGTTTTGAAGTGGAAAATCTCAATCTTGAATATTATTCTAAAGCAAACTAAAGTTACCAAATTCTATGACTTTAGCTAAATTGGGTTTTGAATTTTAAAAAAGACCACAAAAAAATCCAGAAATTTTTGTTTAGAATTCCCAACAGATGATTTTGACGATAAAACTCCCCTTTCGATATAAAATCTAAAGCAAACTACAGTCCCCTAACTTCAAGAGCGTATTCAAGAGAGGTTACACATTTTTACCAGTGGCGGGGCTTCATTAATAAAGTGCAGTTAATAGTTATTCTGCTGAAATTAAATAATACTAAAGGTGGCATAACAAAGATGGCTAAGACAGATTTTAGGAGTCAGTTATAGAGATCGGGTCTAAATCAAGGAAATCCTATGCCGAATTGGGAGTCGACCCCATAGTAAGATTGTAACAGAGCGTCGCATGAGGTTTGGGGGACATGTTATTCGACAAAATGAATTACGCATAATGAGATTTGCGATGACATCCTAGTACAACTTGGCGCCACATATTAATGGAGATCCTCAGAGCAGGTGAGAAGAGGCTTCAGACATTACCAATGGCAGATTTTCGTGGAAACATCTTGACGGCAAATGTGCCGAACGGCGCTGGGGGGTCAAAGTCAGTAAGAATAGCATATTAGGTTTTTGAAATTAAACTTTTTAATAGCAGGAAAATGCACTATAGATACCTCGGAATATGCATTATGTTGGCTTAATTACCAGAAATAGTGCTTGTCGGCGGGGTACTTGGGAGCTCCTAGCGCTCCCCCAGACCCCCTAGCTAGCAATGGAGGAGAGTCTACAATTTGTCCACTAACTCCAGGAAGAACCCATTCTAGGACACAATAAACGTTTTTCGAAAGAATAAAGGGTCAGAATGTAATAAAGATTATGTACACACATACATACATACATACATATAAATTATTTTTATTCGCGCGGGGGGGGGGAGCGTTAAAAATCCCCCCAATTCCCCCCCCCATATATATATATATATATATATATATATATATATATATATATATCGATTATGATCAGCATTAGTAGGCATACTAGTATGTAATAGTGCACTATGTTGTTCGCATTCTAAACCGATTAGTTGTGTGAGCTAATTTTTTTTAAATTTCCTCGCCCTTCTACTCCAATATATTAATCGAAATTGTTGTGGAGAGGTACGTATCGTCTAGATTCTAGATGATGGCTTAAGTTTAAATGTCAATGAGCAACGTTATACCACTTTTGTCTCCCCCTTTTTAGACACTGCGCCCACCTTTATGAAATCGTAAACCATATCCTTTTTGAATGCCCCTTCCTAATCCACCTTAGGCAGACCATACTACCACTACACCCCAAAATTACCAACACCCTGTTTGGCAGTGCTGAACAACTGAAGAAAACAGCTCATTACTTTTCTTTATATTTCCTTGGCACAGTCTGCAAAAGAGCTGACAGCTCAGAAGCAAAAAGCTGACTAGAAGAAGAAGTCTTAAAGTATAACAAAAGAAAACTGTTCAAGTCTGTTTCTAATTTTACTTAAATATCATAGTAAAATTTGCAATAAGATTTGAATAAATATCATAAATAGTGGGATTTTATAATAGAATTGACACTCATTTTACATTTGAGTAGAAACCAATAATAGTAGGTAATCAGCTCACTTTATTTGTTAAACAAATACCGCACCAGATGCCACCGACACTGTTTAGAAAGTTTCCATTCTGTTGTTAGGTGATCAGTTGGATTTCTACTCTGCTTTTTAGGTGATCAGTTGGATCTCTCCCTACTTATTACAGAAGAGCTAGAAGAGTCTTATCAAAGACGAAGTGTTGCCCTGTTTGCTTTTATATGAAAAAAATGATTTTTTTTACTATTTTATTAATTTAAACGATTAAAACAAGACTATGGCTTCAATATTCCTGGTCCATTGTTGACTTCGATGGGGGCCGCCTCTGAGTTTGTATTATAACACAAACTCTCTTTGTAATATTGTTATACTTGTTCTGATGACTGAAGGTATATTAACATGAATAAAGGGACATGCTTACCAATATTAGAACATTGAGACTAATACATTTTAAATATTACAGACTTTAATCGACCACTACCATTACCAAAAGATAACATAAAGAAAGACAATCATGTTATCTCTGAGAATACAGATAGAGTTACTGTCTCTAGCCCTGCTAGTTTCTAACAGCTACTCCAATTGGAGGCCAATGTGTGACTTGTCTTTTCTAACTTCTGACACCAACAACAAAGAGCTACTGTATCATGACTACCCAGACATGACTTATTCTATTTGGAATAAGACTGCCACGTCAGCCCTCGGCTTTCAACAAGAAGTCTGTGCGGATAGATGTGAAAATGGAGTCAAAGTATTCAGAAGTAAAAACAACTTAACTATACAATGTTTCGAATGTGAATGTAAAAGGCCCGCTTGTGAACTTTATGGTATATGTTGTGATGACATATCAACAAAAGCATCTTTTTCAAATCGCCCAATAGTTTCTTCGACGAAACCACCAACTTTATATTGCGACGACCATTCTAACCCACAGTTTCCCTTTCTTTACATTCGATCGTGTCTTAGTAACAACCATACAGACGAACTGGTAAGAACACTTTGTCTTCAAGATGTTGAAGTTTCCGAGACAACTTTTGACACCTTTTTGAGAGTCATTGACACAGAGACAGAAGTCATCTACTACAACATCTACTGTGCCATGTGTAATAATGTCAACAAGGTTAGAATTTTTTTTTTTTTAATTTGTCTTTAAACGCCCACTTATCCTCCAAATTACATTAAAATTTAATTGTGTTATAGTTTTTTGATATACCATACTGTTCCAATTGAAATATTTGTCAGTTTTATGTTTTATTCATTATTTTACAGTAACATTTTAGTAGATCTTTGTTGAATGTAAAAGTAATAAAAACAGGAAAAATAAAAAAAAAGACTTTAAAAAATAAGCGAAGCTTCTATTATATGTAATTATATCAATTAGTTTGTATACATCATGCAGTTATATATTTAACTAACTTAGACATAATATATGTGTGCGATTAGAAATATTTTGTTTCGACAACAAACCTCTAAAGCTTGGAAAACTCTAATTCCTCCTATGTGAAACGACTCAGAACAACTTAAAAAGCAACAACAGCCAAAAATATGTCATTCAATGGATACCAGCACATATAGAACTAGAAGGAAATGAGAAGGCTGACACACTCGCCAAGTGTGGGAGAACAAACACACAATTATTGCACTCTATCCAGAAAAAAGGAAGAAATTAATAGTAAATAAAAAAAAATAAGAAATTGACAAGCTCTCATTCAAATCACAAAAAAAGGTGATGCCTATTAAAAGCTATCCCGACAAGATCAACGTCTAATCTTTTAACTCAAGACCGGACTCAACAGAATGAGACAACATATGAACCGGAAACTCAAAATTGAAACCGGTGAAAATGGTCATGTGGACTGTCACCAGAGAATGCTGATCATGTCCTTCAAAACTGCTCTCTTTACCAAGAGGCCCTTACAAGACACTGGTCCCAAATCACCCCAATAGAAAGAAAACTATATGGAGAGATCCCCGATTAGGAAAAAAACTACGCAGTTTATCTCATATATTGGTTTAGTCATCTGAATGATCCGACACTAAAATGAAAACCAGGAAGAAGAAGAAATATGTTTACCAATTGTTCTTCTTTAGCTTCTAGCTTTCTCAACGGGCTATGATCCTATCATTTATCTTCTTATCTTATATAATTCAGACGTTACTTCAAAAAAAGATGATTACGTCATGCATCTAGTCATGCATGTTAACTGATAATTTAAATTTTTCAAGTCACTGGTTTTCCTGGCTGGCTCAGGCAACCCATTCAATGCTCTAATAACACTAGTGAAGAATGAGCATTTGTACAAATTTGTCCTGTCATATGGAACGAGGAATATGCCTTTATCTTTGCCTTTTTTTTAGTATTTTAGGACATTTTGTATTTGTATTTAAGGATTATGGTTCAGTGTTTTATGTATAATTGCTACTTTACTTTTGAGTCTTCTTACCTGAAGGCTTTCTAAATTTAGTGATTTTATTAAGGGTGTTACTCTATTTTGTATCTGTTCTAGTTTCTACATGTTTTCTTGAATTGAGGGGTCCCAAAAAGAGGATAGATATTCTATTATTGGCCTAACCAAGGTTAAATAACATTTTGGTTTTATGTTCGTATTTGATGTATAGATAATGTAAAGGTCTGAAAAAGGGAACTTTACTTATTTGATTTATAGAATTTCTTGTAATAAACTATAATGCTTTGTTCGATTTTTTAAAAAGTTTCATCAATATGGGGTTTCCATGACAATTTTTCATTTATTGTCTGGATCAGTTGAGAAAGGGAAAGGAAGAAGGTAGTATCTTGGTGAATGTTTACATGATCGTTGTTTAAATGCATAAAACTGTTCACTAAGAGCTAAAGAGACCTCAAAGAGAATAATTCAACTTATACCATCGCATCATTCAATTACGATTTCTTTCCCTTGTTTAATATACCCCCAAAAAATAGTTAATTAACTAATTGGCTCAATTTGTGTATTGATTATTGTGTTGTCAGGTAAAAGAAATAACTGTGCAAAATTTCAGCTTAATTCGAGATTGGGTGTAGGAGAAATGAAGTGTATTAACTTTTGATCAGACAGACAGACAAATAGACAGAATGAGGGGATATAAGCTTTGTAAAAACTATAAACTTCTACTTTATGTTCACAAATGTAATAGAAATAACATTCACATGATTGGCCACGACATTCGCGTTATTAGTACGACGCTCTCACAACTTAGCTACCGTGTCATAGTTCAAAGGTCAAACATAAATATAGAACTCTTGAGTTAGTAATTGGCCTCCTTCAGTCGTGGCGACTATGGTTCATCTTGTACAACACTTTGTCATCTTATCTTTTATAATACTTCAAAAAATACTTCAAAAAAAGATGATTACGTCCAACGCGTCATGCATCTAAATTGGGACCAGTGTCTTGTACGGACCTCTTAGTAAAGAGAGCAGTTTTGAGGACATGATCAGCATTCTCTGATGACATAGTATTATTCATTCTAGGAGCTGGCGGTATCAAAGTCACGAGTTCGACACCCGAGAGCTAAATTTATTTATTTATTCATTTGTTTCATTTTTTTTTTCAGTTGTAAAATGTAGGGGAGAAAAGTGGACGATTCAATTAGAAAAAGAAATAAAAAGGAAGGTGGAGTAAGACAAATGTTTCTGACACTTTGACAAAGCTAAGAATAGAAGTTTGAAGTTGGATAGAAATATGTAGTTTATTGTGGGACTGTGTAAACTAATCAATTAAATACAGAAATTAGAGAGCATAACCAGAGAAAAACAAATAATACCCTTCTGTATATAATAAGAAAAAATACTTGGTAATGTATAGTACGAATGGTAAAAACAAATAAATGCAAAATTTAAACAAAATAAAAACATATTCTACAGTGTGCTAATAGCTGTATTATGTAATTGTCCAATATATTCCTTACTCAAGCCTAAGCACCTTGTTCCCAGTACGACTTGCTCCAATCTCGCTCTGGTCTACATGGCTGAGACTCCTATAGAACTACTCAGACTCTCTTTGCTAAATCAGCCAAACTGTCTCGTTATTCAAAGCTGGGAGACAGACTTCCAGCCCTTTCTATGTTACAGAAGTCAAACATTTACGTAAGTAGGACAGTGTTTACCATTGGTAACTTGATTTTTTTTCAGAACAATAGTAAACATCAAATTATCAACTGTGTATCTTCTAATTAAGTGTAACTTGTTTAAAGAAGCATTAGTGTACTTTGCGTTAATTCTCTTCCTAAAGTAATTACAACTTATTATTTACTTTTAAAAAGTCAGACTGAAACGACAATATCTCAAGTCTCACTTCTCAACTTGTTCCTCTAAAATGTATTGGATTGGTTACAAACTCACTCAATATATCAAGTAATAAACAAAAAAAAAAAACATCGAAAGATAAAAAAATTTCTTTTCAAATAACTTCCTCCTTATTAAAGCGTATGATGGATGGTCTATCGTTTCTTATTCTCATAAGTGTATGTAATGATTCACTTTTGCTGTCTATCCTGTAAACTTGGCGCAATCAGTGTTTTTCTGTTAACATTTCGGTTATGATGTCTACATAAGACGGTCTACAGTTATATGTATTGTAATAACTTAAGTGAGGCAACTCAACGAGACATAGACGTTTATTTACATAACACCACAGGTACACAAAACAACATCTATCGTAGGCACAGTCTCTCCATATCGGCTCTCTACGTGGGCGGAAATCGTTCTCTTTCTAATGTTGACATCGTTTTAGATCTAGTCTATCACAGTGCGCACCTTCTAGCACTAGCCTAGATGGCGGTGCGCATGGCAGAGTTATAACATTATGTACACTCATTTTTTTTATTTAACTCTTTAATGAATGGATAACAAAAAAAAAATTAACTGAAGCCGAATTCAAAATGAAAAGATTTTAGTCAAATTTAGTTTCAAGATTATCATATTTTTAACAGATACATTATTATCGTTAAAACTATTGTCTTTTAAATATCTCCAAATTTGGATCTTTATCACCTTTATCTCTCCTGATATCCCGCTAAGTACAGCTGCTGACCGGGAAAATTGGAGAGATTTGGTTACGTGAACTGTCACAGCACCCTTAGGACGAAAGGCAAGGGGCAGATAATGAGAAGAGATAATTCTTTACTCTAGTAGATTTATACAAGGGCAAGGTGGACAAGGAAATTGGGGTTGGGTAAAAATTGTTACTTTTTAACATTAATTATCAATTTGTTATTGATTGCAAAGTATAAAGGAGATTTTGTTTTCTTCTTGTAATGTATTCTCAGGTACAGTTCAACAAGTGAATGTGACCCAAACGATCCAAGACAACTCATGGATCCAGATATCGTTCAAGCCTGTCATGAGATGACTGGTGACAAATATCAGATTTACAGCCTTTACGATAACAAATATTACAAAAATATCTTCTGCTTTATTTGCGGAACGGTAACAATCTACCTATAATCATAAATTATGTGATTATTATACAGGGATAGATACATACAAAATATAGACAGATAATGTTTAATATTAACAACGAGCCAACCCGCTGCGTAGCATACACCCCCACCTCTTTTTTTCTGAGCCTCGCTCTCTGTCACCGTAAAAGTTAAGTTGGGTAACTCTAGTCCGAATGCAGAAATTAAAGAGTTATCTTTCCATGACTTTTTCCTCGTGGTTTCCAGCATGGCTGGGTCACGAATAGAATTATATAATGAGTTAGTTAATAAATGGAAAATATATTTTATAACGATCCATTGAGACTTTTACCATTGTGACCTTAGATGCAAATGTTTTGTATCAATGCACGAATTTATGAATGAAGCTTGATATATTAATGAAGAAGTCCATGACCTTTTAAAAAAGTTACCTCTCCTGAAGGTTTTTTTTTAATGAAAAGTGGTGTAATATTTTTAAAAAATGTGCTTGCATATATAACTTTAAAAATTAGATCGTTCACTTTCTGAAAAGAAAAAAGTAGCCGTTGCATCAGAACTTTGAAAGATCTAAAATATCATGATGTCCGATTTTCATTTTCTGTTGTAGTTTCTGAGATCTAAACGGGACTGACGAACAGACGGGCCACACAAAACTAATAGCGTCTTTTCCCCTTTTCGGGGGCCGCTAAAAATTAATTCCTATTTTTTTATTAAAATAAAATATTTTTAAAAGACTTCCAAAATAAATATCATGATTATAAAGCTTTAGAACACATAAATACTATGTAAACAAAATTACTTTGTTAGAGTTTTGTAAAATTTGAATTTTGTTTTTGTCTCATTTAGCTTTTGTATCCCTTTGAGATTATGATCTATTGGTGTGTTGAAGAGATGATAGTTGGGGACGTTCGCCTTGAACGAACTGTACCTATTGATTTAAGTAGTACTGATCAAGTTTCGGGGAATGACAGTCACTTCAGAAGCTGTAACGACACTCAATGGTCTGCACCAAACGTATGTACACACCTGAACCTTTTTTTTTTTTGGAGGGGAGGGTAATTATTTATATCAAACTAGCCGGAGATTATCCGCGGCCTGCGGGCCTTAGTTTGGGTATTACTGATGTGTGTCAAACTTGTCGTATATTCCCTTAACCTTTAAAAAAATTTTCACATGAAAAGAAAAGTAGATCGTGAAAATGGGTTTATCCCTAAAACTGACATTTTCATGTATAATATAAAATAATGTAAAAATGGGTTTGCCCTATTTATTAAAAGGTTTCGTTTTTTAGTAAAGATAAATTTAGCTATCTTATTTATTTATTTTTTTTATTTTTGGGGCCATTCGGGTGTGAGAGAGCTTTAAACATTAATGACCGTCCTCGCCATTATCTATGGAACACGTATTCCAGGTTTTATGAGGAATGCTCAAACGATTTTGATTTCTATGCGGGACATACATATATGCATACATACATACATACATACATACATACATACATCATACATACATACAATCATACATACATACATACATACATACATACATACATACATACGTACATACATACATGCATACATACATACATACATACATACATACTCACACACACACATACATACATACATACAAACATACATACATTAATATACTAATATACCTGCTTTATACATTAGATTCTCCTTTTTGTCTGGGTTTAAGTAATATTTAGCAGTCTAGAAATTATTTGTTGTTGTATTTCAGTCTATTTTTTTTAGTCTCACGAGAGTCAATTCTTAGTTAAACATGGACTACAGTCACTAGATGTCGCTGTTTACTTATGTATTAAATATTTATTGTAGGATTCTTATGAATGCACCTTACACAAAAGATTGTTGAAGTTCCGTTTAAAACAATGAATAGCAATTATGATTAATTGTATTTTATTTTCACATTAAGTTAAATTTTAATAATACTGTAATAAACATAATGGAGGCAACTCAAACAAAGACAGTGGTTTATGTATTGATAGACAAACACAGAGTTGCCACATTGCTCCATCCTTTACGAGTGTTCATCCTCAAACACCATCTGAAACATTGGAGATTTTTCTGTTCAGTTGAAGGTGGATCAGTGGGGAAGACAGACGACAGGGGAAATTTCCTCACGAAGCCATATGCAGTTATCTGCGGCCAGCCTGTTCTTGAGATGATATCGTGATCGCTGCTTTGACATCATGACGACTGTTGTTGACGCCAGTCACCAGACGCAAAGGGGTTAGTGGATGTAACGGTTACCTACCACTTACACAGAGGGAGGTAGTGGCGGTCACTGTTGTTGTTCTAAGACGCCTAATTAGATGACCTTTTCAATGGCCGTCTTGTGAAGGACTTGGAGTTCCCATAGGAAATTTTCCTAGCAGCTTGCTGGTATCTCCTGCCAGACATTTCGTACGTATATTCTATGCCACGCTGTCTGCAGGTATATTCTATGCCACGCTGTCTGCAGGTATATTCTATGCCACGCAGTTTTCAGTTTTCAGTTATCTTTTCTGCCACACAATTGCGGAATCTTTTCTGTGACAAATTTACAGGTATCTACAGGTATCTACTCTGCTACAGAGTTGCAAGTTTCTTCTATGTCCCACATGTGTAGTTTTATCCATTCGAAGCCCCGCACTTAAATTCTTGTTATCAGTTATCAAGATTCAAGTTCCTCTCGTAGGTATTGGCAGATAGATATCATTAAAGCCCACAACAACAGGATTCGACGTAGACATAACGTTATCTTGCTTTGTCCGGCTGATTGAGGTACTCTTAGCAGCTACATCAGTAGTGAAATCTTTAGACCCATTATAGATCTATTCTCATGTTTCCTCATTTATTTATTTCCTTTCAACTCTTTACTTATCTTTGAAATCGTTGCAGCAATCGTTGTCACATTTCTAGTATTGAAAGTCACACCGCAAGACTTGTCCACAACACGCTACAACCCACAGCGCCTCTGTCACCACCTTTTTGTGTAGCCACAGTCCTGACCAAGCAATAGCTCCTTCAGTCTATTTTATCTTTCACTTGCGAAACTATTTAATCTATGATTGTATTCAATTTTTCATACATTATACTAAGAAACTTAACAATATCAGGGTCAATCTTATATTGGTAAACATCCAGATAGGAGCTGTGGGCGTTTCCCTGCTACCGTCAAGTTGTAAACCTCGGTACTGAAGCTCTTTTCTTAGCTCTTTAATTAAGAGTTTATTTAATAGCTTCAAAGGAGCTAAGTACTTTAAGTACTCTCATTGAGTCGCCTGTAATACTACATACATTTATTATATACAAACTCATTATAATAATGTCTGCCTTGATCACACATCCTACTCAAGCTCCAGCTTGTCTACAGTCAACATTAATATCTAGTCTAGTCCTTAACAGTGCACCTCCTCAAGAAATGAGATGTCAGTGCACATCGGAGTGTTATAAATCAGAGCCGCATTATTACTATTTATAATAAACCAAACATTAATTTGGATTTAGTTCATTGACATTCAATTGGGTATCTTGTTAAAGTTTGTTAATGTGTGTTTATTGTTTTGATTGTTGTTAGTTAGAAATGTATCATTTGTCCTCGTTCCTATGTCCTCACTACTGTCTGTCTATCGCATTTGTCCTCGTTCCTATGTCCTCACTACTGTCTGTCTATCGCATTTTGTGTTCAGAAATTAAATCTCTTTAGAAAGACGTTTCCTCTTCCATTTTTAAGTTATGTTAAAACTTTATCAACAGGGAGACTGTCTTAAGGTTCAATGTTTTACTGGCAAGACATTGAAAAATGCAACTTGTGTTTCAATATTTCCAGACATGCGAGGTATTGTGTATAGATTAAGAGCATTTCTCGTACTCACAGAATGGAACAGTACAACAAGGAACAGGACAGATTCCAACTTAATCAATGAGGCTGTAGAGCAGGTATAGGAGTATTCAAATTTGTCTTTCTTAGAGCTGTTTTTACAATGCCTATATCTACTCACTCTGTCTGGTCAAAAAGTTTGTACACACACCAAATCTCGGACCAAGCTGAAATTTCGCACAATTAATTATTTTAATTGACAACACAATAATAAAAAAAAATAACCAATTAGTTAATTAACTATTGGTAATAAATTATTTTGTTTGGAATCTCAAACAAGGGAAAGAATAATCTGAATTAGTCCGCTTTATAGGTTGTCGACTGAGCCGTAGTGAACACAGCATGAAAAAACAGGACGAGACTAGAGAAACAATGGACAAAATAGCGCCGACAAAAAAGCGCGAGCAAAGTAGCGCGAAAAAAATAGCGCCGACAAAATAGTTCGAACAAAATAACGCCGACAAAAATAGCTCGAAAAAAAAATAATATTTAAAAATGCAAAAATATGCAAGAATTATAATAAGCTAACATGAATAATTTTAAAGCATATCATTTATTTAAATTCTAAAAGAGCACTTCAAAAACACGCCAAGATACTTCCATACTTGTCAGATGAACATACCCTGAAGAAACAACTGCTGATCTCTATCATGGATAACAATGTACCATAACGAAAGGAAGGGGCGGGTTTATATTCTTGTGTATGCTTGGGAGAGACGGGAAGTGGATTTAGGCCTACAACTCAAATGGACACTCCTAAACTTTGATATCTATGTGATGGTGTTAGACAAAGACGGACAGGAAATAGCAAAATCAATGATTGAATTGGTCAGTCGCTGCCTGAGATGAAACAATCTCGAAAAAAAAAGTGTGCTCGCCAGCTTAACTAATCCTGACAAACACATACGTTTGCAGATGTTGTGGCAATAGACGCCTTGGTTTGATCAAAGAGAGATGCCACAGATAATCAAGGGACCTGATTATACCATAACACACATGTGTAACACACACACACACATCGTCATGTACCTAAACATTAAACAGGTTGACATTTCTAAAACATTGTGTGTGTGTGTGTGTGTGCAAGTTATGCATTTGAAACATTGGTGAAACAGGAGAAAGGGAGACAATGTTCAAGTATTCTCTGTCTCTGCAGATATGGCCTACTTTTAGAACTAACAATAGTGATGAAGATTATTGAGACCGAAATAAAAATGCTGTTTAAGACCTTTACTTACATAAATCCGGAACTTTTATACACATCATATAAAAGTCTGCGCTTTTTTGTCGGCGCTATTTTGTTTGGAGCTATTTCGTCCGTGCTTTTTTGTCGGCGCTATTTTGTCGGGTCAGCCAGGAAACCAGTTTCTTATCACAAAAACAAAATTATAAACAAAAGAATGAATTTATTTTGACAATATTTCAGGAATAATCTAAATCTGGGAAGTGTTCTTTGCTGGTACTGGTGGTGCTGATGAAGTTTCGTTAATAACTTGCTGATTATAGTTTAACACAACCATTAACTTACACGCACACAATTATGTAAGAACAACTAATTCAAGACTGCTCAGTGATATATGATGCCAATTTATTTCAGTAAAGTAGGAAACAGTCCAATGTCATTAAGTCTACAACTGTCTGTTATTTCGGTTTCTAAGACAACCCGATTAATGTTTTGTTTTTAATCTACCGACACGGCACTAAAGATGCTACCTTCTAAGCACCATCCTATTAGATATATCCTTACAGAAGGCATACATGCCCCACGTGACACGCCTCTGGTTACACAGAAATAATTATGTATATGTATTATATCGCTTTTTATTAACACTAACTGTTGGAACCATATCAATAATTTAATAGGGATGGTATCTTCTCTTCCCTAGATAACAAGCGATATAGAAAACATGAATGACGGATACTCTTACCGAATCGGCATTGCTCCAGAGATTAAATTTCCATTAGACGATCAAACAGTCCCTGTTTTGTGGGCTGACATTTATCTTTTAGCACCATCGACTATAAGAAGAGATTCATTTGAGAGCAATGCTTTGAAGGCGCTCTTTAGAAAGAGCCCTAATACATTCAGACGAACCTTCTCCTATGTTAACATGATCAATGAGGATTTGTTTCTTGACTGTAGCTCTAACGGAACCTGGCAAACAGAGGAGTTTGTACCAGATATGGCAACTCAGTCATTTTTTGTTGGGAAACAGCACTATAGCATCTTGTCGTTGATACTAACATGTCCCTATATCACATTCCCACAATCCAATTTCACTGTTGAATGGAACAGAACAAATAGAAAGGGAGACATCACTGTCACAGTTGTTGTGGGTGATACCAAAGTAGTCATTTCAAACATGTCTGACGTTAATAGCTTGAGCGTGACAGGAACCAATGAGATAAATGTGTGTACTGAACTTCTGGAGAAATATTTAGCTCAATCACCAAGACTGCTCGTGAAAAGAACGATAATCCTGTCAACTAAAGTCTTGACGTATGTCTGTCTTTGTGCATCAGAGTTGTCCCTTTTTTGCACTTTAGCTGTGTACTTTGCATTTTCTACACTTAGAACTGTGCCTGGAATAATCAGCATGCATCTAGCCCTGAGCCTTTTACTTGTACAGGCTGCCTTGATTATGGCATCTAACATGTAAGTTGATCTTTCTTATTTATGATGTATTAATTTCTATCAGAACTTAAGAGAAAATATCTTAAGACAAAGAGGAGCATGATCAAAGAATTAATTATCAGAGTTTCCAACACTTTTCACTTGACTCATTTTACTGACATTTGTATCAACTTGAAACGAAAACAAAAAAAAAAAAAACAGTCATTAATAAATGTAAACATTTAGTGAAGAGGTAACAAAAATTAATATCCAAAATTTTCATATGGGGTTTGGATTCTCAGAAGTAATGTCTCCGATGTATGTCTAGTTTCAAAAACACTCTCAATACGCATACATTTGAGTGGAAACTAAATTGTAGCATATTTTGTCTTTGTACAGACCGGTGCCAAGTACGCTCTGTACAAGTGTTGGTCTAATCACACATTTCTTGTGGCTGTGGCACTTCTCTTGGATTTTCTTGTCCAGCCTTCACATGTTTCAAGTGATGACTGTCAGAATGTCAAGTCCAACTCACAAAGATAGCGGCAAGTTCAAATTTGTTTTGAAGCTGACATCCTTTTCACTGATAGGTCCAGGAGCTGTCTTGTTTGCGGTCATCGTGTCGTCCTATATGACATCACGCACTATTGGATATGGTCAGAATTCGTGCTATCTTGATTCTATCTACCTAACAGGTAAATCATTTCATTGTAGTACTTGAAACAGAAACTGGAAAAACATATTTAAAAATGTTTAAGACAATTATCTCTTTTATTCATTTAATAGGGCGATTATTTTTCTCTTAAAGACTAATGTATATTAGATTTTAACAAGAAAAACATTAAAACCATCAACATTAATTTTTGTTTTTACCTGAGAAAGAATTCTGGTTATGTGACTGTATACATTTGGAAATTGTTGAACGCGATTGTCCTTTTAAGAACACAATAGTTCTTTCAAAATAAATGTTGGATCTAGATCTAGACCTAATTCTCTAGCCATAGTGTAATTTATTTCATCGTATATCAAATTAAATATTCAACAGCACCCTTTATTTTTTTCTTTGACGACTAAACAGATATCTCATTAATTATAGGTACAATCATGATACAATCTCAAACAGATACTATGAATTATGACAGTCAACACATTCACAGTTACTTGATGTCAGTGTTACTTTGTTGTCATTAAAAACAGTCACTATTTTCACTTTACTCTATCCCATGATTCACTTCTTTCAAACCCTTCAATTTTTTAAAACTTCATAAAATTCATCATTATTTAAAACACACACACACACACACACACCGTAATAAATGACAAATACAATGTAAAGCAACCATTTTTTTCCTATCAAATAATGGGAAAAAAACGAGGGGGGATATTTTGTCTTAAAATCAAACAGTTTTCTAAAGGTAAACAGTGACTCAGTTCGTTCTCCATACGTTGAGGAGAAAAAAAACAACAACTAAATTTGATAATTTTTTTTTGGTTAATATTTTTTTACATTTTTATGTATATTAATGGAGGGGCATATTCAAGATGGGGTCGCGGTGGCTGAGGGGTTAAGCGCTTGGCTTCCGAAACTTGGGTCCTGGGTTTGAATCTCGGTGAAGTCTATGGTTATGAATTTCTGCATTCTTAAATTTAAATTACCTTAACAATAACACCATCTGCCCTATATATCGCAAGGTCTGAAATGGAGACATTTTATATTTTAGGTAGCTGCCCAATCTTTGTCTAATATTCATGTTATAATATAACAAAGTATAGACTCATTTTAAATGTAGAGAAGAACAGTCATATTAAATATATTTGTCTGTTCCAGGTCTGTCAGTGGTGGCTCCAATCTGTCTAGTTTCTTTGTGCAACTTCACATTTCTTGGGATAACAGTCGCAAGCATTCGCAAAGTTCATCAGCCTGTGAGTGTTACATCCATGGCACTGGATCAATACAAAAACTGTTTACTGTACGCTAAATTGTCGTCAGTATGTGCAGTGTACTGGATAGTAACTCTTGTTGCAGAAGCCTACGACAATGAAGTAATGTGGTAAGTTGGGGGTGGACGGGGCCATGCACCTTGCTTCAGTGTAGCAATAATATCTGTTTTAAGTGATGTAATGAGAATTTTTAGAGTTGCTAAATTACTACTAGGTGTGACGAGATGTTAATTAGTTAATATTTGGCGCGTCTAGGGGAAATTTTATTAATTTTATCCCGCTCACATATAAGACTTTGTACAGGCACACCGCAACTAACAGTAAGAACAGACCAATATTATAAGTTCATAAATAAAAATAATTTAATGAATGAAAGTTTACAAAAGAAAAATGATCAAATAAAATTATAATTAAGAAATGAAATGAAGGTGCTAATATCTAACTTAATTGCTCATCATGGATTGCTAATTGGTGAGTGATTGTAAGAGAAGAATGTTCCTATGTCTGCTACTTATTTTTCTTAGCTGCTAGCCCTTGGGTCGTCTTCTGGCGGTCGTAGGACTGGCATTCAGAAGGATGAGTCATCCGGCTCTGTCTTAGGACGTCGGCTCGGGATATTCTCTATGCTGTAGGCAAGTAGGCTCTAGGGTGAGGCCGCTGCCTGTTTAGCAGTAGAGAGGGTTGGTGCTGTAGACAATAAGTTGGACGATCTCTCAGCTGTGATCTCTAGCTCGTAGAGAGCCGTGCTAACTCAACACCAGTTTATCTTCTGCTGCGAAGGTTGCTCTAATCTGTCGGCATTAGGCAATAGCTATTGGGCAGTGGACAGTTTGGGTTGGGTACTGGACCAATGTTACTGGGCTGTATAAGGCACTGTGGACACTGGGCACTATTTTAAGGCCGAGGACAGTAGGCAATGCCTTCTTGCTAACAGGTATATAATTGGGGGGGGGGGGGGTATCTGGTGTGGTCTGCTTCGGTTACAGCTTTGGGTGGAGATCTGGTAGTTATAGCAGTCGGGTGTAGCAATCATGTGTAGCAATCGGGGGAAGCAACCAGGCTGGGGATAAGACAGACTATTAGGAACCTCCTAAAGGCATTGAGCAGGGATTCCCATATGCCTTGCAATCATTCAGATGCAGGCATTGGTATCAATCCCAATAAGGCATTTAAGACAATCATGCATAAAATCTTAAAGCATGCGTATGACTCAATAGCAAACAAAATACAGGTAAGATAACTACAGTAAATGTGTCATCATACAATGTAGGATGATACTAGCCAAGATTCATCCATTAAATGAGATTACGTCGTTAAGTAATCAGTTATAGCACAATGGGGAATGAGCATATTATATACTAAAGGATAAGATGAAATAAAGTACTAGGGATCGAGATACAGTATAAGGGTTTGATATAATTAATCAAAATTACATTCATTCAAGGAACTATAAGTTCACAAGGGTGTGAGACATGATAATATGTATGAGGGAATATAACAGAAATGTGAAATGATTAATTTCACATGGGCTCTGTAAGTTTAGAGCACTGTGATCTAAGTTCTTAGACAGTACTTAGATTCACTAAGGGGTATTGTTTACATCAATCACTAAAATACAGGAATGGATGAAACATAACCAATTAAATGTAATAACTATAGTTTCAAATGTAGACAACCTTAGCGGCATTAATAATACTATATGAAGATATAACATCCACATAAAATAGTACAAGAATCATACAAAATAAAGTCATAATGTAATGACGGGGAACGTGGTTGTGTACTAATGTGTACTCACACATTCCTATAAGATAAAATGAGTATAGTAAAATGTTTACACTTACCCGTTTGTCCCTAATGAAACCTCACAACTTAACTTCCTAACAGAGGAGACTGTATGAATCCTAGCGGGCCTATCTTGGAATGCTTTGGTCTCTCTCTATATATAGTTGGGACTTTTCATTTAACGGGTGGGGAAGATATCTAGCTGATTTTCTCACATGTATCGATGTCAGGCGTCAGGTCAGATTTATGGTCAATATTCGTTGCCTACCGTGAGAGTAAAGTCTTAAGCGAATATGTATCTGTCCAGCCCGAGTGCAATGCTATTCTTAGAGCGACGTGTATCCTGCGGGGGGGGGGGGGGGGGATAGGTGTGAAAAGTTATTAGGCCGCAGCGTGAAGGGACTATTGTGTGCGGTCACCTGCACAGCGGTCAAAATTAAAAGTTAGCCCTAGAGAGGCTAGTTAATGTTTTACGTGGAGATTCGTCCCGTGAGAAACGTGCGAGGGGGGATAAATCCTTCAAGAAATTAGCTGTGGGTGGACAGGAAAATAATTGTTTTAAGTTAAGTTAAAAATAAAGTTTCTCACGGTTTGCTGGGAAAAACTCAAATGAATTTTTGCATGCAAGTTTCGTATCGTCACACTAGGGATAAAAGATTCAAAGCCTGGTAAATATTTCAATGAAACCACGCAACACAAGAAACATAAAGAAACTGGAACATACAAAAAATAAAGAAGTGTGATTCATTACAAACAAATATTCACATTTGACTAGAGTAACACCTTTAGTAAAATCACTAAATTTAGAAAGCCTTCAGGGTAGAAGACTCAAAAGAAAAGTAGCCATTATACAGAAAACACTGAACCATAACCTTTAAATACCAAAACATAATCTAATGAAAGTCTAGGAAAGAGACAAATATAAACGCACATTCCTTGTACCATATGCTAGGGCATAGTTGTACAAATGATCACTCTAACTAGTGCTATTAGACCATGGGATGGGTTGCCTGAGTCAGCCAAGATAACTAATGACTTGGCAGAATGTAAGTCCTTGATTAGAATGTATGACTAAGATTGACATAGAAACACTCCCAGCACGTAATCATCTTCTTGTTAAAGTATTGTCTGTATTTCATAAACAAGTCATTGAACACATGCGTACATTAAATAGGTTCCATCGTATGTCAAGTCTAATATTGAACAATCCCAAATACAAAAAAAATAAGAAAAGAAAATATCGCTGAAACTTTTAGATGACACTCTATTTGTTCTAGGATCATCTCACAGTTGCTGAACGGTCTTCAAGGGATTGCAATATTTATCTCATTTATGTGCAACAAAAGAGTCTACGGAATGTTTGACAATCAGTCAATGTCGCAACAACAAACATCAATTCAGTTTACTACAAAGACCAGTAATTAATTGTCAAAAGCAGCAGAATATCCTGAAAATTATGTCCTCCTGTTCACTAATTATCTCTGTTGTATACATATGTTAATATAATATGATATAACCAACATATTTTTTAATGAACACTACATTAATCTCAAATTCACTACCAATTGTACTTTTTATTCCATTTTCGGAGATGTAAAAACTTTATGTTTATCAAATAAAAAAAATGTGTGATGTTAGTGTTGTGGTTGACACTCTTTTACTCTTAGCTGTGAGTGAGATTTTAGGCTATGATCTGAATTAAATTGGGCATTAATAATGTATTTGATTTTTTTCAAAGCTTAAATAAACTCACTTTGTCTGTCTGTCTGGTAAAAAGTTTGTACACGTGATTTCTCACACACCCAATCTCGGATCAAGCTTAAATTCGGCACAATTATTTCTTTTCCATTTCGACACAAGAATCAATTTTCCAAAAAATAACAATAATAAACCAATTAACTAATTAACTATTGATAATAAATTATTTGTTTGGTATCTCAAACAAGGGAAAGAAATTCGAATTGACAGAAGTATAAGCTGAATTAGTCCTATTTATAGGTTGTCGTCTGAGTCTTCGTAAACACAAAACAAAAAAAAGAGGTCAGGACTATAGAAACAATCTATAACTTATGTCCATAAGCTGTCCACTAACAGAGTGGCTTGAGCCATGAGTTCACATTCTGGTCGTTTCCCCTTTTTTTTTTTAAATTTTAAAAGTCATTTTCTTGTAAGTCGAGCTCACATTTCATTACATGACCGGTCCAAACTAATTGACACAAGTACGCTTTCTTATTTTGTTTTCTTATTTTCTTGTTACAATTCAAGTCATTAATTTATCTAGGGTGGAGAAACCTAGAACCTGAACACAGATCTCAAACAACGATTTTTCAAGACATTTAACAGTTGATGTATGTCGCTGAAAAAAAAAGACTAACTCGTATACAATACTGGGAAAACTCTAGTATAACAGTTATAATTTTTTCAAAGTAAAAAAAAAACAAATTTAAATTTGGTTAGAGAACTAAGGCTAAATCTAGATCCAACATCTGTTTTGAAAGGACTATCGCGTTTATTGATTTCTGAATGTAAGACATTATTGATTTAATAAGTTAATGTTTTAAGTCTAGATCTACGATGCAATTATTGGAATATTATACAGTGTAGTAAATCTATGTATTTGCTTAACTAGGATATTATCTTGGTTTGGTGATGGGACAATGGGGCGGAATAAAAACTTCTCCATTGTTTTTAATCTAACATTTATTTTAGTAATTAAGAGAAAAACTTCATTCTATAAGTTGTAGATAAGGAGGTATTGCTACTTAACAAAAAGTATTTGTAATGTTTTTCTTTAGAATCATGTATTTAAACACAGCGGGCATGCAGTACGTGTACAAGGGAGACTATTTTAGTCACTAAAGAGTAAAAAAAAAACATGCTAAACGTAAAAAATAACTTTGAAATTGGAAAGAACTGTATATTTATAACCATATCTTTCGAAACTGTAAGATATCCCTTAATCAACATCAAACTAAATTAATTAATTAACACCAATTATTTTATTAAACGGTTAATTGTTTTTTTATTGATTCATGTTTTGTTTGGAACAATGAATAATTGTGAAAAAATTCAACTTGATCCAAAAATGAGTAATGGAAGAAAATTTTTGCCACAATTATACCAGACAGACAGACTGACAAAGAGTTTATATATTAATATTTTTATTTTGTGAGGTTTTCATTTTGGCTTAGAGACATCGAACGTGGAACAGTCTTTTTTATTTTTTTTTTGTCTTTCTGTCAGGTCCGTCAATCTGTTTGTCTCGTTGATAACATAGAAATGTTGTTACATATTGTTGTAACTCCAGTGGCGCTCTAATAGGGAAAATGTGTGTGTGACCTACTGACACACGCGACTCAGGCGAATCTCACAGGTCAACGGCTGTTGAACAAGGGACAGTACTGATAGTACACGCAAATATGGCCCGTGCTAAGGTTTTGAAATCGAAAGCCTTCAAGGACGAGACAATGTGTAAAAAAGGACAGTTGAATCCAAGACAGCCAGGCAGTAAGGACGGTGCGGTACAATGTGAGTACTTGAAAAGGTAGCTGCACGAGTCCAGAAGTAGAAAGATAGACTTGTAATGTTTAGTAGGCAGTTCTGTTAGTGGTGTTTAGTTGGCAGTTCTTTTAAAGCATTTGTAGTTAATGTAGCCAATTGTGTTGTATTGGCTGTTAATGTTGATGTATTTGTAATAAAACCGCCACATTGTTACATGAAGCTCTTGTTGTCAAGTTCTTGTGTTCAATGTGTTGTGTTGAGTAGTCCTTACAGAAGGCCTGGTAGAGAAAAACGTAACAATATTAATGGCTTGCAGATTTTAGGTGGAATGGCAACTTTTCTTTACTCATTACAGAGTATAAGCTGTTCCGGATATTTTTTATGAAAAACAACTCAACATCAAAAGATTTTTTAGAATCGCTTTTCTAGTTTGAAAAACATTTAAATTTTATGCAAAAACGTTGCAAAAAAAATCGATTATTAGTTATCCAGGTTTTATAAATTAAAAAAATATCGACAAATGATTGTCTGTAATCGCGGCTCTGAGTATATTGTATATACTTTTTACCAAAAAAATTTTAAAAAAATGTCACTATCACTAAAAGGCAGTTCAGATGTTTGCCGAAATGTCGAAAAATCTGATTATTGAAAATGAGTTATTCCGTGTTTTTTTTTTATTAAAAGGAAAATAACGCCAAATTCTTATTTAAGATCGCTCTTCTAACTTATAATTAAGTGTTTAGCAAAAGCTTTGCAAAGTTCTGACTTTAAATAATGGGTTGTTCATGATTTGTATAAATGAAAAACAAAAAAATTCCTTAGGATTGCTTGAAATCGATCTTTTGGCTTAGACTAAATTAAATTTTCTTGCTAAAGAGTAAAAAAAATTGACGATAATAGGGTAATACTGGTTTTTTAAAATAAAAAGCAAATTAACGCCAAATGACTGTTTAAATCGATCTTCTGAATTATATTACACTAGTTGACCGGCGGCGTAGCATACGCCGCTTTTTTTGCAAGGACGGCCTTAGGCCACTGCAACTTATGCGACCGCAGTGGGCCCCGCACTTTTAAAGGACCCGCACTTTCATAGGACCCACGCTAATTCAAGGTGTATAAATTATTAAATTAAACCATTTTATAACTTAAAACAGATTTATCGCGCCCTCCTGACGATTTACCAGTAGCTCCTGGAAATCTCCTGAAATTACAAAATATACAAAATGTCCTAAAAATATACAGAATATATAGACAAAAATTGTCAGTTTAGGATGTCATTCAATATTGAAAACACCAATCCTACGCGCGATAAATAAAAACGGCATTATGCATTAGCCGTATGTATAATCTGGTGAAAGAAGCTTCTCGCGCCTCAAACTAATGAAGAAATACTTGAGGTCAACAATTCTCAAAGATAGATTGAAACATTTAGTAATTCTTGCTATTAAGCGAAATCCTTTCTGGCCCCACAATGATTAAGTCCTTCCCTGCTATTTAGTGACGGGTGAATATACATAGTAGATTAGTTGTTCTCTTTCCATGACTTCTTTGTCTTTATGGTTAAGTCCGGCGCTGCTATTTAGTGTTTGTAAAATATTTGTTAGTAAAATGATTTACATGTTTCGGATTTTCCTTCAGAGTAGCACAAAGGGGGTGGTAGCGGGCAGGGTTTGACAGTCCAGCGGGCAGCCATCCGTATCGATGTGTGAATACCCATTTGTTCTCCCCCCTCTTGTTTTTTTTTTTGTTGGGTGACTATTTGCAGAAATAAGAGAGTGATCTTTCATTTACTTCTTCTTCTTATCCAAACTCTCAAGGGAAGAGTAGAATTATATATATAGATTAAATTTTCATGCTAAAACGTAGCAAAAAAATCTCGTTATCAGCAAATAGAATCTTAATGAATATTTTGGGGAAAAAAATATCACGAAAGGATTTTGTGAGAACTGATATTTGTTTACAAATCTCTTGTATTTAAGATATTATTATAGCTTTTATATAGCGCTACTTTCATGCTTACAGCATGCTCAGAGCGCTATGGTCCAATCTCATTTGTGAACCTGTGGGGGGAGGGGGTATCTAGGAGTTAGTTTTTCCGTGCCGTCTTTAGGCGCTCAGTAAACGCAACTCTGCCCGAGTTGGGTGTCGAGCCTCGAGCCCACTTCTAGATAGCCAAGCCAAGCCGAGTTCAAGCGAACTTGGCCTCTCGACCACGCTTCCCATATGTAGACCACGAAATGGGAAGTCATCTTGAGAGCTGCAATATTTTTGAATTGAGTAATTACTGTTAATATTAAACCCTCGATGCCAACAAAATAAAAAAATGTTCTTCGTTTGTAAATGTCAAATATTTAATTCACAAAACGGGCACAGTGCAATGTCGTTTAGTCTACGATGCTGAAAACCACTTTTTGTTTCCTCTAAGCAGTATCAAAGTAGTTTTCTTTCTTCTCTACTTGTCTTCAATAAGGTCTCAAACGTGGCTCATACGGCCTTATTGAGCGCTGTCTATACCTGAGGCCATCTCCTTAATCATACTAAATCTTCGGAATTGAAGACATTGCCATCTATTATTCATCAAAGTAGAGAGGTGATAGAGTAGAAGAAACAAGTGAAGATATTATCCAAGAACAAACAGGTATCAGATGAAGCAGACGGATCATGC
This sequence comes from Biomphalaria glabrata, assembly GCF_947242115.1. NCBI lineage: Eukaryota > Metazoa > Mollusca > Gastropoda > Planorbidae > Biomphalaria > Biomphalaria glabrata. The sequence continues at coordinate 16,842,991 of NC_074722.1, read as the reverse complement.
AAATTAGAAATACAGTTGACTCTTATTAGTCTGACGGGACCAGTTTGGTGTCGGATTACTAAGTCAGATTATTAAAGGTTATTTGACTTTAAAAAAAATGTCTGGGCCTTTTGTCAAGAAAATTATATTTATGATGTAATAAGATTTTTACTTAATATTTCAAGGATATAAAATAAACAAGAAAAACATGTTTTAAATATATTTTTTAAAATAATACCTCCATAATTAAATATAATTTTAAAAATTTTTTATAATTTAAATTTTTTATATTCATTTTGGGTATAAAAACCGATGACACCGTAGCTGCTAGATCGTTCGCGTTTTCTGATTTAGCTAGCGTGGAAGGCATACTTGTGTGATGATTTATTGGTATGTTCATTATATAGACATCTAGATCTAACACTAGACCTAAACGTCTGATTTATAACTTTTAAGATCTAGTCAGGAATTTGCCATAGTTTGGGGGCCCTGGGGACTTGACCTCTTTGAGGGCCCATACATTTTGCGTAATATATAATATTTAATGTAAAAAAATACTCATTTCAAGTGGGGGCCTGGGGGATTTTAAAATTCTCCTCCTCTCTTCAACCACCTAAGTTAAACCTCTAGATCTAGTCTAGATCTATTTCTTGATCTAGAATTAAGATGTAACTAGAAATATATTACCCGCGGCCCGCGGGTCTTATTTTGCGTATGACTGTCGATATTTTCACTGAGTGGTTTGGAAACAATTAAACGAAATAATAATGCTATAAGAAAGCTATCAAAATAACTAATCGACCTAAATCCAGTTTTTAATAAAAACATTAGCTTGTAGGTCTACATATATTTAGATCTAGATTAGATAATATTATAATAGATGTAGACCTACTATCATAAGAGTGAATTCAATGGCTCAAGAAGCTTATTAATTATTGTATGTTAGTATATTTAATATCCCCCATATAGAGCCTCATGTAGCCTGTCCAATCATACTGTGTTTACATAGCGGTGTGCACGACACATGCCTGGCCCTGGTGACAAAAAAAAACCGATACACGTGAATGTAACTGTTAATATAACATTGTTAGTTTAATTTTACGTAGATCTATATCTAGGCTCTAAGAAATTTGGATGCCATAGTAGTCTAGTTAATAACTAAACACTTTAAACTTGTGTTGACCTAGATCTAAATCATATGTATGTCAACTATTGTCAACACGCGAAAGCCATTCACATTTATAGCGCATGCGTGACCTTTTGGTGCGCGATATGATGAATGCAAAGTGTTTGTCAACACTGCAAATGTATATTTGTAGCTATGTTGGTAAGTGGTCTAAGTGCGCATAAGTAAATATAAAAGAAAAAAGTAAATTGAAAATAAAGATTTAAAATAAAACCTAATCGGTAGTTGTAGGGTAAAATACTTTTAAAACACAATGGAAAGTATTATGTTAGTAATTTATTATTTTATTATATACCTTTATAATGCGCGCTATTATGACGTTTATTTCATTCGTATCACTACTCAGAGCATGCAATGGTGCGCGCGACTTATGGAAAAGTGTGTCAATGCGGCTAAAGCTATTCTCGCATTTAGAGCGAACGATTTTATGTAAAAAATGTTTTGTAAACTCAAATTTAAAGGTTAATTTTCATTAAATAATGAAATGAATAGAAACTAATTTGTATGTTCGTGTGTAAAAGTACAAACTTATGTTTTCTTAAATTAGGGCTAATTTAGATCTAAGAAATTTTCATCTTTCCGCAAGCTTGACCTCTCCGTCTTTTCTCATCATTTAGTCACATCATGTAAACATGGCCTAAATTTGTAAGATACTATTCTTTCATAGAGATGGTCAATTTTTTTAGGGTCTTAAGTTTGTTTTAGGGCTACAATACATACACTACGCACCAAGTTAGTACCCAAGAAACATTTCTGCCAAGTTTTATCAAGATTGGTCAAAAGGTTTTGATTTTTATTCATAACATATATACATACATACATGCATATGCCTTACTTTCTACTTTATAGTATAGACTAGCCTGACATTATCCGCGGCCTGCGGGCCTTATTTAGTGTTTAGTAATCTAGTGGGTTGGATTTAAATGTATGTTAAACTTAGCTAATGATCCTTTCAAGTTTTTCTCTTTCGCTACGTAAATAAAAGTAGTTTTTGCGAAAATGGGTTTACCCCTGGCCGATACATTCATATCTATTAAAAACGAAAGGAGCGATAGATGAATAGGATATAAAGTAGGCCTACAATTAAAACGGGTTTACCCGATTTGTTAAATGAATGGGATTATAAAGTAAGTCAGGACGTCTGAATTCGCAGATATATGGAACGAATTTATGTAAAAATGCTTTTGAAACACAAAATTGAAGGTTAATTTTATTACGTAATAAAATCAATAGACTATATTTTGTATTTTCATGTGTCAAAGTGAAAAACTATCTGCGCAAAGTGTAGTTCTTAAAATTAGATCTAGATCCTTTCGTTCTTTTCTCATGTAAGTATGGCCTAGATCGATGAAGTTATAATGCTTTCATAGAGTTGGTCAACTTTTTTTTGAGGGTCTCAAGTTTGTTTTAGGGCTACAATACATACACTACGGTCTAAGTTAGCACCCAAGGAACATTTCTGCCAAGTTTTATCAAGATTTGCCAAACGGTTTTGATTTCTATACGTAACATACATACATATATACATACGCCTTACTTTCTACTTTATAATATAGATAGATACTAGATATACGTACACATATAAGTAACGCTTATAAACTTTTATAAAATTGAAGCAACTTTAAATGTATGCAGTTATTGCATAATTAAGGTAATACGGCTCACAACGCCATGTTGGCTCTAGACTTTATTTAGTCTCTAGCCAAGTTTACATTTATTTTTATTTTTTTTAAATAACGGTCAAACTAGAGTTAGTAATTCTGTTCTCAGTGATATATATCATTTGTTAAGTTTCTAGGAAAATCATTAGAGCTGTTTTTTTAAATATCAGGTGTCTGCCCACCCACCCAGCCTCCAGGTTCCTCCATGAAGGAGTGACTTGAATAGATTTATTGAAACAAAAGATTAAAAGGGTTAATTTGTTGACCTAAAAATCAATCTAAAAATATATAAAATATGACTTCAGCGTTCACACACTGTAATAACTTGTAACGTAAGCCTATAAACCTGAATTGTCATGATTATAATGTGCCTTATTGTTGTTTTTTACAATATATTAATTAACTAGCCTATATTACATTTACAAAAACATAAACAGTATTCAATTATTTATTTGCTCATTCTAAAAAAAATGATAAGCGGTTAAATAAATGAAGAGATTAAATATACCACAACCCATAACTCATACTACGCTGTCACACAAGCAATGACTCAACTTGCAGCGAGAAGCAAAAAAAAAAATGTGCGCGGTAAGTATTTAAAAAAAAAGCGGGTTGACTTTGTCAGAGTATTAAGAGACTGCCAGGTTGTAAGGCAATGCGAGACTTTCAAAATGTATGCTACAGTTGGTTGTATAAATGTCTACTCGCAATTGTAAGAAATGAAGAGATAGTTTTTCAGGTAACACTGGAACTAGTATAGACCCTTGTACGTTACTTTCGTTAGCTTGTATGTGTTTTAAAATTATTTAAATTTCTTAGACCAACTAAATATTGGATACATATTTAAGATAAGATTTATGTTAATAATTAATTCTACGCACTGCATTTCAAAAAGAAAAAAGAAAAAAATGTTGAAAAATTGTGTCTATACTCTATTATACCTTGCTATTCTGACCAGTCTAACTATAATATGAAATCCACACTTTAATTGTGTATTCCGTCCCTCAGTCTTAATACAAGCCTTATTAGAACAAAAAAAAAGACTCGTGGTGTAGATGTCCATCTAAGACAAGCATGCTATCTCTAAGACACCAGAAGACGTTATTGTATGTGTTTATTTTAGTGGACTCGTGTTACTTTTTGTTCTTGCCATATTGTGACTTTTCTTTTCTAAATGTTGATGTCACCAACGAAGAGTTATTGTACCACGACATCCCGGAGTTGAATTATGTTCACATTTGGAATAAGAGCACAACCTCAGCCATTGACTTTCAAAGAGAAGTCTGTGCTGACAGATGTGAGAATGGAATGAAAGTGTACGGAAGTAAGACAAATTTAAATATTCAATGTTTTCAATGTGAATGCAAGAGGCCGGCCTGTGAAGTTTATGGCAATTGTTGTGACGACATCTCCGCCAGTCCAACATTTTCAAATAACACCAAGCCTCTTTCTTCAACACCACCAACTTACTATTGTGACGACATCTCCGCCAGTCCAACATTTTCAAATAACACCAAGCCTCTTTCTTCAACACCGCCAACTTACTATTGTGACGACATCTCCGCCAGTCCAACATTTTCAAATAACACCAAGCCTCTTTCTTCAACACCGCCAACTTACTATTGTGACGACATCTCCGCCAGTCCAACATTTTCAAATAACACCAAGCCTCTTTCTTCAACACCGCCAACTTACTATTGTGACGACATCTCCGCCAGTCCAACATTTTCAAATAACACCAAGCCTCTTTCTTCAACACCGCCAACTTACTATTGTGACGACATCTCCGCCAGTCCAACATTTTCAAATAACACCAAGCCTCTTTCTTCAACACCGCCAACTTACTATTGTGACGACATCTCCGCCAGTCCAACATTTTCAAATAACACCAAGCCTCTTTCTTCAACACCGCCAACTTACTATTGTGACGACATCTCCGCCAGTCCAACATTTTCAAATAACACCAAGCCTCTTTCTTCAACACCACCAACTTACTATTGTGACGACATCTCCGCCAGTCCAACATTTTCAAATAACACCAAGCCTCTTTCTTCAACACCACCAACTTACTATTGTGACGACATCTCCTCCAGTCCAACATTTTCAAATAACACCAAGCCTCTTTCTTCAACACCACCAACTTACTATTGTGACGACATCTCCTCCAGTCCAACATTTTCAAATAACACCAAGCCTCTTTCTTCAACACCACCAACTTACTATTGTGACGACATCTCCTCCAGTCCAACATTTTCAAATAACACCAAGCCTCTTTCTTCAACACCGCCAACTTACTATTGTGACGACATCTCCGCCAGTCCAACATTTTCAAATAACACCAAGCCTCTTTCTTCAACACCGCCAACTTACTATTGTGACGACATCTCCGCCAGTCCAACATTTTCAAATAACACCAAGCCTCTTTCTTCAACACCGCCAACTTACTATTGTGACGACATCTCCGCCAGTCCAACATTTTCAAATAACACCAAGCCTCTTTCTTCAACACCGCCAACTTACTATTGTGACGACATCTCCGCCAGTCCAACATTTTCAAATAACACCAAGCCTCTTTCTTCAACACCGCCAACTTACTATTGTGACGACATCTCCGCCAGTCCAACATTTTCAAATAACACCAAGCCTCTTTCTTCAACACCACCAACTTACTATTGTGACGACATCTCCGCCAGTCCAACATTTTCAAATAACACCAAGCCTCTTTCTTCAACACCACCAACTTACTATTGTGACGACATCTCCTCCAGTCCAACATTTTCAAATAACACCAAGCCTCTTTCTTCAACACCACCAACTTACTATTGTGACGACATCTCCTCCAGTCCAACATTTTCAAATAACACCAAGCCTCTTTCTTCAACACCACCAACTTACTATTGTGACGACATCTCCTCCAGTCCAACATTTTCAAATAACACCAAGCCTCTTTCTTCAACACCGCCAACTTACTATTGTGACGACATCTCCGCCAGTCCAACATTTTCAAATAACACCAAGCCTCTTTCTTCAACACCACCAACTTACTATTGTGACGACATCTCCGCCAGTCCAACATTTTCAAATAACACCAAGCCTCTTTCTTCAACACCACCAACTTACTATTGTGACGACATCTCCGCCAGTCCAACATTTTCAAATAACACCAAGCCTCTTTCTTCAACACCACCAACTTACTATTGTGACGACATCTCCGCCAGTCCAACATTTTCAAATAACACCAAGCCTCTTTCTTCAACACAACCAACTTACTATTGTGACGACATCTCCTCCAGTCCAACATTTTCAAATAACACCAAGCCTCTTTCTTTAACACAACCAACTTACTTTTGTGACGACATCTCCTCCAGTCCAACATTTTCAAATAACACCAAGCCTCTTTCTTTAACACAACCAACTTACTATTGTGACGACATCTCCGCCAGTCCAACATTTTCAAATAACACCAAGCCTCTTTCTTCAACACCGCCAACTTACTATTGTGACGACATCTCCGCCAGTCCAACATTTTCAAATAACACCAAGCCTCTTTCTTCAACACCGCCAACTTACTATTGTGACGACATCTCCGCCAGTCCAACATTTTCAAATAACACCAAGCCTCTTTCTTCAACACCACCAACTTACTATTGTGACGACATCTCCGCCAGTCCAACATTTTCAAATAACACCAAGCCTCTTTCTTCAACACCACCAACTTACTATTGTGACGACATCTCCGCCAGTCCAACATTTTCAAATAACACCAAGCCTCTTTCTTCAACACCACCAACTTACTATTGTGACGACATCTCCGCCAGTCCAACATTTTCAAATAACACCAAGCCTCTTTCTTCAACACCGCCAACTTACTATTGTGACGACATCTCCGCCAGTCCAACATTTTCAAATAACACCAAGCCTCTTTCTTCAACACCGCCAACTTACTATTGTGACGACATCTCCTCCAGTCCAACATTTTCAAATAACACCAAGCCTCTTTCTTCAACACCACCAACTTACTATTGTGACGACATCTCCGCCAGTCCAACATTTTCAAATAACACCAAGCCTCTTTCTTCAACACCGCCAACTTACTATTGTGACGACATCTCCGCCAGTCCAACATTTTCAAATAACACCAAGCCTCTTTCTTCAACACCACCAACTTACTATTGTGACGACATCTCCGCCAGTCCAACATTTTCAAATAACACCAAGCCTCTTTCTTCAACACCGCCAACTTACTATTGTGACGACATCTCCGCCAGTCCAACATTTTCAAATAACACCAAGCCTCTTTCTTCAACACCACCAACTTACTATTGTGACGACATCTCCGCCAGTCCAACATTTTCAAATAACACCAAGCCTCTTTCTTCAACACCACCAACTTACTATTGTGACGACATCTCCGCCAGTCCAACATTTTCAAATAACACCAAGCCTCTTTCTTCAACACCACCAACTTACTATTGTGACGACAAGTCTATTCCGGATTTTGCTTTTCTTTGCGTTCGCTCGTGCCCCATTGAGTACAACGAGAGCGAAGAAGTCAGAAGACTTTGCCAGGACGATGTTGCTGTGTCAGATACAACATTAGACACATTTATGAGAGTCATTGACAATCAGACTCAAGCTGTCTATTACAACATCTACTGTGCCAAGTGTAACAAAATTAGCCAGGTAACTTTAGTAGACCATAATTACGTTATTTCTGACCTAAACTATTCTGTTTTCTTATTGCTTTCAATTTTTACGGACTGATGCTTTTTATGTTTATATTGTGCTTTTTTTAACAAAGATTATATCAACTCTGTCTGTCTGTCTGTCTGGTAAAACGTGTGTACACGATATTTCTCCCTCTCCCATTCTCGGATCAAGTTTAAACTTCGTATTCATTGGCTTAGACAAGACATGAATCAATAAAAAAAGTAAACAAGGTTACAAAGACAGTTTGTGTTAAAATACAAACTCAAAATCGGCCCCCAAAGTGTTCCACTCAGGCAGGTAAAAAGGCAGGTTTCAATATTTTCAGAAAGAACATCAGAATTAAACTCTATCAAAGACAAATGACGGAGAAGAATGGAGAAAGAAGGTTGACAGATTTTTTGAGGTGCCCCAGCGGTCCAGCAGACCAAAGGATAGGTGAAAGTAAATGTGAAGTTAGATGTTAACCTGGCCTAACTAATGTCTTATAATGACATGTCTAACTAATGTCTAATAAGATAATTGATCTAATTGTTTTGAAAATGGTTAATCTCTTATTCAAATCCTCAAGAAAAATACATTTCCGTAAAAAAAATATTTTTTTTTCCTTGAGTGGAGTCTTCTATTGCCACATGTACGTGCTGCAGTTCAAGCGATAATATGAAAAACTACTTATTAATTGTTGTTTTAAATTATGCCCAACTTTTATACATACTAAATAAATTGTTTCTCTTTAAAAAAAAACAAACTTTTTTTATGTGCAAATTTAGTATTTAGTATGACAGAACTTACTTAACTTAGCGATAGAAATAAAAAAAATAGAAGGGAAATTGACAAAAAATCTAAAACCATTTGCATAAATGTGTTCAAAATATGGTAAATATATATCTCCCGTACTAAAGAGACTCCCGAGTTTGTTACTATTAATAGTGAATTGTTGTAAAAGTGGTGCATTTTTATGAAAAAAAACTGTTTGCATAAGTAAGTAAAAAAATTAGATTTTTTCGTTTTCAGAAAAGAAAAAAAGTAGCCGTTGCATGAGAACTTTGAATGGTCTAAAACGGCGGTTCTCAAACTTTTGTTCTCGGCGACCCCTTTTTACAAACCTCCAGTCTGCCGCGACCCAATACACACACAGCAATAGAAGAGTAGACAAAAACAATCCAATTTTTCAATGGTCTTTGGCGACCCCTGGCAAATCGTCAATCGACCCCCAAGGGGGTCGCGACCCACTGGTTGAGAATCCCTGGTCTAAAATATTATGATGTCGGATTTTTACTATCTTTTTTAGTTTACGAGATCTAAACGGGAGGGACGGACGGATGGACGGACAGACATTCCACGCAAAACTAATAGCATCTTTTCCCTTTCGGGGGCCTCTAAAAATAAGAAAACTAATTATTTTATTAATTAAACGTACTCTCCGATCTTTATATGTTAAACGATTATTTATTCTACTTCACAAAACATGAATCGATAAATAAACAAGATTACCAAAGAGAGTTTGTGTTACACAAACTCAGAGGCGGCCCCCGTCGAAGTCGGATTTCTGTCGGATCTGCCTATTCGCAAAGAATATTCAAGAGGTGATTTAATTTTGATGGTCAAAAGTAATAATGTTTCAAAGATTCATTTGCCGTTGTAAAAATGTTTTTTTTTTTGTTTTACATGTTTCGGGTGTTCCTTCTAAGTTTGAAATAATTAACTTCTCGCTGGACGATGGAGGATGGCAACAAGCAGGGTATGAACCCTGCATGCTCGTTCAGTCTGCGTGTTGGACTGTCGTTCGGATTTATCGATGGTCCCTGGTTCAAACCCTGCATGCTCCCATCCCCCGTCATCCTACGGCAGGTTTGGACTAGGAAGTAAACTATCTTCAACTCTGAAGGAACATCCGAAACATGTAAAACAAACAAACAACCCGGGACAGTAGAGATTTTTTAGTTCAGCACGCTAACAGCACGACCAGGCATTGCTCTTAACTTAATAATAAACTAAAAGCCTATTATTGATAAAGAGATATATTACACATTATGGCATCACATCTATCGGATATGTACAATATGTCAGACGAGCGATTTTAGATAATCTTTCAGCATTGATTTGTAATTAAAAAACAGAAAAAGAAAAGAACAAATATATCGTGCTTTTACTTTGATGTCTCAGCACAATTAGGCTTATCAACGGCATTTTTATTTAAATGGAACTAGAATGAGGATGAAGATCTACCTAAATTAAACTTCTGATTTAGCACTCTTAAGATCTATATCTACTAGATCTAGATCTAAAATATAAACTTGGAATAATGTAGCTGTAATTTAGTTAGAATTTGTGTAAAAAAAAATATCCTAGATAATCTATCAATAGACTGAATGCAACATTAAATTTTAAAATAGTATATTAGTTTTAGTATATTATAACATTGCAATATTGATCAAAACGTTTGGAAATCAAAATCTACACTTTAAGTCTAGAAATTGAAATTCTACATCTTAATCTAGTCTATTTTAGTCTAAACTAGATCTAAAAATTCTAGATATAGACTCTATAATAATTTTAATTAGAATATAAATCCAGATCTAGATATACTGTAATAAAAATCTGGATCTAGTTTAAAAAAAAAAAGATTAGATCTAAATCAAGATATCATTCCTTTTTTAAACGCGAGTCACATAACGAGGCTTAATAAACATTACTATACCGAATTCTTTTAGCATTTCATTTGAAGAATCAATTCCATAAAACATTAAAGGAAAAAAAAAACACTACGTCACACGGCCTAGACTAAAAAAAAAACGCCTTCATCAATACGAGCCATTTATCGAGTGTTCATAGACATTGGTGCACTAAGTGCGTTCTTTTAGCATTTCATTTAAAGAATTCATTCCATGTGACGTCAAAGGAAAAAAAAACAACACTACATCACACGGCTTAGTTAGACTAAAATATGTTTTCATCAATACGAGCAATTTTTCGAGGATTAATAGACATTGGTGCACCGAGTTCGTTCTTTTAGTATTACATATAAAGAATCCATTCATATGACGTCAAAGAAAAAAAAATGCCATTACCTCATACTAGGCTAGTACCGTTATCATAAAAAAAAATGTCTTTATTTTTTACATGATATATTTAACGAGGGTTCATTGACATTGGTGTACTGAGTTCTAATAGAATTTATTTAAAAAGGATCAAAGCCGCATTGTTTTTGCGTTTTGTCTGTCAGTCGGTCTGTCCGTCATCTTAATATAAACAAAAACAACTAAAAGCTATTAAGAATTGATTAACCTTTATTTTACGTTTCAAAACATCGCAATAATTTTAGGTATGATCACAATTGATTTAAGTTTATATAATAGATTAGTCCACATGTTTGTCTAAATAGTAAAAGAAAAAGAGAATTCCAGATAAATGTAATACCGTTAATTACATTTTTTTGGATTGTCTCGTATAAAAATTAGAAGAACTACAGTTTTGTGAAGAGATTTTCATACCTTACTTTGGTGTATGGATATTGTTTTCCTTAAAAATCGGAACATAATATTAACGATAATTAGATTTTTCATGTTTTAGGTAGAAAATTAATAGTACTGTAAGAGAGAAGTGAGTTAAAATATTTTTCAAAAAAATCCGGAACAACATTATTTCTTAAATGAGAAGATTATTTGTTTATTAATTAGAAGAGGGAGTTCAAACAGTTATTTGGCGTTAGTAGATTTTAAAATAAATTCAGAAATTTCTGGCGACGATTTGAAAGAAAATATAAGTAATGTAAGTCGATTTCTTTTCAAAACAAAATCCGGAACATTCTTTATCGATTACAAAACTTTTATGTCATGTTTCAGCAAGAAAATTAAAGGTCTAAAAAGTGATTTTCAGTAATCAATTCTAGTAAATTACTTTTTTTTTAAAGCCCTAAACAATCTATTGTCGATATTTTTAAAATTTGTTTAAACATGAAAATACGGAACAATTTCATTTCGATAATCAAATTATAGTGACGCATTGTCAAATAATATAAGTGTAATATTAGTCAATTATGCGATTTAAACAATCATTAGGCATAATTCATTTTTATAAAACAATATCCGGAACATTTTTACACTTAATTAAATATAAGTCAGTATAGAGATTTTTATTTAGCATTAATATGCTATTTACATAAAAACAGAACAACATATTATTGATAATGTGTTTTTGCAACGTTTAAGCATGGAAATTGAATGTAATATAAGTTAGAATAGCAAACAAATATTCGTTGGCGTTGTTTAGTTTTGCACACAAAAAATTTGGAACAATCAATTTTAGATACTTAAAACTATTGAGATGTTACGGGAGGAACATTAAAGGGTAAATCAGATTTTCAATAGCTCTTAGAGTTGTTTCTTCTTTTATCTAATTGTGACGGACAGACCTACCGACAGACAAAACGCACAAAAATAAACCTTTATTATTCTGATGAGGGCACTAAACAAAAAATAAATAAAATCTGATTTTTTTAAAAAAGTTTAAGAAATTAGTTTAGCACCATGTCAAGGCCGGGCTTTACGCTACTACACGAAATTCGCTGCATAAAAAGTCCATTTAAAAAAAATTTGCGTGATATTTACATACAAAGTGCATTCTTAGCCTTTAAAAACAAACATAAATGTTTTCTTTTAATTTTAGCAGCTAGTTGACCAGAAAAAACACCTTTTAATTAATATTTATATTTGTTGTAAACATATCTAGTACATTCTATAAAAATATTTAACTTGGTGATACTGAAAATACACGCATATGGTCTATCTTTGTTAGCATATTGTAACATTGCCTCCCTTACATTTACGTTATTGTTTTAGAATTGGTGTATTTTTATGAAAAAATCGCTTGCATAATTAATTTTATAAATTAAACGGTTTGCTTTTACAAAACCAAAAGTTGCCATTTGCACCAAAACTTTTCAAGCCCCATTTAATAATGAAATAATATTTTTCATATCCTTTCTAGTTTTTGAGATCTGAGTATGACAGACGGACAGACGGACAGACGGACATTTTGCACAAACCTAATAGCGGCTTTTTCCCCTTACGGGGGCCGCTAAAAATACTCAAATAGTCAATTACTCATTGGTAATTAGTTATTCTGTTTGATGTCGAATAATGGAAATAACTTATACTTATTGATATATATAGTTTTATAAATGGAGTTCTTCCTCTTTAGATGAGCTTTGTTGTTTTTTATTTTAAGAATTTTTATATATTTTGCATGTTTTCCTTTTTTTACCTCTTTTTTTAGCTTTCTAGGCATGTCTAGATTGCGTTCACCTTCAAGAATCGTTTAAGTTTTATGCATCTTTTTTCTATTGCTCCAGTGTTTTCTTTATAGTGCTGACCTGTTTTACATCCATTACTATCGTGCTAACTACTATAAGATTAATTATAAGATTATTACAGACCCGGCCTTAACGGGTAGCGAGTTGGTCGTTAGCGGACATCTTTTTCTCGTTTGTGATTTTTCATGAAAAATGTTTGTGAATCATGAGTTGCCATATATAAAAGGCCACTAAATAAATAGTAGAGGACTGAGGACAACATGTTATACCCAGAGCAATGACTATACAATATGTAATGTAGACAAAAGTCCAACAAACTGTATTGGACGTTTGCTGTTCATTTGAACATAGAGAGAGGGGGGGGGTAACTACTGCGTAGGCGACATCGATCTGACCATAAATAATTTGCAGGCTTTTATCCTGTCTAAGCTTAACGTTAGATGTCTGAACAAATCCGATACAATTGTTTCTGAAATGGTTTTAAGTTTTATGAAAAAAAAAAAATATTTCCTCCATTGTTTGTTACTCAAAGCGACAAGTCTTGCAAATGTAAAAGTTCAAGTTGAGGTGAAGGTCTCACAGCTATCATCCAAACATTTGACCGACGGATGCTCTAATCAGCTCTGTACACATTACAGCTAAGTAATTGTTTGGTATAGAAAATTCGTCTAGAAAATTCCGTGACTATTTGACGCCGGATCCGCCTAGTATTTTATAATGGCTCCCACTGGATTCAGCCATGTTGCTTAGAATGTTCTGAGTTTCTTAAGTTTTGAAAAAAAAAGAAGTTAGGATATATAATGTCACCATTGGCCCGTGGGGTTTTTGTTGCACACTACTGTAAATTGTCAATTGTCGAGTTATGGGTCGCTGGTTAGGAGTAATTGCTCCTGAAATGATTGTAAAAATAGTCATTTTGTTTAGCAGCAGCAAAGGTACTAGATCTTGTGTTTTCTGTTGACGTGAATAATTAGTAATATGCCATCGTCAGCATCATTATCGTTATCATTATAATTTCTTTCGTCTCTCTCTCTCTCTCTCTGACAAACTGTTACAGAGACAATTATTTGTTGTTCTTAATGGCTCAGTGTAAAATCATTAGGGTTCAGAAAATTTGCTATCCTATGTCATGTTTCGATTCTCTTTCATCTTAATGCTTTTTTTTTTTCATTTTACCTTATGTCTGTATTTTTTTCAATTGTTGAAATGGCTGTCGCTATGTAACTGTGCCATTTGAGATAAAGGACAATATTTTATATTTTGATGTCACTATCTGAGTTTGTAAAAGTCCATCCTTCTATATCAACTCTTTTAAGGTAACGAAGCGTGGGTGTCAGATAGTTTAATTTAAAAATCAATATTCTGCATACCTTTTTTTTTAGTCTTAGAGAACAGCTTACACGCTAATTTTCTTATTTAAAATTGTATACAAGTGCACTGAGTCTAAAAATTCATAAAAATAGATTAGGTATAGATTAGATAAGATTAAATTAGATTACATTAGATAGATAGATAGATAGATAGATAGATAGATAGGATCAATGTTAGTATGGCATTATACTAAAATTAAATATTCTAGAAAGAGTAATGCCTGTATAACATTCTGTTACGTGTGGAATGGAACACGTGTTAGACGTTTAGTAATCGATTCCTCATCTTTGCAGGCCATACCATTCGATATCAAAATGAGCTGTTCTAGTCTTTCAAAAGTCTACATGGCAGAGAACGCTAATGAGTTGATCAGGCTGATGTTATTAAATCAAGATGAATGCCGTGTATCTCAAAAGTTAGAGAATTACTTCGAACTATTTCAATGCTACAGCGGAGAACAATTCAGGTAAGAGAACTATGGTTTCACTTTTAGAAACGATTCATATTCATATGTAGGGTATATGCATTGTTAATGTTGAAATCCTTTAAAATGAAGGTACCAAAGCATATTTAGTGTTAAGTTGCATGTTCATATGAACCTAATATTGTGGTATGCGTTCTAAACTGTCTCGAGTTTATCCCAGACTTTAGCCCCCTGCCTACATACATACACTTACTATGAGCATTGAGCAAGGACATTCTAATCTTCATTTCTATACAAAATATCTAAAATCTATCTATCAAGACAAATGCAAAGTATGAAAAAACGATATATGAAGCAAAACTTTTTTTATAAATGAAAATCCCATTGCTTTCAATAGTGAAAAGCGAGTTTGTTTACTTTTTGTATCCTTAAAAAATTTAATTATTTAATAGAACCCCAAATAAGAATGTGAGAATGTCATTCAAACTCAAATCTACTTTTACATGGCGAATTTTTACATGAAGCTTAATTTACATTATTAAATATTTTGTTTCTATGATTTTAGGAATAATATAATCGATGCCTGTGATCCAACGGACCCTAGAAAATTGAAGGATCCAGACATTGTAAAGGCTTGCCGAGAGACAACCGGCGTTAGGAATGAGATCTACAGTATTTATGATTTCAATTTGTACAAAAATATTTTCTGTTACATATGTGGAACCGTGAGTCTTGTTTCTTACACATTACCTTTATAGTTAAATTATCTACGCTCCTATCGTCTGTACGTACATTTTCGAAATCCTCGACAGGAGAAAAGCCTTAATGTGTGTTATGGTACCTATTTTACAGTCAGTCTGCATATTATGTAGCCTTCTGCGGTTGATATAAATTACACATTTATAGAAAATAATATTTCATGATAATTTGCATGTTCCAAATGCTGGTGCCACGGCTAATATCTCTCTGGTGAAAGAGTATCGTTTTGTTCTTAAAATTAAATAAACAAGGCGAATTTTTTCTTGGTAATATTAAGCATTGATTAGTACACAAGGAGAGAGACAATGTGCGTGTTGATAGTTTCTACTTCATGGCTTCTGACATTAACACTAACAAAACTTCCCTATTATTACTCAACAGATGAACCATGTGTGGATCTTCCGATGCCGCTTCTTGAGCTTGTGTTAGCACAAACTCTTTAAAAGCATGTTTTCTATAATAGCTCTAAACGTCTTCTCTATTCCCTACAATCAAAGTGAAAGGCGTGGAAACCTTTAGCAGCTGTTCCTCTGACTGAAATAATTCTTTGCAGTGGCGTAGCATCCATTGCGCAAAAGGGTTCAATGAACAAGGGCCAACGACCATTTTAGGGGCCAACATCCGATGGTAAAACTACCATAGGGCCAGGGGCCACTCTATGCAACATAAGCTCTAGGTTAGGGCCTTTATGAAATATTTAGTACTTACATAAAATATCTGGACTTATATGGGGACCCACATCTCAAATAGCTGAAGGCCTTTTCAATTCTAAATACGACACTGCAAGGTGCGTAGAGATTTCATATCGCCTTGCCCCATAACTATATAACAATCGTGGCCTGCCCTACATATCAAACTTTATATATATTAACTTTCAAACATTAACCTTTGTTTTACATAGAGCAGGTGTTCTCAATCTGTGTGTCGCGATTTTTCGCCTAGGACCAACAGAAATATGGAATTTTTTCGCAGTGTAAAACTTGAAATGTTCTCATTTTGCCGTTGTTTAAGAATAGCCCCGATAGAGAAGTGAAACAGAATTATTTTCTACATTTTATTTGTCCTATAATGTTTGACAGTTTAAATCCTAGATATTATTTCTATAATTCGCGCATGTCGTGAGGTTTTTGAAAATCATTTTTGTTTTAATAGTTTCGACCTTTTTTTTATAGCTTTTATATAGCACTACTTTCATGCTCAGAGCGCTTTGGTCCAATCTCATTTGTGGACCAGTGGGGAGGGGGGTGAGGGGGTATCTAGGAGTTGATTTTCCGTGCTGCCTTTAGGCGCTCAGTAAACACAACTCTGCCCGAGTCGGGTGTCGAACCTTCTAGGTAGCCAAGACAAGCCAAGTTCAAGCGCACTTAGCCTTTCGACCACGCTTCCCACCTATTATTGAAGGTAATATTTTCATTATGGAACAACTCATAAAAAGTATCTCAAACAAAGAACGTTAATAAAGAATTTTTTTTTTAAATTACAAGAAGAAATATACTGTAGTAAAAATATAATATCATATCATTTCGGAATTAAACATAAATCTTGGGCTATGCTTATCAGATATATAACATTATGATTATGATTTTTATAACACTATCCTAAGTGCAGTTACTTTAGAATTTTATCTTAGGGATGGGGGTCGGCGCATGGTTGGAAATAGTAAAAAGGGGTCGCCGAGCTAAAAAAGCTGAGAACCACTGTCTTACAGTCATTGTAAGGAACTGCTTTCATCAGGTTTATTTTAATGGGGTGACAGTGCGTTTGTGGGTGACCTTTTGGTCCCATTCTTTTTTTGTTTTTTTTTCTCTATGTTAATTACACCGTTGAAAGTATAACCTTTTTTTCTGCTTTTTTTTTTTAAAGTAAGCATCTTTTTCATTTTTATATTACCAGAAATCGAGATTTAGTCTTAAAATAGGTATTAATCAGCATCAATGTTGTTTGTTTTCCAACCGAATCGTCAAAAAAAAAAAAAAAAACAAGATTGCAAAGAGAGTTTTTGTTATCACACAAACTCAGAGGCGGCCCCAGTCGGAGTCGGATTCCTGTCGGCTCCGCCTATTCGCAAGGAATAGTCAAGACGTGATTTAATTTTTAAGGGTGAAAAGTAAAAATGTTTCAAATATTCATTTTCCGTTGTAAAATTATTTTTTTTTATGTTTTACATGTTTCAGATGTTCTTTTAAGTTGAAAATAATTAACTTCTCGCTGGACGACGGAGGATGGCAGCGAGCAGTGTATGAACCCTACCTGGTCGTGATTTTTGTGTGCTAGATTGTCGTTCGGATTTATCGATGGTCCCTGGTTCAAACCCTGCCCATTCCCATCCCCCGTCGTCCTGCGGGAGGTTTGGACTAGGAAGTAAATCTATCTTCAACTCTGAAGGAACATCCGAAACATGTAAAACAAACAAACAATTAGCCTGACGATTTTAGATAATCTTTCAGCAATGATTTGTAGGGATGTAGATCTACATAAACTAAACGTCTGATTTATCACTCTTAAGATATATATATAATTATTAGGAGTAGCATTATAATGTAAAATTTCATTATCTATTTATATTTTTTTAAGATTTTAAGATCTATATGATGTACGCCTATGAGATTCTAGAGTATTGGATTATTAAATTTGTTATTTATCTAATTATTGAATTTGGTCTTTTTGGGCGTGTGTCTTCGAGACTAAAGGTGCAAGTGCTTTCTTGTAACAAAGTGAAATAGGTCGTGCTTGTACTCAGTGATGGATTGACTAGCTTTAAACTACTTGTAAATTAATCATAAACGTTAAGAAAAGTAATAATTTTCCCCCACATTGAAAAAGGTGCCGATACGCCAGAGTGTTTTATGCATCAAGCATATAAAAAATGCAAATATATTAAAATAAATAATTCTAAATAAATATATATATAAATTAATTTAACTTCTTATTCTTATCACTTATAATGAAAAGGCTAAAGAAACATTGTCTTAAGATGTTCATTCTGAAAAATATAAAGTAAACGAATATTATTCTTATTGCCAATATTTCGAATCATTCAGTCAAAGGAGCAAACTCAAGCCAGTATTTATTCAATGCTAAGACGAGCTGTTTTAAAAGTGTTGGGTCGGCTTGGAGCAAGATGGCGAGTGTAACAACTGACGCAGCTCGTGCTTTGACTGAGAAAAACAGTTGTTGTTCCCCGTGAAGTACTTGAAGATTGCGATACAAAACATTTTCGTTACCACAGTGATATCGACTGGTTCATTGTAGCCAGATATTGAGAAGAATATGGAATCTCAAGGAATAAATTGTTTGTTCCTATTTTTAAAATAATATTTCTAATGAACACAGTTGGCTAGCGTATTTTTCAAAGTTTAAGCACATGTAATATTTGGCTTTTAGTTATATATATATATATATGTATGTATGCGCCCACCCCCACCCCCATTTCTAATTTATTTATTTTTATATGCGGCCTTTGATAGTAAAAAGATGTCCACAACTGATCTAGATGATGTATCCCTTTGAGATTATGGAGTATTGTACTATTATTATAATTATTATCATTATTTTTATTTATTATTTCCAAACGACCTAGATTCTAGATGATGTATGCCTTTGAGGTTACTGAGCATCGGATATTACTATTCTGATAGTCACCATCATTATTATTATTGACTTCATTTTTTTTTAAACGACCTAGATGATGTATCCCTTTGAGGTTATGAGGTATTGGTGCATTAGTAATACGTATGCAAGTGACGATCTAGATTATCGAGATTTGGCTTTTAGTTTACAAGTCATGGATGAAGACGGTGACACTGATACTTACCTCAACAGCTGTAATAACACTCAATGGTCTTCATTAAACGTAAGTAAACTCTCGACTGTTCTCTGCATAAAAAAATTAAGGGTTGTTGATAAAGAAATGAAAGTAATCATTCGACGGTTGGGACCCGTCTGAAGAATGCTACGCAAGTGGCAGTTTCCTGTCTAGCTAAATTTAGATCTAGGTCATTTAGGTTCCTACTGGGTACCGGGTATTAGTGCATACATAATCATAATCTGGTTCCACAATATAATATAGGTCTATTATATTAAATAGATCTACATCTAGATCTATATCTAATGTTTGTTGTGTATTTCAAATTAATGTTATTGTTTTTTAGCTTTTTTTTTGTGTGGGTGTTTTATTTGCTTTTTTGTCAATGACTAATTATAAAAAGTATGGTGTTCAATTTTGGCCATATTTCAATATGTGTATATATTTCGTATATAAATATCGACATATAATCGGATTTTATTGGAAAATGCAGAGTAATAAAGTTTGAACTACTCTTAGAGACATTTATAACATTTGTAGTAACACAAATGCAACTTTTGACTAATTTATTTTTTTAATGAAAATAAAAATATATATATATAAAGTGTTATCATAACTTTCGCCGGTAGGCCTATACATTCAAAGACCGCACGCTAAGGTCAGATTTTCGCGGTAGGCTAAATAATTTCATAAACGATTACTATTTGATTGATGTTCTTGTACAGCTATTTCGGTCGATCAGCTTCCAGAAAATGTATTCGATGACGTATTTAGTTGTTGTAGTTTTTTTCCCAATAGGCAACTGTGCATTAACATCGTGCGGCCGTGGGAAAACCCGTGTCACCGTGTAAAAAAAAAAAAAAAAAGCGGAGTATTTTTAGCGGCCCCCAAAAGGGGAAAAGACGCTATTAGTTTTGTGTAAATGTCTGTCCGTCTGTAGGTCCGTCCCGTTTAGATCTCGTAAACTAGAAAAGATAATGAAAATCCAACATCACAATATTTTAGACCATTCAAAGTTCTGATGCAACGGCTACTTTTTTCTTTTCTGAAAGCGAAAAAACTAATTTTTAAAATCACTTATGCAAGAAGTTTTTTTCATAAAAATACACCACTTTTACAATCAAACACTTGAGGCTCTTTATTAGGGGAGATGAAAGATTTCCATATTTGTAACACATTTATGCAAACGGTTGTAGATTTTTTGTCAGAATTTTTTTTTTATATTTGTATTGTTAAGTTATGTAAGTTCTGTTATACTAAGTACTATATTAACACACAAACAAATGTTTACTATTTTTTTAAAGAGAAAAAATGTATTTATTATGCAATATAAGTTAGACATAATTTAAAACGAACACTAATCTTGTAAACTGCTATTTCTTATTTTTTTATTGTGTCCAGAAGATATCATATGTTTTTTTTTTTCTTGAGGATTCGAATAAGAGATTGAGCCTTTTCAAAACAATTAGATCAAATATAATACATCAGTTAGGCCAGGGGAGGCGCGGTGGCTGAGCGGTAAAGCGCTTGGCTTCGGGTTCGAATCCTGGTGATGACTGGGATTTTCAATTTTTGAATCCTTGGGCGCCTCTGAGTCCACCCAGCTCTAATGGGTACCTGACATTAGTTGGGGAAACGTAAAGGCGGTTAGTCGTTGTGCTGGCTACATGACACTCTCGTTAACCGTAGGCCACAAAACATATGAACTTTACATCATCTGCCCTATAGACCACAGGGTCTGAAAGGGGAACTAGTTAGGCCAGATTCACATCTAACTTAACATTCACTTTCTCCTATCCTTTGATCTGCTGGACAGTTGGGGCACTACACAAGATCTGTCAAACTTTTTTCTCCATTCTTATCTGTCATTTGTCTTTGATATAATTTCATTCGGATGTTCTTTCAAAAAATATTGAAGACTGCCTGGGACCCTGGGTGGACCACTTCGGGGGCCGATTTTGAGTTTGTGTTTCCACACAAACTGTCTTTGAAACCTTGTTTTTAATTTATTTTTTGAAAACCCGTGATATAGCCCTTCCAGGGCCGGTCCTTCAGATTGCGGGCCCTATGCGAAACGGGGCCCAGTCTGGGTAGAGATAAGTGAAAATTAAGATTTTGTAATAGAAAATAAATTCGTCTTTGTATTTTATTCATACTTTACTATGTACAAAATTACGCCGAAATGATTAAAAACATCAGAACAGCACTTACAAAGCTCAACAACAACAGAAAAAAAACTGTTACTTAATGGATACCAGCTCATATACAACTTGAAGGAAATGAGAAGGCTGACACACTCGCCAGGAGTGGGAGAACTAGCTTACAAATGAACTCTGCACTCTATCCAGAAGAATTGAATAAATTAATTGTAAATAAAATAAATGAGAAATGGACGAGCTCTAATCCCAATCACAAGCAAGATGACACTTACTATAAGCTATCCCGACAAGACCAACGTCTAATCTTTCGACTCAGGACCGGACACAACAGAATGCGACAACACATGTACCGGAAGCTCAAAATTGGAACCAGTGAAATCTGCCCATGTGGAGTATCACCAGAGAATGCCGACCACGTCCTCCAAAACTGCTCTCTTTACCAAGTGGCCCGTATAAGACACTGGCCCCAAAACACCCCAATAGAAAGAAAACTATATGGAGAGCTCCCTGATTTGGAAACCACTGCGCAGTTCATTTCATATACTTGTCTAGTCATCCGAACGCTCCAACATAGCATTGAGAACGAAGAAGACGCCAAACTGACATTTTAGTCTGTTTTTAAGGATATTTGCATGAGCTTTTAGAAGATTTTTATAATTTCAGGATATTTTCATGACTTTTTCGTATATTTTGCAATTTCATTAGAATTCCAGGTACCCTTTAATAATAAGTTAAAATGGTTTAATTTAATAATTTACACCCAGAATTCGCGAGGGGCCTATGATAGTGCGGGGCCCACTGCGGCCGTATAAGTTGCAGTGGCCTTAGACCGGCCCTGAGGCCTTCCGAAAAAAAAAATCGTTCCTCCTCCTTCCACATTCTGGACTTGGGACCAGACACTGGTGGAGTTGTCGGCATTGTAACTAAATTTTATTTTTAGTAACGATTTTAACAAAATTTTATTTTTAATAACGATTTTAAGCCGGCAGAGAAGACATATTCTATTTAATACAAAAGCACATTTATGTAATGACTCGAAAACCAGATAAATAAACTAATGGAAAGAATTTCGATATATTAAATATATATCAGGCATTTAAATTTATTAACCGGTACTTTAAAGATTCGTGTAGTAGTGAACTTTTTACGCTTTTTTATATGACATATAAAGGGATTTTGATTTGAAATGAATGAATTTGATTCTGAGATAATATAGTTCCTAGATCTAAGGACAACAATGATGTATTCAAGATCTATTTCAATAGTTTTCTGTATAAAGAATGATAAAAAACTACTAAGACGATCTACATGTCTGGTTCGATTTATCTTCTTATTTGGTTATAATATAATATGTAAGTAAGCACTTAATTATTCGTGTTACACTACAGACGCAATAAAAGTGGTAGCATTTTTTTAAATAGTTTTTGGTGACAAAAGCGATTGCTTTAAACCAGAATCAATTGAATAAATCAAAATTAATAATACGGGACTGTCTTGCCGTATATGTGGCATTTTTTTTTAAATCCACGTTTAACGATATTATATCGCACAATAAGAAGCTTACAATATGAAGTTTACTATAAGAATTATGTGTATGCATTATGTCTTAATCTTAGTACTCTTGAGAAAAAGCATGTTATGGATAAGTACTGATAGTGTACTGCAATGTGCCGCTGTCTTACCTTATGAAAAGTAGGCCAATAGGGCATTTATACTGAACTAATTAAGTGGAGTCTGTTTGTTAATTTGTTGTTATGCGCGTTGTTACTAATGCCTTAACATAAAATAAAATGTAGCATTTGTATTAAACAACATATGTCTTCCCATTTTTAAAAATGATGTGTGTTGAATTATATTGTTTCCGTTGACATACTATAGATAATCTTTAGCTATTACTAATTGAAACAGAAGTTATTATTAATAGAGACATAAAGATTGTTCTACAAGTAAAAAAAAAAAATAGCATGAATTACTAAATACACGAACATGAATTATGAATGTCTTTGTAATCTATTTTAGTAAGAAAACTAAAATAACAGTTTAGAGAATTATGAATTACATGACGGTACGGGATAGAAAGTAGATGTGTCCAAAATAATGTTTTTAAACGCATCATCACCTGTATTGCCCCTTCGCTGTCTCCATAGAAATTCTTCGCTATGACTCTGCGTAGGTCATCAGGTGTTCCGTTCATCCGTTTCAATGTCTGCTTCATTGACTTCCACATTCTCTCAACGTGGTTAGTGGTAGCGCCGGTTGCCGGATCAACAAAATGTGTCCTATGGTTGACGACGTTGTGTTGATACGGGGACAAAACAGGCAAATGAGCAATTCCATTATATAGACTGCCCATGCGTCCGAATGGATCATTGTTCCAGGTTCGATATACTGCTCAATAATGGGAAACAGAGTATTTGCTGAACGATCTTCAACAAATACCATGAAACCATTGTCTGTAGTAGTATCGATACCTCCAAAGACCTATTTCAGAGGCATATGACTACCAACGTGGTATTTCTTTTTGGCCACAATAGATTCGTCAATTTCTACAACATGTCCAACTCCGCTAATACGAATCGGATGGAAAGTAAGATATCTTCTACAAATGTCTCTAAAGTAATTAAACCAGTCCACCACAATGACACTAGAAAATTTCAAAGTCTCCATCACCATCGCGTTGGAGCTGGACTTGCTCCAAAAATAAACCAGCCATATAAGCTTCCCTAGCGAAAGTTCACATTGTGAAAGAAAACTACCTTCACTGAGAGATAATTTTTTACCCTTATGACTTGGGCAACGATAGAATTTTCCATCCTTTCTATCAGCACTATTTATCTTGGTCATTCCTCGGTCGCATTCAGGCAAAGGGCAGATTGAGGCAGTTCTTTTCAAAATTCTGCGGTTTTGAAGGAACTCTCGAGCAGTTTCTACATCACGCACAATGTCAGCAACTTGACTGATATGCATTACACTAAAATAGAACAATAAAAGAGTAATGTATTACATCTAACGGCTGTATACAAGAGTTAGGTATTATTATAATTGAACTAGTTTATCAAAAAGATTGAAAAACTCACAATTGTCTTTGTATCCGACAGTTCAGACAAATAAAAGATGTTAACTTCAGAAACGTTAAAACCGTGTTCACTCTCTGATAGTTTGAGAATAAACTGCGCTTACTAAAACGTAGACTGTTCTGGAACTTGTTTAATTATCCCGGAGTGGGAGGGTCTTCCTCTACCCAAGCCCCTGTCCATACCTTCCAGATCCGTCATTCTGTCTAGCACTCAGCTAGGTGTTAACTCGAGTATCTAGCTGAATGGTTAGATTGAAGGGGAGGGGGTTCTATACTACATGACAGACATGAGTGTCAATGTAGGCCTAAAGACGTTGTCTAGTTAAGTAAGGGTTCATTTAAATTGTCCAGCTAACAGCTTCTCTGAAGTCGTTCAGCATAGACCCAGCCACCTGGGAGACAGAGGCACATGACAGAGCATCATGGCGTCACGCTGTGAAAACTTGCGCACAAGAGAACCACGCTGGCAGAAGAAAAACGCCAGAGAAGAAAAGCAAGCCCCACGACACTAGCTGCCCAGTGTGCAGCCGGATATTCCGGGCTCAAATAGGTCTCACCAGCCACACGAGGAGGCATAAAACCCCAGTGCAAAGCCCTCAGCCCCCTGGATGACAAAGTGGTCATCATCGAACCACGATGGACGAACTATATATACTTTGTTGTAAGATTGATTTTTTTTTTCTTTTTTTAAAGTCTAATTTCTATTAACTGTAATACTATCCTCATGCTTGTCCTGGAACCCTTAAAAACCAAAGCGTGAGAACCTTTGTTACGAGTCTACTGATCGTATCCTTTGTACAAGAGACAGGTGCAACGGCCATTGCATCATAATAGACCTCCCCCCCTTTACAAAAAAAATAAATCGTTATACGGATGTGTCGGTATTAAAGGAACCTGCTATAGATTTGAGTTTAAGGCCCTAATAGTCTACCCAGACTGGACTTAACAATCGGCTGTTCGATCCGTGCGACGTCGTCGCATGTTCCATGGGCACCAAACTCATCTAGGAATGATTAGAACAGTTGGGGCTATTATAAATAGAGCCCGAACACTCATGAACGAAACCACGTTGGTACTTTTGTTAAATAACTGACTCTTCTTACCATAACTTTGTTTAGATCAGAACTTGTCAAGTTGAAAATCTCAAAAAGAAATAGATCTAGAATTTCACCGACAATTCACCTTCACCAGACATTTGTATTCGTTCACCTGACATATCGCTCACAGACAGTTGGTTCATGACAAATCATTCATTGATTATTCGCTCAAAGACAAACTCACTAGATACTAAGTAATACATATTGTTAATATTATATATTCTCGACGCATGTTTAATTTGTTTACATTAAAACTTTGTAGCTATTATTTCAAAAAAAGAAATTGATTGCTAGAGATCGGGCCTAACCCGAATTTAAATGGGCCCACACTTAACTATAGGCAACATTTTTACTTTCATCATGTAGGCTTTCTTTTACACTCATGTCCGTCATGTAGTCTTGTTCGCCCGACCCACATTTGCTTATCTTCTTTATGGCGGTCCGATTCTATGATGCCGTTATGGGTCAACACTCTTTAGAGCCTTTCTCTACCTATACCACCCCCCTTTTTATCTACCCATTCAGCTGGATACTTTAGCACCTAGTTGAGTGCTAGACAGAATGGCGGCTATAGAAGTAATACAACATTTTATTTCTTTAGAAATACTTTTTAAAAAACGTTTTGACATATATCATCCGTGCAGAACACCATTCGTTTTTTTTTTTGGCTAAACATGAGGAGAAAGAGAGAGGCGCGCGCTGCTGGTCAGGCCAATTCATCAGCGTACTGATAGACAGCTGCCAACTTATTGACCTCACTGGCCAGAGTCCCAACCGGCAAAGGAATTTAATAACTTTATAGTTTTTCTTTGTGAGAACTGGTAAACACTATATATATATATATATATATATATATATATATATATATATATATATATATATATATATATATATATATATATATATATATATATATATAATGGGGAATGTAAAATTTCTTGTGGCTGCTCAATCCCAGCGGTGACCTACATATTTTGACACATCCAATTCAAGCAAGACCATTGTCCGCTGGTGGTCGATGAAGATTTTCTTTTCGCCGTCAGCGTTCGCCCTCGGCAGCGGATTTTCTTTTGGTCTCAAATTTATATTCGAGGCATTCGTGAGTGACCTCCAGCTGTCTCGTTCTGATGCCACATGCAACCAGGTGCTCTCTTCTTTGTCAACTAAGGCAAGTTAGCGCATAAGCTGGTCTTTAAAGCGTTTTCGTGGGGCACCTCTATTACGTCGACCACCTTTTAGCTCACCAATAAAAGACTGTCTTTGGCATACGTTCGTACTTCATACGGGATACGTGCCCTGCCGAGCGTAAGTGTTGGTTCATTAGAAGTCCGTCTATGCTGTCCATACCGGTGTTTGCTAGGACATTGCTCTTCATAGTGCGGTCTAACCACCGTATGGAACGCAATCATCTTTGGTGAAGCTCAAGTAGTCTTAGTTGCTTTCTGTATAACACCTATGTCTCAGAGCCATATAGAAGGGTTGAGAGAACCACCGCCTGGTAGACAATGATTTTTGTAGGCAGGCGGAGCTATTTGTTCCGCCAAAGTCTCGCCTGAAGGCGTCCAAAAGCACTATTGGCCCTGGCCAGACGGTTATACACTTCCCTTGAAAGCAAGGCGTTATTTGATATTATATTTTCTAAAAATGTTAAGTGGTCTACCACGTTAAGGGATTGTCCATTTACGATGATGTTTGGGGCTGAGTATGTTTTATTGCGCGACTTCTGTTTTAAGAGGTTTATAGATAAACCGAAAGAGGCGGCAGCGTATTGGAATTCGTTTACCGCGATCTGGAGATCATGTTCATTGTGAGCTAGCAGGGCGAAATCATCGGCATAGAGAAGCTCCGTTATGACCATTTCTTTTGTTTTTGTATGAGATAGTAGACGTCGAAGATTTAAAACATTGCCATCCGAACGAAATCGTATGTGGATGCCTTCGTCAAATCGATCCTTTTTTTTACCCAGCAAATAGAGTAGAAGCAAGTACACAGCCCTGCTTCACGCCATTTTCTATTGGGAAATGATCAGACTAGTCACCATTGTGTCTAATCTGGCCTTTTTGTCCCTTCATGAAACTGCTGAGAATGAATATAAGCCTAGGTGAGCATCCAAGCTTGGCCAAAATCCTCCACAAACCATTGCGAATGACCGTGTTGAAAGCCTTTTTTTGGTCCACAAAGGCAAAGTATAGGTGTAGGTTCTGCTCTTTGCATTTTTCTTGTAATTGTCGCAGAACAAATATCATTTCAGATGTACATCTACCATCTCTGAAGCCACTTTGGCTCTCAGTGGGTTAGTCGATCG
The DNA here is from genome assembly GCF_947242115.1 of Biomphalaria glabrata. Taxonomy (NCBI): domain Eukaryota; kingdom Metazoa; phylum Mollusca; class Gastropoda; family Planorbidae; genus Biomphalaria; species Biomphalaria glabrata. The sequence continues at coordinate 16,815,148 of NC_074722.1, read as the reverse complement.
AGCAAGACTCGTGCAAAGTTCTTTCCTTCTTCTGACAGAAATGTTATGCCTCGATTGTTTGAACACTTAGACTTGTCAACCGTTTTGTATGTGGATATGATTAGGAAGTCTCGACGTTCAGGTGGGACAACGCACGTCTTCCAGCATAGAGTGAACAAGTCTGTTAGTCTGTCGGTTAAGGCGACACCACCTGTTTTAAATATCTCAGCAGCAAGTCCATCAGAACCAGCTGATTTGTGTTTTTGAATTGCTGTTTCAACTTCCTCAAATGTCCGTGAGTCGTCGAGCTCCTGTCTCATAATTTCCTGAAGGACATTTGCCAGCCATTCCTCCAATACGTGCATGCTGTCACCGAATAGCAGGCTGTAGTGTTCTGTCCAGCGATTTAGTATGTCCGCTTTAAAACCATCGGAGGATCTTAGCGGCGCTGTAGTCTGGTAAGTTGGGCCATAGTCACATTGAAGCCACTTATAGAAAGAGCGTGTGTCAGAAGTGTCAGCATGTCTCTGCATGTTTACGGACAGCTCAAGCCACCAATATATAGCATGCCAAACTTCGCACTTTGCCGGTTAAAAGTTAAGTGTGGCATTCTATAGAAAGCCCCAAAACTCCAGGCAAAGTGAGAAATGATTCCTTCATTCTCTTCTTTGCCTAGTCAATGCATAGAATGACTAGAACTGATTCGGGTAATATGTGAAATGTTGATTAAAAGTATTTTATTAATAATATAAATTTCTAGTAATCCTTTTTTCTTTTCAATTATTCTAAATAATTACATTCTTTTCTTTACTGTTTGAAGTTTGTTTCATTACGGCCGTAGAAGTTTATTGTACCCTAGAGTAGGTTCTCCCTGGATCTAGTTTAAAGACTATAGGCAACCAACAGAACCCCGGCGCCGAGCACTATTTCCGGTATTTAAACAAAAAAGTTTTTTCTGAGCTATCTACAGTGCATTATCCTGCTATAAAAAAAATTGTAGTTAAAAGAAAACAACTAATTTGCTAATCACTGCACTTTATAAATGGAGCCCAGCGACAGGTACAAATTTGTAACCCTCTTTTTGCTACGCCCATGGAATTTGATGACTGTAGTTTGCATCAGATTTAATATCGAAAAAAGACGTTTTATAGTCGAAACTATCTGTCTGGGGTTTTAAACTAAAAATAATTTGAAGTATTTTTTTTTTGTTTTTTTTTTTTACAAATTCAAAACCTCCTTTGCTACGCTCATAGAATTCGGTGCTTCAGAATAATATTGAAGTTTTCAATTTGGGGTTTTCATTCTCAAAATTCTCTGTTGGTGGTTTTAAACTCAAAACCATCTGGAGGGGATTCTAAATCTAAAACTCTGTGGAGGGGGTTTTAAACTGAAAGCTCTCTATTGGGGTTTTTTAACTCAAAACCATTTGGAGGGGGGTTTAAACTCAAAACTATCTGAAGGGGGGTTTAAAACTTAAAGCTCTCTGTTGGGAGTTTTAAACTCAAAACCATCAGGAGGGGTTTTAAACAAAGCTTTCTGGAGAGGGTTTTAAACTTAAAGCTCTCTGTGGGAGGTTTTAAACTCAAAACCATCTAGAGGGGGGGGGGGTTTAAACTTTAAGCTCTCCGGAGAGGGTTTTAAACTAAAAGCCCTATGGAGAGGCTTACACTCGAAACTCTTTTGGCTACGCTATAGAATTCTGTTTGTGTAGTTTGCTTTAATTTTATCTTGAAGAGATGTTGTTGTTGTTTTTGTTTTTTTGCTTCAAACCCCGCTGGAAAGGGGGGGGGGTTGTAAACTCAAAATCTCCTTTGGTTATATTTTTTTGTTTTACAAAAAAGATAGGCGTCTTAACCTTAAAACCCCTGGAGGGTAATTTTAAACTCAAAAACCTCGCTTGGCAAGTGATTGTTTAACATTAAAATCTCACCTAAAGTAAAATAAAAAATTAAAGCGAACACTCAGTTGCCAAATCCCATTGGGTGGATCTCATTTCGGGCGGGGCGGGGGGGGGGGAGGGTGTTGAAGTAAACTATATAAATATCTGGTTCTATATTGCAAGATCTATACACAGTGGAGGTGCAGTGGCGTAGTGGTAAAGTGCTTCCTTCGCGAGGGGTTTAGGACTCGAACCCTGATTACGACTGGGATTCTTAATTTCTGACTCCATCGAGCTCTAATGGGTACATGACATTAGTTTAGTAAAAGCAAAAGTGGTTGGTAGTTGTGCTGTCCATAAGACACCCTTGTTAACCATGGCCCACAGAAATAGACTGATCGCAATGTCTAAAAGGGGAACTTTACTCTTTTTGAAACAACTTAGTAGCCAAGTGCTTTTATTAAAGCTGAAAATACAACGACACATCAGCACTGCAGATAATACACCATTTTATGACTGAATGTAAATTGATATAAATACGGTTTACAAGACCTGAAATTTAAGTCTGTTACAGGGAGAATGTCTTCAGCTGAGATGTTCTCCGGGCAAGAAATTGAAGAATGGAACATGTATGGCCATATTTCCAGAACTTGGTGGCCTTGCGTACAGAGTAAGGGCTCTACTTGTACCTAGAGACTGGAACGCAACGTACAACAACGTAACTGCTGACAATGTTATGGCGACTGCACTCAATCAGGTAGTTTAATCATCTCATTAGGGGCATTATTAAATCAACCAAAGGCTTGTTGTTTTCTTTGTCACAGTAGAACAAGTTAAGACCTAAATACTTACGCAGGCACAAAATTAAGGTTCTCTGGTTTGAGTCTGGGTGAAGACTGGGATTTCTAATTTCGGGATTTTACTTCGCCTCTTACCCATCCCCCCCTCCGGGGCCACACACTCAAATGAGTACTTGACATTGGTTGGAAAAAAATAAATGCATTTGGTTATTGAGCTGGCCACATAATACCAAGCTAGCAGTGGGCCACAGAACCAGATAGCATTTACATCCTCTTCCCTTTCCCTAGAAAAGTCTGAAAGGGAATTCGATTAAACTTGCTATGTTTAACTAAGTACTCCGCACTGCTGTTAGCTATGTTTAACTAAGTACTCCGCACTGCTGTTAGCTATGTTTAACTAAGTACTCCGCACTGCTGTTAGCTATGTTTAACTAAGTACTCCGCACTGCTGTTAGCTATGTTTAACTAAGTACTCCTCACTGCTGTTAGCTATGTTTAACTAAGTACTTTTCACTGCTGTTAGCTATGTTTAACTAAGTGCTCCGCACTGCTGTTAGCTATGTTTAACTAAGTGCTCCGCACTGCTGTTAGCTATGTTTAACTAAGTACTCCGCAATGCTGTTAGCTATGTTTAACTAAGTACTCCGCAATGCTGTTAGCTATGTTTAACTAAGTACTCCGCAATGCTGTTAGCTATGTTTAACTAAGTGCTCCGCACTGCTGTTAGCTATGTTTAACTAAGTACTCCGCAATGCTGTTAGCTATGTTTAACTAAGTACTCCGCAATGCTGTTAGCTATGTTTAAGTAAGTGCTCCGCACTGCTGTTAGCTATGTTTAACTAAGTACTCCGCACTGCTGTTAGCTATGTTTAACTAAGTACTCCGCAATGCTGTTAGCTATGTTTAACTAAGTGCTCCGCACTGCTGTTAGCTATGTTTAACTAAGTGCTCCGCAATGCTGTTAGCTATGTTTAACTAAGTACTCCGCAATGCTGTTAGCTATGTTTAACTAAGTGCTCCGCACTGCTGTTAGCTATGTTTAACTAAGTACTCCGCACTGCTGTTAGCTATGTTTAACTAAGTACTCCGCAATGCTGTTAGCTATGTTTAACTAAGTGCTCCGCACTGCTGTTAGCTATGTTTAACTAAGTACTCCGCACTGCTGTTAGCTATGTTTAACTAAGTACTCCGCACTGCTGTTAGCTATGTTTAACTAAGTACTCCGCACTGCTGTTAGCTATGTTTAACTAAGTACTCCGCAATGCTGTTAGCTATGTTTAACTAAGTGCTCCGCACTGTTGTTAGCTATGTTTAACTAAGTGCTCCGCACTGCTGTTAGCTTTGTTTAACTAAGTACTCCGCACTGCTGTTAGCGTTCTGCCAAAGATGATTTTTAATCGTTTTGATATCTATGAAATACAAAGAGTTAACTTTCTTATATTTATCAAATTAGCTTCATTTTGACCAAGGTTATATCAAGTCCATCCGAGTGTCTGGTCTAAATTATTTGCACGTTCTTTCTCCAACTTCCCATTCTCTAATCACGTTGAAATAAAACATTCTCTTTGTTATAAGCACTTGAATAGATTAGTGGCCAAACACGTCGACCTTCCAACATGAAGGCTTGAATTCTAATTCAGACTTGAGGAACTTTTTTTTTCGAAATAATTGATTCAATTTCAATCACTACTGGCGAAGATTTTTAAAAGTATTTTTCAATTTCACTTTTTAAAAAAATATTTTGTTTCTCTGCAGCTCAACACTGATTTAAAAAATATCAGTGAAGGTTTCATGCACAAGTTTGGACTTGCTACCAACATTAACATAACTGGTAGTGACCACGCAGTTCCTATTTTATGGACCGACCTTTACATTTTTTCCTCATGGGCTATCGCAAGAGATACATTCGAGGATATTGCTCTGAAGATCTTCTTTCGGAAGGGTCTTGACATTGATGGAAACACGTTTGTCTATTACAATGTAATAAATGAAGATCTCTTTCGTCTCTATGGCTCAGATATAAACTTAATGTGGACAACCAAGTTATATTTATATGACTTTAATCGGCTATTCCTTCCTAAAACTTACCACGCGATTATTTTGTCGTCGATACTAACCTGTACATTCGTCACCTTTGAACCATCGAATTTTACTGTGGACTGGAACAGGACAGATGTGATTGGGAATGTCGTGATACACCTTGATGTAGGTGGTACCAATATTACAATCTCTGACACGTCCGACATGAACAGCTTGGTTGTGACTGAGAACTACGAACTGAACGTATGTACTGAAGTCTTGGAGAAATATTTGAAGTTGGCTCAAGGACATACAACGATCAAACCTATAAGCCTGGCAATCTATATTTTGACGTATATCTGTCCACTGACTTCAGCGCTTTGTCTCTTGCTGACTCTAATGGCCTACCTTGCACTGCCTGACCTTCGAACTGTGCCAGGTTTTAAAGCCGTGCTCCTCAGTTTGAGTCTACTACTTGCCCAGATGGCGTTGATTTGTGCATCTTTAATGTAAGTTATAAATATTGTGTTATTTTTCAATTCCTCTGTTCAGTTTGCAGATTCTTCATTGGGTAAAAAATAAAGCAAAATGGGGGGGGGGGGGGGGTCCTTTCAAACGGTTCTAACGATTTTCTTACAAATTTGTTTATGTATATCTTTAGGAAAAGAAGTGCTAGCTAATTGACAAAACGGTAAAAACATGGGTTTAGCCGTTATAATTTTTCAAAGTGTAAAAAAACATTTAATTTTAATCTGGCCTGGAGGAATAGACAATCTTTATCTTGAACACACATACTTCAGAGGATATTAATGTATTCATTAAAAGTTTCATAAATAAATACATTTTGCCCACCATTTCTTAAGTCTGAATTCGCAGACCTATCATTTGAATGACATTAGAATTATATATTTATTACACGCTTTAACTAGACATTAGTTCAGAAAAGGTAGGGGGATTGTAGATGTACACTATAGATGACGCTTAAACTAATTATTTTTTCATTCTTAAATTTGATGATTTTAAATAGTATGCAATTAGCGAAACTTCTAAAAATTTAAAGCCAATTAAATCTACATTTTCGACCACAAGTTCTATTTTTTTTATTTTTATGAGAAAAACAGACATTTAAACAGACATTTAAATAAAGACATCGAAATATGAACTGTTTATATGTTTTTTTTTATTTTAATTTTTTCCCCTCCATTTCATTTTTCCCCTTGATTTATGTTTATTTTTAATCTGCACAAAGTAAGACAACATAAGTAATAAGTAAGTTATTATTTACTATTATAACAATAACATTTTGTTTAACTTCTGCAGACCAACACCCAGTACACTCTGTACAAGCGTAGGTATAATCACACATTTCTTGTGGCTGTGGCACTTCTCTTGGAGCTTCTTGTCCAGTCTTCACGTGTTTCAAGTGTTTACAGACAAGATTCCTGAGGCAACAATGAAAGGCGGTAAAAAGTTAATTTATGCTGCCAGAATGACGACACTCTCACTGATTGGTCCACTAGTCGTGGTTCTCACTGTTATAGTTTCTTCCTATATGACATCACACACTTTTGGTTATGGTCATATGTCCTGCTTTCTGGACTCATTATTTCTTCTAGGTAGGTAGACCTGTTTGGGACAGGAAATAGAAAAGCGAATAGGTTTTTTTTTTCAAATTTATTATATAAATAGCTTTTAGTATTGGCTTAACCTTAACGAGAACAATTTTATGTAAACAAAATAATCGGCCGAATTTTGGTAAAAAAATGAATATTAAAAAAACTTTCAGTAATATAAGTTACATATTTTATGTATCACCTTCTTTTTTGAGTCTCTCCCCCCCCCCCCCCCCAGGCTAATTTCAAATTCAATAATTAGTAATAAATATAAAATGAAGAGAGGCTGGTAGGACAGATTAATTGGTCTCATTTTATAGGGGTGGAGGGGGGAGGGGTAATTCCTCTGGTTCTAAAATGTTTATTCTCCGGCATGAATTAGTCGCAATTATTTCAAGAAAGTTTTTTGTTTGGGAAAATTTAGAATTCATAAGAAAATAAGAAACTTCTGGAACTATAATTTAAATCCCTTTCCCCTTACAAGGCGAACTGTAACAAAAGGAAGTTTTATATTCATGTATTGAACAAATTAATTCTTCAATTTACACTTCTTTTATATATATTTTTTTCAATGACAAATATTGTTTTCTGGAACTATAATTTAAATCCCTTTAATCTAAATCATCTTTTCTCTACAAATGGGGCGCATTTTAATAACGGTGATTAAAGGTATCTTCTTTTTCTAGGGACAAAAAACGAGAGTATTGCAATATAGTTAGGGTCTATAAGTCATGTGTTAATATTTAGGGTCTATAAAGTCATATGTTGATAGTTAGGGTCTATAAATTCATGTGTTAATAGCTAGGGTCTATAAATTCATGTGTTAATAGTTAAGGTCTATAAAGTCATGTGTTAATAGTTAGGGTCTATAAAGTCATGTGTTAATAGTTAAGGTCTATAAAGTCATGTGTTAATAGTTAGGGTCCATAAAGTAATGTGTTAATAGTTAGGGTCTATAAAGTAATGTGTTAATAGTTAGGGTCTATAAATTCATGTGTTAATATTTATCAAGTAAAATCATTATTCAAAAGATTTATATAAATTAGACATTCTAAAATGTATCAACCAAACCTATTCTACCCGTTTTGCGCGCATGAAATGGTCGAATTTAACTAAGAGTTGCGATGACATGGAGGCCAATAGGAGGAAAGCGCAATCAGGCACGTCCTCATATAACTTGGCGTCACACCTTCATGAAGGACCTCAGAACAATGGACACCAGGTGGGAGGAGGCTTCAGACATTACCAATGACAGATCTTTATGGAGACAGCTTGCCGCCCAATGCGCCAAACGGTGCGGGACTACCTAAGTCTAAATTTAAGTAAGTTTGCTTCTAATAAAAACAGTCATACTAAAAGAAGTTTCGATTAACTTGAAGATATGTCAAATAAATAAATACTTATCATACTTGTATCTCAACTGTCACTCACACTTCAATGATGACTATTACTTTCACTCAATGTGAGCTTCATTTTTAAATAGGAATAACATCCTGCAGACGTCAGTAGAATGCGTTTATACATCTAAGAATGCAAGAGAATTCTTGACTTAGGGGTTCCTAGAAATCATTTTAACTAAAAACTTACACCGAAAAAATACTTTTAGGTGGAACGAAGAAAATAACATTTCAATTTCTCAGTCACATTTTTGTTTACTTCTATTCCGGCATAGATACAAGATCTTTCACTTATCCATCAGGCAGTTATTTCAAGGCTATAAGAGTGTTCATCTAAATATTTTGAAGTCAATAAAGTTCTGCTTTGTTTTATCCAGGTCTGTCTGTGGTAGCTCCAATCTGCTTTGTTTCTATCTGTAACTTGACATTCTTTGGAATAACTTTTGCAAGAATTCGCGAAATTAACCAACGGACGAGCCTGTCATCCGTTGAAGTGGACCAACCCAAATACTTTCTACTCTACGTGAAACTTTCATCTGTGACTGGAGTTTTCTGGGTAATGACCTTTGTGGCTGAAGCTATCGACAGTGACGTCCTGTGGTAAGTCGTTGGTTTACTGGTACTTAGTGTTACAGACCACTTCTATATAGAGATTGCAATGGGTGGCTGTGAAGGTCGATGTTTAGGAGGTTGCCATGGGTGGCTGTGAAGGTCGATGTTTAGGAGGTTGGATTGAGAAACTTCAAGCCCACGTTCAGTCTTTTGACGACAGAATCATCTTAACATCTAATCATGAAGGAATAGCACTTTTTTCAAAGAGACTCAACTCATTTAAATAGTTAATAAAAAATGTATTTCACTATTTACAATATCTGCAATACAAGTCATGCGTATCATTAGATCAATCTAAGAACACCAATACTTAATTACACCGCACAACTTAATCTACATACTTTCGATTTCCTACTCTAACCAAATCATTATCAAACACTCCTACTTCAATTTCCAAAAGCTCTCGACTACCTCCCCCAGAACAGTATTCCCAACTTTGACTACCTCCCCCAGAACAGTATTCCCAACTTTGACTACCTCCCCCAGAACAGTATCTCAGATTTTGACTACCTCCCCCAGAACAGTATCTCCAACTCTGACCAACTCCCTCAGAGCCCTAACTCCATTTCTAACTACCTTCCTCAGAGCCCTGTCTTTAACTCTGACTACCTCCCCTAAAGCCCAATCTCCAACTCTAACTAACCTCAGAACCTTATCTCTAACTCTAACTCTCTCAGAGACTTATCTCTAGCTGTTAACCAACTCTATTAATCTCCTGTCACTAACTATTATAAATGGCATGTTAAGTTAAGTACAATGAATATTTGTGCAAAGTTTTAATCTGATCCAAGAATGGGAAGTGAGAGAAATAACGTGTAACAAATTTGCACCTGACAGACAGACAGACAGACTGCGTTGCTATAAGCGTTGCAAAATAATTGTTAAAATTAATATGTATATTCGCGTAATCGATTAAAATCCTCTCAAAGTGCATGCTTGATAACTTGAGTTTGAGTTTTTTAGAAGCCCCCAAAAGGTGAAAAGACACTATTAGTTTTGTATGGCCTGTCTGTCCGTCCGTCCCGTTTAGATCTCAGAAACTAGAAGAGAAAATGAAAATCGGACATCATGATATTTTAGATCATTCAAAGTTCTGATGCAACCGCTACTTTTTTCTTTTTCGAAAGTGAACCATCTTATTTTTAAAATTATATATGCATGCAGATTTTTTTAAAAATTACACTTTTAAATAAAAACTTGAGGGGAAGTAAGTCTTATTGAAAAGTTTACAGGTTTCTTCATTAATAAATCAAGCTTCATTCATAGATTTTCGCATTGATAAAAAAAATTGCATCTAAGGTCACAATACAAAAAGTATCAATGGATCATTGTAATATAGATGTCCCAATTATTAATTAACTTATGGAATAGAATATTGATTGAATTTATTTTTTAAAAGAATTTTTATACGAATTCCGTTTCAATTGTAGGTTTAAAAACAAACGAGAACATTTATACCGCGCAGTTTTCACACAAGAAAAAAAAAAGTAAAGTTCCCCTTTCAGACCTTGTGGTCTATATGGCAGATGATGTAAAGATCATCTGATTCTGTGGCCTACGGTAAAAGAGAGTGTCATGTGGCCAGCACAACGACCAACCACCTTTACTTTTCCCCAACTAATGTCAGGTACCCAATAGAGCTGGGTGGACTCCAAGGCGCCCGAAGATCCCGAAATTAAAAATCCCAGTCTTCACACGTCCTCATTAGTAACAATCTAAAAAAAATAGAGGCCAGACATAGATCTAGATTTATATTTAATTGTATTAAACAATTTGAACAAAATTTACATGCATAATCCATTAAGGAAATAGTAAGTCTTCTAATTGCTTAGTGGTGCAGATTTATTTATTAAGTAAGCAGTAGTATCACATCAAAAAGTGAATTTGATGTGAAGAGCACAAATGTATATAACTCAGAAAAAAAATCGAACCTTGTGTGAATTCTATTTCACGAGTTTAATCCTTTTTATATTTGTACTATCACATTACAGGATTATCTCACTTTTGCTGAACGGTCTTCAGGGTGTTACGATTTTCGTCTTATTCTTGTGTAAGAAAAGGATCTACCATCTGTTTCTCTCCAGATCCTTGTCCGGTCAAACTGCATGTGTTCAACAAGCAACTAAGACCGGTGATTGATTGCCTTCATCGTCCACAAGCCAAAATAATTATTTTCATTTTTTTTTACATTTACTTTTACCTCTAGACTTACCTGTATTTGTTGTAGTATCATTTGGTAAATGTGTACTTATTGCATTAATCAATACACAGCAATTGTTAACTTTATCATTCTGTAAACTTTTGGTGTACACAACATGATTAATTAATAATTATATAAAAGGACATTGGAAAAAAATGTGTTTTAGCAGTTCCCCCCCTTCCTCCAGCCCACTCCCACTAGTTCTCTGCTTCCTAATCATTTAGCGCAAAGCTCATTTTGTACAAGAACAACAAATAGAAATAATGTCATTGAAATTATTTCAAATGAGACCAAACGAAACCGCTGTCTTTTAATGATTATTTATCTGGTTTTATACCAGGCATGTTAAACAAGGGCCGCGACCACCTTGCATGCGGCCCGCTTGGCCACCTCAAAAATTATCAAAATAATGTTAAACTATTACCCTGGAAAATAAAAGATGACAAGCTACTTGAATTGAAAAATAGTATTTGTTTAACTGAACAATGAGATTGAGTCTGCAGTGAAAGCCATCTACATTTTGTCAAACTTAATTGCAAGCCATAGCAAATCATTTAGTGAAAGGAATTTTATGAAGAAGTGTTTCGTTAAAACTGCCGAAGTAATTTGTCCAGAAAAGGTGAAAGTATTCAAAGTAATAGCGTTAACTAGGAACACTGTGGCAGATAGAATAAATGACATGTCAGTCAGCTTGCGTGAACAATTAAAGAACAAAATAGTTGATTTTGAATTATTTTCATTGGCTCTCGATGAGTCAACTGATGTAACGGGTGTAGCACAGTTGGCAATATTCATCAGGGCATGTGACAGGAATTTCAAGATACATGAGGAACTACTTGTTTTATACATAACGTCACAACAAGCTAGGATGTTTTTTGAGAAATAACAGGTGATATTGCAGTACAATTTACCTTTGGTAAAGCTAGCTACTCTAACAACGGATGGCGCACAAACCATTATTCTAACTACCTATTTTATTCTAAGTATGCAAAGCTACTTGCAAAAAAAAAAGAGAGACTAATGCCAATTTTAAATTTGCTCATTTTCAGTGCATCATTCACCAAGAAACATAACGCACAAAGCAATTACAATTCCAACATGTCATAAGACTGGTTTAAGTCACTATCAATTTTATTCGTGCCTGTGGCTTAAATCATCGCCAATTTTCAATGTTTCTGAATGACATTGGGCACGAAAGTTTGCTGGCTCTCCTGTCATAAAGAATTGAAGAGATTTGTTGTACTGAGTGAAGAAATTGTATGTTTCTGAACATGAAAGGTGAACCAGTTGAACATTTTCATACTGACTAATGAATTCAGGATTTGGCATTTGCAATTGATCTCACTAGACACCTGCAAGACTTGAATTTGAAACTTTAAAGTAAAGACTAAAATGTCACAACTGAGTGTGATCATGTGAAGTGCTTTCAAGCAAAATTACGACTGTGGATAATCCAAATATTGAAGAGAAAATCTTGTTCACTTCTCAACGTGTCTGGAACTAAAAAGATTAAATACAGCTACAACATTTGGTAAATATGCCTCACACCTGGAATCATTAGTACATGCTTTCAATGGCCGTTTTCATGACTTCGTTTCATACGAGCAAGAAGTTTCGTTGTTTTTATCTCCATTCTCATTTGCTTCTGAAAATGCTGCTGGTAATGTGCAACTAGAGCTGATAGAATAGCAGTTAGATTCTTTGTTGAATGCGATTTATAAAGAAGTGGCTGCGCCAAAATTTAATTATTTATCTAAACGGTACGTTAAATTGCGAAAATTAGCAGCCAGAATTCTAGCTATTTTTGCAAGCACTGATCTCTGTGAGCAGTTCATTTCTATAATGAAAGCTACAAATCACCTCACCGTACAAGATTATCTGATCAAAATTTGTCGTCAGTGATAATAGTGTCAGTGACAAACAAACTTCCACCCGATATTAATAAACTTGTATCCCAGAAAGATGTCAAGCATCAGGACAAAGAGAAAAATGCGCAATCATAGTAATTTTTAATTACCAAATTGTACTACAAATTTTGCTAACTAAGGGACTGGTATGCCATTAGTTATTGAATTCTATTGTATTGTTTCTAATTTACATAAAATTAGTAAGCTGTTTTGCAACTGATTTTTGGCTGCGGCTCCTCAGTCCATAGTAAATTTTTATGCGGCCCATACACCTTAACGAGTTTGACATGCCTGATTTATACTAACAAACTAGAATCTTATCTTATCTTATCTTATTAATTACAGACGTTACTTAAAAAAAAAAGATAATAACGTCCTACGCATTTTATTTGTCAATCTAGTCATGCATTTTAATCAACAAGTAAACTCTCTCCTTAAATAATCTGACTTTTGTTCTAGCCAAATTCACTTTTTTTATCTTTACTTTCAAAAATTATAACCGTCAAACTATAGTTTTTCCCATGTGACCATCAAGCAGGTAATTCTTTTCTCAGCGATATACATCAACTGTTGAATGTCTAGGAAAATCTTTGGATCCTATTTTGAGATCAGCGTTCGCCCACGCTTCAAAATTAGTGACTTGAATAGAGGTATTGTAAATAAAAACATTTTATTAACTTTCAAATGAACTTGACACTTTTTTTTAAACTATGTTTTCCTTTAACTTATCACAATATAATGTAACAGTTACATCACTCTTACTTTTTTCAGAGACCCTCAAAATGGGAAAATACGCTATTTTGTTTTCATTTTGATTTTTAGCATGTTATTTTCATACTGTTATTTGTAATGACTGCCTTTGTAGTGCTTATGCTTTGTGGTAAAACACGTATAATTGTTAAATAAATTGTTGTTAAATTGTTAAATAAAGTGTTGTTGAATAGCTAAAGTGTTTTTAGTTTGTTAAAGTGTTGTTATATTGTGAAATAAAGAGTTTTTAAAGCAGTAGAAAAGGCGTATGTATGTATGTATGTATGTGTGTATGTATGTTACGCATAGAAATCAAAACAGTTTCACCAATCTTGATAAAACTTGGCATAAATGTTCCTTGGGCACTAACTGGAACCGTGAAGTATGTATAGTAGCTCTAAAAAAAACTTAAACCCCTACTCCCCCAAAAAGTTGTACAACTCTATGAAAGTATTACTATTTTATTAATCTAGGCCACGTTTACAATGTTTCCATGAGAAAGGATTGATTGGATCTAGATCTAGATCTAATTTTAAAGGGAAACTCCGATGGTTTTGACAATTTTTGATATAATATTTGTTTTGATTTACAGATAATGAATATATTCTTCTTTTTTTTTAAATTTGCAATAATAACTTAGTAATTGATGTTTTCCTGCGCATCCAGAACAGTCAGACTTTCACCGGGTTTCTATGTGACGTCACAAAGGTGTTTTAATCTACTGACTTATTGTATAACAGAAGACCATACAGCAAAGTCTACATTCTCGTAAAAGAAATATATCTTTGTCTATGCAGTTAGATCTAGGATCTTGTAAGCAAAGAAAAAATGCGTATTAAAAGTAGATTTACATGCTTGACTAATTACGGCAGTGTGTATTTTCTCGCCAGACCACTCAACACACAACAAACACTATCGCTTGGTTGTCTTGTCATGACCGACTACACATAGTCTCGACTAGCCTTACACTGACCAGTTTGTTCGAATCATTCAAACACACGATCTGTTTACTTCTTGGGATAGGGAGAGGCTTAGATGAAAATGTTATTTTTTTTTTTTCGAGTTGGTTATCCTAATGCTTTTGGATCTATCTATACATGTTTATATATATAACTGTATCATAGCTTTGGACTAGGCCGTCACTAAGCCTAACAGCCTAACAGCCATTGTAAGAATGAAGCGATACGATTGGTTAAATCAAGTTTCTCTTTCAGCATTGTTTAGGGAAGTGACGCATGAAATAACTTAAAACAAAATCTCAAGGAATCCCGTTTTTTTTAGATGTCAAGAATTTACTGACTAATTTATTAAATATACAATTTTCTAAGCATTTAAATACAAAATGGTAAAATCTTTACTATTACAACTTTTTACGCAGAATTTAAATATGTCAATAACTCAAATTTGAAAAACTATCGGAGTTTCCCTTTAAGAACTACACTTTGCACGGATAGTTTTATTTTACTTTGACACATGAAAATGACAAAATATAGTCTATTGATCTAATTATTTAATAAAATTAAGATTCTTATTTGTCTTTCAAAAGCATTTTTACATCAATTCGTTCCTAATATCTTCGAATTTAGAAGTTCTGGCGTAATTCTTTTATTAGACAAGACAGAAATAATACACATTTCCGTATTCCTAGGTCTAATTAAACTATAAGATAATGGAACTTCTCTTTGCAAAGATAGTTCTATACTTTAACACGTGGACATACGTCCATTCATTTCATATTTAATTAAATTAACCTTCAAATTTGTTTCTCTAAAGCATTTTTCATACATTTGTTCGCATTAACTGTGTCGACATACATTTTACTACTTCCATTCATGAGTCGCGTACATCTAACAAGAAAGGTCACGCATGCGCAGAGCGAACGCTATCCAAGCCAATATTTATCTCTACATCTATCTCTAACTCTAGATCTCATTCAAAGATGATAGATGCACTTTATACTTTAAGACATGAACATACACAAGAAAGTCTATCCATTTCATATTTTAATCAAATATATGTAGGCCTGCAAGCATATGTTTTTATTAGAAAAATTGGATTTAGGCTGATTAGCTATTTGAATAACTCCATTCATACAATTTTTACTTTCACGCATTCGCTTTACTTATAACATTATTATTTCGTTTAATTGTTTCCAAACACTCTTAGTGTCTATATTGACAGTGATACGCAAATTAAGGCCCGCGGGCCGCGGATAACATACGGCTAGTTGTTAAACAAAAGTGTTGTTTAATTGTTAAATTAAGTGTGTTGAATTGCATTGTTAATTTGACAAAGCGTTGTTAAATTGTTAAATAAAAGTGTTGTTAAATTAAATTTCACGACCGTTTCCGTCCGGGGGCCACGATGAGGATTGGCAGCAAGCCCGGGGTGAATGGCCATAGAATATTGCCCAGTGTACATAGTGTCTACTGCCCTGTATCATCCTTCCCAAGCTGTCCACTGCCCAATAGCTGCTGCTCACTGCTAACTTCTTAGAGTAACCTTCGCTACAGAAAATAAACTGATGTAAGCACGGCCATCTACTAGCTAGAGACCACAGCTGAGAGATCTTTCTACGATAACTACTACAAACTTAGTGTACATCACCAACCCTCTCTACTGCTGGACAGGTAACGGACTAACCTTAGAGCCAGTTGGCCTACAGCATAGAGGACACCCCCGAGCCAACCTTAAAACAGCTCATCACACATAGGTATGTGAACTTATCCATCTCTTCAAGATCTGACTCGCCAAGTCTGACTGGGGTGCATTATTTTGTCAGATCACACAAGTTTAGTTTTATCCAAGCTTATAGGAAGGCCAATATTGTTGCCTCTCTATCTAGGCTGTTGATGGAATGTTATATTGTATGTAGAGATGTGCCCATGCACAGGGGAAACTACTCTAGTAATCAAGATGGCTGATTAAACTTGTTTGTGTTTACCTGAGATTGTTCTTATGTCAAGTGTATTTATATTTGAGTGTCCATCGTAACATGGTGGCAGCGGTTTACACATTTAATAAAGGTAAACGATAACCTAGAATAACGAGGAAAATATAAGAAATCAGCAGCTAAAATGGCAACTGCTAATAGATATTTCCCAGTACCGCAACCACTATTACAAACAGGCAATATGGCGGCCAATTGGAAAAGATTCAGAAGAGACTGGGATAACTATGAAAAGGCCACAAAACTCACAACAGAGACAGAAGATATACATGTAGCAAAACTAGTGACCATAATTGGAAGTGAGACAGCAGACGTGTTTGATTCATTTGGAAAAGGGCAGGAGACAAAACTAAATGAAATTTTAAAGAGTTTTGAAGAGTTCTATGTTGAGAGAACCAACGAAACATATGAGAGATATATCTTCAATACTAGAAGACAAGAAGAGGACGAGAACATTGACTCGTACATAACTGCCCTGAAGAAACTGGCAAGCAGCTGCTATTTTGATAAACTAGAAGAGAGTCTGATTAGGGACCGAATTATCTTAGGGGTTAGAAGTTAACACTTGAAGATGAAACTGTTGCAAGACGATAAACTAACCTTACAGAAATGCATAGGTGTGTGTAGGATATATGAAAGATCACAAAGGCAAATGAAAAATATCAGAGAAGGAACTCATTCACATAAATGAAGGCCGATTTATTGCCAAATTGGAAGCCACAGGAAATAAACATCAAAACATTGACACACTCGGTGACTTGGGCGTGGCTACATTGAAAATAGACAAAACAGTGAAGCCCAAAGTCCTACCATGTAGAAGAATTCCGATAGCATTAAAAGAGAAAGTCAGAGCCGAATTAAACTCATTATTTTAACGAGGAATTCTGGAAAGAATAACTGAGCCCACAGAGTGGGTTAGTCAAATGGCATTGGTAGAGAAATCAGATGGCAGTATCAGAATCTGCATTGATCCTCAACCCTTGAACAAGGCACTACTGAGGGAGCACTACAACCTAACAACACTAGAAGACATTTTGGCTGAAATGGGTAACGCCAAGATATTTAGCAAAGTCGACATTCAGGAAGCTTTTTGGCATATCAAACTAGACCCGGACTCATCAGGTCTCACTGCAATGGCGACCCCATTCGGTAGATACAAATGGAATAGACTTCCTTTTGGTCTCAAAGTAAGCTCGGAAGTCTTTCAAAGACATTTGAATGATGCGTTGGAGGGACTAACAGGATGTGGTGGATGATATAATGGTAATTGGAAAGGGGGACACAGTAGAAGAGGCTCGCAAAAATCATGAGAAAACCTATCAAAATTACTCAATAGGCTAAAGGAAAAGAACATCAGACTAAATGAAAAGAAATCAGCATTCCGAAAGTCAGAAATTGTGTTTTTGGAACACATTATTTACCAGTCAGGAATAAAACCAGACCCAAACAAGGTGAGAGCCATAACAAATCTAAAAACCCCTGAAGACATTACATAGATTTTGTAGAATGATACAATATCTATCAAGATTCATCCCAGGTCTTTCATCAGACCTACAACCAATAACAGAACTGACTAAGAAACACAAGCTATTCGTGTGGTCGAATGACTGTGAGAAAGCATCAGACAGAAGATATCCAATCGTGGAACCCTAAGTTATTTCGACCCAGAGAAGAAAGTAACTATTCAGGCGGACAGCAGTCAAAATGGCCTAGGAGCTGTACTACTACAAGATGACAAACCCATAGCATACACATCAAGATCACTCACAGAGCCTCAGAAACAGTGGGCTCAAATCGAAAAGGAACTCTTGGCTGTAGTAGTAGCTCTAGAAAAATTTGACCAGTACACGTACGGCAGAACAATAATAATACAGAATGATCATAAACCATTAGAAAATATACTCAATAAACCCCTCAGTTGTGCACCTAAATGGCTTCAAAGCTTAATGATGTGTTTGTACCGATACGATGTTCAGTACCAGTATACCAAAGGAAACAGATTACAGATTGCTGACACGCTAAGCAGAGACCCTTTACC